>NC_056498.1:23182545-23285047 GCF_014905685.2 Nematolebias whitei | reverse complement strand
CCAACCATCCATCTATTCATTTGTCCAACCATCCATCCATCCATCCATCCATCCATCCATCCATCCATCCACTGTCCAACTGTCCATACTCTGTCCAACCATTCATCCATCTGTCCAACCATCCATCTATTCATTTGTCCAATCATCCATCTGTCCAACCCTCCATCCATCCATCTGTCCAAATATCCATCTGTCCAACCACCATCCATTCGGCCAACCATCCATCTATCTGTCCAACCATCTCTCTATCCATCCATCTGTCCAACTATCCATCCACCCATTCATTCATCCAACCACCCATCCATCTGTCCAACTATCCATCTATTTATATGTTCAACCATCCATCCATCTATCTGTCCAACCATCATGCATCAATCTGTCCAACCATCCATCCATTTGTCCAGTTAATAAAGAACTTTATTAAGTGGCTTTTCTAAGTATGTGAATGTTCCTGTAAAGTGCCCTGAGACAACTTTGTTCTGATTTGGTGCTATATAAATAAACTGAATTGAAACTGGATTGAATTAAATTATCCAACCATCCATCCGCCATCCATCCATCTTTGTGGTTGGGTCTCAGGCAACATGTTCAGGCAGGAAACTCCGACATCCTTCGCTCCAGAAACTCTCATCAAAGGTCCATATCGTTAACTTTAAAATAAATTTTGAAGCACTTTGCTAGTAGCACCATGATGAAAAGACAAATTGTTACCAACATGTCCCCTCTATCTATGATTCCTGTCAACATCCCAGTTTTAGACGTATAAAAACAGAATTTCTCAGCGATGCACATCTCCCAGACACGGCCAGATGTTTATCTTTTGTTTACGAACATCTCTAAAAATCTGCTCATCTGCTGAAAATAGTTTTTTTATTCCTCTTGATCACCTTTATATTTTTTAAAGTAGATAAAATAAGAAATACATTATAAAAATATGACATAAAAAAAACTTCAACCAGCCTAAAGTCTGATCAGGACTAGTACAAAACAGTCTAACTTCCTAAAATAGAATAATTTAAATGCAATGTCATGAGTACATGTAGTTGGTTGGATGGATGGATAAATAAATAAGAAGTAAATCTGCATAGTTGTTCCTCATATCAACGGTGAATGTGTCCTAAATAAATAAAAATAATAATAATAATAAGGAAAACGTTTTAGCAGCTGCCAACATCCATAAATTTATTATTATTTTTTGTTTACCTTCGGAAACAGTTGAAGTGACTGAAAATAAGTTAACAAAAGGTGATGTCCATGGAGAAGCGGTCTGGGACCGAGTTGAAAAATGAAGCTTTGCAGAAGCTGCATGTGTTTGAATGCTGAGCTGGTTTTATGGCGCACCACCTCCACGTTTAAGCCTCGATCTTTATTCTTAACCATCTCCTCTTCTGAGCTTAGCAGCGGACTAACTCTTTTATTTCCGCCTAAACGTTTACTCCTACTGCAATATTTATTTACCAAGAGATTTACAGAGACTACGTAGGTCAGTTACGTCAAACTCCCACGACAGATTCAGGCTAATATTTGTTTACATTGACTGTGGACCCTCGTTTCAAAAATCAATACAGTACCGGTATATCTTTTCAAACTGTGATAATGTGATATTGTTCAGAATAACCTTTTATGGTTAATAGTATAGTTTGCGATAATTACTTTCAAACTATGAGACGTGGTTCAAAACTACTTAATTTCACAGCATATAAAGTTTGCACATTTTTTAAGTATTTAGTTTCCTTAAGTGCCAGAAAATAAATAAGCAGCTTACCTCCATAAAGAATCAAATGCATCTTAAAGTTCCCAGGTAAATAAAAATAAGCAAAACATTGAAACACAATTTATGGTCCTTAAAAACCATGAAAAGGGCTATGTCAATGACTTCTTTTTTAAATTTAAATTAATTTTAAGTTATGTAAATTGCACCAGTCGCCTTTACAGCAAGACGAGTGCACAGGCGTAGCTTACAAAGTACAACACTGGGGAAAACATAAAACTGTGGGACATAAAGTACTTGAACTCTAAAAAAGCATCAAAAACAAAAGGACTTAAAAAGATATAATATATATATATATATATATATATATATATATATATATATATATAAATGTTCCACAAAATGCAATTGGGGCGTATTTTAACTCTTGATGATGCTCCAGGATTCAATAAAATATATAAGTGTGATACTTACTGCTTAAGGAAATCTTGCGAGCGGCAAAAGCCTTAGGAGTGGTGCTCTGGAAACAGAAGGAGACAGAAAGAACATACAGAAACCCCAGGGGTGCGGGGCAAGATGAGAACCAAGAGTCCAGACCCAAACAGGCAACATCACTCAGGAGGTAAAACAAGAAAGGTGGAGGAGGGATGGAGACCGAGAGGCCTGCACACCACTTTAAGACAGTGGTGTTTACAGACTGACACGTCTGAGTCATCCACCTTTGCTCAAGAGGCTGAAATAAATCTTAACATGTGTGGGAGTGAGACGGCTTCAAACGGCCAACTAGAAGTACAAAATGCGTGTTAATTGAGAAACATGAATTTTTTTTTAATATCAGCACAGGATGGTGAGTGTGGACCTGGAGTTTTGTAAAGCGTTCTACGTGTTTATGGCGGCATTAAATAGTATGAGTGCTGTTGAGCAGAGGTGGAGAACAGAGTTTAAATCTCTCAGTTCTTGTTTAACAAAATTATCAATTAAGCAGTTTTAAATATGCTTTAAATTTAAATAAAACCACTCTACATCTCTAAAGTACGATAAAATATATAAAAAAAAAAACTTAAAACTGCGTAACAGTTTACAATTCTAAATCACTTTTAAAAAATCCCTCCTCATATTTACTACATAATAGAAAAAGTGCGTTTATATAACTATGTTATTCCTTTAAAACTGCATTTTACGTAGAGGAATAATGACAATCTATTCATTTCCTGGTACCATTTAAGACCTGATTCCTTACTCGACTATGGCCCAACCGCACGACAGTGTGTACTGTATCTAGGCAACAAGGATCCAATCAGAGAAGCAGAGGAGTGAGGGCAGGGCTCGATTTGACAGTGCAGATTAACCACCAGGCAGGAACTGATCACTGGACTGGACTTTTTTTTGGTCTCGAACGGGGCTTGGGAAGACTTTTCTCAGCTGGTCACGTAGTTGCGTTTCGTTCAGTCTTTGGGGAACCAGAGTTCTCAACGCATCATCTGATGTTTTCTGATGGAGGTGAGGGGATAACGTTGATGTGCATTGGACCTCTGGACCAGATGTGAAAACGACACCAGCAGCAAACACCCGAGTGTTTGTGGTTCCAACAATTTCGAGTTCTTGTTTTTAGATCCTCAAGACAAAATGAAGGTTGAGTAATTTCAAAACAGTCTATCGTCTTTCAGTCTCTGAGGGGTGAAAATAAATCCAAGTCTTTGTAAAATGGCCATTCAAACAAATGAAAATAAAAACGAGCCTTGTAGCCACGATGACGTTGAATGGCTCTGGACTCGCACCAAACCAATACAGGATGCAAGGACCAAGGTGGTGCAGCCATGGATCTGAAAGGACGCAGAATATCACAGCCTTCATGTGGATAATCCTTGTTTGCCAAGTCCACAAACAGTGTGGCTGCAGAGAAAAGGGAGGTACTTGTAGAGTGCATTCAGCTTTGCAGGTAAATGTGGATGATTAATATTTGTGCACAGTCTGTTTCAGTTCACGTTGACTGCGTTTCCTTTCGAAGTCTATTGAAACTGGAGATTGTGCTGAAATCACGAGAACAGTCTTTCATTAGTTGTCCTTTTTAAAACAACTGGCCAGCTTGTCCAGGCAGAAAGATGATTGTCAGCCTCGTGAGCTCCTTGTTGCATCTTTTTTAAGCGTGAGTAAAGGTCCATTTTACTGTGACATCCACAGACACACATCTGAATCACAAAATTGTCCACAAATAAATATAAAAATAGTCCATCATTTTGAGAATATTTCTCTAGTTCCGTTGTAGTGTTTAATGACTCTTCAAGATGTGATCACTGCAAGATGCAGTTCTCAGTCCAAAGTCAATATGCCAGTGCACAGGTAGAGGGCAGCATGTGCTCACAGGCAGCGTTAATGTCCAAAATGGGGTTGAAAATTGCTCACTTTTCTCTGGGATGCCTTTATTTTTGGAGCATGCCACCTTCAGACTGCTGCTCCTCAAGATGGTGGATGGGAGAGGAGGCGGAGGAGGCATTGCCACGTGGTGCAGTACAGTCCAGTTTTATTCCAAACAGCAAGCGGGCTCCCAACCCCTGTGGCCAGGTTGCCATGACAACTGTGAACTGCTGCTGCTGTTACCATGGCTGCCACTGCTGTCGGCAGAGCCCTGATGCAGGCTCCCAGTTCCTGCTGGCTCAGCTTGTCAATGGAGGGCAAAACAGAAGCCCCCCCCCCAAACACCGCAGGCTCGGGCTCAGCTTTTACTCAGTGCCATGGGGGTCGCAGACTCTGGGCCTAACTCAGGTACCAGCGCCGCACTTTCGCTTAGCGGGACAGGAGTTGTAGAAGGAGTAGGAGCGGAAGAGGTGTTGTTGGTGATGTTGGTGGTAGTAGTACGCAGCAGGTACCAATATGGGCAATGGAAGAGGCATGGGCACCTTCATAACAAAGCAATCAATTGGGTTTTAAACAGCAGTCACACCATAAATATATAGTGAGAGAGAAGCGATCATGATGGAACACAAAAGGCAACAAAAATGGAAAGTAACAGGAATAAAAGAAGAGTCAGAATTTTTGCAGGAAGGTAAATAAGAGTGAGAGAGAGGGGCAATATGTGAGAAAGCAAAAACAGTAAAGAATAACACAAAAAGAACTGATGCATCTCTTCCCACACACACACTGTCAGAATCTGTTATCCATGCAAACCCAAACCAGATGCAAAACCTACAAAAACACATGGAGTGAGGGAAAAAACAGACATGCTAGAAACTGCTTTAGCATCATCTCACCTCAAAACAAAGTCCTGCGCTTGATTTAAAATAATCACAGGCGCTGCGGCTGCTCTACTGATTTGTGTGCTAAATGTGAACGTCACAAGAAAAAAGGTCTATACAACATAAATAACGCTCTCAAGTGATAATCTACAGAACCAGTCAAAAACCCTTCATTTCAAAGAAGGTGCTCAAAGTTTAAGATTGTGCTCTTAAAAAAATCCAAAGATGTTTTCATCTGACAAAAGTAGATACAAGTTCACCTAGAAACACCGCAACCATAAAAGCTGATTGTTCAAGATTACAAAAGATTTAAACTAAAGTGGGTAAATCACTAAAAACAAACCAAGCTGTCTCAAGTGACCTTCTCTGCCACCAGAACATTTGAACCATTTCTAATAAGTTGAAGCTAATTTATTGTATAAACCATAAAAACACGTTTTAGGGTGAACAATACGCAGTAGCTACCACCATACTGTGTGAGGGCTTGAAGTAATCATCTAGCTTTCTCTCCTCAGCACATCAAAAGCGAGTGATGCACGAAGCATGCACTCTGCAAAATGAAAATCTAATTTAAAGCATTAATAACATCTCTGCATTCATTCCAGCTCTGCATGGCCCAGACAGACAATTAAACGTGTGTATGAGATCATCTAAGGAAGGAGCTTGTTATGAAATTTAAGTTGCTTTAGAAGCACATGGAGAGGGTGAGTTCATTCCCAGTAACCCCCCATGACCCAAATCCAACCCAGTCTTTGGTGTTTAAAGATTCAATTCAGTAATTTATTAAACGTTTTGTGTGTTTACATGAAGAAAATAATTGAAACTGGACAACAAGAAAAGGATTAAAATTCAAGTCTGAGGAGTTGCCAAAGCAATTTTTGACTCAGAACCTGAGGAGCTGGGTTGGGTTTGAGTGGCTGCCCCTGAACTTGAATGCTACCTAAACATGCTTTACATGAATGAGGATGCAGGTTAGTGGGAGACAGAGCCAAGACTTAAAAGACTGACACCTTCCCAGTGACCTTACCTCCTCCATCCGGCTCTCGCTGCTCTCTGGCTCTGACCCAGAAGCTGGCTGCTGGGCCACAGAGCTCTCAGAGTCTGGTTCCACCTCTGCAGTGCTGGGCTCCGAAACCTCCCTGCAAGATCAGAGTCAAGCTGATGAAAAATGGATACCGTAGTATGTTTAGAAAAAAAATATCACAAGCAAAGTATCTACGGTGACAGGAAACATTTGTACCTTGAATGCATCGCACAATACCTGCTAAACACTTGGACGCAGTGACAAAAACAACAACAAAGAACAATATATTGGCAATTATTTCTGGTCTTTTTGTCTTTAATGCAGGATATTTTCCTCCTTGTGCATTTCAGTTTGTTTTAGCTATTGCTAAACAACTGACTCAAGACAATCAGTAGAACAAGTTTAGCTACTGAATCAATGACAACAAAGTATGATTCAAAGTTCAACTTACTGAGTTCAAAAGAGCTATAGCAATACTAACTAGAGAAATTGCATTTCCTGCAAAAATGCAGTGTGAACGCTGAAGAACTTGCTGAAAAACAGCTGAAATTTGCTAAAAACGTGCTGAAATGTAGCTGAAATGGAAGAACAATCCTAAGTTAAAAGAAAGCAGAAAGAACACATATTTACAGAATTGGGGTTTAAATAAGCAGAAATTTAGCAGAAAAATTAGAGATTAGTTCTAAAAGCTGAAATTAGCAACAAAACAAGTTGAAAAGTAGCTGAAAAGGCAAAAAGAAGCTTAAATTACCAGAAAGAAGTGGAAGGAGATGAAATAAGCTAACAAAATGTGGAATTAGCTGAAAAAGCTAAATTTAGCAACAAACGCAGATAAACTGTAGCTGAAATAGGAGAAAAAGCTTAAATTAGCAGATATAGGCTGAAAAGAGCATAAGCTGAAATTAGCAGAACAAAGCTGAAAGTAGCAGAAATTACCTAAAAAAAACTTGAATTTCTCTGAAAACAGCTGAAATTAGCTAAGAATGAAAGCGTAGCTGAAAAGGTAGAACAAGCTTAAATTAGCAGAAGAAAGAACACGTTTGTCCAATAAAGTTGAAATACGCAGAAATGAGAACAAAAATGTTCAAATTGTCTGAAAAAAGCTGAAATTAGCATAAAACAGCTAAATAGTAGCTGAAATAGAAGAAAAAGCTGAAACTTGCAGAAATAAGCCGAACAGAACAAACTGAAATTAGCAGAAAAAAGTTAGAAAAAGCACAAAAATGTAGTTGGCAGAAAGAATATGTAAGGAGCACAAAACAGCAGAAAAACAACTAAAATTAGCTGAAAGTAGCTGAAAAAATGTTAAAATTTGCACAAGGAAGCTGAAAGAAGCTGAAGCAGAACAAAATGTGAAAGGAGCAGTCAAATGTTGTAAACAGATCTAAAGATTTGAAGGATGAAAAATGAGCTCAATTCATTTTCTAAGAGTGGCAGAAAAGGCTAAATATTTCAAAAAGCTAAAGTTGCATCAATACCAAAAGTCAAAGTAGGATTGTCCTGAAAGAGCCGAACGTTTTGATAAGATGTGTTGAAATAGCTTGAAAACTGCAGGATGAGAATCGCATCAAAAAGCATACAGAAGAAAAATGGACGACAATAGTGTGAATGCTGCATAACAAACATTCACACAATTCAACACTGAAAACAGCAAAGAGGACGTTAATTTGTCATCACTACTACGATCATCTGAAGTGACTTAATGCACGGTCAACGTCCTTTAGATGTTGCTTGTAACAACACTACTTGTTTAAATATGACGTGCAAATCCTGTGGTTGTGAAGTGTTTGTCAGACAGCCACTTGTCATCATGAAGCACAAAATGTCAATTAGTTCAATAAGAAAAGAAAACATTTGGATAGCTGCGGCTCAGGAGCGACTGTTCATCAATCAGTAGGTTTCCCTGCTTCTACCGTCTACGTGAAGAAAATACAACCAGCTGTCAACCTAATCAGAGAAACTACACACAGAATGACCACGTCTCCCATCAGCCTCAGCGGGTTTGTGTTACAGGAGACAAAAATGAGTAGGTCAAGACAGAAGAGAACACAGGAAGAGTAAGAATAAGGGTGCTGGAGGCTGGTGATCTGGGTCGCCGCTGCTATAAATACCTCATCAGCTAGCTGACACCCAGGGTTACAAACTAACTCATACCTTTAGACGTAAACTGACAGATGACTCTGCGTGTGGTCTTCATCCGATCCATGCTGGGTTACCCAACTAAGCATTGTGCTTACGATGGCCTTACTGTTACGTTGCTCAACTGCCTTTACTGGTTTAAATCAGAGATGGAAGGAATAAAAACGGTAAACATTTTGTTTTCAGCTAACCCTTAACGTACCCTGCCAGTGTCATCAAAAGCCTCAGCCTCCATGTTCTGAAAAAAGTAAGAGACGCAGCACCCTGGAGGAGGGAGAAGATCTCAGAGCTAATTCTTTATCAGTCAGTTCTACTGGATCTTTATAGTGTGCTGGGACAGTTTCTCTTTTCTAAAATTGCTGGAAATTAAACTTAATCAAGAAACAGGTAGCCATAAAAAATAAAAATCACTGTGTTGAACACTGCGGTTATATTTGTTTTAACATTTACACATTAACTGTAAAACGATCATCTTTTTATTATTATGTTAAAAACAACAGACAAAAAAAGAAAAAAAAACATTTCTAAATGTTTGAATAATGTTTGACTCAAACTTCAAGGGAACCTCATTTTGGATGTGGTTCTGAGGGAAAAGTTGTGAGTAAGTATATTTCCTGCTGTAGATAGCTCTGCAAATGACCTCCGTTTGCAGAATTAAGGCTCGTTCGCTGTAGATGCCTTCTGGTCGCCTCGGTGGGACTTTTGAATGGACCGAGGTGGCGAGGGGGTTTTGTGCCGTGAAGTGAAATAGAAACAGAACCGAAACGGTCGACAAGAGAAAAGATAATCCTGCTTTGGAGTAAATATGTGATGACATAAGGTCTATGCAGCCCACCCATCTGTGGGTTTAAACAACAACAACAAACAGATTTATAACAGAGGAAGATTGATGATGATGAACAGCAACTTTGTATTTAGTAAAAAATAAAATAAAACTGGTTAACCACAAAGAGAATCAGTGAGTTAATTCATAAACTTTTGAAAATTATACCACACATTTAATACGATGAGCTCCATGTCAAACCAGCCGAGTTCTGCTTCGTGCCTCTTTCGGTTCCCTGACGCTCACTTCATTAAGAAAGCTTACCGCTCTGCGGGACGTGGCCATTGTCTGTGATTTATGAACGATCAGAGGCGGCATAAAGGTGGACCGGTCTTTGTGGAGGTGTTGCGAAACGATTATGTAAAAGAACCTTTAGTTTAATTTAGGGGTGCAACGATTGCAGTTTTCTGGCCGATCACTGATCTCTAAAAAGTCTTACTTGCCGATTCCGATTTTGGCCGATACCGATTTTGGCCGATTCCGATTTTGGCCGATACCGATTTTGTTTTATAAGCAACACTGTCCTTCAATGACCTTCAATGTTCCAATCTTATTTCATTGAAAAACATTCATCCATCCATTATTTTTTACCCACTTCTTCCATTTTGGGTCACGGGGGGTCGCCGGCGCCCATGTCCAGCATTCACTGTGCGAGGGGCGGGGTACACCCTGGACAGGTCGCAAGTCCATCACAGGGACACATAGAGACAAACATTCACTGTCTCACTCACACCTAGGGACAATTTAGAGTTACCAATCAGTCTAACATGCATGATTTTGGTCTGTGGGAGGAAACCGGAGTACCCGGAGAAAACCCACGCATGCACGGAGAGAACATGCAAACTCCACCCAGAAAGGCCTCTGGACCAGGATTTGAACCAGGGACCTGCTCGCTGAGAGGCAGCAGCTCTACCAGTTGCGCCACCGTGCTGCCATTGAAAAACAGACCCAAACAATATCCTAGAAACAACACAAACTTGTTTTAACTGGCCATGAGGTAGTGCTCTGAAATATAAACAAGTTTAGACAATTGTTAAAACTACAAAAAAAAAAAAGTTAAATCGGTTTCTCACGTTAGTATCGGCCAATCGCACAAAATTAAGAAAAATTGGGGCCGATCGGTGCACCCCTAGTTTAATTCAGACTGAAGTGATGAGCTAATGGCCAGTGTAAGGTCAAGGCTGGACTGCTTCAATCTTAAAACTACAACCCCCAGAATTTCATAAAGATTCACACAGACTTTAGTTTAGTGACTAGTTAATTAAAATCAAATGACAGTTTATTATTTAAGTACACAACTAGTTTCACTTTTAAGATTTTTTTTGTGTGCAAAAACAGAGTCAAATTATCAAATTGCTCAGGCTCTCTCCGATTATGTACCTTTTCCTTTACCCTGTTATTCAAGATGGCTGCTGGCAAAGTTGTAAAGTCTCTTTCAAAGGAGAACTTGAAATGTTAGTTTGAAGTAATGAACTGAAGCTTGCGCCCCAGGAGAGCCTGTTCAATCTCCAGTACAAAAGACTAGTCACTGGTTAGGTTCAGCAAAAAGAACACCACAACCACCACCCCTCCTCCCGCACACAGCCCACATTTTTCTCAACACCTCCCTCGGGTTTGGGCATCAAACATTTTGTAGCTTGAGGAAAGACACAACAAATTCCCCACTAAATGTACGCCTCTGTGATCAAGAGGACACCCGGATGACTCGATCACAGAGACTTGACTATGAATTTCTTACACGCGCCTATGAAGTAACAGCGTAAAGGAAGTGAAGATACTAGTTGGTGAATAGTATTTTTTTCAAACACATGGCTTGGGCAGGAATGAGCAAGTCCAACTGCAACCTGAAAAGCAAGATTGCACCTTGAAAACTACTTAAAACGCAGATTAAAAGCAACCACTCTTATGCTTTTTCTTTAGATTATTGCAAATTACCAGAGTGACCATGACTGACCAGGCCATTTGTCACCCATCAAATGAGACATGAAGTCACCTCCCACAGGTGACAGCTGGAGAATTGTAACACACCGTACAGCGAACAGATGTGTTTTAAAGATCTCCCTTAACGGTGAGATCATCAACAGCTAAAACCAACAACGTCCAACACAAATAACATGTAAGACAAATGTCAAAACGCAAACACGTTATGGATGAAGGACAAAAACGCTAAATGAGAGCAGATAAATCAATTCTCGTCATCACGACAGGATATTTTGAGATTACTTATTCATCGGTGTCCTTCAATGAGCATCTATTTGCGGCATTGATCAAAGAAAAGGAGATCCCCCCCCTTCCCCCCTCCAGCAGAATCTTCCCCGCTTCTTCACCCAACAAAAGGCGTCCCCACCCCCGGTCTTTCTCTCCACACATGGACGAACCGCGATCAGAACCAGGCCGAACGTGAACTGACGTGATATTTCATAGAACCAGGCTGGTGCTGCCGGATAATCAGCAACACACTGAACCACAAGGTTAAAAAAACACGCACATCTCTTTCGATTTCTAGATAACCGGCGTTAACAGAGCAACCAGCACCATGGCGCTCTCTTACCCGTTTTTGTTGCCTTCGGACAGCATCATGACCGGCCTTGAAAGAAAATCTCCCGGCGATACACACGACACTCCGCGGCTGGCTGTTACTTCGATCTGGTCCGGGTCGAAACGCGACACACTGAGCCTAAAACCTGTCGTCGTCCTTTTCTGTTTCTCGCTGGCCGTGTGTACTGCGTCGGTTTCAGGGAAGCAATGCATGCATGACGGCCATGTTGGCTAGCGCGGACAAGTCGAACAGAATGCCCAACTATCTTCCGGTCTGGGATTTTCAAAATAAAAGCTTCGGCTGGACGCTCGTCAAAATGTAACAAAAGTTGGAATCACTTTGCTTCTTTCAGACAAAAAAATAACCACATACAAGAAAAGGGGATAAACAACAAACAAATGTGGCGCTAGAACCTTGCAACAAAACATAGCACTGTAGCATTTGTTGCATTAGATGTTAAACTTTTTTTTGTTGTTGCTATTATTCCTCTTGATTGTCCTTTTGGTTGCTATTTTGTTTTGATTTGTATTAAAAAAAAGAGAGAATTTTAAATTTGTATGCCTATTTTATATTTTATGACTGTCTGTTGCTATCGTCGATATCCATCGTTGTCATCAATCTTTGTTAAGAAATCAGGTCTATGGGATTAACCTGTCTAAATAAAGGTTGAATGAAAAAAACAGAAGTGCAGGATGAAACAATCAAGAGTGTTGAGATTTATGATAAACGCTTTGTGTTGACAGATAATATACAAAGAGAGATTATAAATATGTTCTTGCTAATACTGTCAAGCAGTTTAGTTTAAACAACAAGTACATGCATCCTGTAAAACAACTCATTACTGCAAGATCATTTTTTAAACCACTTTCAAGCTCACGTTAGCCTTTTCCTTCAAGGAGTAACATTTTAAAAGCCTGCAACAGGACAAAAAAAATGTTTGTTTATGCAGAGGTTTTCAGTGTAGCCTACGTAGTTGACGTACATCCAAGTGGAGACAAAAACACATTTATTCAAATTGAAAAATACTCTGAAAAATAAAGACATTAACAGCGAGCAAACGCTCCTGCGATTTTATCACAAGAAGCTTGTCCTTAAAGGTGACGGGTATAATCACCCTCATGCACAAAGGCAAAGCAATCATAAAAACCATGACTACATGAGTCATTATTTTGGAAAACAGGGCAGTGGAGGACATTTATAAATAACTACCGATAGTAATGATGATTTAAGTTTCAAGTGATAACATTCATAGAGCAGGTTCACGCTGTTTTGTTCTGCAAACTGTTGAAAAGTTGAGTTCTTTAAGTGATTCAAATTGTTCCACAAGTGATACAACTGCTAAACGGGGTATTTGTTTTATAGGAATACTCTTCAGTGTCATGCAAACCAGTTGATGTTTAGTGATCATATTCAAACCAGACTACATTGAGTTGAAGTAAATACTGTTACACACTGAAATTGGACATTTTTAACACAGTAGAAAACAACAAACATTAAAAAATCAAATGCAAAACACAAAACAAAAAGAAATGTTGAGGGCAAACTCATTTTTGTTGGTGTAGCTTTTTTCCAATTCGGTTGTGTTTAG
The DNA here is from genome assembly GCF_014905685.2 of Nematolebias whitei. Lineage (NCBI taxonomy): Eukaryota > Metazoa > Chordata > Actinopteri > Cyprinodontiformes > Rivulidae > Nematolebias > Nematolebias whitei. Next base: position 23,271,990 of record NC_056498.1, on the reverse strand, counting down.
GACAACATGCACACGTCTTGTTCAAGCTTTAGGTCAATGAAAACCAAAGACTTCTCTAAGGCCTTGTGCACATGGAAATGTCTAATCAAAACAATAATTTAATTTAGTTGTTCCTAAAAAAATATTCTCAACAACTCAGCACCTTACCTAGAAACAGTAGATAAGAAGTTGAATTTGGAGCAGACGCTAAAAACTGTAAACAAGAGTGGAAACTGGAAACAGATCCTTTTGTAGACCGATGGCAGAGTTGAACTTCTACTTTGTGTCACGTTAAACTATTGACTGGGAGTCATGTCAGAGTCCAAACGTGCACCTAATGGATGATTTTCCAGCACAGTATCCATCGAGGGACAGCAGGAGGGCAAGAATTTCTTCACGGTGTTCTAAGGGGCATAATATTAGGATTTTTTTTTATTTTTTACAACAGCACTGGTCTTTTAAAACTACTAACACTGGTATTTTTTTAAATGCACACTTAATGTATACTGTAGGGTTTTCTTCAACATTAAGTATACAGTAGTCGCTACTTTGTGGTTGGACTTTCATGGACTCGCTCTTTTGCGGTTTTTCAAAGTAAGATTGAACATGACACACAATTAGCTGATTGATATGAGCCTCAAGACTGGCATGGATTTTTTTATTTAAAATAAAAAAGTTGTTAAAATTATTTAGCACCTGTATAAATAAATTAAAGAATTGTAGTGGAGCAACTGGCATCTGAAAGCATGTAATTTATCATAGCATGCCTGTCATGCTTGGGGTTGTAGGTTTGATTTTCATGGTTTTCAAAGGTTTAATTAAGGTTCGGCTATTACCACGTACTGTAAATGCAAGGGTGATATTTTTGTAATTTTTCACTTTAGAACTTGGTTTCCAAAAATATAATTTTTGGGGGGTCCTAAATCACTGTTTTCATGTGAATGCAAGACTGAAACAAAACAAACAAACAAAAAAACATTTGTGTATTCACAAAATGCCATCCCCATGTGGACAGGGCTTGGAACTCCACCCATCCATTCTCTTTACCACCTTCGTCCTTTCAGGGTTGTAGGCGTGGCTGGTGCCCGTCTCTAGCAGTCACTGTGCAAGAGGCGGGGGACAACACCCTGGACAGGTCTCCAGTCCATCACAGAGAGAATCAGCCTAACATGCATGTGTTTGGACTGTGGGAGGAAACCGGAGAAAACCTACGCATGCACGGAGAGAACATGCAAACTCCACTTAGAAATGTCTGAGGCCACGATTCAATCCAGCAACCTTCTAGGTGGGAGGCAACAGCATTACCAACCGCGTCACTGAGCCTCTCCACGAGGACAAAAATATTCAAAAACTTAGTTTGTAGCGTTGACACATTTAGGGCAAATATGAATCATTTTAGCCTATTTACACTTACTTTGTCTTGACGAGTCACTGTATTCCTCTGACTGGCTCACCATGCCCTTATCATGTGTGCATCAAACTTAAAACTGGGTGCATGCCGTTTATTGAAATGCTCATTTGATCTATGTTTCTGGTTAGCGTTACCTTAGATAAAAGGTTGCTAACATGCTCATGATTTCTTTGCTCTTAAAACCTGAGTTTAAAATGTAACGGTAGTAGCCAGTAGATGTACATGCTGCATTTGAAAAATGATTACTGACCTTTTTGAAAGGTTTTGTTTCTCCAACGCTTTACCCAAGTTAGCCTTCTTCTCGTCTTCTCCGTCTTGCTTTTGGTCTGCCTTCTGTGGAAGTGAAAGTAAGGCAAAGGAGAGGCGAACGACAAACAATTGAACTTTAAAATGCATGTCAGCATTAACTCATAAAAGGTCAATTTTTGCTTTAAACACACCTCAAGGTCAAAAGAAATGTGCTATATTTAATCAGACGCCTGTTTGACAGTATCAGTACCACAGGAGGCATCCTCATCTCCTCCAGATGAAATGTCTGCACTTCTGAGCTGCTGCTGTCACTAAACTAAACCAAGGTGAAAGTATTTTATCGATATAACTTCTCAAAGTGCTCCAGACTTCAACTATTTAACCCATTTAATTCACTGTATGATATATTTTGTAGACTAAATTGTACTACTCCAAGCCATCCCTCCTAATAGATTTTTCCCTACAAAAGTAACAAGGGAATAAAGTGTTGGTATCAAGTTTAAAATGTCAGTACTGTAACGAGCTTTGATCCTACATGGTATTCTGAATGCACCACATCATCATCTGACAGTGACTGACAGCCAGAACAGTGTCCTCACTAACCTTCAGCTGGTTTGCAGTTTGGGTTTTATCTCTGGAAGAGGACGAGGAGGAAGATGACGAATGTGATGAAGAGTCTGACTTGGAATCAGAATCTGAAGAGGAACCTGAACCTTGAGTCTCTGCCACCATCCTGTCTTCACTGGCTTTCTTCCGTTTCTTTTCCTTTTCCTCCTTCACCCGTCGCTCCTCTCTTTTCTTTTCCTCTTCCTTACGTTTCCGGTCATTTTCCTGCTCTCGACGTTTTCTCTCTTTTTCCTGTTCCTCTCTCTGACGCCGCTTCCTCTCCTCTTCCAGTCGAGTTTTCTCTTCCTTCTTCTCCCCTGAGCGCTTCTTCTCTCGTTCCTGTTCTTGGGTTTTCCTTCTTTCCTTCTCCAGCCCCTGCTGTTGTTCTCTCTCCTTCTCCTCTTTCATCTTTCTCTCCTTTTCTGATCCGTGCTGTGGCAGAGATTCACCGGAGCGCCCAGATGTTGAGTGCGCCTTCTCTTCTGACAAGCCACGGGCTGAAGAAGCCTCCTCTGTCTCCATCTTGTGTACGAGCAGAGACAGGGGTCCGGGTCGGCGCACCACATGTGGTTCAGGGCTGCTTGACCGTGAGCTTGAATCTGAATCTTGTCTCTGCATCGAGGGGGGGTGGAAAGATGCCGCCTGCGCCTCTCGGAGGCCGTGGCGTTCCTGATCGTCTGGCGGGCTTTGCTTGGGCGTGTCAGGTAAGGGGAACAAGTTAGGGGGTGGAGAGGGTGGAGGTGTGGGGTGGCGCAGCTGCATGGGGATGGGATCTACCTGTGGAGGCAGGATGTGCTGCGGAGGCTGAAGCTTGCGTTTAGACCTCGAAGCAGCTGATGACATGTTGGGGGCCAGCTGTGGCAGCGAGGGAGGCATTCTCTTTTGGCGTCCTGATCTGCCCGGGTCTGGTCCCCAGTCCTCGTCTTCATTGTCACTATCATTGTCGTCTTCGTCGCTGTCATCCCGGACGTGATTTCCTGCCGAACTCTTGGCAGAACGACCGAGGTTCAGGACAGGGTGAGCCGATCCAGGTTGACTGAGTCCTGCAGGCTCCTTCTCCTGGGGACGAGGAGAAGCGAGTGGAAATCCCTGGCAGTCGGGCTGTCCCACCACACGCACTGACAGGGAGGCAACAGCACGGGGAGGGGAGGGGGCTGGGGGCTCCCCCTGCTGAAAGGTAGCCTGCTGTACTCTGACACGTGGAGTTTCAAGAGCCTCCTGGTGGTGGAAAGAAGAATCTCCTCCTCTAAGGTCAGGTACTGCAGACTGAGCCAGTGAAGGCTGATGCTGCCAGGCACAGAAAATAATCCTATTTAGATCGTTACTAAGTTTTTAATTTAAGAAGTGACTTTACTAACTTCAGTTTATTTAAAATAAACAGAAATACAGTTTACATTTTAAATAAATGTGCCTTTACATCGAGAAGTTTATTGTTTTTATGATTTTATCAATCAGAATGTTGAAGTTACTGACTTTATCTGATGAGCTGTCGTTATCTTCATCATCCTCCTCCTCCGGTCCGGCTGGGCTTTCTGCAACACAGAAACATGAAGCAGGATTTTCTAAAATGTACAACGGTTACAATTTTTCTCCGTTTAAAGTTTCTTTCTATGCGATGCTGCTAGGAGTGATATACCATCATCATCGTCATCTTCTTTCTGGGCCTCTCTTTCGAGTCTCTGACGAAGCAGCTCCTGCTGCTTGGCCAGGTACTGCTTTATGAAGCTGTTCTGACACATCTCTTCACCGATCTAAAAACAGTACAGTACAAAAACATCCGTGAAATGGCCTGGAAGGCTCCTAAAAAAATGACCAAATTAAATGGCAATAATCCAACCTGAGAGTTTGGCTGCAGAACACTTTGAGTAGAGGATGACCTCTGTAGGTTTTCCAGCATTAGAGCCTACAAGAATCAAAAATAGGAACGTTAATAGAAATAATAAATGAAACATTATGTCATGATGACACAGTAAGAATGCTTTAGCTGTGAATTAGTTTTTTTGTTCCTGACACCACCAAAACCACAGTGAGTGACTACATTTTAAAACTTGCCTTGAATTAAAGAGCAGCTTTTTCGTTACTGTGAGTCTGAACTGAATGCATTTATTTACACATCAAAAGTAAGTTCATGACGTTTGTGAGCAAGATAGCAGTTTTAAATCTATTAGTTATGTCAAAATATGTAAACACATAGGTTGAAACTTTTTATTTAAAAAATTTAAACAGGCAAAAATGATTATTTATTGCTACTAGGCCTGTCACAATAACAAATTTTGCTGGGCTATTAATTGTCTCAGAAATTATTGCGATAAACGATAATATTGTTTGAAATTTGACAATAATTAGTAATTATTGTCAAATTTAAGAAGAAATGTTTTTTATTTGTTTTGAGTGTAGTATGTTTATTAGACCACCAGATGGCAGATTAAGACTGTGTGAACTGAAGGATGGATAATGAGGGAGCGAGCAGCGTGTCTCTTTAAGAAACATAGGAGGGAGCCCCCTTGACGTGACATGGGTTGTCTCTCGTACCTTTTTTCGACTCTCAAAATGGCGGACGCTCGGTTTGATTGAGCTCTTTTGCATAACATTTTTCACACAAAGTTTTTAATTAAAAAAAATCAGTAAACAAGTTCTCAGCTTCTTTTTGCAGAGAAAAACAACTTCTTACATGAAGGCACCGACCGGTTTCAACCGTGAATTTTGAAGCTTCGACGAGACGCAAGTTTTTACCCCGAGGTCGGCCTGTTAGCTTAGCTCGTAGCTTAGCTTCTCAGCTTAGCTGCTTTTAATGATTCAAAAACGTGATTTTGGATGGTTAAAACAGATTTTAAAGAGAAAAGAGAAAGGGAGGGGTCAGTGAAGAGCACCAGGGTTGAGTCTTTTGTCGTCCAGTATCAGTCCAGAGACACAAAGAAAAAATAAAGCCAATAAATGAAAATGAGGTCGATAATTTTCATTCATTATGATTTCATCCATCCATCCATCCATTTTCTTTACCCGCTTATTCCATTTTGGGTCACGGGGGTCGCCGGTGCCCATGTCCAGCAATCACTGTGCGAGGGGCGGGGTACACCCTGGACAGGTCGCAAGTCCATCACAGGGACACATAGAGACAAACAACCATTCACTCTCTCACTCACACCTAGGGACAATTTAGAGCTACCAATCAGTCTAACATGCATGTTTTTGGTCTGTGGGAGGAAACCGGAGTACCTGGAGAAAACCCACGCATGCACGGAGAGAACATGCAAACTCCAACCAGAAAGACCCCTGGACCGGGGTTTGAACCAGGGACCTGCTCGCTGAGAGGCAGCAGCTCTAGCAGTTGCGCCACCGTGCTGCCTCATCATGATTTCATTCATCATAAATTGATTTATTGTTTATTGCGAAAGGCATTGGCGTCTGAAGCATCGGTAATGTGGGGGGACACTATAGTTTGTGTGTGTGCACGCACGCATGTGTGTGCGCGTGCACACACACCAGTGTGCAAAAAATTGTACAGTGTACAAAAAAAGCAAAATTTCACCTAGATGTCCTTACTTTAATTCCATTTAAAGCATGTTTCTCACCAAGTTTGTGTAAATGCAGCTGTTTTAAAGACATTTCAACTTTAATGCAATTCAGGTCGGCACCATTTGTGTTTATAGAGAAATAAAAAAACATCACCACTGGACTTTTTAACTTGTGTTCAACGCTACTCATCTAAATGATGTTTCTCATGAAGATTGAGGACAATAAGGTGTGGGGTTTTAACGACATTTCAACTTTAATGCACCTGAACACACAGCGTCTCTTACACCTGCAGCGTCTTACAGCGTCAGTTACTGCTAAGCTAACATGCTACAGACGTAGCTCGTATCTCGTAGCTCGACTTCTCTCAAACATCCTCCTATATGTTTATGATCAACCCCCCGGTCAACAACTGCTCGCACTAAGCTCGCTAAGCTGGCGAGCGAGAAACACACAGGTGTCTCCATCTCCTCCACCTGTGGGCGATCTCAGCCGAGGCAGGAGGAGACGTAAATGAGAAAGACTGCAGGTTGTATGCTGGTGGAGAGTTGGAGGTAACCAGGAAAACCTGGAGTGGAGTTTTAGTGGTTTGAGTATTCTCCTATTAATCAAGTGGAATGGACTCGTTCACGAAGAAAGAGAAACTGCGCTGCGCCGACTTAATGTTTTATAGTAAAAGTGTGTGTGTGTGTGTGTGTGTGTGTGTGTGTGGGGGGTCCAAATGAACGTTTTTTTTAATGTGGAGGGGACATGTCCCCTTCACATATAATGGTTGCGACGCCTATGGCGACAGGCCTAATTGCTACACACCTAGAATCTAGCAAAGATAAAACAATCTTTATTTTTTTCTTTAAGAGATATTTTCAACAAAAAAAGCATAGTTACATTTAAGAACATTGCTCATAAGCTACCAACACTGTAGATTTAGCTAACTGTATACTGCTTACAACCTTCCATAAACCTTTTCTTAATGTATAAAGATGGAGCATGATGACCCAATGAAAAGCAATGTTTTGTGTAGTTTGTGAAACAACAAAGAAATAGAATCCCTGCTTGTAGAATTAACAGATTTAAAAATGAATTTGTCCCTACATCAATTTGACTGTTAAATAAAGTAGGCATATAGTCTTTGTCATGCTGCTGATGCTCTGGTCAGATTGTTGTATTGTTTACTTGCTGGAATGTACGTGGGAATGTGCAATGTGTTTTTATTGAATTATGTGTTTTTACTGAATTATGTGTTTTTATTGAATTATGTGTTTTTATTGAGTAATAGGTGTTTCTTATTTTTATTTTATTGTAGTGTTCACATCCATCCATCCATCCATCCGAACATTAGAATAATCTAAATATCACAGTCAGATCTCAACATAAAGGTAGTATTACTATCTCAAAGTGCTGCCAGTCCAGAAGAGCTCCCTGTAGTTTAAAACAATGATTTGTTTATATTCAAATCATAAGTAAATTACTATTAAGCTGACAAAACAAAAGTGACACCACTCAAAGAATTTAATGTGATCATATTGTGCACAGTTTCAACACTACAAATATATTTTCCAGAACTTTGTAATGTATGTCAATTGAAGGAATAGGATTGTCGCAGCTTTAAAAAATAAGCAGACAATTATTATTTATTATTTGATTAAGCATTACCTGTTAATGTTATGACACTAATAGTATATGGACCACTTAATATTTCATTAGTTCATATAACTTCTAAGAAGTCGGTTTTTAAATTAGTAAATTAATACAGGAATGTTAAAAAAAACAACATTTGTTTGTCTTTAAAGCTGTCTATAAGAAATAATGTGGATGGAAAATAAACCATGTAGACATCAGAAAACAAGAATGTGGAGAAATTAACTCATTTAACAAACTCTTCCACTCAGTCACTCATTATTTGTCTAAGGCTGGAAAACATAGAATTATGCTTACAACCTTCCATAAACCAGCAGTTTTCTCCAGGTACTCCAGTTTCATCTCGCAGACCAAAAACATGAATGCTAGGCTAAGTGGTGACTCTGAACTGTCCCTCGGCATGTTTGCATGTATGTGGCCCTGCGACCTGTCCAGGGTGTAACCCGCCTCTCGAAGAGACTGCTGGACATGGGCACTAGACTGCTGTGACCCAGAAAAGAAGAAACAGGTAAAGATGGATGTTAATGTCTATAAATGTACGAAGTTAATCATTGTATGTCTTGCTTACGCACGTGCATGATGAAAATTGCGTAGCTTCCATCTGTTACCACCTGCTGACAGCCTGTCTTGTGCATTGCCCCCTGTCAAAATTGTGTCTTGCAAGCTATGCGGCGCACATTGTGTGACTGGTCAGAACTTCGTGGGCGTGTTTATTTGTGCGGAAGAATGCATGCTTATTTTGCATGTCATATCACTGAAAATGGTCCTCTTCTAGAAGACGTTTGTCTTCCAATGAGTGAAAAACAACCTCTGTCTATCCTGCTATCTTTATATGTTTAGCTATGCATGTGATGTATCTACAGTTGGAGCGCTGTGGGAGGAATTATGATTTATTCCCCACATTTTCTCTTTGACTATGAATGCTCTGTGAGACAAAGACATCTGATCTGCCTTACATCTTGTTGAAGTATAAACCAAGTTTAAAAGTGGCACATTTGTAACCCATGGCTGTAAAACAAGTCAGTATGATTGACATTTAGCATAAAAATTAATCCATAAAGGTGCCATGTACAGATCCCAACAACTAAAATAGCCTATATTCTTTTTTACTGTTGTCTTCACAAATAAACGGTTTAAATGAATCCATCCGTCTATCAGTCAGACAGTGCCCATGTCCAGCTATCACTGTGCGAGAGGCGGGGGATACCCTGAATAGGTCTCCAGTCCGTCACAGGGACACATAGAGACAAACAACCATTCACTCTCTCGCTCACACTCACAGCCTAACATGCATGTTTTTGGTGAGAAAACCCATGCAAGCACGAGAAGAACATGCAAACTCCACACAGAAAGACCCAAGGTCAAACTGGGGATTGAACCCAGGACCTTCTTGCTGTGAGGCAACAGTGCTAACCACTGAGCCGTTGTGCTGCCTATGTTTATGCATAGGCATGCAAGTATCTGACATTTAATGTACTTTATTATGTTAAGTGCACAGCTGTGTTTTTGGTTTTGTTATGCAGGAAAAAAAAAAATTAAGACATTTATTTTGTTCAGTTACAGCTGTTTGTTAATTAAGATGCCTGTGTGACAATTGGGAATAAGCTTTGACTCAGAAATAGAACTGTATTTTTGCTATTACTTTATGGAAATAAAAAAATATTGATATATATATCGTATATTGCCATTCATATTAAAAATATTGAGATATTAATTTTGGTCCATATTGCCCAGCCCTACTGGGGAAGTATTTTTTTTAAACGTCAGGCTGGAATTCCCAGTGACATCATTTTAGATCAATAAAAATCAAGTTTCTAAACTGACACTTTCAAATAAAAAACTACCATGTTGTTAGTAATAAATTCTGGTAATAAATCTGCAAATTTCAGCAAACTATGCATCATTTGAAGCTTTTGAGATGAAGATGAGGAGATTTGAACCAGTTTTTAAATAATCATTACATATTATCCACATGGTTTTTAGACATGAACATTTGTCTTTGATGTTTTTGGTCAGAGAGTTCCTATGCAGGCGTCAAAACACAGCTCAGCAAAGTTTTGAGATGCCCACAACGAGTTTGTGACTATTTTGAGAGAAAAGTTGTTCCCCTAATTGTTTTGAACGTGTTCAAAACTAAAGCTACAGGACTGCACGCCTCTGTGGCTCAAGCGAGGAAGATGAGAACCTCGTGAAAATCGCACGACATTCTGGGGACATTTGGCAGACTACTTCATGAATACCATTTGCTAAATATTCACAGCCCCATGGGATACCACTTTAACTGATATAATGTATGAATTTAGCACATGCAATCACCAAAAGAATTCAAATGATAATTATTGGCAGTGAGCCTCTTTATTGAACATTATTTCTTTTGCTAACACTGATTTTTACAACAGCAATCAAGTGACTACTGGGGTTGATGATTGCATTTTTTGGACTAGAATTCAATTTAGTTTAGTTATATCAAGCCAATTCATAAAAGTTACCTCAGGGCACTCCACCAAAAAAGGCAGATATGTCAAGTGAAAATCCAATTACACTGCTTCCAAATAATTCAATTTAATCCAGTTAATTCCAGTGCAATCCAATTATAACCCAGTCCAATTCATTCAGCTCTCACCGCCGCGATCCGGGTCACGGCACCAGCTGTTAAAGACGGGAGCTGTCTGTTGGTCACCAGATCCGGAAACCCCTTCCAGCCCACGTTTTTACCCCTGGCTCAAACCTCCCTCAGAAGTGGCAACTCATACTATCAATAAATCAAGAATACGTCAATTAAGTTTTATCAATTATATTAAAAAGGCAGGAAAAGATTACAGCTTTACAGCGCTGGACTCTACACAATCCCGTGACGTGTTCACAGACCGGAAGAGCCCCGAAGTCCCGTGTCGTCACTCATTTATGGGGTCCTAGACTTCGCCTTTTGCAGAAGGGGAGCTCAGCCTATCAGTGTATGAGGGGGCGTGACTGTGTGGTCTTATGTGTACTGACATGTTAGGAAAACATGAGACGGTGCTTTAAAGCTTTCCTACGTGATGTGGCAAGCTGATTAAACTATTTCTTGACAGATATTGAATTATCAGGGAGACTCTCTTAAGAGTTTGCTGGCCCAGTTTAACCCAGTCAGAACCGGGTCATAATTTCATTATAATCCCGTCTCTGAGCAGATCAAAACATAGGACCAGTCTAAATAGGAAATATCTTAACAAAATGAAATCTAAACGTATAAAGTTCAGATCACTCAGTTGAGCAAATAAACTAAATGCCAATCAATAAGACTGTATCAAAGAACAACTGTAACTACTCTCACACCAATAAACAAACTTTATCAATCCACGTGGAAAGTTTCAAATAAATACACTTGAGAGCCTTCTCTTTCCCAGAACTTTAATGATACAAAGTTTAAATTTGTTATTAATATCTTATTTTGTAATTTAATAGAAACAGTTAACATTTCTGTAGGAGTCCGTTGGACTTAATCTTGCAAATTATTGGTTGAAGCTTTAACAGACATTTAATAAACATCTTTGAAAAATAAAGAAACACGCAGAAAATAGCAGGTGACGATCGTAACTGTTTACAAGGCGAGGCGCGCTCCCGTGACTCCGACACACAGATAGACCGCGTGAACGCGGATCCCGTCCTGTACACTGTGTGCGGCTGTTGAACACTATCCGCTTAGGCCTCGACTTGACAGGTGCACAGTTAACTGTGTGCAACACGGTGCTCGGCGGGTGCTTACGAGTCGAGTCCGAACTCGCTAGGCAAGTAGTGTTGTATTGTCAATCAAAGTCAACTGTGTTTGACTTGTAACAACGGCTGCATGACTGTTTACGTGTTCCCGCTTCCAAACACCGTTACGGCCTCTAATGTCCACACTCCGTCTCGCCTCCTGCTGAACTTACTTAGCCAGACTCGACACAGACGGGCAAACCAGGCGCAAAAACTTACCCCTTTCAGTCGCTTAATGAGTGTGTTTTTCTGGCCGCTTTTCGGGAGGTTCCTTTGCTCAAGGGCAGCTTTCAAATCCGCAACTCGGAGCGATTGTAGAGGTTTTCCATCAAGCGTAATATCTTCGTCCGCCATTTTGCTCCCTCCGCTACTAGTCTAACAAACGTCGCTACGGCCGCCGCTCGGCGTCACCACTCGGGGGTTTTCGGAAACGCTCGGCTCGCCCCGAATCCCATGCCGGTACAGGAACTTCTAAAAAGGTCAAGTTTAGCCCCCCCTGCCACAGTTATTCGTCAAGCTTTATTCAGGAAAAAGAAAGTGTTTTTATTTGAACATTTTTATCTTAATGAAAAACTAGGCCACCAACATTATTTGGTAAAAGAAATGTCCAGCAGGATCAATAAATAACATTATTTACAGAACCCGAATGAAAAATGTTATACAAACACATTTAGGTATGAATACCCCTTTGCTTTGTTGTAAAAAATCCATTTGTGCATACTGATCAGGAATCCAAAACAGGCTTTAAATGTAGTGTACAAAGTATTACTGTAAGAGATAAGTCCAAGATTCATTTCAATGTATTATCAAATACATATAAGACTTTACAGACTTCACATAATGTAAAAACATACAAAAAAAAATCCTCATATTTGACTCGTAAAATATATCTGTAACAGTTGCAAGTCATCTACGTAAATCTCCTTTATGAATGATGTGCATAAAGAATATTCAAATTAGGCCATGCAAAAGAGGAAAGCAAAGAACACGAGAATACATTTGTATAAGAATGGATCATACGCTCTTTCATACAGTGGATCAGTGTTTGATCCAGTAATACTTCAAAACTTCCACAAGATGGCTCCGAAGAAAGGAAAATGTAACAGCAGAAAAACTGAGCCACACTTGCACACACAAAATAGAAAAGATTCACCTCAGTGAACCGAGATGCCAACATGTACAAAACCTATTCACCGTTAACTCTTACGAAAGGAAGCTGATTTTGTTCACACCATTTGGACTTGTAGTGTAAATGTAGAAAAATATTGTGTTTAAGTCTGTTTTTTTATGGGGTGCCGTTTGCAAAGTTAGTCAAAAATGAACAGCAATGTTTTGGTGCCTTTCATAAGAAAAAATTATCATCATTTGTTTTCAAAGTCATATTTTCACCATGTTATTCATACATTTATAAAATGTCATAGTTAACTCAATATTTAATTTACAAGCTCAATATTTAGTTTACAAACTAAATACTTGCAAGTTAAATATTTAGTTAGCAAGCTAAAAATTTAGCTCCACACTAGTTAGTTTAGAAACTAAATGTTTATGTACAAGCTAAATGTTTCATTTACAAACTAAATGTTTAGGTCCAAGCTAAATGTTTAATTTACAAACTAAATAATTAACTTGCAAGTTGCATATTTTAGAAAGTTAAATATTTATGTCTGACCTTAATATTTAGTTAGCAAATTAAATATTTAATTTTGAAAATTACATGTTTAGTTTAAAAAATTAATATTTTGGTCCAAGCTAAATATTTAGTTAGTAAATTAAATATTTAGATTAGGAATTAAACGTTTAGCTTTGAAATTAAATGTTTAGTTTGGAAATTAAATGTTTCATTTTGAAAATAAATATTTAGCTTGGAAATTAATTGTTTAATTTACACCTAAATATTTAGTTTGTAAATTAAACATTTATCTTGGACATAGACATTTAGTTTGTAAACTAAATGTTTAGTGTGGAGCTAAATATTTAGCTTGCAAGTTAAGTATTTAGTTTGTAAACTAAATATTTAGCTTGTAAATTAAATATTTAGTTACTGAACTATGACATTTGTAAATATATGAATAACGTAAAAATCAACAACTTTTTTTCTTATAAAAGGCTAAAAAACCCAAAATATTGCTGTTAATTTATGACTGTGTAACTTTACAAACGGCACCTCAGTTTTTCTCTCACAATTGTTTTACATTGAACATCTTTTTAAAAGAGCAATGTATAATGATTACACGTCAGTGTAAACAGGCTCAGGTCTGACAACTGATGATGTATCCAGGCAATCAGAAAGTGAAATTGTGCTTCATATTGTAGTTTTCACTAAGGCTGGGCAACATGGTGAAGATCAGCGTTACAACAAAACATGTTTAGTATAAACTTTATATATCTAAATGTGTGAAGCAATAACCGCCACCCCTCTTAGACATAAATAAGCATTAATGACAGGTATCTCTTAGCCAAAAATGTAGATAAAAAGCAGTTTACTGCAACTCTTCAAAACAAGACGTGTCGCGACAGGTGAACACGGCCAACAAGTTTTTTTTTATCACTTTGGAAAGCTTTCACTCGACTGTGGGAACGAGCAGGCTTAGGCAATTTCTCACCCAACTTCTATTAGTCATTCACTCCCGCTCGATAAGTTCCTGGATATTTTCTCTCCTCGTTGGTGAGGGCTTTTTTTTTAATATTACAACATGCGTACAAGGTAAACCAAAGAGTGCCATTTCAAGTAAAACAGAGCTCCTAGTAGAAATGGGCACAGATCGTAAATACAACTTGGGAAACTTTCCTAAATCGCTCTCCTTGAAATGTAAATTTGCTGCAGCCAAGTCCAAGTCTTCTTCAGAACTATGAGAACAAAAAGGCCTATCAGCTAACACTGAGAAGAGCAGGTCAGAACCAGGATGCGAGGCCTCCTCTTACATTTATTTTTGGAATGGGGGCTTGCTAGATAAATAAAGGAAGGAAGAAAAAAATGGCTATCGTGTGCAGGGAAAGGAAATATGGCGAGCATTTTTAAACAGAGCTCCCAAAATAACATGTCCGCATGGACTCTTGAACCACAGAGGGGTTTCAAATGTTCAATAAGTTAACAGTAAAAAAAAAAAAAAAAAACAGCGTGTGCCATCAAAGCAAAAATGCCAATGTATAAACAAAGGCAAAAAAAAAGAAGAAGGAAAACCACACGTGCACTCTTTGAAGACAGAACTAAAAGCCCAGCTTAAGAGCAGCTGCAATGTGGTGAAACACTTGCTGCAGGTTTCGGCTTCCGTCCCAGTCGAACGTGAAAAGATAAAAACCGTCACGACAAATAAGGCATTTCTAGAAGAAAACGTAGATGAAGACAAACTGATGTGAAATATCATGACGATATTTCTGCCAAACGCTGAAGTAGAGTAGAGAAGCCGGCTGCTTGCTGGGAAAGCTCAGCGACGCGGTCCACCATCTCCTGGGAGGCCGATACCGATGGGTAGTTCTGTGCAGCGCCCTTTGTTGCCACGACAACCGCCTTCAAGGCTTGGCAGAGTCGCCCTCCAGACGAGGTGATCTGTAGTAAAAATAAAAGCTAACTCAGAACAAGACTGGCTTATATTGTTGACGATCAAATATGGTTTAAAACAAGAAGTCAACAGAAAGGTCTCTGTACCTTAGCTCGGAGGTCGGCAGACGTCAGAAGACGAGAAAGCGTGTCTCCGATAAACACCAGTTTGTGCGCCGTCACGATGAGATTCTTGCCTCTCGCGACGAAGATGCGAGGCGGCTGGTTCCCCTTTAAGCTGCTGTAGAGCACGTCGATGGCGTCCGCGAGGCAGGACAGGTGAGCCAAGCTCTGAGAGGAGTAAAATGACAGCAGCTCTGAATCCTCCAGGGACAGGGACACCGGCAGAGGAGGAGATGGGGTCAGCTGTGGGAGGAACATGTGAAAGTTAGCTTCAACGTTCAGTATCAGCTGTGGCTTCTTTAAACAGTCAAGAGAAGTTAGGGGAAAATGTAGACGTCAAAGTTAGACACAAAACATACATCATGTGTAGGATATGTTAGTTTTGTGCAATATATATAGTGTATTTAAGCTTATATTACTTACCGGGTATATTTATACTTATACTACTACCTGTGAAATACTTATTCATACAAATTCATCCTTCTTGCACCATTATATTCTACCATGTTGTTGTTTACTCTATTTCTTTTGGACCTTGTAAATTTCTTTTTTCACTTTTTGGCACTTTATTTTGTACCCTTATTGCATGCTTTAGTACCGTAATTTCCGGACTATGAGCTGCTACTTTTTTTCCACACGCTTCGAACACCGCGGCTTATACAATGCTGCGGCTAATTTATGGATTTTTTTTTTAATGGGCTAACGAGCTTCATGCCATCAAAACATTTAGCTTCGTCACACCCAGACGCTCACATAGCTGCCCAATACACGGCTCTCTTGGGGGGGAGGGGGGGGGGGGGAGCGATCAATGACTTCCTGGTAGACTACTGTATTTATTTTCTTTATCAGCCGTGTTACAGACACTGTTCAGAAAATAAATAAATAAATACTGTATTTGTGTGCGTTACCGTTACGTATGTAATTAAAACATATTTTTTTATTTCTGCGTAAATATCTCATGTTACAACGTTATAGACAAGTGCGGCCTATTTATGTAAAATTTTAATTTTCTTTTTTAATTTAGCGGGTGCGGCTTATATTCAGGTGCACTCAATAGTCCAGAAATTACAGTATTTTGTTTGTTTGTTTTTAGCGAGTCAAAATCAGTTCTTCTCATCATCATCATCATCATCATCATCAACATTTCATTGCAGTTGACCCTGTGTTAACCTGCATATGACAAATAAATAGAGATGCTCCGATCCGACACCAATATTGGTATCGGTGCAGATATCGAAAACCTTCTGGATCGGGTATTGGTGACAACGTGACCGATCCATGACTGCTCTAATTCTGTGCTTTGTGCTCTGAGTGACGTCACGTGCTAGCGTACTGACTGAACAAATTAAAGTTGTGTTGTTTTTACATGTTTGACCAAGTTTGTGAAGCTCTTGGTGTGTTTGTGTGCTGTTATGGTGCAGAGTTTTCAATAAATTTGTACATTCCTGTCTGCGTTTAACTCAATAAATGTTTTAAGTTAATTCAGCACTGGGTTTGTAAGCTCAAACATCCAGGTAGACAACAAAAATGGCTAAATCATGTCATCTGGACCTGTTTCAGAAACGGGTCCAGATGACATGATTTAACATTTTTGATAATTCAGCACTGTTTTTCTGTATCAGATCGGTATCAGTCGATACTAAACAGCATATATCAGTATCAGATGGTAAGTGAAAAAATCAACTACATAACATATCCAGTCTGTTGTCATGTTATGGTCAGTCTCCCAGCCTGCAAGGTTGCTCGCTTCTAAATTGCGGTTAAACTTTACTGCCAATCTGAGACACTTGATGTCTCTGATATTCGAGACGTCGAATATTAAAGAAAAAAAATATACACTGTCTTGTCAAAGAAGCTGTGAATCAATTGCACTGGTTACTTTTTAGCCCCAGTTCATACATTTGAATTACTGTACAATATCTTGCAACTAGGCCTGTCACGATAAATTTTGCTGGGCGATTAATTGTCTCAGAAATTATTGTGACAAACGATAATATTGCTTGAAATTTGACAATAATTAGTAATTATTGTCAAATTTAAGAAAAAATGTTGGTTAATTTTAGAGTGTAGTAACATTTTTGACCACTGGATGGCAGTATAAGCCTGTATGAACTGAAGGATGGATAGTGAGGGAGCGAGCAGCGTGTCTCTAAAGAAAATGGGAAGGAGGACCCTTGATGTGACATGAACTGTCTCGCTTCGGTTCTCAAAATGGCGGACGCTTGATGTGAGTTGAGCTCTTTAGCATAGCATGTTTCACACAAAGCTTTTAATAAAAAAATCCGTAAACAAGTTCTCAACTTCATTTACAGAGAAAAACTATTTTTTAGACAAAGGCACGGGTTTCAACCGTGAATTTTGAAGTTTTGACAAGACAGACGTTTTTTCCTGAGGTCAGCCTGTTAGCTTAGCTCGTAGCGTAGCTTCTCAGCTTAGCTGCTTTTAACGATTCAAAAACACAATTTTGGACGGTTAAAATGGATTTTAAAGTGAAAAGACAGTGAAGAGCACCGGAGTTGAGCTTTTTGTCATCCAGTGTCTTCAGTAGAAAGAGAGACACGAAAAAAAACCCCGATAAAGCCGAAAAATGAAAATGAGGTTGATAATTTTCGTTTATCATGCGATTAATTGATTTATTGTTTATCGCAACAGGCCTACTTGCAACATACAGTTATTGGAAGCCAAAATGACCACAACAGTGGGATTTTTTTTAGTAAATTGGAATTCACCTAAAAAACATCTAAAAAATAACCAGGGGGAAACAAATGACTATAAAGTCTATAAAGCTGTTTACATGTATGAACGTTTGCCGTTAAATTCTTCCTAAATGTCTGAAAGAGTCAGACACACAACTTCATGCAGTACATCAAAACAAGAGACTGCTGAAGAAATGGCTGTGCTGTCTGTCACTTATTGTCCAGCAGGGTCCTTCCTATGTAAGGCCAGATTGTTGAGATTTACAAGCGACCACTTGTTTCTCATCCGAGGCGTAACAAGGGAACCCTGCAAGAAGCAGAAAAATGTGGACCAAGCAACAGAAAGACGGGACCTCAGTTTGCTGCAACACAACTGACTTGGACTGAAGCGCAAAAAAAAAAAAGTTTAATGCACTCTTACTCTCCAAGTAACACCGGATGAGTGCACATTTAAATTTTTATTACACCGATATCAACAGGGTTGAATGCGAGGTAAAGTTATGTGTTGCTGGATAACAAATCCAGAGAGCACATTGGGAAGCAAATTAACGCGGGGCTGGATTAATGAGTCACAGCGCTCACAAGTAAACAGAGTGCACAGTCAACTCGGAGTGAATCAGTGACTGAATGTGTGTGGAGCTGCTGTTTGTGTATCAGAGCTACACATGTCTTTCAGTACAGCCTGCAGAGTGACTGAAAAAGGATCATTTATGTGGAGGTGAGAAACTCGCCCTTGGTTCTGTAGTGATAGTTTGTCCATTCTCAGTCAGGAGATCAGGAAGAAGATCCGGTTTACCCTATGAAATATAACAGTTAATATTTAGATGTGCACTTTTGTACACGTGATGATGCAAGCAGTTACAAGCAAACTGACCTGCAGCTTGACATATCCAACGCTGTCTCCTGTAGGTACCGGGGCTGGGATGGGAGTCAAGCCAATCCCTGCATACTCATTGCTGGGGTCATCTTCCCCGTTAACAGACCCCACTGTGACAGTCACGCTGTTTGGAGTAGGGGGCAAAGGAAAAGCAGGCTGAGGTGTTGGTGGCAGGGGCCTCTCCTGGATCCAGCTGCCTTTACGGGAACCCATTCCCCCGCAAGATGACTTCCCATCAGGCACTGGGAGCGCTGGCAAAGGCCTGCGTGATAGGGATTCCTGGGAAGGCAGACGAGGACGTCCTTGAGCCTGCAGGAGGAGGGCGCTTTCCTCGAGAGTGCGTTGAACTAGCAATAAAAGCCCCTCAGATGGCGGACCGTTACCGATGGCGGATAATGCCGGAAGCAGGTCGGAGAGACGAGCCCAGGCCTGCTGCAGAGGCGGCGGAGGATCACCTGTGTGACTGGCTTTCCAGGTGGACAGGACCTCAGCCAATGAGGTGGCCAGGTCTCGTGACAACAGAGTGGAAGCTGAGCAGGAGGCGGAGCTTAACACCGAGTGGACAAGGTTGGAAAGTGAAGCTTTCCACTGCACGTCCCCCGAGCCGTTGCTGGAAATGGAGTGGCGGCGGGTGGAGGAGGAGGCGGAGGAGGATGACGATGACGAATGGGGAAGGATTTCTACGTTCAGAGCAGGCATGTCGTAGACGCCACAGTTGGGCTCGGAGGAGACTCGCTTGGGATCGCCGCTGCTGGCTCGTTTATCAGATCCAGGTACGCAACAGACCTGTCCAACCTGAGCAACGTCGTCCACACAG
This sequence comes from Nematolebias whitei, assembly GCF_014905685.2. Lineage (NCBI taxonomy): Eukaryota > Metazoa > Chordata > Actinopteri > Cyprinodontiformes > Rivulidae > Nematolebias > Nematolebias whitei. The sequence goes on along the minus strand of NC_056498.1, from coordinate 23,252,808 downwards.
AGGCTGGACTCTGCTGGCCCCAGAGGCACACCTGGAAGTGTTGGGACACTGTAGACTTCATCCTCAACTTCATCAGCCTGGACATCTGATGTGGATATGTTTATAGAGATTGTGGGGACATTGTAGACCTGCAGAAAATATAGAGAAAACAGAAAACTTAAGACAAAATATGTGTGCTGTTCTTGTTGTGATAGAGTGAAAGAACAATAAATTTGGGGATGTACAGATATGATATGGATTTCTGTCAATAACACAATCATTCAATTGACGATCTGAGAGATGTTACACTGAGTTTACAGATTTGCAAAGAAGAAGACCAAACTGAAACTGACCAAAGACCTTTAAATAAACCCATTAGGAAACTTAACAAGGTTGAGTCAGGTCCTCTGGACAGGTTCTTCTTTGTTGAAACATTTTGTCTTTTAACCAAAAAAGACTTCTTCAGTCTGAGGAGCTGCAACAATCTCAGCCTTATAAGCAACACCTTCTCATAGTGGAGCAACCAGTTTGCTGGTGACATCCAGAACTAGTTGTTCACATGCAAAAAGAGGACCATCAGCCTAACAATTAATCATTAGTGCCCTGATGGCCGCTTGCTATTTACAGAGGGCTGAGTAATGCAATAACAGCATTGCAGTCATAAAAACAATTGCCAAGTCTTCCTGTGAGTTAGTTCGCTGTGGTAACCCCCTGAGGAAGGGAACAGCTGGTGTTGGGTTAACAAAGATGTCTTCCTTCACTCCTCTCAAACCATCGTTCCTCTGTAACAAGGATGTGAACATCTTCATCCATCCACACCATCTTTAAACAGGAGGAATGTCTCAGATTTCAGCTTTCAAAAACCTACAATGCAGCTTTAGGATGGATACCCAGCCAGTTTCACACCTATCAGGAATTTCAACCATGTGACCAGAGTGGCCCCTCTGTGGGTGGGACTAAAGTCCCTAACAATCCTCTTATGAGGATTGAGAGGTCAATCTGCATGTGTCAATCTGCATCATGTAAGCTTATAGAACACCACAGCTTTAGAACTTGAATCCCACACTCCTTGTTTCTTTGAATTGAAAAAGCTCCTCGGATGCGAAGCACAATGTCTTCAGTTACAAATGAAGTCCAGTTGTTTTGTTTTTGACCTTTTTTTTATTTTATTTACCATGTCCTAGATGACTGAGAATCTTCACCAGTGTATCTTCATCCCTGAATGAGTGCCCTCTGGCCTGGAGATGAGTGTAGACCATAGAGTGATGTTGTTCTTCTGTGCTGGACTATCCTTTTGGCCAGTGGCTGTTTAGTTTCCCCGATGTAAGACCAATCACAGCCCTGACACTGAACAACATACACAATATTACTTTGTTTGTGCTGGGGGACTGGATCTTTGGGATGAACCAGTCTTTGACGTAACATATTTTGGGATTTGAACGAATGTTTAGAAAATAAACCTATAAGTTTCTCTGAAGCTCCCACAACATACAGAATGATCATTGATGTGGCTCTGGGTTCCTCCTTTTCACCTGATGGCTGACTGGAGTCCTGTTTGGGTTTCTTCTCTGCTTTCAGGAAGGCCTAGTTAGTATATCCACATTGCTCCAAGGCCCATCTTGTGTGGGATTTCTTCTTCAGTGATCTGGTCTACACTCATCTCCAGGCCAGTGGTCACTCTTTCAGGGATGAAGATGTTCACATCCTTGATAGAGAGGAACGATGATTTGAGAGCGGAGTAAAGGAGGCCATCTTTGTGAAGAGAACCTGTCCATCATTAAACAGGGGTGGAGGCCTCCGTGTTCAACTGTCCCCCTCTTACAATGCTGTTATTGCAAGCATCACTCAGCCCTCTGTGAATAGCAAGCAGCCATCAGGGTGCTAACGACCAGCCGTCTTTCTTTTGCATGTGAACAACTGGTTTTGGCTGTCACCAGTAAAGTGGTTGATCCACTACGAGAAGGTGCTATTTATAAGACCGGGTTTTTTGCAGCTCCTCAGACTGAAGAAGTCTTTTGGATAAAAGATGAAACGTTTCAACAAAGAAGATCCCGTTCAGAGGACCTGACTCAACTTATTTGGTTCCTTTTCTCTCATTTATCAGAATGTACCAACTGTTTGTTCTGCTTGACAGAAACCAGCCTGTGTTTTCAAGCAGCCCTTCCTCACTGCAGCGGAGTAACGCAGGTGATTCAACACTTCAACTATTATTCGAACATATTTTTAAGAGACAGGTTCAAAGTTGTGTCATTTTGTGTTTAGAAGCGTCAGCTCTTCGAGGAGACGACGACGAGTACGTAGCAGATTCTGAAGATGAAGAGACGAAGAACTTTACAGGCAGGGTACGTTTTGTCCAAAGATGAGAGATCTTGGTGGAGGTGAAAGTTGAAAGGACTGAAATATTTATCCACCTGGATTATTGAGAATCAGGACACGCATTAGGAGAGTTACTGACCACCACAGAGTAGGACTTATTTACAACTCATAATAGCATGGAAATGTTTCTGTAATCCACATACAGTACCAGCAGGACAAGAGTAAACATAGTCCAACAGCTGGGATACATTTCTAAAATTAAAGGGGAGACCACTGCGGGCAGGGTGGTGGTGGAACACCCACAGCATGGTCTTCACAGATGGGTGTGACAAGAGAGAAAATAGAAACGACATTTGGACCGGATAGACAGGCTTCCCCAGCAAACAGAGACAGGTGTGGCCTCGCCTGGGAGGGGGGGCAGGGACAGCGACCAATGGAGGAATGTGAGAATAAATGGTGGCAGGCTATCTGATCGTCTTTTCTTGTTCACAAATCACTTCACATGTAGAGGCAGGAATTCCAGCACGGTTTCCCACTGTTCATAGCAAATCCTATGCAAATTACTACTACGAATGAGCTAAGCACTCCGTTAGAAAAATGCATGGATCTTACGTGCAAGCAAAAACCCTAAAAAGCATCACTAATCAAAGAGTAGTGACTTCATGTAGCATACGACCTGGATATGTTCCACTTTCAAATGAACTGACTAAGATTTAAAAAAAGATCACACATCAAACTAAGATTTTTTTTTTTTGTTACGGTAAGTTGACAAAAACCAGATTACAAAAAGTAATAGAAGTTCCTGCTTTAGAGGACATGTCACTACAGTCAGTCCTAAACAGTGAAGGAACTATTGGCTGACAGATGTGATCCATTTCAATTTAGTCCCCAAATAATTCTTTAAAAGGAAATAATCTTTCCATCTATAAAACCTTAATACTAAAACTTGTACATGAAATTAAGGGATCGACGACAAAAAAATTCAACACCACTGCATATTTTTAAAGGCATGCAAATAGAAACTAGGTACTAAAGTGACAAATGTATACACAGGTTAGCAAGCAGCGCAAATCCAGGAGTCATGTTTACCTCGGTTTCAGAGTCAGCTTGTGATTGGACACTACGAGGGGTGTCATAGATGCCATCATCACCCTGGAGGGCAGATTGGACTGGTTGATGCCACCTACCGCTGGGAGGGGTATCATACACCTACCATAGAAGCAGAGCATATAAAACAAATTATGAATGTATATTTGTGATGTATTAATAAACAAGTTAGACAGAGTGCTACACTCGCGTTAAAAATTATCTCCGAAATACGAGAATCGAGACAAAACTGTGTTTTTGAACTCCCACATACCTGGTCATCGGCTGCTTTGGAGGGATCCTGATTTTCTATCCCTTTGTTGCCACTTTTTTCCAGGCCGTTGCTCATCTTTCCTTCGCTGCTCTGAGGAGCTCTGATCTGTTTACTCTCCTGCTGCTGCAGGCTGGTTGAACTCGCCTGACTAGTAGGTTTGGGGGCAGAGTTAGTGTCAGATGATGATGGCGCTGCTTGCTGCAAATCCTTCCTTGTGACTCCTCTCACTGGAGGTGCCGGCGGAGGAGGTTTGCGAGCGAAGTTGGGCGAGCCCGGTGCCCTAGCCTGTCCCGCTCTGATCAGCAATGGGGACCCCCGGTGACTGGCCACGTTAGGTTTGCCTCTTGCAGCAGCGGAGTTTGGTGGGACGCCCTTGTGCATGGGTCGAGGAGACGCTTGGGCAGAGGTTAATGAAGATGGGTGTTGGTGGGCCAGGACTGTGGCTGGCGTCTTGTGTGGGTTTGCTCGTGCAGCGGGTGTTTGGTACATTCCAGGCACATCCTGGCTGACTTTGAGCTGAGAGGTTCCATTGATGACAGAAGCGCTGTTAGAGCAAAGAGGACTGGCCACACCTCCACCTGTTGGAGATTGGTAAACATCATCACTTGCAAGCGGTGTACCTTTGGGCACCAAGTAACAGTCATCAGACTGTCCGGATGTTAGCGTTTCTCTTGGAACAAGATATGTAGTGTCTTCTGGTTCATCAGTAGCCCTTTGTAGTCCAGTGGGTGAGAGATACACAGCATCTGAACCCATGAGGACTCCAGACTGCCTGCCAGGTAGAGTTCCACCTGGTTTTTGATAAAGTGTTCCTGACATTTCTGTGCCTCGTCCCCTTAGAGAAGGTGAACGTGGACGTCCGGCCGCCCCGATATCCCAGTCCGGTCTGGATCGAACGCCAGAACTAGAGTGTGAGCGTGGGCGCCCACCCTCCACTCTCCGTAGCTCTCCAGTCCGAGAGGCAGCTCCCCCTCCTCGACCCTCACCTGCGACTGTTGGGGCCCGATACACTCCGTCTGCATCATCTGTGCTCCCGCTGACAGCGGTCTGGGCCAATGGAGGGCCAGGTGACAGGTAGACGGAGTCTTCATTAGTACCAGGATCTTGGCTTGGTGGTGGTGCGCTATGCAGGAGTCGAAGGCGGTTAGCAGGAGCGATGCCCTGTCTGCCGTGCAGGGAGCAGAGCCACCAGCCTGGACCGCCAGTCTGCTCCTGTTTGAGAACCATCAGGATGTCGCCCTTCCGGAAAGCCAGCTCTTCTGGGCTTTCTGCAGTATTGTCAAACAGCGCCTTCGCCAAAACCGTCTGGGAAAGATAATAAATAAATTAAAAAAAAAAAGCTAAAATCACTTACAAACACCAAGAGTGCCAAGTTACGGGCATAAAATTGTTCATTTAGGAGCTAAATGAAAAGTAAACATGAATAGAAAAAACTCATATGATGTAAATATATATAGTGTGTGTGTGTATGAGTTGGTTCATACACACAAAATGTCCAAAAGATCTTGTCATGTTTGCCCTAAATATCCCAGCTGGGTTTGGTTTTATGGCCAAGAGGGAAAGAAGGGACGAGTCAGGGAGGATCAATGATCAAATGGACACAGAGGCTTAATGGTAATGAGCAGGATAAGAGGGAGGGGGAGGGGATGAGAGACACATCTGTCTCTTGCTGCTTAAGGTTTAATTGCCAACCCAAAAAGCGAGTGACCGACCCCCTTTTATTTTCTAAACTAACCCCCCTGAGGGGGACAGATAGGCTCAAATGAGCCATGTGGGAGCCCCCCTCAGATTATCAATGGAGGCAGTGAGGGTCCTCAGAAATATGCTGTTTACAAAAGTATAAATGTACCAACCATGGTAAATTCGGCATCAATTCACGCACACGGGGATACAAATACTGTACTCACCGAGACAGACATTATTGTAGGGTTTTCTGTTGTGTTTGCGGGAAAGTGTAACGCATCAGATCAGCTGCGGGTCTCAGGGACGAGCTGGACCGCAGAGAGGCTCGGTGCCGAGGCACAGCTGCTGGCTCGGGTCCGGACACATCTCAAATGACGCCTGGCTGCTTCGACGTCTTCGTACAGATCCTGCGATTCAGAAGGAGACGGTTTGACGCTCCGACCACCGTTAAACAAACCGATTTCACAGCGTGAACTCTTATTTATACCGATAAAAGGTGGCGGTTTGCGTCGCCCGTTAAAAGCAACCGAAGCTAACCGGATAGCATAATTCAAAACTGTGCTAGCGCTGTACGTTACCGTGCATATACGTTTTTATTACTGGTATTGAAAAAATAAAACTCCCATTTTCTATAACTAGCACAATTGCGGTAAAATGTATCGCGGCCTGTCCATTAATACTGACTAGATTTATAACTAACGCTACGTTAATGTTGGTTATTATCGCCCCTCGCTGCTAACCAACAATTTTTTTTAATTTATTTTTTTACTGCTAACCAACAATGGCACCGCTGGATAAAAAAAAACCGACACACCGAGCTGTGCACCCATGGCTAGCACACAAAGCAGTCGCAATAAAATGAATACCTCGTCTTTTCGCTTTTTTTATGGCCAGTAAACTTCCCATTAACGTACGATCTACAGCCAGGGAGATGTGAAATCCCTTCTTCAGTCTGCCCAGGCGTGAAAACATTCAATGACGACACAGTTACCTCCGCCTCCCCGGTGGTTCAGTGTCCTCCGCCGATCTCAAAGCGAACTTCACCTCCGACTGCAATGGTTTAGTCACATCCAACCACTGCGAAGTCGCGTAGCCTGTAACAGTAGAGCATAACTGTCGGTGTTGTGACGAAAAAAGCGATCCGCATGGGAAGCGTGTTTCAAGGCATTTATTTATAAGAAAAATAAAATTAAAAAATGAGGTAGTCAACCAATATGTCATAAAATGCAATGGTTTTCTGATATGTATTTTTAAATACATATGTTAAATGTTGTGTCTTTAGGGGTAGTGAAAAAACAACTCCCTTTGCTATGATTTTTGACTCTTACAGTTTATTTACTAAAACTACCTTAAAAAGCGCTTCGAACGGAAGGGGTGCTTTTTTCGACACAACACCAACTTTACACAGCTCGTCTGATTGGCTAGTTGTTGATGGTGCGTTTAGGGACGTTTAAATTCTTCTGTCATTTAGTAAGCTAAAACACACGTTCTACACAACATTGCCTGTTTGTTATTCACCATATATTTATGATAACATTAATACTATTTACCAATATTTTTCACAAAATATGAGCTAATATAATAACCATAGGTCGGACATTAATCTGAAAGCAGCAACGTGAAAGCGACGACTCGCTGGGGTCTTTTATTTTGACAGCCGAACGTTTAACCGGAAAATACTAGCTAGAGTACAAGGTTCATGGTTCAGACAGCCCAGTCTAGCAAAAGTTTATTGATTTTTATATAAACTGTAAAAAAAATTGTTGCGACATAATTTCTTAGTTTGCATGAGCTGCTTGGTGAGATAATCGTTTTGCTCTAGTGTAAACGCATGTTTACCGATCAGTCTACCGCGCGAGCGCGTTTGACTTTATCTTTGAAAATGCCTATCATATATTTTATTTCTACTGCTGACTTATCGATCAGTCATTAGTTTATAAGCTCAAGTAATTAAAATGTCTTGTGCTTGTGTCAAAATTCCACCTTATATCAGTCTTGTAAACAAAAACAAAGTCCATGACCTTTAACCTAGTTAAAGCAGCATTACACGAGTAAGTTACCATTTTCTGTTCGCAGGTGAGGATGAGGAGAGTCCTCAGGCTCCTCAAGATCAACCCTGTTGCTGGACAGAGAAGCATGTCTCAGAGCAGTCTTGCTGGCAAAGTAGCCATAGTTACTGGTTCCACAAATGGGTAAGAATGGTTTTATTGTTCGTCCTTAAACTTTATGGATCTTCGAGTTTGAATGCAAGCAACTACTTCGGCTACAAAAACGAGACCTAAAAATACTGTACGCTGTTTGGTTTTTATAATTAAAAGAAACTATTGACACACAGACGTTGCCATTTTATTTACGTTGCAATGCATTCTGGGTAAATGACGTAGACAGTTGCCCTGACGCAAATTTGATTTAGTTTGAATGTTAATTTTGGACCAATAATTAAAAAAAAAAGTTAATTTTGGACATTATCTGACATTCAGCCCTTTAGTTGAACCGAAGCATGTTGACAGAGAGGAGAACGCAGAGATGACTCAGCATTCACCTTTGCTCCAAAGCTAATATTTATGACATTTGTTTCAGAGCTAATATATGTTGATAGCATTAGCCCCAGACCAGAGCTAATATACAGGTGCTGGTCATAAAATTAAAATATCATGAAAAAGTTAATGTATTTCAGTAATTCCATTAAAAAAGGGAAAGCTGTATATTCATTCATTTAATGTTGATGATTATAACCGATAACTAATGAAAACCCCAAATTCAGTATCCCAGAAAATTAGAATATTGTGAAAAGGTTCAGTATTGGAGACACCTGGTGGCACAGTCTAATCAACTAATTAACTCAAAACACCTGCAAAGCCTGTCTAAATAAAGGTTGAATGAATTAAAAAAAGGCCTTTAAACGGTCTTTCAGTCTAGTTCTGTAGGCTACACAATCATGGGGAAGACTGCTGACTTGACAGTTGTCGAAAATACGACCACTGAACTTGCACAAGGAGGGCAAGGCACAAAAGGTCATTGCTAAAGAGGCTGGCTGTTCACAGAGCTCTGTGTCCAAGCACATTAATAGAGAGGCAAAAGGAAGGAAATGATGTGGTAGAAAAAACGTGTACAAGTAATATGGATAACCGCACCCTGGAGAGGACTGTGAAACAAAACCCATTCCAAAATGTGGGGGAGATTCACAAAGAGTGGACTGCAGCTGGAGTCAGTGCTTCAAGAACCACCACGCTCAGACGTATGCAAGACAAAGGGTTCAGCTGTCACATTCCTTGTGTCAAGCCACTCTTGAACAAGAGACAGCATCAGAAGCGTCTCGTCTGGGACTGCTGCCGAGTGGTCCAAAGTTATGTTCTCTGATGAAAGTCAATTTAGCATTTCCTTTGGAAATCAAGGTCCCAGAGTCTGGAGGAAGAGAGGAGAAGCACAGAATCCACGTTGCTTGAGGTCCAGTGTCAAGTTTCCACAGTCATTGATGGTTTGGGGTGCCATGTCATCTGCTGGTGTTTGTCCATTGTGCTTTCTGAGGTCCAAGGTCAACACAGCCGTCTACCAGGAAGTTTTCGAGCACTTCATGTGTCCTGCTGGTGACCAACTTTATGGAGATGCAGATTTCATTTTCCAACAGGACTTGGCACCTGCACACAGTGCCAAAGCTACCAGTACCTGGTTTAAGGACCATGGTATCCCTGTTTTTAATTGGCCAGCAAACTCACCTGACTTTAAACCCATAGAAAATCTATGGGGTATTGTGAAGAGGAAGATGTGATACACCAGATCCAACAATTCAGAAGAGTTGAAGGCCACTGTCAGAGCAACCTGGGCTCCTAACACCTGAGCAGTGCCACAGACTGATCGACTCCATGCTACGCTGCATTGCTGCAGTAATCCAGGCAAAAAAAGCCCCAACTAAGTATTGAGTGCTGTACATGCTCATACTTTTCAGTTGGCCAACATTTCTAAAAATCCTTTTTTTTTTTTATTGGTCTTTAAGTCATATTCTAATTTTCTGAGATACTGAATTTGTGGTTTTCATTAGTTGTCAGTTATAATCGTCAACATTAAAAGAAAAAAAACATTTGAAATATATCAGTCTGTGTGTAATGAATGAATATAATACACACGTTTCACTTTTTGAATGGAATTCCTGAAATACATCAACTTTTTCATGATATTTTAATTTTATGACCAGTACCTGTATATTTATAACATTAGCACCAGAGCTAATTAATTAAACATAACAAGTTGATCACATTTGATCATTCCATGTATTGTGTATAAGGACTAATACAAAATAGAACTACTGCCACGTTATAACCTTTTAGCCTCAACTTTTTGGGATTTAGTTTGCAAGTTGTATGTCATGACCCCAGAAAGCATTGCACTGGTAAAATAATGGCTACATCCTTTGGTGTAAAATGTAAATTAACATATATAAAGTAATTAGAAGGTTTCACGTCACAAACAACAGCTTTTGGTATAATAGAGAAATAACGTTAAATCTAGCACATATAAGGCCAGTATGTGCAAGTAGCAGATCCCTTTAAAATGATGATAATAAAAACAGGTAGAGGAAATGGCTGTGGTCTGCTGTTCAGGAAAGTCAGTTTTACAGAATAAAATAACTCCTGCAGCATTTAGGAGCTGTTTTGTTGTCTTTGTAAGACATGCATGTCTCAAATGATCCCAGAATCCATGATCATCTGCCACCTTTTAATACCAGAGTTTTTGACTAATAATCAGAGCCCTTGCTGTGAATGACTGTCAACTACTACCACACCCAGTTTAGCTTAATATGTAAAACTGAGCCGTTTTTGTGTTGAGTAGGGTCATTTAAATGTACGTGAACGCACCGACAGGCAAAAACATTATTGCCCACCTTTATCTTTCCTTTTTTTCACGATGGCTCTCTCCCTCCTCAGCATCGGCCTGGCTGCAGCTCAGGCTCTGGGTAAGAGGGGGGCCCACGTGGTCGTCAGCAGCCGGCGGCAGGCCAACGTGGACAAGGCTGTGGCTCTGCTGAAGAGCCAGAGCATCGCAGTAACTGGAACCACGTGTAACGTTGGCAAAGGAGAGGACAGAGAGAAACTGGTTCAAACGGTAAGACAGCCGGCGACACTTGCTTTAAGGTGCGTTAGTCAGAAAATGTGACATCATCCAAATGTGATACTCAAGACATATGAGCGATCCCATGCAGTGCTGTGAGGCATGTTAGCACTTAGAGAATATGATAAGGATGACTCTCAGCCACTACCACACCAAATTTGAACTCTATCTGTAAAGTTGACTTAGTTATTACTAAAACCTCGCAGTGTGCTGTGCTTCAAGTGTGTGTTGTGAAAGACCCTCGGCTACTACCACACTAACGTTTAGCTTGTTAGCTGTTATACCATGAAGCCGTTTTTGTGTTTGATAAAATTGGCTTAGCTCTGGCGGCCATCTTGGATCTTGTGTCCAGTGATTACTCCTTAGACGTTTCACTAAAATCCATCCGCTAGTTTACGAGATATTTTACTAACAGTGCAGACAAGTGAACATGCGAACGAAAGGCAGAAGCGCTGCCTTCGCCTTCAGCGGTGGGCGATAATGAAACGACTTGGTTTTGTGTTTTTCATGTATGCGCTTTGAACATTCTTGGTGCTGGTGGAAAAAGTGACCTAACTGCTGGATCTAATAAGAGGCAGAGCATCGTTTTTCCTCCACGTTAACCTCAGACATTTCCTGTGGCGACTCGACAGACCTGCAGAATGTTCAGAGGGGATCTGAGCCCCATCCTTAAAGGAGACATTGAGCTGCATTCTTTCAGCGTCTGCTGTGGAGAGTTCTGGTAAAGTCGTTCACCGGGATGTGCTGGACGTCGGCCCGATGAGGGAGGAAACGTTTTCTTTGAAGACGCTCAGTTGAAATTTGGCAAACACAAGCTTATACCTCCATTAAATGAGCCTGTCTCCGTTAACTTAGAACTGGACAGGTTATGAGTAACAAATATCTCACCTGCTGTAGATAGCTCCGTTTTTCTCTGCTTGATCTAATAGGAAACCAACTCTAATGATTAAGCCTTCAACACAATTGTATTTTCGTTTTATTTTAAATATTCCATAATGTGCTTCTTGACACGTCTGAGCACCATCTTTATCGCCGGCTGCCAAAAGATGGACGATAAATTTATTGTCTGTGTCATTTATTCGCGAGTGGGTTTGTTAATTTGTCTGTTAGCAAAATATCTCATGAAGCAGTGGACTGATTTCAGTGAAACTCAGAATCACTGGATGAACATCTAGAACTGGTAAACTTCTGGAGGCAGCGCAAACCAGGATGGCCGCCACAGCGAATGTACTTCAGCGAACACAAAGATGGCTACAACGTGGGCACTTTTACAGATACTGAGCTAAAATTGGATGTGGTAATAACTGAGGCTGATCCCCAACACATACTTTAGCACTAACAGACACTTAACCAACTACTGGATATATTTTTATGACTTTCAGGAAGTAATATCTAAATCTACAACTATGACTGATTAATATTTGAAGTCTGGACAATTCAAGATGGCTACAACTACCGTAATTTCCAGACTATTGAGTGCACCCGAACATGATCCGCACCCACTAAATAAAAAGTAAATAAAAATTTTGTACATTATAGGCCATGCTTGTCTATAAGCCGAAGGTGTCCATGTTGTAACATGACACATTTACACAGGAATTTTTTTTAAAACTTTTAATTAAACACATACCTGCAACATACACAAACATAAAGTAAATGTTAGTTTTTTTTTGGAGGCCAGCTTGTGCCGTCCTCTTCATCATGCAGCAGCCTTTTGAAACCCGTTGGTGATGAGGATTATTTCACTCTGCTCCACTGTCAGGATCCAAAAGTTGCTCTTCACATGCGGCCAGGTTTGGCAAACCATTTCTTACCTCTAGTCGTCCAAGCCTCCCACCGAGCTCTTTAAATGTACGATTCACTTTTTTCAAGTGGCTAAAAATTGTTGTACACAACGGGGAGGGGGTGATACTGTATGTGACCTGTTCGGTAATTAGTCAGTCTTTTTTAACCTTTATTTATACAGGTAGTCTCATTGAAGCACAAGCGCCCGGGTGTGACGAGGCTAAATGTTTTGTATGTATGAAGCTCGTTAGCCCATCAAAAATGATCTTAAATTAGCCACAGCATTGTATCAGCCGAGGGGTTCAAAGCGTGTGGGGAAAAAAGTAGCGGCTTATAGTCCGGAAATTATGGTAATCAACATTAGCCACACAAAAAAGGCTAGAAATTCAGAAAGTTTTACAAATATGGACACAAAACTTGGTATAAATGTAGGTGAGTCACCCACAGAGCGTGAGCGTGCACAGAACATATTTATCTCGTTACGTGAGATACGCTGCACCCCAACTCAGAAATTCTCCATCTGGTTTAAGGCTCTGGACCAGTGCGGGGGCATCGACATCCTGGTGTGCAACGCAGCCGTCACGCCTTTCTTCGGAAGCATCATGGACTCCACAGAGGAAGTTTGGGACAAGGTACACAAAATATATTAATTGAAAAAGAGCCCTGGGACTTCTCTATAAACCCAAATGTGTAAAAATGGCTAAATCCAAGCCTCTGCTTCTTTTAACTTTAATTCATCCAAGCTCAGTTCATTTTTAGTGTAATCTGCTCTTCTTGTAGATTCTTTCTGTAAATGTAAAATCGACCTTCTTCATGACTAAGCTGGTGGTGCCTCACATGGAGAAGAGAGGGTGAGTTCTGAACCGAACCAGTTTTTGTAGGAATTGGATCTGACTTTAATTTTCAAAGCATCTTCTGGTTGTTTCTGGCAGTTTTGATGGGTCTTGTTTTATCTTTTAGAGGAGGAAACGTCATATTTGTGTCGTCTGTGGCTGCATACCATCCATTTCCGGTCAGAGTACACACAAAACATACAGCTTGTTAAAAAACTTTAATATTTTGACAACATTTAAAAGTATTATAGATGCAAACAGATGCTTGTTAGTTTGTATGTCGCCTTAATCTTAAATTTGACTGAACAGTTGTAAATATTTTTCCTTAATTCTGTGATATTAGAATAAATGTTCATGTTGGGTTTGTTTAACACACGGACCCCTCTCTGCAGGGTTTGGGTCCCTACTGTGTGAGTAAGACGGCCCTGCTGGGTCTAACCCAGAACCTGGCTCCTGAGCTGGCCCACAGCAACATCAGGGTGAACAACGTGGCTCCAGGAATCATCAAGACCTCATTCAGCTCTGTTGTGAGGACACAAACTAGCACATTTTGGTTTTTACTTTTTTGTTGTTGTTCAAATCTTTTAAAGTGTGTGTGTGTGTGTGTGTGTGTGTGTGTGGGGGGGGGGGGGGGGGTTTCTACAGAAAGGTTATTAAGACTCAATATCTTACCTGCTGTAGATGGTTTGGAGAAATGGAGCCTGCTCAGATTTGTTGTTACACATATGTTTTAGTTCATGTGACCACACAGCCTCGTCCTACAGAGAGCGGTCAGTGAGCAACAAACAGGATATCAGCAGGTCTGCTGATGTTTCTGTTAAAACGACAAAACATTTGAACTACACTTTATTTTGACTTTAACATGGCTCAGAGCCATTTGAGTCACTTTGTAGTAATCCTACTTACATAACAGATGCAGTAAAATAAATAAAGGTACATATGTAATTCGTGATCTCACTCAGCTTCACTGTGAACCCAACATCACTGCTATGTTTAACTATAGAAATTGCATTTCCTGCGAAAATGCAGTGTGAATGCTTATTGCTGGAAAAACAGCTGAAATTAGCTGAAAACAAGCTAAAATAAAAGAAGCCTAAATTAGCAGAAGAAAGCAGAAAGAACACATATTTGCTGAATGTGGTTTAAATAAGCAGAAATGAGCACAAAAATTTGTAAATTAGCTAAAATGCTGAAATCAGCAAAAATAGCCGAAAAGGCAGAAAGAAGCTTAAATTACCAGACGAAAGTGGAGAGAGCACAATTATGCCCAATTACACTGAAAGAAGCAGAAATTAGCGCCAAAAGGTGAAAATTATTTGGAAAAAAAACTGAAAAATGTTCAAAACAGCTGAAAAGTAGCTGAAAGGCAGAAGTGGAGAGAGCAGCGGAATCGAGCAGAAATTGGCACAAAAATGTGGAAATTATCTGAAAAAAGATGAAATTAGAAAACAGCTGAAGAGTAGCTAGAAAAGCAGAAAGAAGCTTAAATTTAATAGAAATGGAGAGAGCACATTTTTGATGAATTGCTCTGAAAAAAGTTGAAATGAGTGCCATAAATGTGGAATTAGCTGAAAAAGCTCAAATTAGCATACAAATGCTAGCTATTAGCTGAAATAGCAGAAAAAGCTGAAACTTGCAGAAATTAGGTGAAAGGAGCATAACAAGCTGAAAGTAGCAGTAAGAAGTTAGAAGAAGCACAAAAATGTATCAAAGGAGCACAAAACAGCCGAGTGAAAGTAGCTGGAAAAAAAGTTTAAATTTGCACAAATAAGCTGAAGCAGAACAAAATGTGAAAGGAGCAGGAAAAGCTTGTAAACAGATCTGAAAGATGTAAAATGAGCTCAGTTCATTTCTGAGACAAAAAAATGGCAGAAAAGGCTAAATATTTCAAAAAGTTGCACAAATACCAAATTTCTCCTGAACAATAATTGTGCAACAAAACTGCTGCGGTCCTCTGATGGACCCAGCACACGCTACAGCAGTGGTTCCCAACCCCGCTCCTCGAGGAACACCCTCCTGCATGTTTTACTTGTTTACACACCTGACTTGAATGCATGGTTGATTAACAGGCTTCTGCAGAACTAGATGAAGTAATCTCCTGATGCATGCTCAATGATGAACTAGATGAAGTAATGAAATCGCTGAATCGGGAGGTGACAGGTGTTCACCAGGGGTTGGGAACCACCGTGCTAGTGACCACAGCAGGTCCAAAAACAATCAGAACAAACATGGGAGAACCCCTTACAACTTCCTGTGTTCTCCTTTGATTAATAAAACTGTATAATGTTGTACTGTTTCTGTTCCAGTTATGGGAAAATGAAGACGTTGTGAACGAATTTACAAAGAAGCTCAGCATTAAAAGGTGACGATGAAGAAAATGTTTGTCATAAAATCTTGTGTTGGACTCGAGCACGTGAATAAGGGTTGTGTTTCGTTAGAATCGGACAGCCTGAAGACATCGGGGGAGTGATCGCCTTCCTGTGCTCCGACGAGGCGTCCTACATCACAGGAGAGACCATCACCGTGTCCGGAGGGTTGCCGTGCCGACTCTGAACCGCCAGCGGAACGAGGTTCAGAACACACGGAGAATCAAACTAAAGGGGCAACGTGTTCAACCACTGCTTAAGATTTGGCTTTAAATGCAGACTGACTTCATTTAGTTTGTTCCCCTGGCTGTAACGTGCTCACTGCAGGTTTCTAATCGAGATATGAAAAAAGCTGTGTTTTGTGATGTTATTGTGAATGAATAACCATACTGCAATGCCAATTAACTATATATTAAACTAATTTCTAATACTGATAAATTAAAAGTATTTGTAGCTGCATGCTCAAAATGACAGGCGTTTTCTAAACAGGGTGAAGATTTGTATCTAAATGTGTCATTTTACACTACAATTAATACCGGATGTTAAAATAAAAGGTGACCAAATCTGATTGAGCTGCGTAAAATCAACAGAAAAACAAAATGTGGTTTTATTTTAAAGCCAGGACTCGTGTGAAGCGTGTTTTTCTTTCATCTTGTATGAATCAGGATGTTTGCCAATACTGTCACAATTAATGTAAAAACATAAAATAAAAGGATTAAATAAAAATCCACGATTGCTTTTTTTAATAAATGAACTTTAATAGTCAAAAATATTCAAACGTTACATTTTGTGTTGTAAATAAGATGGTGGCAGAGAAAAATCGAGATCAAGGAAGAGTTTAAATATGAATGAAAACAAAACGGCTCATAATCAGTTACAGCACTATCTGTGGGACTGTTCATGATAAAACATGTTTAAATCAGCCGGAGTCGGTCTGACGTCTGAACAGGTTGGGTTGATTTTGTACACGGCATAAAGAGAAAACGTGATGTGGTTAAGGTCGTAGATTAGATTTGTTTTCCAGGCAGCTTACGGTGCAGCGAAAAGTCCCGACGATCACCTGCGTTTGCTGCGAGAGGACAACGCATCTCTTCGAGTCACACCTGGTTTCCAGAACTCCCTCAGGGTGGGAACATAGGTGCCATGTTTGGTCTTGTAGTAGCGCTTCACGAACAGCTGGGGGCGATAAAGTCAGAAAAACATGACAGCACAAGTTTTCACAGTAAAAACTTTATTTATTTATTTTTAAACAGCCTGCCATTAAAAAAAGCAAACGATCATATTTTTGTTTGTGTGTTTTTGTAAAGTATCATGAGCCAATAGCTGGATTTTAATTTCAAATTAATTAGTAGACAGTTTACCATTTGGAGCCCATCTAATTCAAGATGGCTGACACGGCCAACTGACCTTTAAAAATACAAAAATGGCTACAACTCAACTTTACAAATACAGAACTAATAAAAGCAATTTTACGTGGTAGTAGCTGAGAATCATTCGTAACGTATTCAAAAGTGCAGGATTTTAGAGTCGACTGTTCAAGAAAACGGAATAAAGAGGTGAAGGAGATAGTCCAGGCTGGACGGAGAAAAGTTTCAGGAGCGATATGTGACAAAAGGGTGTCGGCAACGATCAAAGGAAAAGTTTAAAGACAGGTGAGACCAGTTACAGTGTATGGTCTGGAGACAGAGACATGGACAAAAAAGACAGGAGAAAGAACTGGAAGTGGCAGAAATGAAGAAGTTGAGGTTCTTAGGAGTGACAAGGATGGATCAGATTAGGACTGAGATCATCAGAGGTACAGCACAGGTTGAACAACTGGGAGATAAAGTTAGAGACCAGACTGAGATGGTTTGGACATGTCCAGAGGAGGGACAGTGGGTATACTGGTAGAAGGATGTTAGAAATGCAGCTGCCAGGAGAAAGACAAAGAGGAGGTATATGGATGCAGTTAGAGAGGACATGGAGGTAGATGGAGTGAGGACAGAGGAAGATGGAGGAGGACGACTCACTGTGGAGACCCCTGAAGAGGGAAAAGCTGAAAGAATGAGTGTGATGTCTCACATGACATTGTGGGTCTATCATTTTAAAGTTGGACTAAAACTGTTAAAATGCTGCCATTTCTCAACATGTTAGTTTAAAGTCACTACTACGAGTTAACAGCATATAAATTACTTGACACAACTGAACGACATGAGAGAAACTGTAATTACAGCCCAGATCTATTTAAGAGACGAGTTTCTATGACAGCATCTGCCACAGAGGCCCCAACTTTCACCTCCACCAAGATCTCTCATCTTTGGACAAAACGTACCCTGCCTTTAAAGTTCTTCGTCCCTTCATCTTCAGAATCTGCTACGTACTCGTCGTCGTCTCCTCGAAGAGCTGACGCCTCTAAACACAAGATGACACAACTTTGAACCCGTCTCTTCAAAATATGTTCGAATAATAGTTGAAGTGTTGAATCACCTGCGTTACTCCGCTGCAGTGAGGAAGGGCTGCTTGAAAACACAGGCTGGTTTCTGTCAAGCAGAACAAACACTTGGTACATTCTGATAAAAACTAATTGAACAAGGTTAAGTCAGGTGCTCTGGACGGGTTCTTTGTTGAAACGTTTCATCTTTTATCTAAAGGACGGACCAGCACAGAAGAGCAACATCATCAGGCCAGGACTCTGTGGTCTACACTCATCTCCAGGCCAGAGGTCACTCTTTCAGGGATGAAGATGTTCACATCCTGGATAGAGAGGAACGATGGTTTGAGAGAGGAGTAAAGGAGGCCATCTTAGTGAAGAGAACCCATCCATCATTAAACGGGTGGAGGCCGCCATGTTCAGCTGTCGCCCTCTTACAATGCTGTTGTTGCTAGTATCACTCAGCTCGGTGAATAGCAAGCGGCTATTAGGGCTGATGATCCTACTTTTGCATGTTAACAGCTAGTTCTGGTCGTCTCCACTAAACTGGTAGATCCACTCTGAAGAGGTGCTATTTATAAGACTGAGTTTATTACAGCGCCTCAGACTGAAGAAAACTTTTGGACAAAAGACGAAACGTTTCAACAAAGAACCCTTCCAGAGGATCCAACTTAACCTCGTCAGATTTACCTGATTATTGAGCAGCATCAGGACACGGAGAACTAACTAAAACGTGTTATCATTTATTCAGTGTACTAACACACACAAAATCTAAGTTTTAAAGACTTATTGTATTTTATTGTAACAGATCTACAACGCCGACTGTCAAAACCTCTAAATTTAAGCATAAACTGTATTTTTATTCAACGTACAGTAAAAATGAAACCAATTTTCAATTAACTCAGTGGATCAACGTCAGAACTAATAAAAGGCTAAATAAAATGTTTAACCCATATATATATTTTTAATAGTGACATCTTATTACTGTGAGCCCATCCCAAATGGTCTGAATGTTTGTCGCTTCTTATTCTCGTGTCTCTTACTCTTTGTTGTCCAGGCCAGGACTCTCAGGTGACTGACGGCGGCTCGTTTGTTTTCGTTCCGGCACCTTCCTCCTGTGATCGTCTCGCCTCTTATAAAACGACTTCCCTCCTCCAGACGAGCTGCTGCTGCTGCAGCCAGAAGAATCAAGCGACAGTTTTTCCACAACAACTCTCGGCTGTGTGCTCAGACAGGAAGTAAACACGGAGCAGAGGAACGGGTCTTCAGGCAGGTGGAGCTTGCTCAGGAGGTCTTGGTTAGAGCCGTCCGCTCCGACACTTTCTGCTTCGTCTTCCTCGCTCTCGTTCAGACACCGCCCGTGCCCTTTGAGCCTCTTTTTTCTAGACGTGGTCACACGTACTTCCTCGGTTTCGCTTCCCGCTTGCTTTCGTTTTATTCCGCCGCTTCGATTTAAAACGCTCCCCTCGTCCTGAATCTCTTTCGGCCCGTCGTCTTTGGCTTTTTCCATCCGTTTGATCAAAGTGAATTGGGGGTTGTTTCTTGCGTCCGGTTTCACGTTTGTCTCCTCGTCATCTTGCTGCGGTCTTTCCCTGGTGGAGATCATGACGGGTACGTTTTCGTTAGAAATGAGTCCAATGACGGGTGCGATAAACGGCGACTTCTTCCCCGGCTGCGAGCTGTTCCACCACTCATCGCACGATTGGCTGTCTCCCGTTAGATAATTTGACGCCACTCGTCCAGACGGCGGCAAAGAGAGAGAAGCCAGGATGGAGTCGCCCATGTTCGGAGGCAAGGATGCTGTAAACAAAAACAATAAACAAGATGAAGCACTGGACTCGCTAGGAATTCTCACCTAAACTTCTCCATTCCTCCCGTCACTCATTATTAAAATAAAATGTAGACTTCCTGCACCATGTTTTCAGTGTTTTATTATTTTAAACATTGCAGAAATAAACTAAATAAACCTAACCTCTTACCTTCCCTTAAAGTGACAGATCTTTTGAAGTTGGGTTCTCTGGAAAGATTATGAACAATTACTATCTTACCTGTTGTAGATAACTCTTTAAACTACTTGTCTGGAAAAAGTTCAACTTGGACCTGATTGATGAACAACACTTTAAAAGATCTGAACTATTACTTTAACTAAATACAAAATATGTTTTGGTTTATCAAATATTTTATCCGTCTTGGAGACTTTAATCAAAAAATTTGTTGCCAAATAATAAATGTTCATGTTTTTTTTGTCCCAGGAGTTAATCTCAACTGTAACCTACAAAGCTCTCAACAACCTAGCTCCATCTTATATTACAGATCTTATTGTTCCAGATTTTCCTAACAGAGCACTATGTACTCAGACTGCAGGCTTACTTGCAGTTCCTAGAGTTTCCAAAAGTAGAATGGGAGGAAGATCTTTCAGTTATCAGGCTCCTCTCTTGTGGAACCAACTTCCAGTTTCTGTCCATGAGGCTGACACATTGTCCAGTTTTAAGACTGGACTTAAGACTTTCCTTTTTGATAAATCCTATAGTTAGGGTTGGCTTGATATGCTGCTATAGGCTTAGACTACTGGAGGAAAAATGGACCTCATTTCCTTAAATAAATTGTTACATTTGAATAGTTTTTATTTGATACTATTTCTATCTTAACAGGTGATTCTCGACCTGCCATTGTGTATCTGTTCCTCCTTCCTGTTCCTCTCAAACCCAGCAGGTCGAAGCAGATGGACGCTTGTCCTGAGCCTTGTTCTGCTAAAGGTTTCTTCCTCATCAAGGAGTTTTTCCTTTCCACTGTCACCTTCATGCTTGCTCAAGATGAGAGTCTGCGATGACGTTAGACTCAAAGCAGTCTGCTCCTCAGATAAATAGTGTTATTAACTTACTTTTTATGAATATGAATGTTTCTGTTCAGTGCCCAGAGATGACTTGGCGCTGTATAAATAAACTGAATTGAATTAGACTGAACTGTAAAGATTTAAACAACATCAGGCTCAACAGAATGAATGAAATTGTCAACAGGGTGCAGAGCTTCTGGTTGCAAAATAAAAACAGGCATTTTATGAGAAAAAGACGTCCTACTGCTCACTTGATTACAGTGTTCTCAGTTTTATGATCATTAATCGGGTAAAAATGGATTTTCAATTAGCGTGGTTTTTATTTTGTAAAACTACGATCTTTGTTAGAGACTGTAAAGTTTTTGACAACATCAAGCTCACTATAAATAAATAAATGAACGTTTTGTTAAAGGGTAACTTAAACAAGTTGCTAAACAAGAGAAAAATATTCCAGAAACAAACAAAACGCTAATTTTGTTATTTCCAATTTTCAACGTTTATTCACACTTAGTATTTTCTTCCTACAAGTAAGACCCCTGAGTGAAAACTGAACCTGCTGACTCCAGATGACCCAGACACGCCTGATGCTGAAGTAGAACATCAAGAAGATGAGATCGATTGGCAAATTGTGCACATTCCTCCAAAACAGTGGGGTCTTCACCGAGCCAGGACAGCGTCTATCAAAAACAGAACATTCAGTCTTAAAGTTAGAACAACAGATTACAACAAGAGTGAAAATTGTATCCAATATTGCGTGAGACAGCGACCTGAGCGAGGCTGGGAACTGGAAGCAGCTGGTCCAGTCGAATCAAAAACTCCCACAGCAGCTTCTCCAACTCCTGCTCAAACTTCGGGCCGTAATCCACCGGAAACTGATCCTGACAGACGATTAAAGAATGAATGTCACTTCCTGTGTCGTCGGTGCTGTTCGTCAGAGGAGGGACACTCACGTTAAAGAAGCGTTCTCGCTCCGCTGCGTTTGCCAACAACGTGTGAATAAAGAAATGGAAGTTTTCAACGGTCTTCAGAATTTTAACATCCTTTTTCTAAAAAAAAAAGAAGAGAAATTCCACTATTTATAACACAAATATGATAAACACACAAGTTAGATTTTTTTTTTTACAAAAAGACTTCGCTGCCTCTGACATACTGGGTATAAAAAGGTCCATAAAGTCCTGTGGAAAACTACGTTTCTGTAACGCAAAACATACAAGATCTCTCCATCTTAAAAAGCATAAACTTTATCAAAAGCTTTTAACTGTCAGTATTTAATTTGCTGGAAGTGCCTCTGGTTTCATCATGTTTTTTTAAGTTTATCACACGCTGATTTACAGTATTTTCACATCCTTTATTGTAAAAATGACCCATAGCAACAAGTTTGTTGTTCAGATTACTGTTCTGTTAAAACTCTTCAGCTTTCTTTTGCAGAAGAATCGTCAGACACGTGGAGATAGTCTCGCGGTGTGGCACAGCGAATGCATATATCTTCCCTCACCTCGCACGGCAAAGCTTTAAACAAAGATCTTAGTGGTTCTGCTCATGCTCAGGGTAAATGTTAGAGCTCAGTCTCTGTAAAACTGACCCAAGTTTTAGCCACTATTTGTGTTGGCTAAAACTAGCTGTAGCAGCAGAGTTCATCAGTTCTAGGTGTAAATGCATTAATTTAGTTTTGAGTGTTTCATGAAAATCTGTCCACTGCTTCATGAGATACTGCGCTAACAGACAGAATTGGGTCGTTCAAGTTTTAAGAAACAATCTGTTGGTGCTTGGAGTATGCATTAGGGAGGGACTGCAGCTTCTATTATTTCAACATTTCTAAAAACTGAACTGAGTTTTATATAGCAAAACAGACTATCTATATATATATATATATATATATATATATATATATATATATAAAAACAGACTCGGTCTTCTATATAGCACCTTCTCATAGTGGACCAACCAGTTTGCTGATGACAGCCAGAACTAGTTTTTCACATGCAAAAGGAGGACCATCAGCCTAAGACTGAGTTTGTTGCAGTGTTTCAGACTGAAGAAGTACTTTGGATAAAAGACAAAAAAGTTTAAACAAAGAAGAATCTGTCCAGATGACCTGAGAGACACGAAATGTTTAAATGTTTTAAATACTTGGACACAATCCATCCATTATCTTTACCCTCTTATTCCTTCTTGGGTCGCAGGGGTCACTGGTGCAGGGTACACCCTGGACAGGTCTCGAGTCCATCACAGTGCCACATAGAGACAAACAAGACAAACCACTCGCACCTAGGGACAATTTAGAGTTACCAATCAGACTAACATGCATGTTTTTGGTCTGTGGGAGGAAACTGGAGTACCTGGAGAAAACCCACGCATGCATGAAGAGATCATGCAAACTCCACCCAGAAATGTTCCCGGCTGGGATTCAATCCAGCGACCTCGCTGAGAAGCAACAGTTCTACCAACTGAGCTACCATGCAGCCCTTATTGTAATTCAGATTATTTAAATTTGATGTTACTTTAGTTTCCTTTTTTTATGCCCAATTATGGAACGTGACAGTGACGATTTGTTTTATTAGTATTATGCCTTGTATTGGAAGATAAATAAGCCTGGCCAGAGACAAGCATTGTAAATTAGCAGTTAACTAAAAGTCCTATATAAAACACAGTGATGTTACTTGAACTTGTTCTACTGTCCTGATTAAATTGTCCCCGACAATAAATAGTTCAGTGCGACTCAGGAGCGTTGGCTCTAAATTACCACAGACGAAGAAGCAGGAGCACGGATCCTCTCCAGATGTGGCGCGATCACGTCAGCATCAGGCTGTGAGCGGCACAACTCTAAGATTAGCTGCAAAGATGGCAGATGCCCATGAGAGAATGAAGGAAACAAACAGGAAAGACGTGATGTGGCATGTCACAGACCACACTGGAAACACTCACCCGGGCTCTCAGACCTAGTGTCAGCTTGCCCTGGTGTCGGAAGGTGAGCAGCCCAGGTAAGGTCAAACAGGCAGAGGTCACAAACTCCTCCACAACACCGTACTGCATCACATCTCTCTGCTTCATCACCTTCCAGAGGGCTGCAGACACCAGACGGACAGGCGGGGCCAGGAGCTGCAGGGCAGCAAAAGGAAGGGTGGCACCTGTGCACAAAACAAGAATAAGTCACACAATACTTTTTATAAGTAAATCAGACAGGGCTGGAAAAAAACGCTGCTCTACAAAGTATAAATCCAAACTTCAGAGCAGACTGCTGACCACAACTTGGTGATATTAATAACGTCCCGTCAGGATGCTTCAGTACGAGCTATTTGTAAACTGCTGCAATGTTAAATACAACTTTATTCCACTGCCACACTTTCCCACCATATCACTGAAGTCATGTTTTCACGTCCAGTTTAACACTTACCATTTTCGTTGGGTTTTTTGGTGGCCATCTCGATGAGGAAAATCAACGAGTTTGCCTGACCAAAAAGTAGACGTTAGCTAGCTTAGCAAGAGAGTCCTACTGCAAACTGCGGCTTTAAAACTCAATTATCGACATGCATGGAGTAAAGTTATTTGGAGGAAGCTCCTGTGATGCTCCAAAATAGCTATCCTTTAAAAATAAAGGCGAACCACTGCTGTTATTTAGTCACAACAAACAAGGCGAAACAAACATCTATCAAAAAGTTACTGCTGCTTCTCGTTCTCCCGCCTTCACTGACAGGACAGCGCTCGCTCTAAGTGGTGTTCTGAACGTGCCGGATTGGCGGTGCTTCTTGGTTGCGCATATAAACGTGTCTGTTGTTCTTGAAACTCCGCCCAAGCGGGCAGAAAAAATGTTTTACACAAACGCTTTCAAGTTTAATTACAGGATATGACGCACAGACATGTGAGCTTGGACGTTAAAAGAATAAAAGTTCAACAAATGGAACGTAATTTTTTTTTTCTTGCTATGAATATAATGACATAAATACTAGTATGTTCTTTAATATGACTAAATGACTACATGAGTCTGCTCACAGACTCATGTTCATGTTTGTGCTGATGTTCAATGTTTTATGTTATGAGTGCTTAGTGTATATTTAGTTGATGTTTTTCTTAGTTCATATCTTAGATGTTATTACTGTTTTTCTTATACATTTTATTGTTGGATGTAACTGGGACCTTGTGTACATAATTTCGCTCCACCACATGTACCACATGAGATGTGAATGACAATAAAGAAACTCTGACTCTAACTCTGACTAAAACAAATTACTCCTTAATAAAGTTGAGTTTTTAAAGGTCAAACCATAAAAGTTTAGAAATAAATGATGAAAGTACCAACTTTACTTTGTAGGTTTGTAGCCTAACATACTCCCTAACCATTATTCAAGTGTTTTAAAAAGAGGTAAACTATTGATAAACTCACTGGGTTAACTCAAATTACCTTTAGATTTAGCTGATGTAGCTAAATGCATGCAGGGTTAGATTGCATTATTTTGAAATATAAACTGTTATTGAAGCCAAAACGCATAGTTCTTGTAAAAAAAAAAATTAAAAATCACTGGAGAGAAAATTAGACACTTAAACTAGAATAAAACATTCCCCATTATGTAGTGATGTACATTCACTGTCCACACTGCTCTACAGTTCCTGTGTGAAAAGGTTACTGTCAGACATTTTAATCAGCACTAACCCTCCCCATCTTATCAATGATGCTGCTGTGTGACTCAGTCACAAACACAAGCAACAAGACCTTTGCTCTGATCTGTTCTTCACTGACATTATCACCACGTTGGAGGCAAAGTCCAGTTTCTGGATCACACCAAAACACTCTACGAAACAAGGCTGTGAGAAGAGGAGACATACTGGCGAGGATGGCCTCCACATCTTTATTTCTCAAGTAAGGGGATTGTTTTGACTCATTACAAATTGATTTAAATCACTACACCTTTGCTGTAAAATAAGGTATGATCAATGCATAGGGATGTCAAACGTATTTACAAAAAAGGGGTCAAAAATAAAACCTTAATGGTAACCATGGGCTAATTTCTGTTAAAACATTAACACCAGTCATTTTTTCATGGTTGCAGGTTCCTCAAAGAGAGTTTGATCGGTCTCTTTTGACATTCTCTGTCACTTTTTTCACATCAAAATCAAAGATTGCTGAACATTTTAACTATTTTTTATTGACTGTCATGAACTGTCTGAACTAAATTAAGTATACTCAGTTTTTAAGTGAAAGAGAAGTGATAAAAAACATTTTACTTTTAAAATGTCCTCTTGGGCACCAGATAAGATGCCATGTTTGGCCCACAGGCCTCGAGTTTGGCACAGGCACAATACAGACTATGTTGTATTAGGAGACTTTAGGTTAAACGAGGCAGGTGGTAATGCTTTACTAGGACCTGGCATCCACATATGCAAGAGTCCGGGTCTTAGGAGGTTAAAAGTGGTAAAATGCAAAAGATGTACCAGTACTTGTATTATGTACACAACATCTAGAGAAGGATAAAAGTGATGTACTATATGTACAACACTTTTTTTCTTTACAGAAAACTGAGAAATAATCAATATTACATAGTCACTGAATCCATTTTTCTGCTCCAAGTTTGTTATTCGGTATAACACTCCACATTGCCATGTGTGACGTAATCAGAACCACTGCTCGTGTTATCAGTCGTCAGTGTTTTTTATATTACTGAAGGTCCAAATGTTTAAACCCTGAATAAGCTAGAGAAGATTAACTGATAATTTAATAGCTTCTATGTCTGATGTTTCGCAGATCTGTGACCAAGAGAGTTTGGTCTCCACCTCAGAGGCCTTTCAGAGTCTGCTGTCACAAAAGAGAGACCAGAAAAGGGATCACAGCAGGGACCCTGGAGGAGCTGAAGGAGAGGGTGAGAGTACAACATATTTCATGCATTCTCAATAATCCAGGTAGAAAAAAAAAATCTAACAAAGTTAAATCAGGTCCTCTGGACGAATTAAAAATAAATAAATGTTGAAATGTTTAGTCTTTTATCCAAAAGACTTCTTCAGTCTGAGGAGCTGCAACAAACTCAGTCTTATAAATAGCAACTTCTCATGGTGGATCAACCAGTTTGTTGTTGACAGCCAAAACTAGTTGTTCACATGCAAAAGAAGAACCATCAGCCTAACAACCCATTGTTAATGCCCTGATGGCCTGCTTACTATTCACAGAGGGCTGAGTGATACTAGCATTACGGACATTGATAATATTTGGACACGTCCTCAATTACAATACATTACAGCAAAGACTGGTCCATCCCAAAGATTCAATCCTCTGGCACCAACAGAGTAATATTGTGTATGTTGTTCAGTGCCAAGCTGTGATCAGTCTTACAAATCGGGGAAACTAAACAGCCACTGGCCAAAAGGATGGCCCAGCACAGAAGAGCAACATCATCAAGCCAGGATTCTGCAGTCTACACTCATCTCCAGGCCAGCGGTCACTCTTTTAGGGATGAAGATGTTCACATCCTGGACAGAGAGGAACGATGGTTTGAGAGAGTAAAGGAGGCCATCTTTGTGAAAAGAAATCGTCCATCATTAAACAGGGGTGGTGGCCTCCGTGTTCAACTGTCCCCCTCTTACAATAATGTTATTGCTAGTATCACTCAGCCCTCTGTGAACAGTAAGTGGCTATCAGGGCACTAACAGTCGTTTGTTAACCTGATGGTCCTCCTTTATCATGTGACCAGCTAGTTTTGGCTGTCAACTGGTTGATCTACTGTACTATGCTAGGTGCTATTTATAAGACTGAGTTTAGTGCAGCTCCTCAGACTGAAGAAAACTTTTAGATAAAGACTAAACATTTCAACAATTTTTTAAAAATCTGTCCAGAGGACCCGACTTAACTTTGTTGGAGTAAAACATATTCTTTCAGCAAGTGAAGGTAAGGACATAACGGTGGTATTGTCGTTTATAAGCTGTGAAAAAGTTAAAAGCGGGACATTTTACTGAATTTACTGGCTTGATGTCAAATAAACTCAGAGGAAGTCTTGAGTTCAAAGACGTTTACCAGACAGTTCCAGTTCCAGATGGTTTTGAACTTCAGGAACATTAAGATTTCTCACCGAGGTCTGTTTAAAATGACTAACATTTTACCAAATTTAATACAACTTTATTGTATTATGTAATATTAAGTATTCTGTTTTGGTTATTTTGTGTCTATTAACGCAAACACAGGATGTGAAGGATCTTGAAGTTTCAAAGCTTAATTTTTTTTCCATAAAAAGTACTCAAAATTCCTTTAATATTCTGCTAGGTCTGCCAGGCGCTGCTGCTCACTCTTTCTGCCGTATCACTGAGTCTGGTTTGTGAGGAGGACGGTACCGAGGTGGATTCTGATGAGTTCCTCATGACTTTACCAGACAACGTCATGCTAATGGCTCTGGAGCCTGGACAGATGTGGAAACCACAAGCTGTAGGTTTGAGCTATATCTATGGAGCCTCACACTTCTTAATACCGCACCTTAAACTTATCACCACACGTTTATCCCCCTTCAAGAAACATCTCTCTGGATTTGTTTCTGATGTCTTTCATCAAATCCAGGGTTCAGTTGTGCTCAAAAACCACAAGCCTCGCACCGGCAGAGACATAGCTCGAGTCACTTTTGACCTTTACAAGTTGAATCCCAGAGACCTGTTTGGTTCCCTGAGTGTGAAGGCCACCTATCAAGGCCTGTACTCTGTGAGTGCTGACTTTCAGTGTCTGGGGCCCAAGAAAGTCTTCAGGTAAGACCTGACAAACACTATGAAGGTGCAAAATAAAAACTCTTGCTGCTAATCTTTCCGGTTGCAAAAATTGTACAAAAAGAGTCAATTTGATGCATTGTGTTCAGATATTTTTCTTACGTAGATGGTGTGTTTAGTCTCTAAATTATCCCAATTTTTAAGACTTGCAAGAAAACTGCATCTATACTTTGTGGTGAGAAGTGACAGGTTGGAAATAGTAAGTCATTGTTATGAAATATTAACTTAAACTCCATCTCTGCAGCTAAAAAAATAGTATATTAAATTGTGTAAAAGTAAAGTGTGGTCAGAGTGGGGAATAATAAGAAAAAAGCCCCAAAGTCTCCTGTTTGTCCATCTTTAACACTGCAATGTCTTTTATACAACTCATCTAAACATCCATCCATCCATTATCTTTACCCGCTTATTCCATTTTTGGGTCACGGGGGTCGCTGGTGCCCATGTCCAGCAGTCGCTGT
Source organism: Nematolebias whitei (assembly GCF_014905685.2). Taxonomy (NCBI): domain Eukaryota; kingdom Metazoa; phylum Chordata; class Actinopteri; order Cyprinodontiformes; family Rivulidae; genus Nematolebias; species Nematolebias whitei. The sequence goes on along the minus strand of NC_056498.1, from coordinate 23,223,948 downwards.
GTGAGGGGCGGGGTACACCCTGGACGGGTCGCAAGTCAATCACAGGGACACATAGAGACAAACGAGACAAACATTCACTCTCTCACTCACACCTAGGGACAATTTAGAGTTACCAATCAGCCTAACATGCATGTTTTTGGTCTGTGGGAGGAAACCGGAGCACCCGGAGAAAACCCACGCATGCACGGAGAGAACATGCAAACTCCACCCAGAAAGGCCCCTGGACCGGGGTTTGAACCAAGGACCTGCTCACTGAGAGGCAGCAGCTCTACCAGTTGCGCCACCGTGCTGCCCTCATCTAAACATGAGGCCTAAATATATGTAGTTATCAAACTAATTTAAAACAAATTTAAAATTTAAAGACAAGAACTAAAAAGTTGCACTGGTCAGTAATAATAATAATAATAACTCTGAACATTGATCTTTTTACAGATACTGTACTCATGCTCGTTTAAAATCAGGCACCGCATCCAAATACGTTCAAAACTATTTCCAGTATTCAAAGTTGGCGTCCTTTACCCCAGCTTTTTTTTAAAATTCACTTTTATACATAAACACAACTATAAACTTTTCTTGATGTATTACATTGTGATAGAGAAATGTCCGTTGTTGCCGGGCGTCTGAATGACTGCAGAGCATTTCAATGAACTGGAAGTAGGAATGAATATATCTAGACCACAATGCATTGCAAAATACTGACTCTGGGCGAACACATCAATAGCTGTAAAAAGCTAAATTAAACCTTAGTAACCAGGCAAAATAAAATAAAATAAAATGATCTTTGTTCGTTTTTTTTTCAGAGAAATCTTGCGCCTGACCTCCACCCTCCTTCAGGCTGCGGGACACCTCCTTCTCACGTCTGCCTCGTTGATCCGTCGTGTTATCGAAGGTGCCGAGTTCTGGCAGCCACAGAGGGCCGAGTACACAGCCAGCTGGAACTAAATAGACCCCACTGGATAGAAGAGCTGTTTGAGATTTTAAACATACATTCTTATCATTAAGCATCTTATAAACAAATTGTGTTATTAGTAAACTATGCTTGCTGACCTATAAAGCGCACAGCTGTGGTCTTATATATTTGATCTACAATCATATAGATGTAGCCAAAAAAAGCACGGTGCCTGTCTTAGAAACTACTATCTTGAAGTTCAAAGTTAAATCAGTTGGTTTATAAATAGACCTGGTTGGCATAGCTGTGTGCCGTAAGTATTACAGTATGTCCAAACTTTAACCAAAAATTGCAAATATTAATACTTGTTTTTTCAAGATTTAACAAATTAAAATGATTTGTACAGCTGGATAAGAAAAAAAAAGACTCAAAATATTAAAGTCATTCTGTTGTTTTCGTGCAATACATTTTACATTATATCTTTGAACTGTTTCATGCATTTTCTTATTTTTGTTTTTCTTGCTGCAACGAACCAAACTGTGCAATTATTTTCATTTAGCTCCAAATCACTAATGTGTCCTTTGATATTTATATATGTGAAATTGTACAAAATATTTTGACTCATGAGTGTTTTGACAGAATGAATCACAAAGAGATTTGTGTTCAGAAGTGTTTTACTGGAACTGTAATAAACAAAACGTATGCCCAGAACAAATATGGAACAAAACAACAGAACTGCTCACCTTTCCAATAAAATGGGCAGGACGAACTGCTCTTATGTGTCAACAGTTGATTCAGTCTTTAACGCTGAGGCTTCTTCACTTTCTTTTCCATTACACCCTTTCCCCTCCTTAATCATCGTCATCCAGGCGGCGTAAGCGTTATTTGCCCTGTCTGTCGACTTTCTCAGCATGCTTAGGTACTGATGATGCCTGATGTTGCTCAGCGCCTGATCGTATTGCTCCTTGGTCATCCAGCGAGGCTTTGCTCTTTTCAGGGAGTAGCGCATGTCACCGTACCACTGAACCAAAACATGCCGGGGGATCTTAGTCACCCCCGTCAACCAGCTGTACTGCTCACTGTTCGGGTACTGACAGTGCAAGAAAGCCATTTTCATCATCGCCAACTGAGCCCGCGTCTTGGAGCGGGTTCCAGTGGGAGCGGCGTGTCTGTCTGCATCCGGTTTGATCAGAGTGGGTGGATCGTCTGCAGCAATAAGACTGCTGTCGACTGTGGTGAGCTCCTTCTGTTTGCCTACGTCTGTGACCACAATGTATAGGTTTGCTGCCTCTGTGTGCAGATCTTCCTGAGGACCAGCCAAGGCTTCAGGTTTTCCATCACAGCTGTCATTCACAGGGGTCATAACTGAGAAGGTGGAGGGAGTGTCGGCTGCGTGCTGCGGATCTGTCTGGTTCTCAGTCAGAAGAATGGTGGTCAACGTTTGGGTTGAAGGTTTGTGAAAACAAGTGGGATTCGCGTTGACAGTCTCTGTTTGGTTGAACATTTGTTCCTTCTTAACTTTCTCTTTTCTCTTGTTGAGAGCTGCTTCCTCAGACTCGATGGATGCTTGACCCTCCTTCTCACTTTCGTCTGTCTTCACCTCCACTGTTGCAGCTCCCTCACCGTCATCTTGCGTCACCCACATCTTTTTGTCTTTAACTGGCTCCGCCCCTCTCTTTCGCTTTTTTGGAGTGCTGGGTTTGTCTTTCTCTGTTTCTCTAGGCTTTTCTTTCTTCATTGGTTGCTCCTGCTTAGTTTTTCTCTCCAGTTGCTCATTAGCTCTCACATTTCGAGCTATCATTCTTCCTTCTTTTGGTCTCTTTTCCCCTCTTCCTTTCTCCTCACCAGATTCTCCTCCCTTTTCCTTCTGGTTCTTTTCCTTTCTTTTGTCTTCTTGCACCTCTTCATCCATCTTGTTCTGAACTTCCCCATTTTCTTCAGCATCTTTGGCACTGGATCGAAACTTGTTCCTGACATCACAGATGTCTTTAACGTCCCAGCTGATACCATACTGGAGCCTCTGAGCCATGAACCACACTTTCACCTGGTCTGGGTGCAGGGAGCAGCGCTGGGCCAGCAAAGCGTTCTGTTTACGTGTCAGATAAGGAAACCTATCGAAGGCTTTGTCCAGCTCTGCGACCAAATCTGCCGGCAGGACAATCTGGTTGGAGTGCACCCATAACAGCCTTTTGCTCTCAGAGAGCAGGGGGAGGCATACAGGGGTGTTTGTGCCCTCCTTCCCACAAGGCATTTCAACATTCGATGACGACTGAGTCCCAGCATCAGGTGTCTTTTGTCTGGGGCTGATGTGTCCTCCTTCAGCGAGCTGTCTCATTGTAGAGTGTGGAAATGTCTCCTGCACACAAAAAGAAAAGTTGGAATGAAAATTTATTATATTAAAAAAATAATTCTTCCCGAGAACTTTGAGAATCTGTACACTTGTACTTTTTTTTATCTTGTCTGTGTGAGACTTAACACTATTTGTAATGAACGCTTTTTGAATACTTCATCAGTAGAGGCGGTACATTTACATCTGACTTGTACTTGTTATATAAACTATCACAATCATCATTACAGATAGGTTAATATTGTTTTCTGGCATTTCAGTGTAAGCATGTCTTTTCTGCCGTTTGAAGCAGATGGCCGCTTGTCCTGAGCCTGGTTCTGCTGGAGGTTTTTGTCCTGAGCCTGGTTCTGCTGGAGGTTTTTGTCCTGAGCCTGGTTCTGCTGGAGGTTTTTCCTTTCCACTGTTGCCTTCATGTTTGCTTGAGAGTCTGCGATGAAGTTAAACTCAAAGCAGTCTGCTCCTCAGTTAAATAGTGTGAACTGACTTTTTATGTATATGATGAATGTTTCTGTTCAGTGCCCTGAGATGACTTCTGTTGTGACTTGGTGCTATATAAATAAACTGAATTGAACTGAATTATGTCCAATCACCTTTACACTTTAAGGAATTAATGAGTATGTATCTCACATTATCATGTTTTTTAAGTTTAGCACAAGTACTTCTATGTGTAAACAAGGCAACAGGACCATTTTAGGTGTTTGTTCATAATCTGAATCATGTTTTGATGTTTATCATCTGTATACATTATTGGATATTGGAAGAATTTGTTCCTCTTTTTTTCATTAGCTCTACAAAGCATCGTGGGAGGACAAACAACTACCCCCTACTGATTATTTATCCTGTAATACTGCTCAGCTTTCTTTTAGTTTCTGAGAAAATATTATATATAAACCCAACAAAGTTCAGTCAGGTCCTCTGGATGGTTTCTTTCTGTTGAAACGTTTCGTCTTTCATCCAAAGGACTTCATCAGTCCAAGGAGATGTAACAAACTCAGTCTTATAAATGACGAAAGATGAAACGTTTCAACAAAAAGAAACCAAACCATCCAGAGGACCTGACTTAACTTTGTTGGATTTTTCTACCTGGATTACTGAGCATGCATCAGAATATTACATATAAACTATTTGTAGTTAGTCAAATGATTCTTCGATCGAGATCTTACAAATTCCTGTCTTTTAAAAGTGCTAATTTAAATTAGATATTTTTTAAATTAAAGTTTTAATACATGAGTTTGTAGCTGTTCATCTATTTAAAAGGTGAACGTTGTAAATTGTTCTTAATGGCATTTTAAATAGTATAACTTTTAGAAGTTCCCAACCTATGTGGTGTATAAACACCACTGTTACTATGTTCATCATCTAATATATTTCAGGAGTTTTCAGAATTATTATTTTTTAATAAATGCTAATAGAACACAGAAACTTTATTTGTATATACAGTACTGTTTTTCCCGGTACTTATCCAGTCCTGGAAAAATTCTAAAATCAAATTTCATATTTTTCAAGACTGTACAGGAACCCTAAAACTCTTGTGTTTTAATCATGGAATGCAAAAGTGAACTTAATAAATTGGATAAAATTATACTAAAAGGGTGGCATACATGTACTCATCCCTTTAGTTGGCAGCTCAGAACACCACATACAGAACACCATGGACTTTGTGGATAAGGTCAGGGATGTCATCATGGAGACTGATGAAACAATGGTCTCTTTTGATGTCACATCACTCTTTACATGCATTCCTGTTGATGATGCAGTAGAGGTGGTCAGTTTAAAATTAAAATCAGACACCACTCTGAGCAGCAGGACCACGCTTTCCACAGAACAACTGTGTCAACTCTTGAAACTGTGCCTGCAGTCAACCTACTTCACATATGGGGAGCAATATTATAGGCAGAAACATGGGTGTACTATGGGGTCTCCAGTTTCTCCTATTGTTGCCAACCTGTACATGGAGGAGGTAGAAAAGAGAGCCTTGACGTCCTTTTCAGGGACACCACCAAGTCATTGGTTCAGGTATGTTGACGACACCTGAGTTAAAATTAAATCTCAGGAAGTCCAACATTTTACTGACCACATCAACTCTGTGGATAAATACATCAAGTTCACACGAGAAGATGTAAAAAACGGCAGGTTGGCTTTTTTGGACTGTGAGGTCTCAGTCTCTGATAGAGGACTTTTGCAAACCCAGGTGTACCGCAAACCCACCCACACAGACCAGTATTTGCAGTTTGACTCCCATCACCCTTTGGAGCACAAGTTAGGAGTCATCAGGACTCTGTATCACAGAGCAGACAGCGTCCCCACTAGCTCAGGAGCCAGGCAGAAGGAGAAATCCCACACAAGACAGGCTCTAGAGCAATGTGGATATCCTAACTGGGCCTTCTTGAAAGCAGAGAAGAAACCCAAACAGGACTCCAGTCAGCCAACAGGTGAAAAGGAGGAACCCAGACCCAGACCAGTGGTCATTCCATATGTTGAGGGAGTATCAGAGAAACTGAGATGTTTATTTTCTAAACATAACGTCCCAGTGGCTTTTAAACCCCAAAATACATTACGGCAAAGACTGGTTCATCCCAAAGATCCAGTCCCCCGGCACAAACAGAGTAATGTTGTGTATGCTGTTCAGTGTCAGGAGGGCTGTGATCAGTCTTACATCGGGGAAACTAAACAGCCACTGGCCAAAAGGATGGCCCAGCACAGAAGATCAACATAATCAGGCCAGGACTCTGAGGTCTACACTCATCTCCAGGCCAGCGGTCACTCTTTCAGGGATGAAGATGTTCACATCCTGGACAGAGAGGAACGATGGTTTGAGAGAGGAGTAAAGGAGGCCATCTTTGTGAAAAGAAATCGTCCATCATTAAACAGGGGTGGAGGCCTCCGGGTTCAACTGTCCCCCTCTTACAATGCTGTGATTGCTAGTATCACTCAGCCCTCTGTGAGTAGTAAACAGCCATCAGTGTGCTAATGATCCATTGTTAGGCTGATGGTCCTTCTTGAGCATGTGATCAGCTGGTTTTGGTTGTCAGCAGCAAACTGGTTGATCCACTCAGTAAATGTGTGTTAGTGAGCGCTTCTCTTTGCAGAGATAATCCATCCACCTCACAGGTGTGGCACAAGATGCTGATAAAACAGCATGATTGTAACGATTATGCCACACCTGTGAGGTGGTGACCAAAGAGAAGCGAAGAGAAAGAGAAGCGCTCACTCACACACATTTACTTAAATTTGTGAACAATAATTGAGAGAAAAAGGCATTTTGTGTACATAGAAAAAAAATTAGATATTTGGGTTCAGCTCATGAAAAATGGGAGCAAAAACAAAAGTGTTGCATTTATATTTTTGTTCAATGTGTTTATACTTTTTAATGTATTATGAGTGCTGTTAGATAGATAAGAGCTTTTTATTGATTCGTGCAAGCTTCTACAAGGGGAAACAAAGTCTTTCAGGGTTGAGGCTTGTAAAATGATAAATACAGTAAATAGCTAAAAACGGACTCCTTAGTTAAAGCTAGCTGAACTACATTATTATTTTTCCACCACATTTATCCAAACACGTCAAACTGAACACCTAAATTTAATATAAACTACAGCAGGTGTTTTATTGATGATGACGTAATGCTAACATTTAACCGCCACTGTTAGCGTTAGCTTTAGCAATATCTTTAGGACGATATCTTTTATTTTTATTTATAGTTCGCTGACAGGTACAAGAAGACAACAAATTTAACTTACCTCAGTTGTTATAGTTCGGATAGTCAACCTCTTGTTCTACAAAAAATGTCAGTTTTCTTTCTCTCTCTCTCTCTCTCTATGAACTTGACCCTGAACCCGCTCTCCGTGTATAGATGAAAGAACTCAGCAGAGTTCTGGATTTCTACACGTCAAAACTCTATTCTTTCTGATCCAAATGATCTTTAAAATAACAACACAAATATATACAGCAGGAAAGGTTTGAGTTTTTCAACGTAAACAAATGACATTCCTTTGACAAAACAATACTTACATGCAAACTTTAAAAAATTTTTTTTTAAAAAACAGGCTGTGCCTTGGTATGTCCCCTCCGGGGCCCCGTCCCGTTGCAGCGGTACGTCAGAGCGTCCACCATCTTGGATGTGGCAGATCTGCCACAAATGGACTGAACTTCATAAAGCACAGTTCTACAAGGTGTTTGAAGTTGATACCTGTAATTCACACACTATTATATTTGGAAAAACCAACAGGCATGAAAGACAATATTTGTAACTGTTAACGTGATTATTAAACATGTTTATTCGTTAAATGTTTAGGTTATAGGTAAGCACTAAACCAACAGTATTCTTTTGAGTGTTTACAACTACTAACGTGTGTAACACTGTTACTGTGTTGATATATTCATATTTAACATTTAATTCATGTCTATAATAATAACCAAATCTTGAAATGTAGATGTGACGTAGATTTTCTGAATAAAGAGCACACACATTCACATTTAACTGATTAATTAGGATGCATTCCTAATGCATTATGCTAATGTTGATCTGTTTCATGTTGCTGCTGATCTGTTTCAATGTTGATGTGTTCATGCGTGCACATCTGCTCACAGACTCATGTTCATGTTTGTGCTGATGTTCAATGTTTTATGTTATGAGTGCTTAGTGTATATTTAGTTGATGTTTTTCTTAGTTCATATCTTAGATGTTATTACTGTTTTTCTTATACATTTTATTGTTGGATGTAACTGGGACCCCGTGTACATAATTTCGCTCCACCACATGTACCACATGAGGTGCGAATGACAATAAAGAAACTCTGACTCTGACTCTGACTTAATCACATCGATGAACATATATAGCCTATATGAATATATCTTTTTGTATGTATTTTTGTATGTATATGTATTCAATTGAGTTTATTTATAAAGCCTGATTATGACGATACTGCCATGTTTAATCTGGCGGAGGAGAGCGGCTGACTGGTGTGCTCACCCAGGTGAAGGTTAGCAGTGGAGGATTGTGGTGTGTTTGAAAGTGACAGGGATGGAGTGCGGTTGGCCGGTGAGGTGGATTGAGAACAACCGGCTGAGGGAAAGCTGTCTAGCAGGGGCTGTGAGCAGTTGGCAGTAGAACTAGCTGCAAACTAGACTCAGTGAACCTGCCGGATCCCTGGCAAGGTTTTAAAGGCTTGGTACAACAATGGTCACCAAAGAGGTAAAGAAGGACGTAGGAGAACTTAAAGTAGCTATGAATATGATGGGTGGAGAGACAGTTAGCCACCATATCTGAACAGCAGCGAACCATTATGGCCTTGGTCAAGGAAATCATGGAACTAAAATAGCTAAACAAGGAACAGCAAAAAAGGATAAACTTGTTGGAAATGCAAGTGTCAGATCTGGAACAAAACACACACATGAATGATGTGATTATATCAGGACTACCATTTAGGCCAAAATCATATGCTCTTTCATTGAAGGTGGGTGAAAGGGAAGAAAGGAGCATGATGATTCTTGAAGAACAGGTAACTGCCTACTTACTGAGCAAGAACATACAGACTGACAGAAATAATATTGAAACATGTCATACTGTAAAGTCTCTGAATCAGAAAGTTGGGAGTGTAGTAATTGCGCGTTTAAAAAAAAAAAATTATAGAAAGCACAAAACTGCATTGCTCGTGAAGGGAAGATGTTTAAAAAGGGACAAATGTATATATGAATGAGCATGAATGCAGATTTGGCCAGATTCATGATTTGAACTTTGATTACCCAACATTTTACTGATGGGCGTATTCAGTACTGTTGTCGGTACTCTTGTTGAACTATGAGAACAAAGGACACCATTATACTCTGGGCAGTTTATTTTTCAAGAAACAAAAGTCGTGTTTGTTCAGTCACAAGGGACTCTGAGCAGTGAAGGACACACTAACCAATTCTGTTTAATGCTTCAAAAATCTTTTAAAAACTAATTTTCGAACAAAAGACCCATTCTTTTTCTCGCTCACTAATTTTGTTTACCCAAAATGAAGCACACTCAATGGCAGGAGAAGATTTTTACCCCACATTTTAGTTGCAAGGACCCATTCAAGACAGATTACATACCATATTTTTCAGACTAAGGCACATATAAAATCCTTTTATTTTCTCAATAATGGACAGTGCACCTTATGTATTAATTCTGGTTGTGCTTACTGACCTCATACCGATTTTATGTAGTACACAACACTCAAAAATCTGTCCAAACAAACTTTTTTCCCTTAATGCGCCTTATAATCCGGTGCACCTTATGTATGAAAAATACAGTACATAAATACACTATGGATAAAATGCATATGCATGGAACAGAATGAGCATTGAATAGTCTTCGACAGACTTTTATACAACAGCCGAGTCCAGTGAGCGTTCCCACGTAGCCATCTGCAGTCAGACACACAGACAAGATCCATGGCCGTCGTTGAGTTGACATCCAGATGGAGATAAGATCATTTTTCATGGCAACTGATGGAGATGACAATGACAACGCCAAGGAGGCACTGCGAGTCAGCGAGATGGCCTAAAGACTGAGATAGTGGGTGTTTCAGGCTCAAAGCAGGAGGGAAAGATGTTCTTGCCAGCTATAGAAACACAAAAAAAAGTACTCCTACCAAAAATTCTTTAACAGTTTCTCTGCTAAACCAGGGCTATCAAACTAAATTGCTCAGGGGGGCACAGTTATTGAAAGCCAAGAGCTCAGGGGCCAGACATCCAGCATTTATTCTCATTAAGTAAGGTTGTTTTACACTTTAAAATCTAGATTTATTCAAACGTGGACCATTTGGTGGGCCGAACTGAGATCACTCATGGTCCTGATTTGGCTCCCGGGCCGCCAGTTGAATATCGATGTGCTAGACCTTTTGCCTCTGTGACCCTATACAGATAGGCAGTGGAAGATGGATGGATGATGATTTCATACACCACTGAGTGTTCAAAGGAACAAGTACACATATGTAAGAACAAATATAAAACATGCTTGTACAAGTCTATGATCTAATACATTGTCTCAGATTTACTGCACACTCCTAAAAACAACAGTAAACTTTCTGTAGAGCAGTTTTGGCTAAAGTTAAGAACTGAGTGTCACAAAAGAGTATAGTTTTCAACTTTATGTTAATTTTCTTGTTATTATTTCTTTACATTTTTTATACATGATAGATAGCTAGATTATTTTTAAATAAAATAAATAAAAAATGTCACCATTAAAAATTATACTTGTTGCTATGAGCAGTTTTGTAAAGCCACAGATAAAATTCCAGTCCAACCGCAGTTACTTCTTCGTTTAGTAGGAAATGAAACTTAACAGTTGAAAGCTCCACCCTTGTTTGATCGTGGGTGTACTTCTCACAAAGAAAAATCCTGAAACTATAGTCAGTGTTGCTGTCTTGAAACGGAGCTCGTAAACTGACAAACTGTGGACAATATTCTATCAGCTATTTCGTGGACTGCTTTTATTTTAAAGCTTTTATAAATACCATAACTAACCAGGGTTGCTTACTGGTTCGACATCTTTTTACAACTAAAGAGCCATTCTGTTGAGGATCTTCCAGCTTTTGACAACATGTCTGGAAACGTCCAAAAGGATTCTGGTAGTATTCTCTGTGACATGTGTACAGAGGAGGACAGGAAACCAGCACGGAAGACCTGCATGAAATGTGAGATCTCCATGTGCGTCCAGCACCTGCAGGCCCACCTGACCACCCCTGTGTTGCTGCAGACTCACCCTCTGACTGAGCCCATGGCTATAGATGGGAACACAAAATGTCCCCAGCATGGTAAACTCCTGGAGTACTACTGCTTGGATGACATGACCTGCGTGTGTGTTTCCTGTGCCATTGAAGACCAGCACCGCATACACAACATGAAGACCTTCTTCACCGCCCACAGAGAGCTCATGGAGAAACTCAAAGCTGAGCAGCAGGTCTTACAGGAGAAAACCGATGACCAGAACCTGAGTCTGGAAAAGTGGGAGCAGAGTGAAAGAGAGAAGCTGGGTCGCAGTGGTGTGCGTCTTATTGAGGCTGTGACTAACCTGCGGGACGTTTCTCTGACCAGCGTCCAAAGTTCAGTCTCTGCTCGTATGGTGGCCATCAGAACCAGCAAGAGCAGCATAGAAGCAGCCCAGAAGGAGAAGGACACCTTCAGATTTCTGCAGATGTACTCTCAGGTGAACCAGGATGTGGAGAAAGCCAAAGCTGTGGATCTGAGGAAAGGGTTGGAGCCGGGAAGTCACCGTGACAAGCTAGTTCAGGAGATAAGACAGAAGGGTGATAAGATAACAAAGCACACGTCTGACTTGATAGGATCGTTGTTGATTCTGGTTGACCCTGAACACCACCAGGAGCTCAAGGCTACTAGTTCAGACCTGATGTTTGAACCACAGAGTTTAAGTTCCTCCATGTCACTTTCCGAAGACAAAAGGAAGGTTTTCTACAATAGCTGGCTGGGTCAATGCTCTGCCACGCTTCTGATCTGTAGTTCTCTCTCCACTCCCAACTACCAGAGATGGGTCATCAATCTCACCAACAAGTCTGACTGGATGATCGGTCTGTGCGATAAGCAATCTTCAAATAACCCAAAGAATGGACCTGTCTTTGGACTGTCCTGTGAAGATAACAAACTCAGCTCTGTTACAACAGAGTATGACCATGGTCCTGATCCATCATCCAGTTCAGGAGGCTTCAGGAAACAGAATTCAGGCATGAACACGTCACAGGAAAAATTCACGGTTCTCTCTAAATCCCTCACAGATCTGGATGAGGAACCACAACCTGAAACAGTAGAAGTGTTTTGGAATTTTGTGTCCTCCAACTTGTCCTTTTTCAGCCGAACTGGACGATACCAGAGGGAAGAAATCATCACAATTGAGGCAGGTGTCAACAACTGGGACCTTGTCCCCTTTGTGCAGCTGTGGAAGGAAAACATCCAAAGTAATCAACAGGATTGGCAATGCTCTTGTGGGAGGCGGTGTTCTTATTATCATACAAGTTGTTCCAGCTGTGGAAAAATGCGTAGTGGCACGTTCTCTACAGAGGTGGTTTGTGAAATGTTGTAATTTGTAGGACTGGTTGGATTAGTTTTTATCTTCATCGAGTCCAAATGTAGTTCTGTTTTGAAGATGACACAAAGAGGATGAACACTTATATGTACCTGCTTAGCTTTTAATACATTATCTTCTTGCCTCAAATGATATTTTCAGTTTTCCAAGATCAAAGCCGACCTGGACCCCGCATGCAATCTTTGTAAACAAACTCAAGGTACACTCCTGCATACATTCTGGACCTGTCCCAAACTGCAGACATTTTGCCAATCTATTTTGGACACCTTTTCTGGGATATGTGGCAAAACTGCATCCATCACCATTCATCTCGCTGTTCGGGGCGGTCCCTGTGGACACTTCCTTCAGCAAGTACGAGAAGGACGCGATTGCTTTTGGCTCTCTTCTGGTCAGAAGACTGGTGCAAATGGAAGTCCTCCCCCCACACACACACACACCCGCAGCATTATTTACGGTACATTGGATAAGAGAAATGATGTATCATATCCATCTAGAAAAAATAAGACACAGTATATCCTGAAGGGTTGTTAAAAATTTTGGGACACTTGACAGCCTTTTATGTTTCAATGTGGAAAACTTGTCATTTCCTACCGGTAGTTCATTTGTGTATGTGTAACCGATCCAGTGTGGGAGTTTTTTTTTTTTTTGTTCTTTGTGCGTCCATCCATCCATCCATTTTCTTTACCCGTTTATTCCATTTTGGGTCACGGGGGTCGCTGGTGCCCATGTCCAGCAATCACTGTGCGAGGGGCGGGGTACACCCTGGACGGGTCGCAAGTCCATCACAGGGCCACACAGAGACAAACGAGACAAACAACCATTCACTCTCTCACTCACACCTAAGGACAATTTAGAGTTACCAATCAGCCTAACATGCATGTTTTTGGACTGTGGGAGGAAACCGGAGTACCCGGAGAAAACCCACGCATGCACGGAGAGAACATGCAAACTCCACCCAGAAAGGCCCCTGGACCGGGGTTTGAACCAGGGACCTGCTCGCTGAGAGGCAGCAGCTCTACCAGTTGCGCCACCGTGCTGCCCCGTTCTTTGTGCGTTCAGAATGAAAATCTAACAAAAAGTGATTAAAAAAATTATATTTCCAGTTTGTGTCAATTTATTGAGTTTGTCTCCATCTACTTGTTGTGAGTGCATGTAAAGTTTTATTTCACAGAAACAATGTAATCAATCAACAATAAAGCCAGAAAAAGGTTAAGTTATGGAATGTTTTATTGAGTCAACATGAAATGACAAACTTGTATTTTAAGGTTTTGGCAACAAAGAAACTTTTTCTCAAAGCTTCACAGTAAAATGCACTATAGAACAAGAGAACAGCTTGAAATGATAATTTAATATATTGAATTAAATACGTTCTAGAGGTAATTTCAGACAGTGACCGCTTGTGCTCCTACGACAGAAAAACGAGAACTTGAAGAAATTTGGATACTGATCCTGAACCATCAATATATCCTTAAAGCACTTCAGCTTTTAATTCAACACTTCATTAAAATGTAATGTCAGTGCTCCAAATACTTGTACATTCAAGAACGATTGTCATCAGTAAACTAATTTATAAACTTAATCTGATTAAAACCTTTTGACTAAAAGGAATTTAAGTGCAAAACGTGGATGATGGAATGATGACTTTCTAAAAAAATAGGTCAGATTTTTAAGTTTCTGCCACAACTGCATAAAATATTTAAGACTTATAGATTATTTAAGACACACTGCTATAAATTTATAAGTTGTGCACAAAGGTTTAAAGTAAACCCGTGCCATGGTGCACACAGTAACTTGTTTCCACAGATCATAAACCGAGTCAAACTTGCATAAATAAAAGCAACACCTTTGGAACGATCAAACAGCAGACGATTAAAGCTCTAACTCGGATTAAAACCGTGATCCTGGAACACTTTCTGGATTTTTATTAGGTCTAAAAGGAATGTGTTTGTGAGAAATACTGTGAACCTGAACTAAACGCAGGAATAAAACGGAGTATTTTAAGTAAATATATCAATCATGTAATCTCAGTGCGTGGGAGGCAGGAAGTAGCAGATGCTCAACTGTCGTTGCCAAAGACGGTGTTGAGCTGCTGGGTGACTCTGATGAAAGTCGTCCTGCGGCTCAGCTCCTTCAGCTTCCCTGCGCCGACGTAGGTGCAGGTGGAGCGGACCCCCCCCAGGATGTCTCGTATCGTTTCGCTCACCGGGCCTTTGTAGAGAACTTCCACCGTCTTCCCCTCGGATGCTCTGCAAGCAGAAACACAAAGCATGAATGTTATGTCGTGAAAAATGGCTCCAGTGCGATGGACGGGTTGACAGACAGGTCAGGCAGGAGGTGCACACGAGATTCAGATGGTTTTATCACTTTGAGCAAAAATACCACAGTTATGATATTATAGTACTAAAACAAAAATTAAAGTACTACCGTTACTCCTGAAAATACATCACATCTCACTTAACAATGGTTATTTTAACGTATAATAGTATAACAGTGCTAAATAAAACATTTGTGCATACATATTTTAATTCTAATGCACAAATATAAATAAGAAGAGTAAAAAACACAAATGAACATGTTTAATAGTGACTCTGTTTAAAAACGAGTCCACTCTTTCCTGCATCCAGGACAGATTTGAAATGTTGTTGTGATGAGCAGTTTTACTGAAAATATTTTTAGTTATGTTGTAATTTAAAGTTAAGGTTGTAGCTTAAATTTAATCACAAGTATTGAGAATAAATGTAGTATGTAAATTCTATACAGCATCAGCGAAAACACAGGAGATTTGTAATAATAACACATGCACGCATAAGCGTAGACAGACTAGTCCCTCACTACTTCGCGGTTCGACTTTCGTGGACTCGCTCTTTTGCGGATTTTCAAAGTAAGATTGGACACGAGAAAAAAAACAATTGTACACGACACACAATTGCCAACTTTAATATTACTCACATGACTGGGACAGTACTGGATACTGTACAGTAAAATGTTAACAAAAAAATACTTCGGACATGCACCGCCATTTTGTAGTTTTCTCTCAATAAGCCTACACTGTCTTGCCACTCTTAAAAACTATATTTCCCAGAAGTCAACAGTGCCCTGCCCAGAAGCCCCGTTGCCCTCTGCTATGTATGAAATACTTGAAGGAAAGTTCCGATCTGATCCGAAAACATTCGGTCCTTATCCGTAGTGACTTTGTCGCCCAGCAGATGCAGAGAGCGGCAAGGTACCGTATTTTCCGACGTATAAGTCGCAGTTTTTTCATAGCTTTGCCAGTCCTGTGACTTATACACTGAAGCGACTTATATACATTTTTTTTCCATATTCATAAACAGAATTGTTTTAAATGTTCATTCTTACTGATATGAACCAGAGTAAACATTACCATTTGCAGCTGCTAGAGGCACGAGAGGGCCCTCTTTTGACAACTACCGGTAGGCAAATACCGTATTTTTTGCCGTACACGTCGCTCCGCCTGATAAGTCGCATCAGTCCATATTTATCTAATAAAGTGGAAAAATCCATAAATATCTTGCTTCGCTGTATACGTCGTATCTACTATGCGTCATCGCTGACGCGTCGCATTTGTTACGTGTCACTGCTGACAACCCGGAAATGTGGGTGTGCCAAAAATGGAGGGCTGCCGAATGGCAGCTGCAGGAGCGTGTACGGGAGGACTTTAACAAGAATTTAACAAGCTTAACACTTAAAAATAATTATTTGTTTGCTCAAAATTATATTAAATGTGTGTATCAATCTAACATTTGCTTAATAAATGCACTTTAATGGTCAAATTAGCTGCATTTCGCAGGAGCCGTGCAGATGGATTGACGGTCAGTCCAAGCAGGGAGCAGAACCAAGGTGGGGAAGCCATGGCAGGACTCTGCTTCTATCAAGTGGCTGAAAGTGGTACTGCCCAAAATATTTTTTCAGTCAGACAAAAAACGGTCATATCTCAACCAAAAAATGGCTTCTAAATATGGGGAAAAAAATCCATAAATATGTCACTTCGGCCTATAAGTCGCAGGGCATGTAAATTATGCAAAAAACTGAGATTTATAGGCTGAAAAATACAGTATGTTGTTCCTGTACTGCTACCCGTGCTGCACCCCCACCCCAAACCAAACGTTGACCATTAAAGTGCATTTATTAAGGAAAAGTTCAACTGAGACACACCTTTGCTGTAATGTCGAAAACAAAAAATTGTTTTTAAGTGTTATTCTTGTTAAATTTCGAGGAACTACAACAGTAAGTCCTGTGCGCGCTCCCGCAGCCGCCAATTGATTTTTGGCATGACATGGGGTCAGTGGTGACGCATAATAAATGCGACGGATCAACGGTGAAGCATAATAAACGCAAGAAGCGACTTATATATGTTTTTTTTTCCTCTCCATGATGCTTTTTCTGACTGATGCGACTTATACGCCGGAAAATACGGTACCCAACAGGAACCGGACTAGAACCGGAGCTCCAGACTCATTGGTCAATCTGAGAGCTGCTTATTGGCCCACGAGGACTTCCAAGTGGGGAAGCACCACCTGGATGTCCGGCGTTCTCTCCAGAGCCCAATGGGATGTTTTTCTTTTGGATTTGGGCTAGATCGGTATTACACAGGCCAGCCGAAGGTCTGGCTCCCTCCAAAAGCATTTCAGTGCTCAAGGGCTGCAGAGAGCCGACCAGAACAGAAGCAGAACTGGCAGGGTAGGTCTACCGGACCAGAACTGAGCTGGACTGGAACAGAGCTGCTGGTCTGCAGAGCTGGTGAATAAAATGTTTACTGTACAGTACATACACGTATGTTGTTAAAATGATGTAGGTTTAAGAGTTTAGAACATCACATGAGTGTGAGAAGGGTTTATAAAACCTAAAAATATATATTAATACTAAAATAAATACAACGTCCCTACTTCATGTTCACTTATTGCACATGGCGCACATGAAAGGGGGGGGGGGGGGGGGGGGGTGTTCCGGTGGTGGTGGGGGCAAGGTCTGGAACGTAACCCCTGCAATAAACAAGGGACTTAGTTTATGTAAAATTCTAAAAAAAAGTTGTCCCCGTACATTCATTGTTCGGCTCTTTGTAAAGTACAAGTAAAGATAAATTAATGTTAGTAGAAGAGGAAATGGGCTGCTAGGCATACCATGTGACTGGGAAAAAACTAAAATCAAACAAACAAACCAAGTCCAACAAGCAAGTACTGTAATTTCTGGACTATACGCCGCTACTTTTTTCACAGGCTTGGAACCCCGTGGCTTACACAACGCTGCGGCTAATTTATAGATTTTTGTTTTTTTTGACGGGCTAATGAGCTTCCTGCCCCTAAAACATTTAGCCTTGTCACACCCCGGCACTCACATAGCTGCCCAATACACACCACTCCTGGGGGGGTGGGTCCTCGTGACTCAATGAGACTACATGTATAAATAAAGGTAAAAATAAATCTGACCGATTAAATGACCAAACAGGTCACAGTGGACCAATGAAACGAGGAGTGGAGAAGAGAACGAGGAGGGGGGACTTGTGCCCCTCCCTGGGAGCACAACAAATTATTCACAGCCACTCGATATCAGTGTGAATCGTGTATTAACGTGACACTCGAAGCTCGGTGGGAGGCCTGGATGACTGGTGGCGAGAAATCATTTAGCAAAATTGGCGGAATGTAAAGAGCAACTTCTGCTCCAGTGGATGCTGACAGAGGAGCATTTAAAAACATCCTCTGCAGGAGGAAGATGAAGATGGCTATCAATGACTTCCTGGTAGGTTACTGTATTTTATTTTTTTTAACCAGCCGTGTTACCGGCACTATTCAGAAAAAAATAAAATAATTAATGTACATATTTGTGTATGTTACCGGTATGTATTTAATCAAATCAATGGACACCTGCAGCTTATACACAAGTGTGGCCTATATATGTACAACATTATTATTGTTTCAATGTACTGGGTGCGCTCAATAGTCCAGAAATTACTGCAGTTTATTTAAATCACAGGAAGTGTATGTTGGGTTTTGACCCTGTGACTTTTTAAAACGCTGGTACACCCTAAAACTGGTAATCAAACTACATGTGTGACGTTTGCAGATGACAATGTGATCTGTAGTGAAAGTGGGGTAGAGGTAGAGACATGCTGTGGAGAAGAGGAATGAAAGCCAGTAGAAGTAAGACAGGATCCGTGTGTCAATAGGAGGGAGACGGGTGTAACTGTGAAGCTGTCAGGAGCAGAGGTACTGAAGGTAGAGAAATTAGGACAAAAAGTTTTCATTGGAAGTGAAAAAAAAAAAATGGACAGCAGATTGACAGCTCGGACTGAGGTAAGCTGGAGACAAAAGTTAGAGGCTGAGATGGTTTTGATATGAGCAGAGGAATAGTTGATATGTTGGACAAAGGATGTTGAATATGGAGCTAACAGGGTGGAGAAAAATAGACCACAGTGGAGGATCATGGATGTAGTGAGGGAGGACCTTCAGAGTGCAGTTGTCACGTGTGTTAGGGATAGGGTGAGCCTCCTAACATGAACAAGTGAAAGCAACAAAGAAGAAGAAAACAGAGGCGGACCTGTATTCAGCTACGCCTCCTGCATGCTTTTTCATCGCCGTGTCGGAGCTCATTCCATAAAACAGCTTGTACTTTGTCCCGTTTTTCTCGATGACCTCCCCGCTGCTCTCCGAGTGGCCGGCCAGCATCCCACCCAGCATCACAAAGTCCGCTCCGGCACCTGGGAGTCGCACAGGAAGTAGTGACAGTCTTTTTAAAAATTAATCCCGAAAGTGATTAGAATTCAGATGGATTATGGGAATACTAAAAACTCACCAAATGCTTTTGAGACGTCTCCTGGACAGGTACATCCCCCATCCTGTGGGATAAAAGTCGAGAGAAGAAAACAAACCACAATGCTGTAAGTCTAACCAAATAAAGGTCAACGACCTCTAACCAATTAAAATCTTCTAAAAACGACTCGGCATGTGTAGAAGTTCTATATTGCATAGTTCTATAGTGAGTACAGAAGTTCTGTACTGTCTGTGCTGGTTTAGGAGACTCACAGAGATAATGTGGCCGCCCAAGCCGTGGGCTGCGTCCGCACACTCGATGACAGCGCTGAGCTGAGGGTAACCAACCCCAGTCTTCTTGCGGGTCGTGCACACAGAGCCTGAAGGGAAGAGACACCAGAAGAGACAAGGGATGAGTCTGAAAATCTGCAGGCAAACAGTCAACAGCAGCTGAAAGCATCACCTGGAGACTGATTCATCTTCCTCGTGTAATAAATGGCCATGGGATACCCAGGAACATTCAGTGGTTGAGACATTTGGGCCCACTCCACTTTACATCATTGCTTCAGCTCATTGAAGCAGACATTTGTTTCTGCACAGCTCTATTCAGGTCCCGGCGCAGCGTCTCCATCAGGCTGAGGTCTGGACTTGGACTGGACGGTTGCAGCACGTTGATTCTTTTCTTTTTCAGTCGTTCTGTTGAAGACTTTCTGCCGTGCTTAGGATCATTGTCCTGTTGCATGACCTAGTGTGATCCGAGCTTCAGCTGATGGACAGACGTCCTCAAGTTTGACTCGAGAATCAGTGTTTCCCCTAGATAACTTCCCATGGCGGGGCGCTCCTCTCACCCATGATTTTTGTCTGTTTATACAGAGTGTTTTTTTATTTTTGGGGTGGGGTGGGTGGTAAATGGACTGTACTTGGAGAAAGTCCAAAGGCGATATGCCTTTCTATCCTTTGAAGATACTACAAGCTGAGATGAAGAGGATGCTGAGGGTTGTCTATAATGTTCTTCATTTTATGAAGAATCCTTCTTTGTACAATCATCTCCAGAGGTTCTAGAGGAGTCCCCAGAACTGAGCCAGTCTTCTTTATGAGCTTGTTGATCTTTTTTAAGTCACTTGCTCTGGTGCTGCTACCCCAGCAGATGATGGCAGAAGAGACAGCACTCTCTACAACAGACTTATAGAAGATATGCAGCATCTTGCTGCAAACACTGAATGACTTCAGCTTCCTCAAGAAGTACAGTCTGCTCTGTTCCTTCTTGTAGACGCTTCACTGTTGCATTTCCAGTCCAGTCTGTTGTCCAGGTGAACTCCAAGGTATTTATACTTCACCACCTCCACTTCTTCTCCCATGATGGAAACAGAGTTGGACCTGTTCCTGTTTCTCCTGAAATCTACAATCATCTCCTTTGTTTTGTTCACATTCATGATGAGATAGTTGTTTCCACACCATGCCACAAAGCGGTCCACCAGTTCCCTGTCCTCAGCTTCTTGTCCATCTCTGATACACCCGACCACTGAAGAGTCATCTGAATATTTCTGCAGATTACAGGAGTCTGTTTTGTACTAGAAATCTGAGGTGTACAGAGTGAAAAGGAATGGTGAGAGTACAGTCCCCTGTGGTGCTCCTGAGCTACCGACCACCTGGTTGGACACACAACCCTTCAGTCTCACAAACTGTGGTCTGTTTGTCAGGTAGTCTTTGATCCAGGTGATTGTTGAGGCCTTCACCTGAGTCTTCTGAAGTTTCTGACAAAGCAAATCAGGCTGGATTGTGTTAAATGCACTGGAGAAATCAAAGAACATGACTCTCACAGTGTGGTCTGCCTTTTCTAGATGACAGTGAGTTTGCTGAAGCAGGTGTATGATGGCATCTTCAACTCCAAGTCCATGCTAATAAGCAAACTGCAGTGGGTCCTGATATGTGCTTGTTTGTCTAGTCAGGTGGGTCAACAGAAGTCTCTCTAGGACCTTCATGATGTGGGATGTCAGGGCAGCAGGTCTATAGTCATTGAGGACTGACGGTCTCCTTTGGCCTCCTTTGTTCAATGGACATTGTTCAGAACTTTGTAAACAAAAGTTGTGCTGCCATTTTGTTTTTGGAGAAAAACAGGCTTGTTCCATGCAACCTTTAACCAAACTTGTCTAACTGTCGTGTCATGAATTTAACCTTCTAAATGAGGCCTTTAGGAGAAGCATGGAGCACTAAGACATTTGCACTTTGTCTGAGCATTGCATGGTCTGACCTTGGGGTGAGTTTGCTGTAATGTGTACTCCTGGGAAGCTGTCTTAAATGATTTTCTACTTGTAATTATTTTTTCTCACAATAATTTGATTTAAATGAAGTTTCATACATTCCAGATGTTCCTAGATAATAATTTTAAAAACCACATCAAGTTAATGTGCTAGTGTAGACAAGACAAGTATATAATCTACGAAATAAATGACTCAGTATTGTGGGAATGTTATGAGCAAGATCCCTGGAATGAGGTAAAATCATGAGGCTGTGATCACCTGGTCCGATGCCCACTTTGATGATGTCAGCACCAGCGAGGATCAGCTCTTCCACCATTTCTCCTGTCACCACGTTTCCTGCCTGAGCAACAGAAAACAGTGTTTTTATTTATTTCCAGTCCTTGTTTTGTTTTAGTCCACGACGCTTTGATTTGCGTGCCTTTCCAGATCTTCATTCACTGACCATTATAGTGTGGGACGGAAACTTCTGCCGCACGTCTTTGACAAAGTGAACAAAGTGTTCGGAGTAGCCGTTGGCCACGTCGACGCAGACGTACTTGAGCTGCGGCACCGTCTCCAGGACAGCTGATAGCTTCTCAAAGTCTCCGTTTCCGGTCCCCGTGCTGACGGCTACACTCTGGTGAGCGAAACGCAGAAGAGGGAGTCCACTATCGTAAAACCAAAGAGGCTAAACTGTTAAAAAGGTGAAACTGGATAATAAGTTGAAGTACCTCCAGGCATTCAGGATGCTTTGTTGCAAACTCCAACCAATCATCTATGGAGTAATGTTTGTGGACTGCAGTGAAGAGAGTAAACTGGTAGAAAGGACAAAACAACACAACATTGTCTTATCTATGCAGTAACAGTTACCAGCTCCATAAAAGATGGAAGCATTTGTTAAATGAAATCTGATTCAATCATTTTCACTCTAAAACCTTACATGTGATGATGTGTGTAAAATGAAAAACAGATATAATCTAGACAAACTGCAGCATTTCCTGCAAAAAATAAGTGAATGCTTATTGCTGAAGAACCTGCTGAAAAACAGCCGAAATTAGCTAAAAACATGCTGAAATGTAGCTGAAATGGGAGAAAATGTCTAAGTTAGCAGAAGAAAGCAGTATAAACACATATTTGCTAAATTAGGCTTAAATAATAAGGAAAAAAAGCACAAAAATTAGGAAATTAGCTAAAAAAAAGCTGAAATTACAAAAAAAGAGAGATGAAAAGTAGCTGAAAAGGTAGAAAGAAGCTTAAACTACAAGAAGGAAGTGGAAGGAACTGAAATGAGCTAAAACAATTTGGAATTAGCTGAAAAAGCTGCATTTAACACCAAAACAGCTAAATAGCAGCTGAAATAGCAGGAAAGGCTGAAACTAGAAGTAAACTGAAAGGAAAATAACAAGATGAAATTAGCAGAAAGAAGTTAATTAGGTTCAAAGTAGCAGAAATTAGCACAAAAAATAGAACTTATATGAAAACAGTAGAAATTAGCTAAAAAAATGCTAAAAACAAAACAAAAAAAAGTTAACTGAAAATGTAGAACAAGCTTAAGTAGAAGCAGAAAGAATGTGTTTGTCCAATTAGCTGAAAGAAGAAGAAATGAGCACAAAAACGTGGAAATTATCAGAAAAAAGTTGAAATTCATAAAAATAAAAAAACCACACACACACAAACACAAAAAAAAGTTTAAAAGGCAGAAAAGAAGCTGAAATTACCAGAAGGAATTTGAGAGAGCACAATTGTGCACAATTAGGCTGAAAGAAGCAGAAATGAGTACAGAAAAGTGGAAATGATCTTAAAACACAGAAATTAGTATAAAAAACTGAAAAGTAGCTAAAAAGGCAGAAAGAAGCTTAATTCAATTCAACCTTTCTTTAAACAGGTTAGTCTCATTGAGCTTAAATTAGCAGAAGGAAGCACATTTTAATCAGGCTGGAAAAAGCTGGAATGAGTGCAAAAAATGTGGACTGAGCTGAAAAAGCTAAAATTAGCATAAAAACAGCAATACAGTAGATGGTATAGCAGAAAAAGCTGAAACTAGCAGAAATAAGCTGAAAGGAACATAAGCTGAAATTAGCAGAAAGAAGTTAGAAGAATCACACAAATGTTTTAGTTAGCACAAAGAAGCTGAAAGCAGCACAAAACAGTTGAAAAAACAGCTGAAAGTAGCTGAAAAAAGATTAAATTTGGAGAAGGAAGCTGAAAGAAGCTGAAGCAGAACAAAATGTGAAAGGAGCAGAAAAAGGTTTTAAACAGATCTAAAGATTTGAAGGATGGAAAATGAGCTCAATGCATTTTCTATGAAAAAAAAATGACAGAAAAGGCTAAAATATTTCAAAAAGCTAAAGTTGCACCAATACCAAAAGTCATAGCAGGATTGTCCTGAAAGAGCTGAACGTTTTGATTTATGATTGATTGAAATAGCTCAAAAATTGTGGCAGGAGAAAAGATGCAGAAAAACGTACAGAAGAGAAATGGATCACAATAGTGTGAACGCTTCATAAACGTTCACACTATTATAAGCGTTTCTACCTGGTGCAGAGCCAGAGCCATCTCAAAGGTCCCCACAGTGTCCATGTTGGCAGCAATGATGGGAATGCCTCTATAGCTGCCCTTTGAGTTCCTGAAGGTGAAGCTCCTCATCAGGTCCACCTGAGGAAGACAACCACGACAAGACCATAGTGTTTACTGATTTGTTCCATCGGAATTAATACATTTATTGTCACAATACAAGTAAAACATCTTTTAAAGTGAAGTTCTGTGGAAAGATTATACACATTTAATATCTTACCTGTTGTAGATGGCTGTTTGAATGACCTCAGCTTGGAAAGAGTTTAATTCTGACTAGATTGACAAGCTAACAGCTAATTTGGGAGATTAGCCGTTTTAGAACAACTCTGATCTAAAAGAAGTCACAGCAGTTCATGGAACATTATACCATAAACCTTTTCCACTGCTCTCAGTGTTGCATTACACAGTTATTCCTGATGCCCTCAACAAGTTCTATGCACGTTTTTGAAGACCCGAACAGACCACCCAGCACCAGACTCACCTCACCACCGGATGAAGAGCATCTCAGCGTGACCTCAGCCGAAGTAAGGAGTACCTTCAGGAGGATTAATCCGCACAAGGCAACCGGCCAGACAACATCCCCGGAAAAGTGTTGAAGGAATGTGCCGATCAGCTCTGTGAAGTGCTGGCAGACATCTTTAACACCTCACTTACCCTGGAGACAGTTCCCACCTGCCTGAAGACTGCCACCATCATCCCAGTCCCAAAGAGCTCTACAGTGACTGGTTTGAATGACTATCGGCCAGTGGCCCTCACCCCGATAGTCGCTAAATGCTTCGAAAAACTGGTCATGACTCACATCAAAACAACCATCAACATCAACGAGGACCCTCATCAGTACGCATAACGTGAGAACCGATCAATGGAGGATGCCATCTCCTCTGTGGTCCACACTGCACTCAACCACCTGGAACAGAAAAACTCTTACGTCTGTATGCTCTTTGTGGACTTCACATCCGCCTTCAACACCATGATCCCCCAAACCCTGATGGACAAACTATCCACACTAGGACTAAGCCCCTCCATCTGCAACTGGGTACTAGACTTTTTAACAAACAGACCACAGTTAGTGAGGATCCACAACTTATCCTCCTCCACCATAACCCTCAGCACTGGCTCTCCTCAGGGATGTGTGTTGAGCCCCCTCCTGTTTACTCTGCTCACGTATGATTGTGCACCTACTCGTCCAGGCTGTCACATTGTAAAGTTTGCAGATGATACAGCGGTGGTGGGATGCATCACAAACAATGATGAGTCCAGCTACAGGCAAGAGGTGGAACACCTGGAGAGCTGGTGCAAAGAGAATAACTTTCACATCAATGTGAAGAAGACAAAGGAGATGATTGTGGACTTCAGAAGGAACAAACACACCTACACTCCTTTGAACACAAGAGGATCTGCGGTGGAAGTGGTCTCCAGCTACAAGTACTTGGGCGTACACATGAATGACAACATCAGCTGGAGTAACAACACCACCAGCCTTATCAAGAAAGCTCATCAGAGACTCTACTTCCTCAGACGGCTGAGATGAGCTGGACTGGGAAGCTCAGTCTTCACCTCCTTCTACAGGTGTGCAGTGGAGAGCATCCTGTGCTCCAGCATCAACGTGTGGCATGGAGGCTGCACAGCTGCAGAAAGAAAAGCTTTGCAGAGAGTGGTGAAGGCTGCACAGAAGACTGTTGGAGTCAGCCTCCCCACCATCACAGACATCTACACCTCAAGATGCAGGAAGAGGGCCACCTGCATCATGAAGGACCCCACTCACCCAGCACACACACTTTTTGCCCCGCTCCCCTCAGGAAGGAGGTTGAGGAGCATTAAGTGTAGAACTGAGTAGACTGAGGAACAGCTTCTACCCTGAGGCTGTTAGACTCATGAATCTCTAACTAGAATAATCACTGTGAAAAACCATATCATGTTGCTGCTGATCTGTTTCATGTTGCTGCTGATCTGTTTCAATGTTGATGTGTTCATGCGTGCTCATCTGCTCACACAGACTCATGTTCGTGCTGCTGTTCTATGTAATGTTCTTATGCTACTAATGCTTAGTGTATATTTAGCTGATGTTTTTCTTAGTTCATATCTTAGATCTTATTACTGTTTTTCTTTTGCATTTTATTGTTGGGTGTAACTGGGACCTTGTGTACATAATCTCATTCCACCACATGTACCACATGTGGTGGAATGACAATAAAGAATCTCTGACTTATTCCAGCAGGAACATTATGCAGGAGGTGTCTCAGGCAGTACAATGCTGCAACTAGCTGCTGTTGCTTTTACTACTACTTTCACATTTTGATCCGGCTAAGCTTCTTTCAGCTTCCTTGTGCAAAATTTAAAACAAAAAATTAGATACTTTCAGCTGTTTTTTTTTAACAGTTTCCTTTCAGCTTTATTCTGCTAAGTCCAACATTTTTATGCTTCTTGTAACTTATTTCTGCTAATTCCATTTTGTTATGCTCATTTCAGCTGATTTCTGCTAAATTCAGCTATTTCTGGTATTTCAGCTACTATTTGGCTGTTTTTATGCTAAATTCAGCTAATTCTAAATTTTTTGCAATCAATTCAACTTTTTTCAGCCTAATTCAGCAAAATCATGCTCTACCCACTTCCTTCTACTAATTTAGGCTTCTTTCTGCTTGTTTTAGCTACTATTCAGCTGTTTTTGGCAAATGTCAGCTTTTTGCAGATAATTTCAACTTTAGTGTGCTAATTTCTGCCTCTTTCAGCCTTAGTGGGAACAATTAAGCTCATTTCCTTTTGGAAATTTAAGCTTCTTTCTAGATTTCTTTAGCTACTATTCAACTGTTTTGGGGAAATTTCCGCTTTTTTAAGCTAATTTCCACCTCTGCTTTCTTCTGCCAACTTAGGCTTGTTCTTCTTTTTCAGCTACATTTCAGCAAGTTTTTAGCTAATTTCAGCTGTTTTTCAGCAGGTTCTTCAGCAATAAGCATTTACACTGAATTTTCGCAGGAAATGCAAATTTTCTAGTTGTATTTGCAGGTGAAAGTTTCTAAAATACAACTCACATGAACCACAGTGAAATCTTAGAGGTTGGAGTAGTTTTAAGATGGGACCAATCCACTTGGGTCTTGCTACGCTAGGACTAGCCGTTAGCTCGTCAGTTCAGTCAGGATAAAACTCTGCTTTTTTTAAACTAAGTTTGTTCATATATTAATAATTTATAACTTTCCACTAAAACCCACTTTAAAATATGTAAACTATCTATATAACTACAACTCTATAGATATATATATACGATAACTACTACGGTACATATAAATAAATAAACTATCTCTCCGATTCAAAAAGTAAACAAACTGAATAAAATTAAAGACAACATAAAGTGAAATCTTGTTTTATGTTTTGTAATAAAAAGGTAAAAAACTCACTCACAGTGAGATCTGGTTTGTACAAACTCAAACTGGTGGAATCTAAACAGTCTTGGGAACATCTGGAACAGTAACGTGTTGATCAGTGATGGATGTTTTACTGATGAGACCTTTCAGCTTGAATCATTGCCACAGTTGGTGATTTTTTTATGAAGAAATGTTATATTTGGCTGCCACCAAAGGTGAAGTGGCGATAATGTTTGTGTTTGTGTCTGTCTGTTAGCACAATATCTCATGAACCACGGGAATGATATTAATGAAAGTCTCAGAAAGTAAATCTACACTTGATTAACTTTTGGAGTCAATACCCTTAAAGATGGTCGCCACAGATAAGTGACCTCACCAAACAACAACGGCTGCAACTCAGACAATTTTACAGATATTGAGCTAAAAATGGGTGTGGTAGTAGCCGAGAGTCATCCTCAACACAAAGTCTGAGCGATAACAGATCCTGCGCATGAGATTGTGCATTTCTTCAAAGAACCTTTAATTTAGTATTGAATTTGAGATCATTTTAGTTATCACAAGAAAAGAAGCTGTTCTAATGTACTGATTTCATTCTGCTGTACAGTAATCTCCAAACGTCTCAATGTTTGATTAACTGAAAGAAAAAAAACATCTTATTAATCTTTAACTAAGCAGTTGTCCTCGTGTGCCTCCACTGTAACAAACAGTTTGAAGCTTTAACGCATGGATACAGGTGTGCGTGTTTCCGTCCCATGTATAAAAACTCTGTGAAATGAAAACTTCTGCACATCTGGTTCATACAGCTGGATGACCCACCTCACTCCTGGACTTGAGCGTGCTCCTCTTTGGTCGAAGAAGCACATCCTTGAAGTCCAGCTTGATGTCGTTCTCAATGCGAGGCATTTTGGGAAAACAGGATGTAACAGAAAAATAACCAGAGTGGCCTGAAGCAGCTGTTCCCTGAAGGAGGCTCTGGAAGAGACAGAGGTCAGAGGTCAGGTCAAGATGGTTGCTTACACATTTCTTCTCTGACAATTTCCCTTGGTAAAATGTACACAGACCTAAATCTAACCGCAGTTTTATCATGTAAAATGTGAGTTTGAAATAATCCCAAAGAGCAGAGAAAAATTCAATACCAATAAACAAACAATAAATAAACATACACGTTAAAATCTAACTAGCTTGAATTACACGTCATTAGCAGCGTTCCTCCTTCAGACCTGGTCAAAATTCAAGGTTAAATTAGAGTAACACTTAATTCTACTTTATTGAGGCTAAAATACGCGTATATAAACATAAGCTAACGTTCACACAACAAACGACAAGGCATTTACCGTAAGAAAAGAAAAGTACGATGGGTAAAACGCGCAATGCTTCCTCCACTTCCTTTTCCTCTATGCGCGGGACGTTTTAGGACGGCGGACACCAACTGACAGACAGCTTGTAGTCTTTTCAGAACGTCAGCTCAAAGGCGACAAGCACAAAAAAACTACAAAACACGAGCTTCGCTTTACGTTACGTCGCGCAGATGTCATAAAGTTTATTTGAGGCTCTTTAGTTAACATATCTCGGTTTTCTTTTGTTAAAGAGGTTTTCTACGTGAGTTTTTGACGCGTTTAGTTAATTTCAGGGTTGTGTTTGATTTTGAATCAAGTAAACACGAGCTGATTTAACTTGAGCGGAACTGTCGTGCAGGCGAACGAGGAGGCGGTAGGATTCCATGATAAACACCGGAAGTACGTATTGAGTTTCTTCTCCGCAATTTAGGCTGAAACTTTTTGTTTTTCACTCACAGACCAAGCAGTGTTCTTAGTTACTATACCTCAGTTTTACTAATTATACTGCTGTGAGTTTTTAAAGACGGTTCAACAAAGATGTTGATTAAAGTGAAGGTAAGTTAATGAACGTATCAGTCACTTTTATGACATTTTTGTTTTTATAGACCCACTCTGAATTTATTTATCATTAACCTACAAACATCTTTTATCACAGACACTTACTGGCAAGGAGATAGAGATTGATATAGAACCCACAGATAAGGTATATTTCAGTAATTCTACATTTGTTTTGTTAATTAATTGTAACTCTTGGTCTGTTCTAGCACTGATCATTGTGTTTAACTTGTGATACATTTCCATCCAGGTGGAGCGAATTAAAGAGAGGGTGGAGGAGAAGGAGGGAATCCCTCCCCAACAGCAGAGGTTGATTTACAGTGGAAAACAGATGTAAGACCAAGATACACTTAACTCCATCAGCAGTAATCTGGGAAGTTTTCTGAACTAAACCCAGCTTTTATGTAACTAGGATCTTATTCAGTTGTATTGTGCTTCAAATTCCAAGTGTTTGAAAAGATAAGTAAATGGGGGAAAAATTATTTAAATAGATAAAATCAATTCAGAGTTGACTGTTTTTGAAAAAAAAAGTGATTTACGTTGCCTCATTTCTTGTATTTTATTTTTCCCAGGAATGATGAGAAAACGGCAGCGGACTATAAGATCCAAGGAGGCTCAGTTCTACACCTGGTCCTGGCCCTGAGAGGAGGAGGAGGAGGAAAATGAAGAGCCTGCTCTGCTAAGACTTTTGACTCTCCTAAAAAACTGATACAATGCCTTCAAAAATCCCAGCTTCGTTTAAAGCAATTGCACATTTATACAGTGACATTGAAGGCAACACAGAGGCAGAAACACTACAGATCAATTTGTGCTTCTGGTGTGTTTCCTGTAAAACCTTCCCACAGTGTAACGTTTGAAAAGCAGCTGCAATACACTAATTTTACTGAAGCTTTGTCTTTGCTTTCGGCTGCAGCAGGAAACTAGTCTTCGCAACTTTTGTTGTGCTCTGACACAAGCAAAGCTAAGTTTGAGTATACTTCCTAAAATAATCCCTTAGAAAAATTAAAATAAGCCGAGCCAAGCATATTGTGATCTTTATGTATCATAGACCCCACGCTTCTCTTTCACCTACAGGCTGACTGGATACGTTTGTGAGTGATTAAACTGGTTTAGAATATGTTCCTCTTGTCTGTCTCACCGCCACCACATCAACCAGTTTGTAGCTTCAGTTTACAAACACGTGATCAGAAACACGAGGTTTACTTTACACATTGCTGCGTCAGCTCATGTTGAAAAGGCTTCATTGATGTGTGTTAAAATTTTTGAAGCGTTTGAACAAAGATGCATAAAACTATCCACTTGTTCATGTGATTTTATTCTTTCCACACACATTTAACACTGATATTTACATTTAAATATTAAAAAGCAGAAGTGATGCTACGTAGACTGACAAGCTTGTATCACTGTCACTCCAACGTGTGAGAGGGAAGAGTTTGTGTTCAACATGATTTTCTATTTCACATGGTTGTATCGTGTAATGTTCTTCCAAGAAAAGGTTTGCATTGACCTCATAACTAAATATACACTAAATGCCTGATTTTGGCTTAAAAATCACAGGAAAGCTTGTTGTAGCTCACCAGGGAAGCCCGAACAACAGGAGGGTGGTAAATATCTGTGCTTAATCTGAAATCGGGCCATGCCGGTGTCTGTTGCAGCCCATTCTAGCTGAAACCCATTTAGCAGAACTGACCAGGTGAAGTACCCAGTCCATATAAGTATGACGTAAAAGTAAAGTGGTTTTTATTCATAACGTAGCATTCACTGAAATATGTCTAAAATCTGCTCCAGTTGACCTTTTGGATGAGCTGCTTCACCACGAGAAGTTCTCCCTTTAAACTCAACAATTTTTTATCTGCTGCAGGTTAGATATTATTTAGAGAACGTCAAACAACTCTTACACAAATCCAAACTCTCACCTTAAAGTTACATTTGTGTGTTTCAGTCTGCACCGGTTAGTTTTTCGAGGGCAAGTAAAATTGCAGCATTTGAAGCAAATGTCTTCATATCAAAAATGTCTTTATACACAGATCTGTTTATATTCAGTAGATTTAGTGTTTTTCAATTAAAAAAAATTAAATGTCATTCAAGTTCTCACTGTAAGAAAGAAGGGAACGGTTCAGCCATATAGGTGTTGGAAAAGTTGTAAGCTATCTTACCTGTTGTAGATAACTCATTGAACGACGTCATTTTGGAAAAATAGTTACATTCTGACTGAACTGATGAGCTAATGGCTAGTCTGAGAGCGAGTTAAACATCAAAGTGGACTGCTGTTGTTTTAAACACCAGTCTCAAAAGATTTCATAGCAGTTCATGCATTTTTATTTTTATTTTTTAAATAAACCTATACTGCCATCAAGCGCAGCTAGCGGTGGCAGCAGCTAACTTCCTCGAGCTCTAACAACAGCAATATTTTAATATTCCTGCTTGTGCCATGGGAAATTCAATATTATGAAGGTGTCTAAAATTGCTTTGACATAAACCACTGTGAAATTTTCAAGGCTGAAGCAGTTTTAAGACGACAATCTTGGTTTTGGGCTAGCTGAGACTAGCCCCTAGCATGATTTTTTAATTCAACCTTTTTTTTTTTACACAGGTTAGTCTCATTGAGTCATGAGGACTCGTTTTCAAGAGAGACCTGATTTAAAAAAAAGAACACAGATGAGGTACAGACTGTCAAAATTAAACTGTTTCCCAAAACAAAGTTGTTCAGCTCTTTACCCTCACTAGGGTCCTCGAGGGGTCATGGGAGTTTGCCCATCCAGTCTACATGTGTTTTGTGGACTTGGAGAAGGCATTCAACCGAGTTCCTAGGGATACACTGTGGGGGGTGCTCCGTGAGTATGGGATTAGAGGCCCGTTGCTATGGCCTGTTCAGTCTCTATACGGTGTGAAAGTCTGATTCACATTGCCAATAGTAAGTCGGACCCCTTCAGGGTGGGAGTTGGACTCCTCCAGGGCTGCCCATTGTCACCGATTCTGTTCATAACTTTTATGGACTGAATTTCTCAGTGCAACCAGTGGGCGGAGGGATTCCATCTCTGCTCTTTGCAGATGATGCGGTCTTGTTGGCATCATCGTGCCGTGATCTTCAGCTCTCACTGGAGCGGTTCGCAGCAGAGTGTGAAGCAGCTGAGATGAGAATCGGCACCTCAAAATCTGAGGCCATGGTCCTGAACTGGAAAAAGGTGGATTGCTCTCTTCAGGTTGAGGGTGAGGTTCTGCCTCAAGTGGAGGAGTTAAAGTATCTCAGGGTTTTGTTCACGAGTGAAGGAAGAATGGAGCGTGAGATTGACAGATTGGTGCAGTGTCTGCAGTATTGAGGACTCTGTACTGGTCCATTGTGGTGAAGAGGGAGCTGAGCTGTAAGGCAAAGCTCTCTGTTTACCGGTCGGTCTACGTTCCTACTGATGGAAGATGTGAAAGGTCACAGATGTTTTTCACTTCTTAATGTCAAATTTAAATGAACCATGTGTGGTGTTATGAACTCAAGAACTCATGAACTCAAGGCCTAAGCTGGTCGGCAGCGCCTCTGGTAACATTATAAAAATACACTTTTTTTATGCTTTCTTTGAGTAGACTTGGAGATGAAGCGCCATCTAAACATCTTGCCTACTTGTATTTCAACTCTGCTCCATCTTGCAAGATTAAACTGGGATAAGAAAAATATCTACTCGTTCCTGTGTGGCATATTTATTTAATCGGTGCAAGGGATAATATTAAATTATCCTAACACTTACCCTCACCCTGACCTATGGTCACGAGCGCTGGGTAGTGACCAAAAGAATGAGGTCTCGGATACAGGTGGTTGAAATGAGTTTCCTCTCCCTTAGAGATAGGGAGAGAAGTTCAGTTATCCGGGAGAGACTTGGAGTAGAACCGCTGCTCCTTCACATCTAGAGGATCCAGTGGAGGTAGTTCAGGCATCTGGTAAGGATGCTCCCTGGGTGCCTCCCTAGGGAGGTGCTTTGGGCATGTTTGACTTGGAGGAGATCCGGGGAAGACCCAGGACACTGGAGAGACTATGTCTCTCGGTTGGCCTGGGAACGCCTTGGAATCCTCCTGGAAGAGGAGGCTGTGGAAAGAGATGTCTGGACCTCCCTGCTCAAGCTGCTGCCCCCGTGACCCGACTTCAGAACAAGCAGAAGACGATGGATGAGTGGAAGTTGTTAAAAAGGCTGTAACAGGTAAGATATGAGGCCAAATTCAAATGTTAAGTCAGTGTTTTTTTTTTTTTATTAACTAAGAGACAACATACAGACTGTGACATCTTTATAAACTGCAAATTAAACAAAACAAACCCTAAAGTTCAAACCCCATCATTGGGTTTGTATCCACAACACCATGTTCCCCTTACAGCTTAACAAACGACACATAATACTGGCCAAAACTTCAATATCTCATCATTTGACACTCGCCATCCTCTTGTAGAGACAGATTCCCGAGGAACCACTTAGTCAAAGTACAAACATTTCATGTAATCATACTTGATTTCCTTTAGACTTGAGTTTTATGGCAGTGTAGAGGAGAAGGCCGCGATGATGCCCTGAGACACAAAGACTTTGTAGAAGAACTCAAGAGAACAGGATGTGTCGTCACTTTGCAGCACACTTTAAAAACCCACAGGCGTTCATTAATGGGCTGCACGTCTTGCTGCTGCATGTGGTCATATTGCACTATGCTATTTGTTGCCATTAAAATTGTTTATGATCATGTGAAGCTTTAATTTAAATACTAAACGAGCTAAAAAAGAGGGAAAATTAAGCACAGCTTGATGCAAACTATATAACCCAAACTCTGAACATGTTGGGACATTGTGTAAACTAAAAAAATAAACAGAATGCAAAGATTTGCAAAAGCTCCATGAATTCATAGGTTCCCACAAAAGAACTTAATAAATGTTGAAACTAAGAATTGTAGTAATTGAGGGAAAAAATAAGGCCATTTTGAATTTTATGGCAGTAACTTCTCCCAAAAAGTTGGGACAAGTGCAACAAAAGGCTGTAAACATGAGTGGTGCATAAATGAAACAGTGGATGGAGCGTTTGGCAACAAATTAGGTTAATTGCTAACAAGCCAGGAAGAGGAATTTATATAAAAATAGCATTTTAGAGAGGATGAATCTCTCAGAAGTAAAGATGGTTAGAGGTTCACTAGTCTGCAAAAAACAGTCTAAAAATAGGGAAACCGTTTCAGAATAATGTTCCTTAACAGAAAATTGTTAAGACTTTGAATTGTAAAAGAGAATGAACACCATCCTGAAACTGTCATCTTCTCTAAACCAAGACTCGACTGTTCTGTAGTCAGACCAATGGAAACTTTTTTTTAAAAATGACAGACATCTCATCCTCTGTACTAAAGAGGAGATGACCATCAGTCTATTATTGAGCAAAGCCTGCCTCTCTGATGGTATGGGGGTGCATTAGTGCCTACAACATGGGTAGCTGGCACATCAAGAAATGCACCATAGGTGCAGCTAAGTATATAAAAGTTTCACAACAATATATGCTCTCATCCATTAAAGGTGACCCAGGACTGTTGAACAGCTAAAATCCCACATCAGACAAGAATGGGACAATGTTCCTCCAAAAACTGCAGCAGCTGGTGGTCTCAGTTCTTCATCGTTTGCAGACTGTTGTTAAAAAGAAGAAGGGATTCTTCCATGATAAACATGGCCCTGTCCCAACTTTTTGGAGATGTGTTGCTGCCATTAAAAGAACCCTTTTGTTTAAATTAACCAAAACATTGCACAATATATTACATGTAATTCAGGGGTTCCCAACACTGATCCTTGAGGAACACCATCCTAAATGTTTTAGTTGTTTCTCTGCTCTGGTACGTCTGATTTTTTAATGGGTGATTAACAAGCTTCTGCAGAACATGACAAAGCAATTAAATCACTGAATCAAGAGTGTTGGAGCAGGGAAACAACTAAAACATGCAGGATGGTGTTCCACAAGGACCAGTGTTGGTAACCACTGTTTTCAGCATTGATATGTTTACCGTGTTCCATTGAGAATAAAATATGGGGGTGTGAGCTTTGCAAACATTCTCGTTTTATTGACATTTTACACAAAGTCCCAACTTTTTTGGATTGGTGTACAAAAATACTCATTCACATGTCAGTATGGCACATTAGGAATTCAAATGTGCAGCAAGTTATGACTTCCCCAATGATTTTTAATGATTTGATTATTTGTGTTGTGTCGCTTTCATGTTCTAGTTTAAAGAAAAGTGAGAAATCTTCAAAGTTCTTCCGACCATCTCTGATCATCTGTCGAAACACAGCTACAATATGACGAAATCACAGAAAACCGTAGTTTTAATTAAGGCAAAAATAATAATTAAGTGTTGCCTTGGCTTTTTAACCAAAACAATTTCAGGATGTTGCTTCAACCCTCGGGCACAGTTTAACAAATAAAACGTAAACCATAGATGGATAGTATGTTAGAAAAAAGTAAACAAAACTAAAGTTAAACATGATAGAAAAATAAGATAATTACGCAGTAAAAACAATTACAAAAAAGGAGGCATTACATTTGAAAAAAAAAAACAAACAATACACAAATAATAGATAAAAAAAAATGGTGAAACTATTCGAGCTACATTTTCTGTGTTGACAATCAAAAATGCATTTTTGGTGCACTGAATGGGAGAAAATGGCAGAAATTAACAAAATTATAAAAATAAAAGCATTTGTCCATCACAGTTCAGTTAGTCTTTTTGGTAAAACTATTAAAAAAAATAGTTCTAATGTTTGCTGAGTGGAAGGATGCGGATGTGGAACGAGCGTGAAGCAGAGTGATGAGGCTGCTGCTGCTGACGATGATGAAGATGAGGATGAAATAAAAGGCTCATGGTTTCGCTGTTGAATGAAATGAGGAGCTGAAAGGTGCTCATTTTTTTTATTGCACTTTCAACAGACCCCAGACTTAAAAAGGTTGAGGTTACTGTTGACGTATTTGGCACAGAATACGACTGATTGACAAGTCACCTCAACAAAAACAATCTTCAGATACAACGTTGATCAGTAAACATAAGTTGGATTGTGTTTGCGTGTGTAGTGCGTGTCCACATGAGCACGTATCGGGCTGCAGATGGTTTCTGACGAGACAGGTGGGAGTTTAACGAAACGAAAAGGTGAACTTCATCAGTCTTATGATTTGTGATTGTCCTCCTGTGCCAGAGGAGACATCACCTCCTTCATTTCCTCTTGTTCTTCTTCACTGGTGCCCTTCTCCTCCGCTGGATAAACCACCACACACATCTTCTGGCCCAAGTACGTCATTTTATCTAGGAGAAGAGAAAGAATTAGCATCGGAGCGTAGGCACGGGAAATAATATTTGTGCTGATGTCGCACTCATGAGGAAATTTCTCTTTGGTTCATTTATTCAGAAACTAAAGTATTTGTTTGGCCTGCAGAGGGCAGTGTGGACAAATGGCCTGAATGTTGCTACAAAATAGGAGTTCATAGTGAAGAGTATTGCAGCTGCTGCTCTTTTGTATGTCTTAGTCATTTAGAGGCAAAATAATCAAGTGAACATAACTTGTTGTTACTAAATTTAATTTAAACTTTTAATTAAAAATCAAATAGAGCTAATCTCCAAGTTCATTCAACCTGTATTTCTACAGGTTAGTCTCATGGAGTCACGAGGACTCATTTTCAAGAGAGGCCTGTTTTTAACAAAACCACAGATGAGGTACGCACAACAATAAACAGCCATAAAATGCATATAAAATGAAAAGTAAATAAAAGTAGTGTTCTAAAACAAGATCTAATCAAGCTACATTATGAAATAAGGTAAAAATACTAAAAACAGGAACATGTATTTATTTTTGCACTGAATCCCTGAGAGAGGTCAAAGTCAACAGCTTCAGATGTTTTTGTAAAGTTTTTACACAAAGTTCCAAAAAAATACCAATTTATATTCAAAACTTGCTAAAGGGTGCACATTAAACTTGGTATTCCAGCAAAAAAAATGCTGTGATATTCCAACAAGAAGCGCCCCATGCTGCACTGGAAGTTATAACTTTTTATTCAGCAAAGTTCAGTCAGGTCATCTGGATGGTTTCTTTTTCTTTTATGTTGAGACGTTTCGTCCCTCATCCAAAGGACTTCATCAGTCCGAGGAGCCACAAACAAACTGAGTCCCACAAGCATCACACAGTGGACCAACCATTTAGATGGTGATAAGGTGGTTTTTAGGGCCTACCCTTTCTTCTGTCGACTCCTGAGGCAGTCATAGCCAAAGTGGTTTAAAACAAGGGGAGAGGGCTAAAACTCAGAGCAAGCTTGCCTGCAATATGCTCGCTTACCAACAAAAGCATCGAAGCACTGGGGCTTGTTGTCCCAGTAGATTCCCAGGAAGTAGACGGGGACACCAGTGAGCATGATGGCGAGGCCGATGCCGCACACCACAGGCTCAGAGTAAAGAGAGAAGATGAGCAGGAAGGCCCAGAAGACGAGGTAAATGACCGGCCATATGAGACTGATCTGGAGCGCAGAATAAAAAACACAAACTTTTTTAACACGTATTTAAAATATCTGGTATTTATTCTCTTTGAGGGTTGTCCATAAGCTAAACTAAAGCAAAGTACTTCATGAACCCACCCTGATTGGTCGGTACATGTTGGGCTCTTTAATCCGTAGGACGATCTGCCCGGCGACAGTGACTCCATAGAAGAGGTAATTGATGAAGCCTACGTAGTTGATCAGGGTGTACATGTCACTGGTGCACAGCATGAGCAGAGTAGACAGGCACTGAGGGAGAACGAGAGAGACGAGTTGTTTTCTGCAGCACTAACTTTGGGATTTGATTCTATGGAAGAAAAAACTAGAATTCTTTAAGGATTGCATATCACTCGCCACCTTTCATGGCAATAATAATAATAGTAAAAAAAGAAAACATCTTGTCTAAACTGTTAGTCCTTAACTGTATGTTGGGGATCAGTTTCAGCTACTAACATGCCAAATTTCAGCTTAATATATGTAAAACTAACGGACTTATAGCCATTTCTCTGTTTGCTAAGGTTGACTATCTGTGACGGCCATCTTGAATTAGGTTGACTCCAAAAGTTAATAAGTTATAGACATCTGTCTAATGATTACCTTTTGAGAGTCTCATCAAAATACATTCACTTGTTCGTGAGATATTTTGCTAACAAACAAATGAGGCTGACCCCAACAGTTAACGGCAAAGTTTTCAGCAACTATCTTGCGCAAAGTGCAGCCCTTAAAGTACATGTTGAGGTATATGCTCAGCTACTACCACACCATATTTTATCTTTTTATCTAAAAAAAAAAATTGACTGAGTTGTGGCCATTTCTGTGTTTGCTAAGAGTAATTAGTTGTGACAATCATTTTGACATTTACTGGTTCCAAAATGTATACAGTTGTAGATGTACATTCAGTAAGTACTTTTTGATCATTTAATTAAAATAGGTCTGCTAGGTCATGAGATATTTTGCTAACAGACTGTGCAAACTGTTAATATACACCTAAATTAAAGAGAGCAGTACTCACAGTGAAGAGCAGAGCAGGGATGGGGGTGCAGCGTTTTACGTGAATCATGGCCAGCAGACTCGGGAGGTGTCCCTCTCTGGCTCCAGCGAAGAACAACCTGTCAGCAAACGCAACATCCAAATAAAACAAGGCGATGATGTAAGTCTGTGGTACAATCCACACATAACTATGGAAGCATACGCTTCATTCAGAGCACTGAGAAACCAGAGACGTCATCAAAATAAACGCATTTAGATCAAGATTTGAATGCACAAACAAACAAATTAGATAATAAATCAATAACATATATTTATGGCAACGTTAATATTTTAGCATGCTGTTGCATCTGGTACCTGACGCTGAGGCAAACTGGCGTTTTTCCCCCCGATATAAATATTTTACCACACTGTCTGATTTGCTGAGCCTTCTTTGGCGCACATTTTCAATTTAGTTGTCTTGACCTTTGGAGGAATTTCTTGGCCTGTTAATGTTTAGACCAGTGGTTCTCAAACTGGGGGTCCACAAAAAATGAATGATGAAGATGAAGTCCTGTTACTCGGTATGACTACTGCTGTTATGATTCTGTTCAGCTTTACGTAAAGAGTTGTATGTGATAATTTGAAGAACTGGCAACACGTTCAGTATATGAACAGGTAAAATTTTAAAGTGTTTTTTTGATACTGATAATTTTCTCAAAACTATATAATTTTTGGAAGTTGAAATTAAAAATGCTGTTTATTGTTTCTTCAATAAAAAAAAAACATGTTTAAAAGTATAAAAATTGCATTAACACTATTAAAGAACAGGTCTTAAGTATTTATTATGTTACACAAATATTTCCATTGCATTAAAGAGACTAATTTAATAAAATTATTTAATAAACATGAGGGTCCCTAAACCCAAAAAGTTTGAGAACACCTGTTTTGGACTTTATAGATCTATTCTGTGTAAGTTGCTCTGTTATATATTTTACAGAAAAAGTGTTTTTTGTACTAGGAGCATAAGTTCTGGAAATCTGGTCCTGGGAAGGAACAACTTTCTATCATGACGTCAAGCCCGACTAACCGTGACGAGGTGAAAAGGGAACCATTGACGCCCCCGAAAGTGGAGAGAGCCACAGAGATGGGCATGATCCACGCCATGACTCCCAGCAGCTTCTCACCAAACGTCTGGAACAGACAGATAAGAAGATGAAGGTGCAATCAGAGGTACAGAACAACATTATCACCAATATGTTCATTGACCAACAGGGATCATTAGAGGGTGACATTCACCTAAAATCCCAAGACGTGCAGTTGAATACTCACCACGGCAACAGCGTTTGAGGCAAGCAGCTCCTGGGGGCTCATGGCGGTGACGTAGGCTATGTTGGCAAAGACGTAAACAAAGGTCACGAGGGGGATGGAGATGAAGATGGCACGTGGAAGGTTCCTAAGCAAGAAATACAATTCACTCATATGCTTGAAAGAAAACGGGAAAAGCTAAAGAGAAACGAGGCAGAACTGAGAAAACAAAGGTTGTGATGATGTTTGGGAAAGACTAAGTTCATCCCAAGTTCACTAAAATAAAATGTTCAAAACAAAATAATCAAGGAACAAATGTGCAAGCCTTGCTGGAATGTGACCACAAATCACTAAAAGAATAAGCAGACTTTAGATCGCCTCTTTCCCCGTAACAATTAGCACCAAATGAGGGCGGTCCTCTAACTCATTAAAATCAGATACGTATTGGTAATGACAAAGTAACTCGTCTTACACGTAGGGATCCACAAGCTCCTCTGTCACATAGTTGAGGAAATTCCAGCCTCCGTAGGCGAAAGAGCCTTGTAGGAAAGCCAGCGCTATCAAACCCACATCGTAGTCCTGGAAGGGCTCGAAGGCGTTGGCCGGCTCCAACCAGTAGTACTCTCCTGCAGGTGGAGGGGACAGATGGTTCTGAACAAGAGGCCACATCTTTAGTCCAAAGCAGAAGTTTGAGATTATTATTATTTGATGCACATTTTCCGGAAAACTTCTCAACCTTATCTGTGATAACTTCCTATACGACTATATTCAGGTGATAGGGTCTGCAGCTGATTATTTACTCGTGGTTGTGTAAGCATGTTTTGCTGGTGGGGTAAACAGACTGTTTTTTATTAAAGCTGAGGCTTGTTGCGAGGAACTCCAGCTGAAAACCATTAACTGGATCAGTATGTTTGAATTAAGTTGTATAACATTTCTCATTAAGTCCTTGTTAAAAGTCACACACACTGAGGTATAATTGAACACTCTTGTTGTGCTCAAATATTTATGGAGGATCATACTTTAGTGCCAAAATTCGTTCAAGTAAAAGAAATCTGACTTTGCTTACAGTCACAATCTTGTTTTTTTTTTACGTTTTCTTTTGTACTTGCTTAGGTTTTCTCTGAAATTCTGAGTTTTATTTATTTATACTTATATGTTTCGTCCTGGGCGCAACTGGTAGAGCTGCTGCCTCTCAGTGAGCAGGTCCCCGGTTCAAATCCCGGTCCGGGAGACTTTCTGGGTGGAGTTTGCATGTTCTCTCCGTACACACATGGGTTTTCTCCGGGTGCTCCGGTTTCCTCCCACAGACCAAAAACATGCATGGTAGGCTGATTGGTAACTCTAAATTGTCCCTAGGTGTGAGTGAGAAAGTGAATGGTTGTTTGTCTCGTTTGTCTCTATGTGTCCCTGTGATGGACTTGCGACCCGTCCAGGGTGTCCCCCGCCCCTCGCACAGTGATTGCTGGACATGGGCACCGGCGACCCCCGTT
>NC_056498.1:23169907-23182145 GCF_014905685.2 Nematolebias whitei | reverse complement strand
AAACGTTTCTACATTTTTTGTTGTTTTGCTTTGTTTTGGGTTTTTTTGAATGTCCAGAGGACCAGATTTAACTTTTTTGGGCAGTATACAGGTTGTATAAGCAATAGAGGCCATTAGCCATTTTTTATGATCTCCTACCACTAGCAGCATTGTGCTCATTAGCAGTCCTTATGGATGTCTTATTTAGCTCCTGCTTCTAAGGAGGCTCTGTCCTGCTCAATAAGGACTCTCACCTGCACTAGTAAAACTACAAATATCTTGCTAAAATAGAAGCTAATTTACCTTTCAGTGTCATCTGTAGTGAGTATGCGGTGCAGACGGATCAGTGGTCTTAGCTTATACTTTCTTCTTTTGAAGGTTTATGGAGCTCTTTGAAACTCTGGTTTACAAATTAAACCAGAGATCTACAACTCACAGCTCCAAATCCTGAGTCCTCCAATGTTGCTGATGTACAAAGTAGTAGTGATGTGCTGATGGGACTTGCGTCTCTTTTCTCCGAACCAACTCAGTTGGCTGTCTCTTTCAGGTCTCCAGCAGTTCTTCGCTGAGTACTACTTGTGACGGCTCTGGGCCAAATCTGTTGGACTCATCACTAACGTGTAGGTCCCTATGCCCATCATGGAACTTTGTCTTGGTATACAGCCTCTGGATTCTGTGGTTTTAAGCCTTTTAAGTTTGCTTCACTGAGAGTTTGTCTTCTGCATGCCAGCTTCAGTGTCCCTTGCTATAACCAGCACACATTCTGACATGTACCGCCCATTATGATCCAGAATCTCCCATCAAATTACCCAAAGACCTGTTCAAACCCTTCAAGCACTGAAATGTCCATTTTGTTGTCTCGGGGGCCTGTCTCTGTGCCTCCCTAAAATAACTGGCCGTCAGCCATGTTTGGACTGTTAGTCCCCTGCCGTCTGCTGACATTAGCAATGTGAGTTTTAACCTACAGGACCCCAGCAACTTGCTGACCCTTGTGGCAGCAGCATGGAGTCTATATGATCCAGAGTCACAGAGGATGTCCCCATTGACTGCAAATGTGTGTGTATGTTTGCATTTTTCCGTTTTACACACAGTCAGGCTCGCAGAAACCATTGGGTTAAATGTACTGTAGGTATAAGTTTGCAGTGCTG
The DNA here is from genome assembly GCF_014905685.2 of Nematolebias whitei. Classification (NCBI taxonomy): domain Eukaryota; kingdom Metazoa; phylum Chordata; class Actinopteri; order Cyprinodontiformes; family Rivulidae; genus Nematolebias; species Nematolebias whitei. Next base: position 23,181,018 of record NC_056498.1, on the reverse strand, counting down.
TACAGATGGTGGCAGAAAGCTTACCCTTGCAGATCTGCACAAAGCCCATGACGATGATGAGGGCGAGGGCCAGCAGCTTGCCGGCGGTGAAGATGTCCTGAACTCTAGTGGCCCACCTCACACTGGAGCAGTTCACCCATGTCAGCAGCACTAAACAAAAACACATAAAACACTTCATTCTTACTCTGTTATAATAAAACTTTTTCCATAATTTCAGTCAAATTCAGTTGGATTTAGTGTTCCACGTATAGACATACCTACAGTATCGCCAGTATACCGTAGGTATGTCTTTCTGAATTGAAGGAGAGTTAAATATTTGTTGTTTATCAATAAACTTGAAAATATCACGAGGTCAAACCAGCTGCTTGATAAGACCATTGGATCATTTATTACTGGTTTTACTAACTTTCTTTTAACTTGTAGGAGAAGATTGTTGTTTTAGATCACAGAAAGTGTGACAATGGACAATGACGCTGATAAACTTCATAGCTTTACAATTTTTGGGGCTTTTAAATCAAAGGTGAAATTTTAAAAGCTTTCCATTTAAATGTAGCATGACAGTAACCTTGGTGTTACACCCTAAATATACCTGCTCAGTGGTTAGGTAATGTTCGGACATTAAGCATTCGTGGATAATTGTTGAATTTTGCGTTAACTTTATGGGATCCAAACACACATCCTTGCCTTACGAAACTCATTTGTCATTATAATCGTGTGGTAATTAGGCAGGGATGAAACAAAACATTGAAAACGCGTGAATGTTTTCCATGATATTCATGAGACATAAAGCTTGCTGAGAAATGTTCAGATCTTTTAGAGTGGGGTTCTGTGGAAACATTTGATCCGTTGTAAATGACTCTGACCAACCTCAGTTTTTCCATTTTTTACCTTTAAAAGTACTACCCTGAAAGTTTTACTTTCATTGTTTGTACTGTGCATATTTAGATTTATTATTTACTGAAAAGCTCAATGAATCACTGAGTTCAGGCCGACAGGGTGTCATTAGTAAGACGTTTGCCTGACTCTGCTGGATGCTGTTCATCATATTAAATAACTCTGAGCTGCCTCTGCAAGGAACAAAGACAGAGCGCATGAGCAGACGTGCATCATTTGAACACACAAAGCAAGATGAGAGCGCATGGTGAGGCTTGCACATGGGCATTTTTGTAGCTGCATGTGGAGTAATCCACAGGTGGGTGTAAAGGGGCACAGAGGGGAAATGCTTGTACCTAAAAATGATTTATTTTCCTCCAAATAAAATGAGAGACTGTGCAGACTCTGATTTTATTTATCCTCCGTGTGTAAACACACAGCGAGAACAACGAAGAAAAAATAAATTGACTAACTCTCCAGGACCCCTGGGTACAGGTCATGACATGTGAAACCTTTTAATGCATCAGCTGATAAATAAAGTTGTTTTGTCATGTGATGGTAGAACCTGCAGCCACACAGTAAACAAAGGTTGATGTAATGTAATATATATATATATATATATATATATATATTGCTCATTGTTAATAATGCACAAATTTAGATAACTTAAGTTCAATAACTGAGCATTTACCATATTTTCCGGTGTATAGATCACAGATTTTTGCATAGATTTGTCAGTCCTGCAACTTATACGCTGAAGCGACTTATATATGTTTTTTTTTCATATTAATAACAATTTTTGACTGATGCTTTAAATTTCCAAGAGTGAAACATAAAACAGTCAAAATTACAACAGTGAAAATTAAATTTACATAAATATAAAATAAAATAATAATAAAATAATAAAATAAATAATAATAAAAATAATACAAATTAAATAAGTTTTTTTATTTTTTTTATTAATTTTTATTATTAATTTTATTATTTTATTTAAATAATAGTAATAATAAAATAAAATAATAAAATTAAATATACATAAAACAGTGAAAATTACAGTGAGTCCTCCCGTGCCCGCTCGCTTCACTCAGCTAGTGCAGGCGGAGGAACGCTGGAGAGCTAGCGGCTCTGGCTGCGATGGATGAATGAATGGATGGATGAATGGATGGATGGTGCTGCGCCGCCCAGGCAAAATGAAGCTGTTTTGACCATTAAATAAACGCATAATAAATGTGACTTGTACGCCGGAAAATACGGTGTATATTTATGTAGTTTATTTTCACACTTTAGCAACATTTGATAATACTGTATAGTTGTTTACTACAGTATATGGAGTGCACACATTTAGTTAACTTCCTTTGTCGCAGTTTGTCATTTGCAATGATTGAACTTTTGTTTGAGTTCCTGTGGAGATGCTGCTGAAGTTGTGCTGCCTCCCACTGTAAACAGCCCCAGCTGCATCACATCTAGAGATTAGTCCAACTGGGCTGTACCATGCTGCCTGTCAGCTGAGGGAGATGTTAAATATTGTAATGTGATTTTTTTTTCTTTTACATCTTTGTCTAGATAAAATTTGTTGTTGTAAATATCTTTCTTTCTTAGGTTGCTATTTAGCAGTACTTTGTTCAGTTTTGTTTTGTTGCTAACACTACTTGTAATTTTGTCTATTTAATTTGTCCCCCCTGTCAGAATGGCCGGATCAGTCACTTTATAGTTCCCTTTTAGTGTCCTATAATGGTAACTTGGTTAAATTTTGTTCTGTTGACCTCTTTTATGGTCCCAAAACCACAGTATTCTTTTAGTTTTAGTAAATACATTTGAAACTCTTTTTGGCCAATCTCCTGTGTCTGTCTTGGTGGTTTATGTGGACCGTAACGTGTCATGACAAACGCACACATCTTACTTCTTGCTTCTGTTATTTGGCAGACTGTGGGTACACCCTGTGGACACAGACTCTTAATCATGGGTCTGTTTTTTAGTTAAATGAAAAAAGTGTTAGTATGTACAGTATTTGTAACTGTACACCACAGCACCATGTGTGCAGACTTTCTAAGGTTAGAATCACGACAGTCTCTTCACAAGTGGTTTGAAATGCAACATTAAAAACTACAAATCTGGCAACAAATAGCAGAATCTATCTCCCCGAATCTATGTTTATGAATTGAGAGTAAAAATGTGAGGACGTCAAGTACCCTACAGGTATTTCAGTAGTTTTGCTAATTGCTTAAATGCAACACAAAGAGCAAAAACAGGATAAATCTCACATATTTCAAAAAGTGGACATAGGTAAACACGTTCACATGCTGTGCCGAAAAACAGACATGACAGTTAGTCTCTCACGAAGAACAACAGCAAAAAACAGATGCATCATCATCAACTCAGATTCCTTTTTTTTTTTTTCTGAAGCTGCTTGACGACGTCTGTCCAATCAACTCAAGGGAAATGTTGCAAACATTCCAGTTGCGCTGTAAAATGACTGTAGGCCGTTTGTTTCAAGAGTCGGCTCTTTGCAGTTGAAGAGGTTCACGAAAATATGGAGTCAAGTGAATGTAGGTCAATGTGTCGCAAGCAGAAAATGTACAGACTGTTAAGACGGTGCAAACTTTCACTGACGATCCTTCATCCTGGAGCGGTCGGCCTCATCCAAGATGTTGTTTTTCAGTTTGTGTGGGTTTTTTTATTAGCAGGATAAAATAAGTGTGTATACACTTTGTATAAAATATAAACTCTTAGATGATCAAAGCTAAATTTCCTGCGACAGCTGTCAAGACTGAAGCCACAAACGAACAGTAGTTTTTTTTAAAGTTTTGTAAATGTGACTCCTGTTGACAGCATTTCTGCTTTGCATCAGTTGTAATTTCCCTTACCATAAATCCTTTGAAACGTCTTAATTTACCACATTTTAAATTGAAATTTCCAAGTCTTCAAATAACTGGAATGCCTCCCGAAGTTGGAATCCCAACTTGAAGTTTAAAGGTTTCTCACCAGCCATAACCAAAAAAAACCCAACTATTACTATTAACTGTCACTACTGCAAACTAACAACATGCCTAAATCAAATCGCATTTCAGCAGGTGATGGATTTGTTGAAAAGGCACGCCATGTCAAGTCCAAGAGCTGACAACAAAAGAAGTTTAATTTGCTGGTAACTCGTCAAGCTAATCCCAATAATAACTTACTCAACAGCCCTACATTTTGACTACATTTCGGCAAAGACTGGTCCATCCCAAAGAACCAGTCCCCCGGCACAAACAGAGCAATATTGTGTATGCTGTTCAGTGTCAGGGCTGTGATCAGTCTTACATTGAAACTAAAGAGCCACTGGCCAAAAGGATGGACCAGCACAGAAGAGCAACATCATCAGGCCAGGACTCTGGTCTACACTCATCTCCAGGCCAGAGGTCACTCTTTCAGGCATGAAGATGTTCACAACCTGGACAGAGAGGAACGATGGTTTGAGAGAGGAGTGAAGGAAAAGAAACCGTCCATTGTTAAACCGGGGCGGAAGCCTCCGTGTTCAACTGTCACCCTTTTACAATGCTGTTATTGCTAGTATCGCTCGGTGACTAACAAACGGTCATCAGGGCGCTTACGATCAGATGTTAGGCTGATGGTTCTTTTTTGGCATGTAAACAACTAGTTTTGGCTGTCACCAGCAAACTGGTTGATCCACTATGAGAAAGTGATATGTAAAAGACTGAGTTTGTTGCAGCTCCTCAGACTGAATAAGTCTTTTGGATAAAAGACGAAACGTTTCAGCAAAGAAGAATCCATCCAGAAGACCTGATTCAACCTAGTTAGATTTATCTACCTGGATTATTGAACATGCATCTGGATTATTTTGCAAAAAGCTGATAGTGAGGGTAAAAGTCGTTTGCATGCAGTCTGCAAACTGACATCTGAACATTTGGTTGTGCAGCAGCACAGCTTTAGTTTGAGGAGTTTCACTGTGTCAGAGCATATTGTTGCTCAAGCATTTAAAAAGAGCTATTTCTGATTTTTTTTTTTTAAAGCCAGTCCAGGCAGCCATCCTTCCACCAGTGAACATATTCTTGGTGTTTCCCAGCTCTAAGCAGAAAGTTGTTAAGACAACTGTTGCAGCGGGGAAAAGCTACTGAACGTAATGTTGAAACAAAGATTTACATGAAAAACACAGACATCAGGAATATGAACAGTGCCAATGCAAATATAACAGCTCCAGTTTATCCAGTTGCACAAGCGCTTGTTTTTCTGTCATCTGAACTCATTTAACCAAAAAATCTAGGATCCAGACTCTGATTTGCAAATAAACAAACATCTACACTTGTTATTCCTCTTTAAATCTGATTAGAGCTGCAGGAGCTGGTCTGAAAATCCGGCTTTAACCAGTGTGTCTGGAACACTTTTGGAAACTTTACAGAAGGGAATTCAGGTCAGGTATTAACAAAGTTTATTATGAACATATAAGTATGTAATACACACGCTTTTTACAGAATCTGTGCTATGGTCTGTCTTTGTGGATGTAGGCTGCCAGAAATATTTGCCTCATATGTGAACTGTTGAGGGGTTTGAGTTAACTACGTAATATCAAGTTTGTGCCGACTTATTTCTTCATTTGTCTTCACATTATTACCACTGCTCTTCTCTTGATTCTTGTTTTTTTTTCTTAATATCAATATGAGGCTTAAATAACACAGAAGCTTAAATAAATGTTAGAGGAAAAGTGGGACAAACCAGATAAATGAAGCAAAAAGGTGCTGTTGGGAAACTTCAGTCTGATCAAGAGCTACTAATTTTAATAGTTAATTTAGATTAAAAAAATATTGTTGTTTTTTTTTACAGTTCACTTATTTTTATATATATCTGCGCTTGTCTCTTAAGTACACACCAGAAAAACTTTGTGTTTTCAAGCTTTATCCCAAGATCTAAATTCCATCAGGGCTGCTCCAAACAAACACAGATTTACAAAAGAAAAAGTCAAAGTGCAGTCCTGCTTATAGCTTTTTCAGCAGATTTTTAAATAACTTGCTTAATGACATAAATGGACTTTGTTAAATGGGGTTCTGCTGAATTGTTATGATCAGCCAGACTCTTACCCTGATATGTGGCTCTCACCTCACCTGCCTGAGAAGGTTAATGGCCGTTTTATGTTATCAAGCACGCCTCCTGAAGCCCACTAACTGTATTATCCCTGCAGACCTGTTCCCGTGACTGGATCCAGACTCCCACCAGCGGCTTCAAAACAACAAAGTTATTTAATCGCTCTTGTTGTCTGGCTGAACTGTTGAATCCGAAAACCTGGTTCTTGTCAAAAATCTCAAAGGTTTTATATCATTCGACCAAACACTTTACCGTATGTTGTACACCACATTATTTGCACAACAGATAGTTGTGGCTAAATTGATAACAGTTTGTTTTGAAACACACGTTCAACACAATATTTCCTGCCCAGAGACATATTTTAATCCAGCCAGTGTTCAGTGTGAATTACCATCTGATGTGAACGTGATGCAGAGAAAAACTTAAACAAAATACGATTCACTTCAGTATCGGTATTTTAGATCTGCTCTGAAATTGGCCTATATTCATTACCTCGACGACTCGCGGATTAGTTTTCATTCTCGTCAAACGGAAGAATTTCTGATTGCCAACTATTCCATAGAACCCACTTCAAAAAGTTCCAACTACCTCTTTAACAAGGTCAAAATGAGAACGGTACAAAGTAATCTTTAAATAACCTGTAGTACAGTTAACTCAGCTGTTTTAATTGTTGTAGATGTCGACTGAGACGAGCTTATTTATGAACGCAGGTGTGTTCAAGTGCTTTTAACATGCTACTCACGAAGACAGACAGCTGCGAGCAGCCGCAGGCCATTTTCTGGTGGGAAGCAGGTGGGAAACAGAGGCTGGAGGACATAGTTGGAGAACGTGAGCGCGATCACAGCCTGGTTTGTTGGATAGATGACCAGCACAGCGATCCACAGTCGCAGAAACCTGAGGCAAAAACAATCAAAAAGATATTACGTTTACTGACTTTTAAATCAAGCACTTTTGCATCTAATTCTTTCTATATTTCACTTCTTCTGAGCCCCAAAAAACCAAGAGGAACTTTTAAGTGAACGAGCCGATTAACGGAATTCACAGAATTTTAAACATCTATCAAAGTTCTTGATCATTTCAGTCATTCATCACGCATAATCTAAGACACGCTGAATGTTTTAGACAAAAATATTATCATTTAAATAAACAATAATTCCTCGCAGCGCTCAGAACAAAAAAGCAACAAGGAAATCCTGTGCTGTAGATCGGACCATTTCTGTTTTTCCACTTACTTTGATGTTAACTTGCAGTCGGCCATGACTCCCTCTCATTTCCACACTTTTTTTTTTTCTTTTCTATGTCCACTGGGTGCATCAGAGGCAGTTTTAACTTTTTGTACTTATCCAAAACCTTTTTACTTAAAGATAAGTGGATTCAGCATTCCTATAAGAAACTAGCTGATTAAATTCACCATCGTCTCCTAAATGAAGCCAAAGTGAGGCAGAAGTTATTAACATTAATAAGTTCCATGAAAAACCATCAGCTGACTCTGATATGTAATATATGTTAAAAGATGAATATTGACTTTGACCAAAATAAGCACAAAAGATAGGAACAGAAAGAACACACAAATCGATGCAGCACAGAGGAAACAGGCACTGAGGTCAGTGAGTGACGATGATGATTGATGCTGAGATGAGTGGAAAGACAAGAACCTGAGGTTTAACAGAGTTCACTGTAGGACAAGGCAGGCATGGGATCACAACTAGATTCGTGTGATTTTAGCCCTCTGCAAAGTGTTTGTGAAATAATTCCGATTAGAGGGATAGTTCAGCTATTTTAACGTGAGGTGCAAAACATCGAGACATATATAGCTTTTAGAGTGGCCTCAGTTTGGAGATACAAATTTAACCCTCCTGCCACCCTTGGGTTAAAACACTCACGAAGACTCCGTTTGGGGTAATTTTGACTCGAGGGAAGTAGGAGGGTTAAGTCTGACAACACTGATGAGCTAATGGCTAGTTCAAAACCCAAACAACAACAAAACAAAACAAAAAACCCAAAGTGGACCGCTGCTGTATCTCCAAAGCTTCACCGTTCTTCATGAGAAAATTATTTTTATCAAACTTCAATCAGTTTTGAATAAGAAAGTTATTTTTATGGCACCAGTGACCCCCGTGCCCCGAAAAGGAAGAAGTGGGTAAAGATACTGGATGGATGAATGGAAATGTAGATATCTGCAAGCACAGCAGCAGCAGCTAGCTGTAGCACTTATGATACAGTCTCATGCACTTTCAATTGGAACATCATTATGTTTTTACTGTAATATCTGAGTAATATAAAATTGATGGCAATGTAAATGTTGACATCTTATCATTTGATTAGACCGACAGCGGTGGAAGTGAGACTTTCATGTCGTGGCTACCCAACAAAGTTCAGTCAGGTCATCTGGCTGGTTTCGTTTTTTTGTTGAGACGTTTCATCCTTCATCCAAAGGACTTCGTCAGTCAGTTCAAAGTCCATGCTCAATAATCCACTATGTGATTGGGCTGCTTGTGAGACTCAGTTTGTTGTGTTCCTTGGACTGATGAAGTCCTTAGGATGAAGGATGAAACGTCTCAACAAAAAACAGAAACCGTCCAGATGACCTGACTGAACCTTGCTGGATTTTTTTTTACCTGGATTATTGTCCATGAACTTTGATCTAATAATGGCTAATTCGAATACCCATTACAAAAGTGAATTTTGCTTTCCTAAAACAGAAACATTACATTTCTGACAGAAGTGTGACAATTAGTTGATGATGTCATGATTTGCACTGGCAAATAACTTTAAAGTTTCACATAAATAACCAGCAGTGGGCCAGTTCAAAAGTAGCATTTGGACGAACCACTACAAAATTGTTAGGATTGGAGTTGTTTTCAGACAGCAGCCACTCCCGTTGGTCTTGGCTCTGTTTGGACTATTCAGAGAATATTAAACTGTGTTGCTCCAAACTGAGATCAGTGTTGCCAGATTGGGTGGTTTTCATTCTAATTTTACTGGGAACTCTGGGAAGATTTTTGTTGGATTCTTACGTTTTGCCACATATTGTTAAATTACCTTGGCTTGTACTGATGTGTGTTCATGTTCAAACATCAAGTATACTAGGGATGCACAATATTATCGTCATGGTATAGATATCAGGCAATATTAGCGATAAAGTTATATATCGGACATCGGGCATTCCATCAAAATAACTCACCGATATAAAAGGCAATGTTTTTTTAAATATATTATTATATATAGTTATATAGTGTTACATCATTTTCAGACACCTTTTTGGCATCTGCATTTGATAGCAGGCCAAATTGACAAAGCCTATGCAGAATAATTTAGTATTTTAATTCCACAGCAGAGAAAGCTGTCGTCTCTGTAAGTAGGTCTAGGCAAAATCAGTTTAAACACATCGACATATTGGATATCAGCCAAAGATCCAGTATCGTGCATTCCTAAAATATATTGTAGCAATATATTGACTGGGTGGATTTTTGTGTGATGTGGCGGTTTTTAACAGATTTTTGGGCTAGAAAACCTCGACTCTATCTGGCAACACTGACTGAGGTCGTTCAAAAAACTATCTAGAACAGGTAAGATACCACTTGACAATTTTTTTTCTTCTTACATCTCTTTTCAGCAAATTTTGTACCAACCTGCTGCATCAGCTCCTCATCCGATGGACACTGACGTTACACAACCCTCATCAGTCTGACATAATGATTTGACTGCTTTCATAACTACTTTTATTTTATTTTTATTAACCGCTTTTCGTTGAATTTTTGTTGTCTGTACTTTATATGTTATCTGTCTAAAACAGGTCTCTCTTGAAAATGAGTCCTCGTGACACAATGAGACTAACCTGAATAAAAAAAGGTTGAATAAAAAAAAAATCATTTGTACACCTTTACGGCACATCGTCTTCCAACCAAGCTGCCATTTCAGTGACCGACTTACAAAAACACGCAAACGCAGCTCCCCTCCGACACCCCTACAATTTTACACGCTCACGGGGACAAAAGCTACAGGGCAACAAAAACAAACATCCCTTGAACAGGATTTATTTACTCTCGACAGGGGCACAAAGACACAAAGTCTCTGGATGTAAAATATTCATTGATGTATATTAAAAGTCGCACTACAAAGAGTCCAAAAACAACATTTGGATGTTTTGTCTGCTTGAATTCCTCTTCAAAAATACTCTAAGAATATGTATCCTTGTGATAGATGAAAAAAACAATGCCCCGCTCTGTGTTTACAGTCTGAGCAGAGGCCCACAGTGTGTGAAATCTAGGCCCACAAACAATGCTGTTTCGATATAGTTTGTTTTTGTTATTTTGCGTGGTTCCCAAGCTTTCACTCAAAGAAACTGAGGGTTAAACATAAGATGATTAAATAAAGCTATAGTGTACTGTGTTCTAATGTTGGACCATCTCTCAATATTTGAAATATTTTGCTTTATTATGGTCTTGGTCATTATTTCTTAAGGCTAGCTGCTTTCTAGCTCATATTTGTGCAATACCTGACCATTTTAAGAAGAACGTTTTGTTTGTTTATTTGTTTGTTGGTTAAACCACTTTAACTTATGAATTATAAGGCATTAGACTTTCTCAAATTCTACAGATGAAGCAGTGTTGTGTCTTCACACGGTAACACAAAACTAAGCATGTAAACAACTTTCTATCGGTTCCACTAGCAAAAATTGAGCTAGCTACCTAGCTAGTAGCTTTCTAGCTAGTAGCTTTATTATATCAGTCTGTCACAATTTGTTTTAATTTGTTTAGTTCAATGTATGTAGAATATATTTGACACACACAAAATAATCTTTTGTGCCAACAAAATGATTCTGAAAGAGCAATTAGCTCAAAACCTGACATACAGTTAACTGATCAACTAAGAATGATGTAGGTTTCTCTCATGTGTTTACCGTAATTACTATCCTTTTTTTTAAATTAAGCATGACTTTCAGATACTGTTATCATATATAATCACCCCTATGTTTCTAAACATTATAATGTTTAGAAACATAGGGGTGATTTAAGACTATTACATATAGGTCTACTTTATAATTTTTACAACATAGACAGCATACAATATCAGCTGCATGTAGCATATTTACTATCTTAAAAATCTTTGCTATTAATCAAAATGTGAAATTCAATTCAGTTTATTTATATAGTGCCAAG
>NC_056498.1:23166018-23169507 GCF_014905685.2 Nematolebias whitei | reverse complement strand
ACCCGGAGAAAACCCACGCATGCACGGAGAGAACATGCAAACTCCACCCAGAAAGGCCCCTGGACCGGGGTTTGAACCAAGGACCTGCTCGCTGAGAGGCAGCAGCTCTACCAGTTGCGCCACCGTGCTGCGCATTTAGAAAGCAATTTTTTAAATTTTACTAAGAACTGTGCTGTAGTTTGCAGTAAAAAAAAACAAAACTCCCCAAACATCTCAGTTTGAACAAAAATGTAAAGTATTTTTTATGCCCCTGCTTTCAACTTTTTTATAAAGCTTATTAGAATTGTTTTGATGTTTTGGTATCAATTATAAACCTAGATTATTTCAGAATCTTGTTGTTCAGTTAAGCTAAGCCAACAAATATTTTCCTCTCTTGTTTTTGATCTTAATAGAGTTAGTCTCCTTCATTTATAATACCTTCAGATGAAATGTGCCAGAATATTAAATGTAACCCAGTGACTGACTGTGCACACTTACCCAGCCAGTCCACCAAAGATGTCCTTCACGTAGGAGTAGTCTCCTCCTGATTTGGGGATGGTGACGCCGAGCTCAGCGTAGCACAGCGCTCCGATGGCGGTGATGATTCCAGTGATGATCCAGACGATCAGAGCCACTCCTACCGAGCTGGCGTTTTCCAACACTCCCTTTGGACTGACGAAGATGCCTGAGCCAATGATGTTACCTGGTGGATGGGGGAGAGCAGCAAAGAAACAGGGATGGGATGAGTTCACAAATAAAAGTGAACAAATATGATGAAAAAAGACTAACGGGGTTCATGATATATAGGGCTTTGTGTTAGGTTCTGATTTAATCGTGTTTGTGCTCATTTAATTTCGAGTCCCAATCCACCTGTACAATGTTAGTAATCAGCACACCTACTCTTTATTTTTTTATTACTTCTCATTGCACTCCTAGTGTCAGTTCATTCTTTACCAGATCTTTACCTGTGTTCTTGTCAGCTTACATCTATTCACCATTTCAGTTTGTGTATTTTCTCTGTTATTGTACTGCTTTTGCATTTAATTACTATATCTTTAACTGGTACAGCCAAAAGAATCAGCTTTATTGTAATTGCACCGAAGCACAACGGAATTACAATTCAGTACAGCCCGTCCAAGTAAAACACAAACAAACAGACATGGGGAGATGGAGGTGTCTGGGGCTGCGGCCTTGTGGGAGGCGTTGCCTTTTTCATTTAGATAAGAAAAGAGAAACATGCGGGAAGAGATGGGACACAGTGTGAGAGTTGAAAAAAAGAAAAAAGAGCACATTACTGCAGTTCTGGCCTCCCTTCACTGGCTCCCGGTTCACTTTCAAATTCATTTTAAAAGCCTTCTGTATGTTTTTAAATCACTGAACAGTTCTGCCCCTTCCTATCTCATTGATCTGCTGCAGCCATATGTTCCACAGCGTTCTCTGAGGTTAGCAGACCGGATGCTTTTATTGGTGCCAGGAACCCGTCTTAAGCTCAGAGGTGACAGGGTCTTCTCTGTTGCAGGTCCAAAACTGTGGAATGAGTTACCACTTCATGTCAGGCAGGCAGGCTCCCTCTCTCACTGTTTTTAAGTCTTGCTTAAAAACTTACTTTTATTCCCAGGCTTTTGACGCTGAGTGAGTTGATTTTAACTTGTCTGTATTCTATAATGTTAGTCATTTAGTTCTAATCTTTACCTCTGTGGATCTATGTATTTTATCCTGTGTACTTTGCTTGTGTTGTTTTCTGTTTAGCACTTTGGTTGGCCTTGTTGCTGTTTTAAGTGATTTATAAATAAAATGGTACGGTATGGTATGGTATTGACATGTTTTGTGTAACTAATCAAGAGATGTTCAGTAATATGTTATTTATGAATGTTCAAAAAATTTAGTTGTGCAGTATAGCAAAAATAACTAAAATGGTTCATTAAGTGGTTGACTGTGGTTCAATAGATGAAAAATTAAAATGAGAAAAAACTTAACTGGGGATTATAAATTAGCTGGCTCAGAAAGATGAGAGTGAAAAATGAATGTAACATGCTGACAGCGCAGTCGTGAAAGGATGAAGCAAGACAGAAAGCAGGGTGAATGAGGGTAAAGAGGGAGGGCGGTTGGTAGGTAGATGCAGATGGGGGGGTGGGGGTGGGGGGGAGGAAATAATGTCCTGACAGACTCAATGAGCATCAGAGTTCAGTTTACACAGGAGCAACAAGGTGAAGAGACGGGTGATTAGCCGAGATGAAAGAACATATTCCTTTGATTCAGCTAAGGTTCAGAGTTCAGGAACATCCTGTCACGTTCAGGGTTACTGTGATTAGCTTAAAGTCATAAGAAGGCGTCAGGTTCAAAGACTGCAGGTTTCAATCATAACGGATAAAAGTCCAAAAGTCTAAATTATGAATGATACAGTCACAATGTGCCAACAGATAGCCAAAAATCAGTTAGTGTGGATTCATTACAGCTACTCTTACTGCTGATATGTCAGTAAAATATGTATATTAGCTCCTGCAGCTGATTAGTGAGACAAAAGTTAAAAACTGATTGCATTTCTACAATTTCATACTGAAAAATTAGCATATCTTCTGGTTGCGAATTACAAAACACAAAAAATATGTGGTTGTGTTGTGAATCTGCAGGAAGTGACAGCTGCAGCGCTCTACACTCTTGTGGCTGAAGGTTCATGCCACTCACCAGTAGCTTTACACAAGTAACAACAGCAAAGAACATTGTTTTTATACGCTGAAATTCTACCACAAACATTGTCACTCTTGACAGAAATAAACTAAATTAGAGCAGGAACTAGATTTCCATTAGTTGATCCTGTTTACAAGCTAGCATTAGCATTGTAGCATAGGCAGCTGCTGCACAGGAAGTTACCTGCGCTCCATATTTACTTCATAAATCGTAACTTGGTTTTGGGAATGACACTGCTGCATCCAAATTAACTGTGTTCCAGTGAAAAGTCAAAACCAGTGGGGTTTGCTGCTATTGCTAATTGTAGCTAGCCTGCTTAGAAGCTAGCTACATTTAGCAATACGAGATAAAAAAACAAACATAATTTCTCGTTAATTTTATTAATTTAAAGTCTGTTGCACATTGTTTCCTAATATATGCAGCACTATAATATCTCTATGACTGATTTAGTGAGATGCAAACACACAAAAGTGAATATTAGTTTATTAGCAGCTATCACTGCTTTTAATGCGGCAGGCGGCCATATTGGATTTTGAGTTTGTTTTTTTTAAACTTGATCGAACAACATAACAGAACAAAATAACACAACAACAAATGACAATCTCAAATTACAAAAGGATTCATATAAACATGTACAAAAAATCCTCCAAGTTCAACATATGCATAATCAAGTTAATAATAATAATTATAATGAATTTAATTTGTAACGCACTTTTCATTAACAAAAATCTCAAAGTGCAACTAAAATCAATGATAAAATCAACAAAAATCAGTGATAAAATCAACTAAAATCAGTGACAAAATCAACTAAAATCAGTGATA
>NC_056498.1:23145769-23166008 GCF_014905685.2 Nematolebias whitei | reverse complement strand
TCAACTAAAATCAGTGATAAAATCAACTAAAATCAGTGATAAAATCATGTGGAGGCAGAATAGGCTTGCTTAAAAGGAAAAGTCTTTAAGCCTTTTTTAAAGTCATTCAATGATTGTGGAGCTCTCAGATATTCAGGGAGGGAGTTCCAGAGGCGGGGGGCAGCCACACAGAATGCCCGATCTCCCATGGTCCTTAATTTAGTTCGTGGAAGGAGAAGGAGATGATTGTTCTGTGATCGTAGGGACCGGGTGGATGAATATGGAGCAAGTTAACATATTATTCAGCTCAAATTTAAATTTAAGTAACATTATTAGTATCAAAGAATTATCAAATAATATGATAAAGTAAAACACAAAACTGTTTATCTAAAATTCTACATATCTACTTAAATAATTTGGCAGAGGGCTATAATATCTTAGCGAGGTGATGAGAGCTTTTTTGCTTGAAAGTTTTAACATCTGGAGTTCTTGTATGAAGACAGACCATAATGGCTTAGATTTGCCATATCTGCATTTATGTATATAACATTTTAAGATTATGATAATGTTAATAATAATGTATTCATCTTTGTTTATTTTCAGATACATATATTGGATTTTGAGGTTGGAGCTGTTATGAACTCTCTGAATTTTTAAATCATATTTTCAGCTTCTTGGATTGTTTCAGTTGATTATTTCCAACTTAGAATTCAGAAAATCTGGCTTTTGACCACAAACTGAACAAACTATTTTAGAAGTAAAGGATTACAACTTTCATAAACTACAGAGTTATAAGTACTTACTGACTTGTATACGAGTTGTATTTTCACATTTTTGCCACGTGGCAACTCTTTTGCATTTATTGTAGAATATGCTTCTTAGTTTCAATGTTGTTGTGAGTATTGTATTTTTCTGATTATAAGGCACATTAAGCGAAACAAAGCAGTCAGACACGTCAAACTTTATTCAACTCATTCACAATAACTCAACATTGTTCAGTTATACCACATAAAATCAGTTCGAGGTCAGTAAGCACAACCAGAATTAATATACAAAGTATAAAGTGCACTGTATTATAAGGCTCACTGTCGATTTTTGAGAAAATTAAAGAATTTTAAGTGTGCCTTATAGTTTGAAAAATACAGTAGGTTGCATTAACACCGCCCCATGGAAAAATTTCCTGTCAGTGAAAGATATTTGGCCAGTGTGGTAAGATTCTGAAAGCTAAATCATTCTTTTCTTAACATGAGCATTGAAATTAGTTCTCTTTTTTTTTCTGGTATATTATTGGTTTGTTTCATTTAACTTGAATAAATCAAAATTCAAATGATATCAACATTTGTATACACACTAATAAATAACCGGGTATTGAAGAACTACAAATTCTACAAAATGAAACTACTTTGTCTCTGTTATATGAGTTTTCTCAGCTGAAAACATCCAGACTTTAAATGAATTATATGAGGACAGCTGAGGGTTACTCCAGCTGCAGGTAAAAGGTGTGCAAATAAACAAACTTCCCCTCTCCTCATACTTTGACAGCCTTCTAGCAGCAAGGGTCTACAGTACATGATCTTTGACATCTGAAGACAAAAACAAGGATGAATGTGCTGACAGAGCATGAACTTTTCTCCCTGATTGGTTTTTGCAACGCAAGGTTTGGTAAAGTTTAGTGAAGCAGGTAAAAGCAGCAGGCTGAGCGTGGATTTTTTTTTTTTTTTTTACAAAGTACTTGGAGCAGGGTAAGATTTTATAAAGAGGTAATTAAATCTGCACATTGTGCTTTCACGTCATGTGCAACACTACACGCGTATGCACAAAACTGCTGACTATTAGGGAACTTTTACATTTCCTGTTCTTCTTTCCATTAGTTTCTCTTTAACCCCATTGCATTAAATCTGCCCTTTTCTGGATCACCATCAAAGACCACCTGAGAGATGCATTAACTTCTGAAGCAATGAATTAAAAATAAACATCTTAGCTGTTACATGGATCAAAAACATCAAATGTCATGTAGGCCTGTATTCACACAGGATATTTTGATATCCTCTTTTTTTATTACTGAATTACTGTTTCATAAAGGAAGAGCACATGTCTGTTCCTCTTCAGCCTTTATTCCTTTTAGCTGCAACAAGTCCATCCTTGCATTTATTCTTATGGTTTTATGCAGGTGCTCCTTCTATATTGAAAGCATTTAATTTATTGTAATTAACAAAATTAATCAAGATTAATACTTAATTGAGTAATCTGGTATGTTATTAGATTACAGGGCATGGGAAAAATAACAACCTAACAGATAATTGTAAAATAACTTGAATTGTGCATAATATTTGCATTTAGAACATTTCAACCAAGACACTTGTGGTTTTTAAGTTTTAATATGTAAGCACAAAACAATTACCATATTTTCCGCCCTATCAGTCGCATCTGTCCAAATATGTCTAATAAAGTGGGAAAATCTATAAATATGTTGCTTCGCTGTATACGTCGCATCTATTATGCGTCACCGCGGACGCTTCACGTTTGTTACGTGTCATCACTGACAACCCAGAAATGTGGGCCGGTGTTGTGCCAAAAATCGATTAGCTGCCAAATGGCGGCTGCGGGGGCGTGCACGGGAGGACTTTAACAAGAATTTAACAAGATTAACAGTTAAAAACAATTGTTTGTTTGCTCGAAATGATAGTAAAGGTGTGTCTCAGTTTAACTTTTCCTTAATAAACGCGCTTTGACGGTCAAATCAGCTGCATTTCAAAAGCCGATATGCGGAAACATGAACGTGCAGAGGGCGACTCGCTGTGCATTTCTTCAAAATTTAACAAGATAACCACCTAAAAACAATTATTTGTTTGCTCGACTTTATAGTAAAGGTGTGTCTCAGTTGAACTTTTACTTAATAAATGCACTTCAGTGGTCAAATTAGCTGCATTTCGCCAGGGTGGCGCAGCGAAATGAAGCTGATTTGACAGTTGCTCCTGGCGAGCTGGAGGAAGGTGGCAGACTATGGCAAGCCGACTGTGTCATTAATAGCCACTTTTACTTATTTCATGATACAAAGGCATGCCATACAACTTGAGTGCCATCTAGCGGCTGAAAATGGTAGTGTTCAATATTTTCAGTCAGAATGAAATCAGTCATATCTCAGCCACAAATTGGTTTATAAATATGAGAAAAATCCATAAGTACATCGCTTCAGCATATAAGTCGCAGGGCATGTAAATTATGCAAAAAAACTGCGACTTATAGGGTGAAAAATACGGTATTTGAAAACACATTTTTTAATACTAAAAACCCCTCATATATTGTTTAATAGCAGTAAAATGTATGCACATACTGCAGTAAAAAAGATAAATTTATATAATTTTATCCCTTTGAAACTCAGCCAATCAGGACTTACAGACAATAAATACCATCAAGCATCAGTGGGTTTGAACAGTGTTACAATGTACTGTATTATTCGGAATACAAGGTGCACTTAAAATCCTTTAATTTTCTCAAAAATCAACAGTAAGCCTCATAATCCGGTGCGCCTTATGTATTAATTCTGCTTACTGACCTCAAACTGATTTTATGTGGTACGCGGCGCTCAAAATCTGTCAAAATGTTTTAGTTTTGCTTAATGCACCTTATAATCCGGTGCGCCTTATAGTCCAAAAAATACGGTAACCTTAATAAGCCTCCGTAAAGGCCAGTCTGACTAATTCCTGCGTTTTTCCTTCCAGTTATAAATCTGTCTTCAAACAGAAGCTGTAGGTCAGTCTGTATGAGCACACGCAGGCGAACAAGAGAAAGTTATGGAGCGCAATAGAAAATATTGTTAGCAAAAGTCATAAAACGTAAAGAGGAAGCAAAAAAGTTTATGTCAGTATCAAAACAGCAAACAAAGCAATAAGGCTATGCAGCACAACTCAGTAAAGAATATGGTTTATATAAAATTTAGTTCAAGAAGCAGGTATTTTTCAAAACGCACACGTTTATCTCAGCTGCAACTAAGTCAGGCAAGCTGATAAAAGAGGATTATCAGGGTGGGGCCTTCTTACAAGTGTCCAAAAGGTCACTTCTAATCCAAAATCAGAGCTTTGCATGTTCCTGGATTTATCCCCGTGAGTGATAGAAACAAACACCGTACAGCAGGCAATAAAAGTGTTTGAAGTTCTCATGTTCTCGACCCGTTTCATGGAAACGCAGCGGGGGAATGTTCAGAGCCGAAGGATCAGCTGGGTCACCTGAGCTCATTCTGCTCTCGCACATGACAGCGTGAGCCAAAACGAGCATGAATGAGTTACTCAGCCAAGGACGACAGCGGCCGTCTGGTGAGGGCACCGAGGACTCTGGTCGGCTGTAAAAACTCCTCTGAGATGAAAAGCCTGATGCAACGCTGCCAGTTTGTTTCTTAGTAATCGGTGGATAAATGCAAATCGATAGATAAAATGATTCCATTATCTAAATGGCTGAGTGGTGCAATCCAGGGTGGGGCTGTCGCGAAAAGCTGTTTGTGCTTTAAGACTTCATGGCCTTCTGGTAAACCCTCACTTGATTAATGGTGTGGAACAGAGTTACAATACATTTTTATATTGTGTGTAAATGCAACTCAGAGTTGATTTACTCTTGCCTTTACGCTTAAAGGGACAGTTCAGATCTTTTAAAGTGGGATTATGTGAAAGTAATATTACTAGTTAATATCTTACCTGTTGTGGATACCTCTTTGAACGACTTGCTAGCTAGCTGGCTGTGCTAAGATCAAAGCTAATTGCCGCCATCTTAGAATCACTCAAAAAAAATAAAAAAAATAAATCATGGCAGCTTATGGGAGCATTGTTTTAGAAACCTTTCATACGTCAGTTTTACATTACATGGCTATTTTCAACAATTCTGTAATGTTTGTATTGGAATAACCCAAGATTAAAGGCAAGTAGGATTTTTTTTAAATAAAGTTAAACAAAAAAGCTAAACAGAGTAGAACAATACATGAAATGCCAAGGAGGACATGGAGGTCTAATGAGAAATCCACGAGTGTGAGCACTGGGAGAATGGCTGCTGAGCGAGAGCAGCTGGCTGATGAGCAGATGAACAACGTGTGCGCTGGAAGTGGAGCTGAGGGAAACAACGGCCATGAAAATACAGAGACCTAAAAAACTGGCATAACCATAAAATGCTAGCTAAAAGTAGCCAATCATGAGCCAAAGGGAAGGGAATGCTTGCTAAAAGCAACACAATGCTAACTAAAAGCTACAAAAGTTGAACTAAAAGCCACATTTAGTGGTTGGCTAATAAAAGCTAAAAGTTACAGAAATCGAACTAAAATTCATATTTAGCAGTTGGCTAATAAAAGCTAAAAGCTACAGAAGTCAACTAAAAGCCACATTTAGCGGTTGGCTAATAAAAGCTACAAGCTACAGAAGTCGAAATAAAAGCCACATTTAGCGGTTGGCTAATAAAAGCTAAAAGCTACAGAAGTCAACTAAAATCCAAATTTAGCAGTTGGCTAATAAAAGCTAAAGGCTACAGAAGTCCAACAAAAAGCCACATTTAGCGGTTGGCTAATAAAAACTACAAGCTACATAAGCCGAACTAAAAGCCACATTTAGTGGTTGGCTAATAAAAGCTACAAGCTACATAAGCCGAACTAAAAGCCACATTTAGCGGTTGGCTAATAAAAGCTAAAAGCTACAGAAGTCAACTAAAATCCATATTTAGCAGTTGGCTAATAAAAGCTAAAAGCTACAGAAGTCCAACAAAAAGCCACATTTAGCGGTTGGCTAATAAAAGCTAAAAGCTACAGAAATTGAACTAAAATTTATAGTCAATGGATCGCTGTAGCACTTCGGCTTGAAATAAATACATTTTTCTGAAGCCTGAATAAATTTTGCATTAACTAACAGAAACGTGATAACAAGAAAGTCTGATGTGTAACAGATCTATTAGATCTATTATTTGACCCCTGCAGCATTCTGGAAACAGATCCCAACAGGGCTGATGGAGTTTGTGACCATAATGAGCAACACGTGCTTAGAGGGGGGAAAAAGGAGCTGCATTTCATGAACGAAACGTGTCTCCAACGGAAAAAACCCACCACAACGTCTGAATACTGCAGGCAGTGGCACATGGGAACAATTCACTGGTGGCGGTAAAACATTTGACTGGATTCAGTGAGGTTAGACGTCACACTCTCCATAACCTCTCTCTCCTTTTCTTTTAGCAAACCTCTCCAGAAAACACTGTTCACACACACGTCACCTTCTCTGCCCACTTTCCTGCCGTTACCTTGGAAACACTTGGATGAGTCATCTGATCTCTTGGCGGTCAACCTGAGGACATCACCACACTTCCTGTGGACACCCTATCTTATCAGCCCAATATCAGATGGTGTTATCTTTAAGTGTCCCTCTGAACAAATGATTGTTTTATTCCTTCATTTTCCACACATTTAGGGCAACAACACAAGTTTAGCATGAATAAGTGCTGAAACGAGCGATCTTGTAATGCACAGCCCACTGCAATGTTGTGAGATTTCACAAAATGTGTTCATCCGTAGGCTGTGTTGTTAATAGCTCTGAGCGGCTAACACATTTTAGCTCCATCTCTGCAAATCTAAGTTATCACAGTGTTGGCTAAGGTTGCTCAGGTATGGCAGCCATCTTGAATTAGCTCGACTCCTGAAGCTAATCAGCTGTAGGTGCACATCCGGTGATAACCTCCAGAGAGTTTCGTTAGAATTTGTCTGGTGGCGTATGAAATATTTTGCTAACAGATATAGCTCACCCCAACAGCTATTGCCAATTTTCAGCCAAGATGTTGCGTGATGTGTCGCAGTAAATGTATGTGTTGGGGCTGATGCTCAGCTACTACCACACCAAATTTTAGCTCTATGTCTGTCAGTTTGACTGAGTTGTGGACATTTTTGTGTTTGCTCTAGCTGCTGCGGCCATCTTGAATGTGATTCTCCAAAAAGGGCGAGATCTGAAATGTACATCCAGCGATTACAATCTGAAACTTTTATTGGTGTGTCATGAGACGTTTTACTAAAACACCAAATGGTAAACAAACACGGGTGGCGCAACTTGTAAAGCTGCTGCCTCTCAGCGAGCAGGTCCCTGGTTCAAACCCCAGTCCAGGGGCCTTTCTGGGTGGAGTTTGCATGTTCTCTCCGTGCATGCGTGGGTTTTCTCCGGGTGTTCCGGTTTCCTCCCACAGATCAAAAACATGCATGTTAGGCTGATTGGTAACTCTAAATTGTCCCTAGGTGTGAGTGAGAGAGTGAATGGTTGTTTGTCTCGTTTGTCTCTATGTGGCCCTGTGATGGACTTGCGACCCGTCCAGGGTGTACCCCGCCCCTCGCACAGTGATTGCTGGACATGGGCACCAGCGACCCCCGTGACCCAAAGTGGAATAAGCGGGTAAAGAAAATGGATGGATGGATGGATGGATGGTAAACAAACACGACCATTATTACCCCATCGTCAGCAGATAATGCTTTTTGCAATAACAACTTTTACGTTTCACACACTTCTAGGCGGTCAGGACCAAACTTGATCTCTTGACTAAACTCTTCTTCTTGAGATATTTACAGTCTGGTTAAGCCT
Source organism: Nematolebias whitei (assembly GCF_014905685.2). Taxonomy (NCBI): domain Eukaryota; kingdom Metazoa; phylum Chordata; class Actinopteri; order Cyprinodontiformes; family Rivulidae; genus Nematolebias; species Nematolebias whitei. Next base: position 23,158,446 of record NC_056498.1, on the reverse strand, counting down.
AATAAAAACAAACATCAGGAAATATCCTGACGCATGCTCAATAATCCAGGTAGGAAAATCTAAAGAAGTTAAGTCAGGTCCTCTGGACGGGTTCAAAAAACAAAAAATTGTATAAACGAGTAAAGGAGGCCATCTTTGTGAAGAGAACCTGTCCATCATTAAACATTGGCTGAGGCCTCCGTGTTCAACTGTCCCCCTCTTACAATGCTGTTATTGCTAGTATCACTCAGCCCCCTGTGAATAGCAAGCGGCCATCAGGGTGCTAACGATCCATGGTTAGGCTGATGGTCCTCCTTGATCATGTGAACAGCTGTGAACAGCAAACTGGTTGATCCACTATGAGAAGGTGCTATTTATAAGACTGAGCTGAATACAGCTCCTCCGACTGAAGAAGTCCTTCGGATGAAAGACGAAATGTTTCTACAGTTTTTGAACCCATCCAGAGGACCAGACTTAACTTTTTTAAACACCAGGAAACCAAACAAAGTTCAGTCAGGTCATCTGGATGGTTTCTTTTCTTTGTTTTTTTTACATTTCATTCTTCATCCAAAGGACTTCATCAGTCCGAGGAGTTACAACAAACTCAGTCCCACAAGCAGGACACTCCCGTAGTGGACCAACTGGTGATAAGATGGTTAGATAAAGATTATCCCCAAAGATAACCACTTTGGCTATGGCTGCCTCAGAGGAGTCGACGGGGGAGAGGGCAGGCCCCAGAAACCATCTTATCACCAGCAAACTGGTTGGTTCACTATGGGAGTGTGCTGCTTGTGGGACTAAGTTTGTTTGTGGCTCCTCGGACTGATGAAGTCCTTTGGATGAAAGACGAAATGTCTCAAAAAAAAAGAAAAAGAAAAGAAACCGTCCAGATAGGGCTGGGTATCGTTCAAAAATTTTGATACCGGTACCTTCACTTCGATATCCGTTCCTGAACAGAGCTTTTTTTAATACCAAGTTTATAATTAATATTAATTCTAACAAGAAGAAAATTCCGTTACACATTACAGTACAAATCTTGAGTTTTATTTTTTAACTTTGGTATTTTTCCATTCCAAGCAGTTTTCTTGCATAAACAAATAATTTCCAGACCTAAAGAACAGTTGCACACCAGTGACACACCAGTGACACGCCAGTGTCTGACGCTCACTGCTACACACTGAGGACCTTTTGAAACTGTCCAGATGATCTGACTGAAAATTGTTAGATTGTATACCTGGATTATTGAGCATGGACTTTGTTGGTTTTCACTTAACAGTTTTTTTTCTTCAGAAAAATCAACATGTCTGCTTTCTCTGGACACAAACAAGCCCAGCACTCCTGGCTGATGGTGTCTCCAGCAGTAGAAAATGTGACCTGACTGAACTTTGTTGGATTGTTTTTTTTTACCTGGATTATTGAGCATGAACTTTGAAACACCATGAGTTGTATTCTTATCAGATGAGGGAGCAACGCTGCAATTAGAGACACGTTTCACACCTGCCATGGCGAGCAGCCTCACAAGTCGCTCATGTGAGCAAGCGCACAAACCGTCTTGAACGAACAAATCGGCTGCGTGGAGTGAGGCGACACTCAGCCTGCAGAGAGATGACGAAAGATAAAAACAGGACATCTACGGTGCAAAGGGCCCAACATTCTTACACTGAGTGGGACTTCATAGAAGTAAATCTGTGTGTGTGACCTTTTCATGCCTACATGTATCCAGATTAGTGCTTGTGTTGGACTTTATGAGTTTTAAGTGTATAAAATCAGTACAAGGTTGATTTTATACAGCTACGTATGCAACCGTGTACAGACTGAACAAAACTGTGAACATATTTATTGAATTTACGTTTTCAAAGGATTAACTTTTGGACTCAACATGGCTGCTGCAGCCAATGACCTTAACTCAGCTAATTTTACACATACTGCTCTAAACTTTGGTATGGTAGTAGTTGAGCGTCATCCCCATCTTGTTATCTGAGCACTAACTCACACCAAACCTGGTTTGAAATGTTGCCATTAAATAGTGTTTGTTAGCAAAATATCTCATAAACCTCTTGTTCATGAGATTTTTAATCACATAAATTGACTATGCTTTCATGTCAACCGGTTCAAGATGGCTGCCACAGCCAGCTGACCTTGGGAAACACTAAAACGACTATAACCCAGCAGACTGTGTGGTACAAGCTGAGGTGTGAGAGCTACTCAGTGCGCAAACTTTATTTTAGCTTCAATCATCGGCATCAACTTAAAGCATCAACACGGTCTGTTAGCAAAATATGCCGTGTTCGAGTCAGTCCGATTCAAGATGGCTGCCACAGTGGTGGTAGTAGGCTGAGAGTCATCTTCAGCATAATCGTCTGAGCGCTCAAGGTGAGGTCAGGCATGACGTCATTTGCAAGGCAACAGTTCAAAACTGAAAGACGGCGGGTGATGCTGGAGCCTTCCGTCAGAGCACAGCTTTTACTCATCAAAGAGACTTACCGACTATGATCCCGCACGCGCTCACGAGCCCGATCTCCTTCTTCAGCGCCACTCCTCCAGACTGCTGCTTCTCCTCGGCAGCATCCTTGGCAGAGCCCGCCGTGCTGCTCCGCTGTCTCGCTCCGTCCGTCATCTTGGCTCCTTCCTTTCTTCCTGAACGGATTCAGGTGTTGTCGTTTTCTACCTGAAGCTGAGCGCGCGCGCTCCTGTGGTCTTGTGCGCAACAGTCCCCCAGCGGGACAATGTTCAAACCTGCACTTATCTGATGAGGAAGGCTGTCCGCTGCTGCGCTGTCAGCAACTTTTCACATCCGCTGCTAACGGGACAAATACAGAGAGAGAGGCAGCACTCTACTAAAATGATGAAGTGTTTGTGCCTCTTGTTGCGGGCAAGAAAAGAGTCCTTGAAAGTCCTTAAAAGTGCTTAAAGATTATTTGTCTGTGCTGCAGGTGCGACAACACAGCAGCTCTTCAAAACAGCGAAAAGCTCAGGGAGTTTTCTGGCTCCAGATGTGAGGCAGACACATCTGCCCGCATGCAGCTAAAAAGGTGTTGACCAGCAGCAGCAGGGCCAGACAGAGCAGAGCCTCCTGTCAAACACCAGACCTCTGCAGACTGGGGGAGCCGGTGTTTATGTACACATGTCCTTAATATGATCATAGCACCGCCCCCCCCCCCCCCCCCCCCCCCCCCCCCCAGCTCGTTTTCCCCCCTCACAACCCCCCCCTCATTTTTTCTGTCCCCCCCCCCCCCGCCAGCTGGTGCCCCACTCCCCCCCCACTTTGGGGGGGGGGGGGGGGGGGTTGTTGAACGTTTTCGTACCCCCCTCTACACACACACACACACACACACACACACACACACACACACACACACACACACACACACACACACACACATCTGACTGCTGCTGGAGAGAGCTCCCACACCACCAGAAAGGAAAAGAAGCTAAAGAACTTGAATAAATGGACACATTTGTGCAGAACAAGTTGTTCAGACTCAGAACAGTCATTTTCAGCGTGACTCAGTTTATTTCCGGGAAAAACAACCAACACAAACAAGTTTGGTGAAATAATAACAACACAACAATACACAACTGGTGAATATTTCAGGTTTGTGTGTGAAAACGCAGAATGTTTGATAGCTGTTGCTGAAGAAGCAGAAACTGGGTTGTTAGAAGAAAAAAAGGTAGAGCTATAAGCAGTAAAAGATAGGTGAGGCTATAGCTAAAGAAAACAATAACTTTAGTCATCGAAAGGTAAACTAAAAGCTAAATGTAGCAAATGATTAGCTAAAAGCTAAAGTAACAAAAGTTTGCTAAGACTTTAAAGTAGCAAAAGGCTAGCTAAAAGCTAAAGCACCAAGAATGTAGCTAAGACCGTAAAGTAGGAAAACACTAAATTAAATCATCAAAAGCTTAACTAAAAGTTAAATGCAGCAAATGATTAACTAAAAGATAAAATAACAAAAAGGTTGCAAAGACCTTAAAGTAGCCTAAGATGAGCTAAAAGCTAAAGAACCAATAATGTAGCTAAACGTAAAATAGCAAAACACTAACTTAAATCATCAAAAGGTTAACTAAAAGTTAAATGTAGCAAATAGCTAAAAGCTAAAGTACCAAAAAGGTTGCTAAGATTTTAAAGTAGCAAAAGGCTAGCTAAAAGCTAAAGCACCAAGAATGTAGCTAAGACCGAAAAGTAGCAATACACTAAATTAAATCATCAAAAGCTTAACTAAAAGTTAATGTAGCAAATGATAGCTTAAAGCTAAAGTAACAAAAAAGTTGCTAAGACCTTAAAGCAGCAAAAGATTAGCTAAAAGCTAAAGCACCAATAATGTAGATAAAACTAAAGTAGCAAAACACTAAATTAGATCATCAAAAGGTTAACTAAAAGTTAATGTATCAGATGATAGCTAAAGCTAAAGTAACAAAAAGGTTGCTAAGACCTTAAAGCAGCAAAAGGCTAGCTAAAAGCTAAAGCACCAATAATGTAGCTAAACGTAATGTAGCAAAACACTAACTTAAATCATCAAAAGGTTAACTAAAAGTTAAATGTAGCACATGATAGCTAAAAGCTAAAGTACCAAGAATGTAGCTAAGATTGTAAAGTAGCAAAACACTGAATTAAATCATCAAAAGGTTAACTAAAAGTTAATGTAGCAATTGATTAGCTAAAAGAGAAAGTACCAAAAATAGCTAAAATATTATAGTAGCAAAATGCTAGCTATAGCAAACACAAAAAGTCTTTATAGAAGATAAAAGTAGCGTAAAAGACAAAAATGACGGCAGCATTCTGAAGCAGGTTTCAAGGAGAATATTTTTAAACAGCCTGAGGAGACCTTAATGTGTCTTAAATGTAGGAAGAACATTTTTAAAGAAAGTAAAACATTTAGAAAAATATAAAAGTTACTAAAACCAAAATGGCACCCATCTCCTGAATTAGCTGAACGTTTGGATATAAATAGATAAAATAGCACAAGCAGAAAGAAGTAGATGGAAAAAAACAAAGTACGGTACATAAATATAAAAAAATTAAAATCTAGTATTCAGGATTTAAACTTGGCAACATCTCTGCTCAGACTAGTTCAGACTCAGACGAATGACTGTGTTCCTTAAAAGCACCCTCACTACAAAATAACTGGTAAAATAAGCTCCAACCAATCCAGGTACAAATATAAACTTACCTGCAAGGGCCAGTCAAGTGGGCGGAGCTAAATGTACTATCTAACCCCATCTACTAACTCCGCCCTCCCCACCACTGATTAATTGATTGATTGATTGCTGGATTCAGACAGCTGTTTCTCCTCACTTTTCCAAGGAGTGACTTAGTTCAAATCAGTTTTTAAAAAACAAACCAACTCTCATGTCCTCAAATCAACAAACAGCCATCGAAATAAACAAATGGAAAAGATTACATTAGAATGAGCACATTAAAATGAGACAAGCTATGTTAGTTAAGGCGAGACAACGTTACTTTAATCATTCGCTAAACTTACAGGTTTTCTCAAGACCAGAACAGTTAATCGGTTAAAACAACGTGTTAAAGTTTCAGGTTCTTCTGTCCTGAAGCTCCCAGCCACTCACTGCAGGTTTTGTCCCACATCATGTGCAGACCTGCAGCTCACTCACTTATTATTCAGGAGGCAGCACATTCTAAATTTAGCCCTTTCAGACAAACGTCACAGCTCATTTTACACTCCTCGGGGCCGCCATGACGCTGTCGATCATCCGCGCTCACATGGCAGAACGTGCACACGCCAGACAGGAAGCAGTGGCTTGTAACGTTGTCATTCTCCTGAGGAGGGCCTAGCTTCAAATGATGGCGTGCTCTAAAAATAAGTCACCACGCTTCAAGCCTCACTTCCAACACTATCTGACTTCAGTGCATAAAACGAGAGAATAAAGTGAACAAGGAAGACATAGAAGATCTTTATGGGTTTTATTTATAACATCTCCCCTGAGCAGGTGTCGTTTTTTTTTGCCTCCTTAAAGGCAATTAGTGCATTTTTCAACTTAATTATCTTCAAACTGGTGGGAATTTCTTTATTTTTAAAGAAATTCGAGCGCAGGCGGACCACAGAGACCTTGGAGGTGAAAGAGACGTGTTGTTTTGGTCAAGGACACTCCAACAGCAAATCTGTCAGAAGGCTATTTAATCCTGTTTCTCTAAAAGCTTCTCCTGTGATTCTATATATATATACATGATATATGTATTTACCGTATTTTTCGGACTATAAGGCTCACTTAAAATTCTTTAATTTTCTCAAAAATCGACAGTGAGCCTTATAATCAGGTGCACTTTATATTAATTCTTGTTGTGCTTACTGACCTCGAACTGATTTTATGTGGTTATTGTGAATGAGTTGAACAAAGTTTGACTTATCTGATTGTTTTGTTTCGCTTAATGCGCCTTACAGTACAAAAAATACGGTATATACGAACTCTGTAATCCGTCTGAGAATGTGAGCTCGTCCTGAACAGCTGCAACACAGAAAGAGAAAGAAGAAGGCAGGTGTTGTGAAACCTCGGCGACAGGAGAGCCTGCAGATCTGCTTTTGTTTCTCCACTCCCACAGAAACAAACTGTTTCCCGCCTGTTTTTCAGTTTAGGTTCGGTTTCCCTGATCTTTGAAAAAAATAAAAAATAAAAACCCAAGTTTGATGCGTTGAAATGTGTCAAAACTGCAAAGCAGGAACGAGTGCACACTCTGATAATAGTTTGTGGACATTCTGCTGGCCTTCTCCTGAACAATTTTTTATTAAAACCAAATGAACAGCAGAAATAATAAAAATTGTTCAACATGTTATAAAGTATTTACGCCTTTACAAAAATATGCAAACCACTAATTAAGTGACACGTCTTAATGAATAATTTGAGCATGTCTGTTTACTCATATCTGTTTATGATACTGGGATTACAGGAACGTTTCTAAAATGGTTTAATTCACATTTATCTGATAGATTCCAATTTGTAAATGTAAATAATGAATCTTCATCATACAGTAAAGTTAGTCATGAAGTTCCTCAGGGATCAGTACTTGGACCAAGATTCTTTACCTTATATGTGCTTCCATTATTTTAGTGTTTGTTTTTAAATCCCTGAATGGTCTTGCGCCATCATATCTATCTGAGCTTCTTACCTCTATATCCCTTCTTGCAATCTCAGATCCTTAAATCTGTTATTTCATTCCACTCCCAGAGCTCTATTGGTGACAGAAGGAGGAAGGGCTTTTATGGTCAGGGCTCCTATTTTGTGGAATGCTCTTCCTCTAAATGTTAGACAGGCCTCTTCATTGTCTTCTTTTAAATCATTAGTTAAAACTTACTTATATAATAAGGCTTTTAATATCTGAATTTTTTTGTATATTTATTTTAATTTTGTCTTATATTGTTATGTATTTTAATTGATTTGGTATACTTTTTGTGATTCTGGTGGCATTTTTGATGTGGTTTAAACTGATTAATGTGAAGCACTTTGTAACATTTGTTTTAAAAAGTGCTATATAAATAAAGTATTATTATTATTAGGTATAGTTATTAAAACTGGTTTATGCATTTATCACATCTTGACTGGATTATTGCAATTGTTTATTATCTGGGTGTCCAAATACTTCTTTAAAAAGTCTTCATTTAATCCAAAAAATGCTGCTGCCAGAGTCTTAGTGAGAGTTAATAGGAGAGACCATATCTCTCCAGTTTTAGCTTCTCTCCACTGGCTCCCTGTCAAGTCCAGAATAGAATTCAAAATCTTACTTCTAATCCACAAAGCTCTCAACAACCTAGCTCCATCTTATATTCAAGATATTATTGTTCCATATTTTCCTAACAGAGCACTTCACTCTCAGACTGCAGGTTTACTCCCGGTCCCGAGTTTTCAAAAGCAGAATGGGAGGAAGATCTTTCAGTTATCAGGCTCCTCTCTTGTGGAACCAACTTCCAGTTTCTGTCCGTTCCTTTTTGCTAAATCCTATAGTTAGGGTTGGCTTGTTATGCTGCTTTAGGCTTAGATTACTAAAGGACAAAGTGACCTCATTTCCTTAAATGAATTGTTTAAATCAAATAGTTTTCATTTGATATACAATAAGTTCAGATCTGACCTGACTGAAACACGAGATTTGCTCTGCCATTTTAATAACAATGTAGGCGACGTCTCCAGGTTTACACAACAAAGGACTTTTTAATCAAGATTATGCAAAAAGTGCAAATAGTCTCGGGTTATTTTGAATCTTAAGGTCACCTTTAAGTCAAAGTTTCAAGCTAAACTGATTAAAATTCGAAAAAGTTAGATGTTTACGGTGTACTTCCAGGTTAGAGCCGTTTCAGGTTTTCACCACACGTCGCAGGCTTGTTAGAGATGACTCTCAGACACTACCACACCAAGGTTTCACTCAGTAAGTGTAAAAATAAATAAAACACACTCCAAAGTTTTATCAGCTGTAGATATCCATTCAATGATTTCTTTCTAAGGGTTTAATGATTGCATTACTCAGAAGTCACGGTCAAGTGGAAAAAAAAAAGCATCAACTTTGAATTCAGGGAAGGACCACAAAGAACGACCGAACAACCAACATCAGATACGAAACGATTTAATCACATTCATTCAACCTTTATTTATACAGGTTAATCAATAGCTCAATATAAAATATAAAATAACTCAAACAGGACAATAAGTCATGCAGCTAAGACATGCAGATATTTGCACAAACAGATGATAAGTCTCAGTCTCATTGTTTTAGAAAAAGAAGTTTTTTTTTTACAGTAGTCTCTCGCTACTTTACGGTTCAACTTTTACGGACTCGCCCTTTTGCTCCTTCGCGGTTTTTCAAAGTAAGATGAACGCACACAAGAAAAATTGTACACAACATGATTGTCAACTTTAATATTACTCACGCGATTGGGACAGTACTGGATACTGTACAGTAAAAATTTAACGGAAAAATAAAATACTTCGGACAGGCACCGCCATTTTGTAGTTTTCTCTCAATAAGCCTTTACTGTATTGTCGCTTATGAGGACTACATTTCCCAGAAGCCAAAAGTGCCCTGCCCAGAAGCCCCGTTTCCTTCTGCTGAAATACGTAGAGGGAAAGTTTTGATCTGATCCAAAAAAGTTTGGTCCTTTACAGTGACTTAGGCGCCCAGTCAATTCAGAGAGCCGCATGGAACGGGACCAGAATGGGAGCAGAACCGGACCCCCCAGACCCCTTGGTGAACCCAAGAGCTGCTAGCTAGTCCAGGACTTTCCAGGAGGGACGCAAAGCCGAAGGTCTGGCGTTCTCTCTGGAGCCCACTTCCACCACCCCGAGCCAGAGAGCCGACCAGAACCGGCAGGATAGGTCGAGCAGAACCGAGCTGCTGCTGTTCTGCTGAGCTGGTAAGTAAAATTTAGTAGCTACATATACAGGACTGTATGTATGTTGTTAAAATGATGTAGGTTCAAGAGTTTAGAACATTGTAAGAGTGTGGGAAGAGTTTCTAAACCCTTAAAATATATTTAAATACTAAAATGAATATAATGTCCCTACTTCATGCGGGGGGTGGGGGGGTCCAGAAAATAACCCCCGCGAGACTACTGTACACCTTTGCGTCCATTGTTGTCATCAGAATCACAGCCTTTTGAGGAGGATCTCCATGGTAACTAAAAGCTCTGCTGTTCTCACAGGACATTGTAAAGTCAGGTGAAAAACTTATCGAAAGATTTAAATATTTGTGCAAAAATCTCCAAAACAAAGAAGCATTGTGTTTGTTTCCTCTTGACCTGATGTCAGGAACGTCTCCCTGTCCTCTGCTCGTCAGGGTTTGATCACGTTGACGACTGAAGATGAGGAGCACATCTCTGATCATCTTCTTCACTCGCTGACACCAACTTTAAATGAGCTCGCTCTAATTAGGTTAATAAAATGTGTGCTAGACAATAGACTCAGGAAATCCCAGTTTCTGTTAGAGCATGAAAAGGTGAGATTAAGTTTAGAGATTATTATCACGTGCCGTGGTCACGAGTTCACGCTTCTGCTGTCTTTCATCTGATGCAGTCAAGCAGAAGATGGAAAATGTTTCAATTATACATTTTTAACAGTTGGCTCGAAAACAGTCGTTTCAAACTCCACTTTTCAGATAAAATACCAAATGATTTGTTTACGTACTTACCAAAAAAACGATGTACTACAAAACAAATAAATAAAATTAACTAAATACATAGAATTCCTCGACAAAATGCTCATCGTTCATCGCCTTTCATGCCAGAGCTTTAGATTAAAATCAAAAAATGTTGAGAAATGACAGAAGATAATGTCATGTGCAGTTACATTATCGTGAGATCTCATGTTTGTAGTACGCATTGTATATAAACCTCAGCTACTAGCATGTTTAATATTAGCTCAATATCGGTTAAATTAAGCGAACTGTAGTTGTTTTTGTGCAGGGCAATGTTGATTAACTGTGAAAGCCACATTGAATTGGATTGACTTCAAATGTTAATGGGTTGTAGTTGTACATCCAATGATTGTTTGCTGAAAGTTTCATTAAAATCTGTTCTAATTTTCATGAGATATTTTGCTAACAGACAGCGTTGACTCCAAATTGAAAAAAATTAAACAGATATCTTGCCCAATCAGTTTGCACTTCAAATATATTTTGAGGATAAGTCTCAACTACCACCACACAAACCTGTAGATCAATTTGTTTAAAACTGATTGGGGTATAAGCATTTTTGTGTTTCTGAAGTTCAGGTAGATGTGGCGGCCATCTTGAAGTCAATCCTCTCCAAAAGTTAAAGAGTTGTAGCTGTAGATCCAACAATTATTTGCTGAAAGTTTCATTAAAATCTGTTCAAATGTTCATGAGATATTTTGCTAACAGACAGACAGAGTTGACTTTTAAACATATATCTTGCCCAATCAATTAGCACTTCAAATATGTTTTGAGGATCAGTCTCAGCTACTACCACACAAACCTGTAAATCAATTTTTTTTAATTGACTGGGGTATAAACATTTTTGTGTTTCTGGAGTTCAGGTGGATGTGGCGGCCATCTTGAAGTCAATTCTCTCCAAATCAGTTGTTGACGTACATCAAACAACTACGTATTAAAAGTGTCATTAAACTTAGTCCAGTGGTTCATGAGATATTTTACTGACAGGCAGACACAAACACACAGATGTGGGTTAAAACAGCATTTTCTGTTTTTACTTTTCAGCAGTGGGTGATAAAAAGTTACATCAACGTATAACCACCAAAAATATAATAGTTATTAAAATCTTACTAAACGTAACAAAGACAAAACATATTTGAGAAGATCTCAATAATGTCAGCTTCTTTTTTTTAATTTTCCTCAAACCGCTGCATCTATTTTATTTCAATAAAATGATAGTGTGGAAAAAATGCTCACAATTATTCAATGAAGTTTCTCATACGATTCTAATAAAACAACAAATTATTAATTTAAGATGATTCTGCTGGAGAATATCCATGCTCATAAATAAGCAGCAGAAAAGGCTTCGGCTTTTTACTTATCACGTGTTTGCAGAGGTCAAAGGTCCTCCTATCAACGAGTCTGAAGACTGTGTGTTCACGTTTGATTAGCTCACTGGGACAGATAAGGGGTGGAGGAGTGCACGAGACGGCAGCGACCGGCAAACAGGTCGCGGAGCTAAAGTAAATCAGAATGAACTGTCTGTTCACAACCTGCTGTTTGGAAAAGCAAGCGATGACCTAATCTGAGCTACAGCTTGACCATATTTGTGGTCACCTTCCAGTTAGATGGACAAGAAATAACCGTATTATCAGGAGGACGTTTCAGGTTTTCCAACTAGTTACTAATGGGAATCTGTGACTAACAAAAGCATTCTGCAAAAACTTGAATTGGTTCGAGGTATATACTGTAACCCTGATCCTTGAGGGCCACAATCCTGCATGTTTTAGATGTTTTTATGCTCCAACACATCTGATTTAAATCAATTAAAACATTGAATCAGGTGTTTTAAGGTCAGGCAGGAATCCCCGTGGACCATGATGTTTGCAGATGACGTGATCTGTGGTGAGAACAGGGAGCAGGTGGAAGAGAATTTGGAGAGGTGGAGGTATGCACTTGAAAGAAGAGGAATGAAAGTCGGTCGTAGTAAGACAGCGTGTGTGAATGTGAGGGAGGCCGGTGGAACAGTGAGAATACAAGAAGCAGAGGTCACACAGGTGCAGGACTTCAAGTACTTGGGGTCCACTGTCCAGGAAAATGGGGAAAGTGGTAAAGAGGTGAAGGAGAGAGTCCAGGCAGGATGGAGTGGATGGAGAAAAGTTTCAGGAGTGATTTGCGACAAAAGAGTGGCAGCAAAGGTCAAAAGAAAAGTTTACAAGACAGTGATGAGACCAGCTATGTTGTCTGGTCTGGAGACAGTGGTGCTGACAAAAAGACAGGAGAAAGAACTGGAAGTGGCAGAAATGAAGATGATGAGGTTCTCCTTAGGAGTGACAAGGATGGATCAGATTAGGAATGAGATCATGAGAGATACAGCCCAGGTTGAACAACTGGGAGTTAAAGTTAGAGAGACCAGACTGAGATGGTTTGGACATGTCCAGAGGAGGGACAGTGGGTATACTGGTAGAAGGATGTTAGAAATGCAGCTGCCAGGAAAAAGACAGAGGAGATATATGGATGCAGTTAGGGAGGACAGAGTGAGATAGATAGATAGATAGATAGATAGATAGATAGATAGATAGATAGA
>NC_056498.1:23141735-23145759 GCF_014905685.2 Nematolebias whitei | reverse complement strand
ATAGATAGATAGATAGATAGATAGATAGATAGATAGATAGATAGATATGTATATTATACATAGATGGAGGAGGATGACTCGCTGCGGAGACATCTGAAGTAGGAACAACAGAAAGAAAAAGAGGAAGAATCAGGTGTGTTGGGGCAGGATGGTGGTCCTCGAGATCCAGGATTGGACCCCTCTGGCTTTGTATTGAACATTTTTCAGTCAAGCTGAAAAGGGATGAAGTCAGTGGTGTAGTCTAAGTGTTACAGGGTATTCGGAGTACTTTGTATACCCACTGGAAAAGCTTAAGAATTTCAGTATAGCCACTTAAAAGTGCCCAATGATACATGGTACATCATTAGGCACCTGTCATTGTCAACACATTTGGAACATTTTATAGACACATTGAGTTGGTTCAACCTGTTTTTATATAAGTAATACTTCTGTACTTACGAATCAATACTTGAACATGTTTTGCTTTGATACCGTTTTATAAATTCTATGACATGTTTTTAACACAAAGCCAACGGTTGTACAAAGTTTGTTGTGCATTTATTCAAATATAAGCATCAGATAAATTTGGAAATGTTCAATATCCTTAAAAAAATCAAAACACATTGACAATTACATTGTACTAACTGGTGTACTTCGGTTTCTAAGCACAATATACCCAGTACAAAAATGTAGACTACGCCACAGGTTGAAGTCATGTGTTTACAACCTTTTACTGCTCCTTTCACATTTGTTCTGGTTCAGCTTCTTTCAGCTTCCTTGAGTAAATTAAAACTTTTTTCAGCTACTTTCAGCTAATTCCAGCTGTATTTGCAGCTGTTTTCTGCTCGTTTCAGATTCTTTCTGTTAACTACAACATTTTTGTGCTTCTATAACTTCTGCTACTTTCGGCTTATTTCTGCAACTTTCTGCGTTTTCTGCTATTGCAGCTACTATTTAGCTGTTTCTATGCTAATTTTAGCCTTTTTTGTGTGGCTAATTCCATATTTTTTACATTAATTTAAACTTTCTTTCAGGTTAATTCAGCAAAAATGTGCTCACTCCACTTTCTTCTGGTAATTTAAACTATTTCTGCTTTTTAAGCTGTTTTTTTTTGTTGTTGTTGCTAATTTCACATTTTTTTTAATTATAATATCCACTTCTTTCAGCGTTTTCTGCTAATTTCAGCTTTTTCTACTCTTTCAGATGCTCTTTAGCTCTTTTTCAGCTAATTTGAGCTTTTTCAGCTAATTCCACTTTTTAGCTCATTTCAGCTCTTTCCTTTCATTCTGATAGTTTTTTTTGCTTTTCAGCTACTTTTCAGCTATTTTGCAAATTTCAGCTTTTTATAGCTAATTCCCTAATTTTTGTGCTCATTTCTGCTTATTTAAACTTAATTCAGCAAATGCATTATGCATTCTTCCTACTTTCTTCTGTTTGTTCTTCCATTTCAGCATTTTTTAGCTAATTTCAGCTGTTTTTCAGCAAGTTCTTCTGCAATAAGCATTCACACAGCATTTTTGCAGGAAATGCAATTTCTCTAGTTATTCAAAGGTTTTCATCCTGAAACACCTGACCTGCGTGTCTATAGACAGTTTATGATTTTTGTTCTCCTACGTTAAGGTTCAAAGCTATGCCTAAATGCATCATTCAGATCTTTCAAAGTGTCTTTTTTTTGTGGAAAGTTTAAGAACAATAAATATCTTACCTGTTGTAGTTAACTTTTTAAACAACCTCACTTTGGAGAAACTGAGTGAAATTGTGACTATATTAGATTTTTATTGTGAAACTAGTAAACACATATCAACAAGTTAAACCAAAAAAAAACATGGAAGAGCCCTCGGTTGTCACTTTGCATGTTTCAGAGAGAGGTTTTATGTCATGAGATTAACAGAATTTCACTTTTTTTGTTTTGTTTGACAAAACAAATGCTGAAGAATAGAGAGAGTAAAGGAGCAGCTGTATTGTTCCAACTTCAGCAGCACATCCTGAGTCAGCTGTTAGTGGGAGTTTATCACGGCTGAAGCTGACCCTGGGCTTTCTTCTCCTCTGATAGCACCACTCCTTCACACACAGCTGTGTGCAGGGGATGTGTTCTGCACACCGACGCTAACAATATCCACACACACACACACATGCACAGTAGTGGGTTTGGAACAGTAGTGCCACTTTTTCCAAAACTTAAACAAAGCTGAACGTTTACTAGTATTTTTGATATTTCCAATAAACTAATTATTTAACTAGATCCATTCTAGCTGATTGTTTCCTCTGACACGTCACCATTTCCTACACAGTGTGACAAAAACACGTGTAAAATCTGCACGTCAGTGGGTACGGCCGCACAAATGAGGCTGACGGGTGCCAGATCAGGTGCTGAAAGCAGCTTAGAGCCTTCAAATACAGCTGTTAATTATTAATCTCACTGCTTCAGGTCATTTGCTGCTCAGTGACTGAAAAACTGGAACAATAACAAGCAAACAGGGAGGTACTGACTGTGGTGCTAAACAACAAAAACAACACGAAAACACAAGGCGATAGCCCTAGACGTCTGATGCATTGGTGTGCAATACGCCGTGCACGAAAGGATTAAAAGTCCTGAATGCAAAATGAAAAGCAAGACCTTTTGCAAGCGTTTGAACTCCTGATTTGATCAAACTCCTAAAGATGAGACGGTAATTCTCCCACACCAACACATTATTGCAATTGTTTTAATACTGTGATGAGATTGTAGATGAGGTCAGAAGCACTTTTCATTGGCCCCATTTCTCTGTAGCTGAAGTCAATTAGTGGAGAGATGAAAGAAGGTGGATTACTGCTGGCTAGAATAAAAAAAGATGCATGTTCTTTGCAGGAAGGCTGAGAGAAAAACACCAACCCTCGTCTTGTTGAGCTGTGAGAGATGACTGCAGCCTGAACAGTTCTTCAGAATAATAGGGTGAGCTGAGCCGAGCTCCTTGACGACACAACTCTGAGTCAGAGCTTTGGCTTTATTTATTTTATTTATTTTTTAATCTCAGGATGTATAATATAATACAGGAGGTTTGAAATGAACAGGAATGGAAACAAACAAACAAAAAAATTATCGTTTGTTTTTCTGCAAACGTTCCACATTTAACCTCCTACTTTAACCCGCAAGGCTTCAGTCTTGAGGCCTCGTGGGTTATTTTGACCCAAGGGCAGCAGGAGGGCTGACTACAGCACTTCTGGATGCTTTGGTACAAACACCTTATTATCCTGATAGTGTAAATGCTTCATAAACATTCACACTATTGTGATCCATTGTCGGCATTTATCTCGTTCTACAATTTTTACGCTATTTTAACAAATCATAACTCAAAACGTTCAGCTCTTTCAGGACAATCCTGCAAAAAGAAAAAAAGGCAGAAAAAGTTTAAATTTACTCAAGAAAGCTGAAAGAAGCTGAACCAGAACAAAATGTGAAAGGAGCAGTAAAAGGTTGTAAACAGATCTAAAGATGTGAAGGATGGAAAATTAGCTCGATTCACTTTCTATGAGAAAAAAAGTGGCAGAAAAGGCTAAATATTTCAAAAAGCTAAAGTTGCACCAATACCAAAAGTCATAGCAGGATTATCCTGAACGAGCTGAACGTTTTGATTTATGATTTGTTGAAAGAGCACAAAAATTGTGGAACGAGAAAGATGCAGAAACATGTACAGTAGAAAAATGGATCAAAACAGTGTGAATTCTTCATAAACGTTCACACTATTGTTAATAGCTTCAGCATGTTTGGTTCAGTGTCTCAACAAAATCAGAGTTTCAGCACGGAAATGTTGCCCGCTATGGGGTGCCGTTTGTAAAGTTACACAGTCAAAAATTAACAGCAATATTTTGGGTTAATTAACCTTACATAAGAAAATTTTTTTTTTTCTAAGCCATATTTTTACCATGGTATTCATACATTTATAAATGTCATAGTTCACTAACTAAATATTTGACTTGCAAGTTAAATATTTAGTTAGCAAGCTAAATATTTAGCTCTACACTAAATATTTAGTTTACAAACTAAATGTTTATGTCCAAGATAAAT
>NC_056498.1:23107603-23141335 GCF_014905685.2 Nematolebias whitei | reverse complement strand
ACATTATATATATTATATTATATTTAGGTGTAAAATAAATATTTAATGTCTAAACTAAACATTTAATTTCAAAGCTAAACATTTAATTCCCAAACTAAATATTTAATTTGCTAACTAAATATTTAGCTCAGACCTAAATATTTATTTTTCAAACTAAACATATAATTTCCAAAATAAATATCTAATTTGCCAACTAAATATTTAGGTCGTACATAAATATTTAACTTGCGAGCTAAATATTTAGCTCGCAAGTTAAATATTTAGTTTGTAAATTAAACATTTAGCTTGGACATAAACATTTAGTTTGTAAACTAAATATTTAGTGTAGAGCTAAGTATAGCTTGCTAGGTAAATGTTTAACTTGCAAGTTAAGTATTTAGTTTGTAAACTTAATATTTAGCTTGTAAATTATATTTTTTATTTTGGAACTATGACATTTATAAATGTATGAATAACTTGGTGGGAAAAAAAATATTATGAAAGGCTAAATAAACCAAAACACTGATGTTAATTTTTGACTGTGTAACTTTACAAACGGCACCCCATAGCCCGCCTGCCATTACAGCTGATGAACCGGTCGGAGCTTTTCTTGTGGAGGCTGAGGAGTTAAATGTGTTCAGGTGAACTGGATCCTGTTTCACGTGTTTCACTAACTGAGCTGTCGTCTCCTGTTACATGTTGGGATTCGCTCTATTTTCAGCAGCTGTTGATTGATTCTGTTTCCTCCAACCTCCTCGTGAGAGTCATGTTCTAAAAAGAAAATACTTTTTTTTTATACTTTGCTCAAAACAATCTTTCAAATCAAGAGGACAAACGTGTTTAAGCCCATGTTAAAGAAACCAACGTTGTACTTAAAGATCGACAGAATTAAAGGTTTTAAAGCACCTCTTCCAAGAAGCCAACTGGCGTCAATCTTTAGTTCTCAAAGATGTTTTGAAGTTTGTTAAACTTTATTATTTGACTGAATAAATACAATAATTACTGCACATCTGGCAACACTGATTTATTTTTCTCTTCCTTTTAACACCTGAAGAAGAATTTGTTGTTTTACATTGAATACATAAGCTTTGTTAAGACAGCTTTCATACATTGCTGAGACTTTGTTTCCATGTGGACAGGAAACTTTATAGTTTTTTTGCATGTTGAGCACAGAAAAGTTAAGGCCTGATAAATAAGTGGTGGGAATTTTGCCCCTCACAATTCCTAGAAGGATCAGTTGAGCTCATGATGTGGGTCGGCCTGTTTACCCGTAAAAACATCTGCTGAAACTGAAGCTGGCTCAACACAAGAGGGAAAGGAGGACTGAAACAGAGGGAGGTGTCTGAGGAGGAGGAAAATGTCTGGAAAGCAAAGAAACGTTCCTGGAGACAGCGAGGAATGTGCGAATCAAAGAAAAACCCGGTGGAGGAAGAGAGGGGGATGAAGAGGAGAGGAAGCTGTAAAAGGAGGCGGAGGAGTGTGGGAGTAGGCTGGGTGATGGTAATCTGAGCTGTGTGTTTACCGTGTCCCATGTGAGTTTTCTGGGACAACGTGTTCGAAAACACACGCTGCAGTCACGACATCAACAAGGGGAGTCAATATGTCACCTGGTGCCAGGTGGAACAGAGAACCTGTAAGCACAAGACGTTAGGCACAAAAACATCACTTTTACTGGTTGATTAAGAAAATAAAAGACTCAAGTTCAAGTCACTTTTATGGTCATCCGCATCACATGTGGTACATGAGGTGGAATGAAATTATGTACACAGGGTCCCAGTTACACCCAACAGTAGACGTGTAAAAAGAAACATTATATAAGGATGTAAGATGGACGCTAAACACTAATAATGTAAAACAATATGGCGTAACAACAGCAGCCCGAACATGAGTCTGTGGTGAGCAGATGGGTATGAATGAATGAATGCTCCTACTTTATACTCAACAGAAACAATACAAATATGTCATTTTAGGCATCTTTTTTTTTTTTCATGAAGAGCTTTATACCTTCAGTGATATATTTTACCATCCAAAAACAAATGATTGTGTAAAATAAAATAAAAATACACCATAAACACAAAACTATACCAGCAAATATATTTGTGTTTATCTTTGAATAGTGAGGGAATGCAGTCAACGTCAGTCAGTACATCAGTGTATACACACAATCAGACATAATAATAATAATAATAATAATAATTAGGGATGCATGATATTATCGGCATGGGATCGGTATTGGCCGATATTAGCGATAAAGTTAAATATCGGACATCGGCTATTCCATCACAATAACTCACTGATATAAAAGGCAATGCTTTATTATATATATCCCCCTTTTTTGCCAAACTGACAAAGACCATGCAGAATAATGTAGTGTTTTAATTCCACAGCAGAGAAAGCTATGTAGTCTCTGTAAGCAGGTCTAGGGGAAAAAATAATCTGTATTGGTATCGGTATCGGTATATGTTATCAGTTATTGGCCAAATAAGTTTTAACATATCGTCATCTCGGATATTGACTAAAAATCCAGTGTCGTGCATCCCTAAAATAATAATATATTTTTTTCTTTTTCTCTTCTTTCAGCTGCTCCCTTCTTCAGGGATCGCCACAGTGAGCTAACTCGCATGAAGACTTGGCAGCTGTTTCTATCCAGATGTTCTTCCAGACACAACCACAGACCACCGAGCTACCACAGCCCTCTGTGTGGAGCACAGAGCTGTTATCTAGGGCGTCCGGGGGAGCAGATGATGGAGTTAAGGGCCTTGCTCAAGGGCCCAGAGTGAGCAATTGGGGGTGGAGGCAGGTGTGGGTGTTTCACCTTTCCCACCCATATTTTGATGTTGTCAGTTCGGGGAGTTGAACCGGCAACTTTCTGATCACAGGCGCACATTCTTTAACCTCTGAGCTGTTGATGTTGTTGATTGAGCTGCCAACCTTATAATGACAGGCTCTAATCTCTGCGCCACCACTCCCCCAATAATAATAATAATAATATTAATAATAATAATAATAAAAGTAAAAAAATACGGCAAGTTTTTTTGCGTTTTGATGCTCCTTGTCTTGCGTCTGCAATCTGGGTTCTAACTTTCTGCGACCGAGACCAGTTTATTTTTCTTTACTGGACTGGGACAGACATTTAGAAGCTTTTTGATCAAAGTTGACTTTCAACCGTGTCATATTATTTATATACCACATTTCTCAGACACTTAAAATCCTTTAATCTTCTCAAGAATCAACAGTGAGCCTTATAATCAGGTGCACCTTATGTATTAATTCTGGTTGTGCTTACTGACCTCGAACAGATTTTATGTGGCACATGGTGCTCAAAATCTGTCAAAATGAACTTGTTTCGCTTAATGCGCCTTATAGTCCAAAAAATATGGTATTTAGTTGTAGATGTACACAAAAATTATGACAGTACTTTCTAAAAAGGAACAAAATCCTCCAGTGGTTCATGGTTTTGTGTGCTGAGCCGGAGCAACAGCGTGAGGACGGCTGAAGGCATGAAAGCATATCAAGAATGAAATGTGGAAGGAGCGGTGTGAGGGGATGAGGAGGAGATCATGTTTGGAGGCAGTGTGAACTGGATTCAGCCAGACTTCCTTGTACAGGAGGTTCTGACTGAGAGTGGAGGGGGGGGCATACTGAAAGGGGAAAACAGATATACTTGTGCTGCATAAATAAAGCAACAATCCAGTGTGAGCTTCTATCTGACGCACTCTGAAACAGGATGTGCCTGTTTTTCTCCCAGAACAGAGCCGGCTGAGCTCAGCAGATCAGCGTTTCAACACTCCTCAGGAAACTTGTTCCTCTTCGACCCGCCGTTTCAGATTCACTAAACCAGACTTCACATCTGGATCGTCATCCAGACGTTTTGTTTTCTGTTTCTCACCGTCGATTTTTAGACGAGCCATTGCAGGCACTGTTTACAGAGACATCGACGAAGCAGCGATCCGATGTTCTTTGTACCCGCAGGGCCCATGCTGGGATGGGAATATCGATCCCAGCGGATCTGAGCAAACAAAAGTTCTGTTGTGGATCACTGAAAGTGTCAGATGAGATACAATCTGGAGCTGTGTGTTCAAATAAACAACAAAAAATAGTTTGGGTTTGACCAAAGGTCAAACTCACAAACATCATAAACATGGTGTCCCACATGGCAGGCACCTATTATTCTACACCTCGGCAGTGTGTCTATTTCTATCTCCGTTAATGTGGCCCGAACCACAATGTCTACCCCCACAAAAGTTAGATCAAAACGACCGGCTCGGCCCTGTGATGTGTGCTAATACTTTTATTGGCATTTCGAGTTACCATGGCCAAGTAATTTACGAACAGAGAAGCAATATTTCACCAACTCCAGGAACTAGTTGGTGACTGACCACTTATTATTCTACATCTGAAAAGTGTTTCTTTTTCAACTTTAATGCGGCCTAAACCGCAAAGTGGACCCCCACAAATGTTATATCCAAACGACCGGCCCGGCTTCGAGATGTGTGCTTTTACTTTTATTAGCAATTGGCGTTACCATGGCGACATATTTTGCTAATGAAAATGACAAATTTCCCATAGGAAATGGATAGGAGAAAACTTTTCAAAGAAACTGAGTAACGTTGGGAGCCATTTTGGTTCAACATGCAAGGAAGGCACCTATTATCAGCTATTATTATTATTAATTAGTAAAAATAATTAACATAAAATATTAATGATTCATTATAATAATTACAAATAATAACATTAATAATCCATCCATCCATCCATCCATTTTCTTTACCCGCTTGTTCCATTTTGGGTCACGGGGGTCGCCGGTGCCCATGTCCAGCAATCACTGTGCGAGGGGCGGGGTACACCCTGGACGGGTCGCAAGTCCATCACAGGGACACATAGAGGCAAACAACCATGCACTGGAAACCGGAGTACCCGGAGAAAACCCACGCATGCACGGAGAGAACATGCAAACTCCACCCAGAAAGGCCCCTGGACCGGGGTTTGAACCAGTGACCTGCTCGCTGAGGGGCAGCAGCTCTACCAGTTGCGCCACCGTGCTGTCCAATAACATTAATAATGATTAATATTAATGATTGATATTTAATATTACGTATTAATATCAACATATTATCAAATATATTAATAGTTTAAAATAATTAATAAACCAATGATATATTAAAAATTAATTATTAACATTATTAATTATTAATAATATTTATTATTAATAATAATTTAATAATAAATAGGCAGTCCCCGTCAAAGTTTCTCCAGGAACTTTCTAGTTTATTTATTTGCGTTTTTATTGAACTTTTTGTCCTTTTTTTCGTAATCAGGCTTGAATGGAGGTTTGTTTGGTGTAGCATGTCAGAGCGTGACCCTCAGCTACTACCACGTCAAATCTTAGCTCATCGTTTGTAAAACGGACCGAGTTAAAGACGTTTACGTGTTTGTTGAGATCGATTTGGTGTGGCGGCCATCTTGTTTAGGTTTAACGCTGTAGAGGTGTGATGTGCTTGGGCAAGAGACTAATCAGGGACAGGTGTTCAATCAGTGGAGGAGCAGCACGCTGGACAAAGGTCTCAAACAAATTTAAGAAGAGAGCTTTTGCAGTGGTTGGGGCAGCACCCTTGTCGAAGGAGTGTGTCGTTCGCAGTCATAGTGCTGCCTGCGACGAAGACAGTAAGACAGGTGTTCCTGCGTGAGGAGGGGAGGCCTCCTTTAGACAGTCAGGGCTGGGCCTTAGCTGGGTGCCGTCACCACCTTGCTCTCCTCCTTCTGTTCCTGCTGCCTGCTCTGATCTGGTGTGGAGCCAGACCAGGAGGTCCGATCGTCGTCCAGCTAAGTCAGTCCTCGGGGTGTTGGACGACATCACAAGCTCAAACCCTGGGGAGGGGTCTCGAGCATAGGCTTCGCAACCGTTATATGTGAAGGGGACGTGTCCCCACATTTAAAAAACGTTAATTTGGACCCCTCACATTTTTTTTTCATATACCTTTATTTAGCCAGGTAGTCTCATTGAGTCAGGAGAACTCATTTTCAAGAGAGACCTGTTTGGGGAGCAGATGGTGGTTAAGGGCCTTGATCAGGGGCCCAGAGTGGGGTGAATGAGGGTGGAGGCAGGTGTGGGTGTTTCACCTTTACCACCCATATTTTGTACCGGGAGTTGAACTTGCGGGCAGCACGGTGGCGCAACTGGTAGAGCTGCTGCCTCTCAGCGAACAGGTCCCTGGTTCAAACCCCAGTCCAGGGGCCTTCTGGGTGGAGTTTGCATGTTTTCTCCGTGCATGCGTGGGTTTTCTCTGGGTGCTCCGGTTTCCTCCCACAGACCAAAAACATGCATGTTAGGCTGATTGGTAACTCTAAATTGTCCCTAGGTGTGAGTGAGAGAGTGAATGGTTGTTTGTCTTGTTTGTCTGTCTCTATGTGGCCCTGTGATGGACTTGTGACCCGTCCAGGGTGTACCCCGCCCCTCGCACAGTGATTGCTGGACATGGGCACCAGTGACCCCCGTGACCCAAAATGGAATAAACGGGTAAAGATAATGGATGGATGGATGGATGGAGTTGAACTTGCGACTTTCCCATCTTCTCTAACCTCTGCGCCACCACTCCCCCACGAAACATGAGTTCATTCGGTGCTGTTTCTAGTTCTTCGTGAACGAATCCATTCCACTTGATTAATAGGAGGATACTCAAACGAGTCCACTCCAGGTTTTCCTGGTTACGTACAACTCTCCACAGCAGCCTGTAGTGCTTCTCCTCTGTGTCTCCTGCCTTGGCAGGACACTCACAGGGGGAGGAGGTGGAGACACCTCTGTGTTGCTCGCTCGCCAGTTTAGCGAGTTTAGCATGGGCAGTTGTTCAATTGAATTCAATAAAAAAAAAAAACTTTATTAATCCCAAAGGGAAATTATTTGTTGTTGTAACTCGTTATCCTCATTTCATTAAGAGATGTTATAGATACTGATGGCTGTGGACAGGGAGGATCTCTTGTAAAGGTCCATCCCACAGTGGATCCTAAGAAACTGGCTGCAGATGCCGTCTGATCCGTCCACCCAGACTCGGCTGGCCTCTCGGTTCCCCCGGGCTGTAGGACCGCCCGAATGCCGGGCAGAACTCCTCCCAGAGCGATGGTCACTCCTCCCAGCAGTCTGCTGAGCTCCTCGTCGCTGCGGACAGCCAACTGTAGGTGCTGAGGGACGATCCTGTCCTTCTGCTGTCATGAGCTGTGTTTCCTGCTAGTTCCAGGATCTCAGTGGTCAGGCACTCGAGCACAGCCGGCAGGTAGATGAGAATGCGTCCACAGAACATCCTTTTCAACTCATCTGAGATTTGGGGCTGTAGTTGAGATATCATTTGAGCTTTTGAGATGTTAATCAGCTGCTGTTGGTTGTAGAAAACTGCCTTGTTGCCATGGTTACGCATCATAACAAATGTCCAAAACTAAAAAAGTTTCAGTAAAAATCCTTCCAGCTGCACAGCATCTGATACCAGAGGAAACAATCATCCAAAAAATGTGATTTACATCCAGAAAAAGAGGAATTAAAGTTTCCAAAAGCAAAATCTCAGAATGAAAGTAACAGAGCGGCTCCAACATGCAGCCACCTTGAGCGGCGCAATTCTAGAACTCGGATGGCTGATGGCTGCCACAGCTACCCCAGAAAACTCAAAACATTGTTGATATATGACATGCCCTAACATCCACTAATAGACACTTTTCAAACCCGTCCTCATGCAAAAAATGCCAGATTACGCCGTAAAATCCGGCATATATCCACTCAAAACGCTGCTTTTTTACGCCTGTCTTCTAAAGGGGAAAAAATATATATATTTTCAGGTTTTCTCTTTTCAGCACAGTCTGTGATGAATTAGTGTGGTCTGTAATCGTACTTCTCCTATTGGGTGACTGCAGTTTAAACTAAGTGGGGAGGGCCTTGCAAAATTATGGCGTTTTATAACACTGTCACGTGCAGAAAACAGCGTTCAATGCCCAAAATAAACGCCGTAATTTTCTGCGTTTAGAAGATAGGCGTAAAAAAGCAGCGTTTTTAGCTTCTTTTTTTTTGCATGAGGAAGCGTTGTAAATGTCTATTAGTGGATTTGAGGGCTTGCCATATTGCCATATTGACCAGGAGAGTTAGGATCATATACATGTTAGGATGCTTGAAAGAAGTGGAGCATTGTTCTAGGCAAGATTTTCTGCCTGTGTGACCCACACATTTATTCTTTTTCTTCTTTCGGCTGCTCCCTTCGTCACAGCAAACTAAGTCACATGAAGTCTTGGCGATTATTTTTACGCTGGATGTCCTTCCTGACAACAACAGGCCACTGAGCTACCACAGCCTTCTGTGTGGAGCAGAGAGCTGCTAGGGCACCCGAGGGAGCAGATGGTGGAGGTTAAAGGCCTTGCTCAAGGGCTCAGAGTGGGGTAAATGAGGGTGGAGGCAGGTGTGGGTGCTTCATCTATCTCACCCACATTTTGATGTTGTCATTATCGAGAGTTGAACTGGCGACCTTCCGATCACAGGTCCATCTTCTCTAACCTCTGCGCCACCACTCCCAATTTGTGTGACCCACAAATTTATTACAGAGGGACACCCAATGTGTAATTTCTAAAAGTTTCAGTAAAATGAAAGGCTGTCCAGTTGTTCATGAGATATTTTGCCAACAGACATGCACACACAAGCACAGACCACAACATTACTGCCAAACACACACACACACACACACAAATAAAGTTAAACACTGTGAACTACGGTGGCCCTGAGGTGTAAACCACAACTACAAATAAAAAAACGTGACGTTTGAAAAAAACAAAAAAACGCAATTACGTTAACTGAAAGTGGAAGAGGTGGGCACCAGTGGGAAACATCTGGATTACAGGTGAGTTTGTTCTGAACAACGTTTGAACAAAAACTTGTCTTTTTCTTTTCCTAGAACTGTGTGTGTGTGTGTGTGTGTGTGTGTGTTACTCGAGTTAAAGTGTAGAATCTAACACCCCACTTCTCTGTGGATCTTTCCCACGATGATGCTCTCTTCCCTTCCTTCTGCTCTCCTGTTGGTCTCTGTGTACTCTGTACATTCATCGACTCTTTGGCACCGGAGGATTACTGAAGGTTCTGAACGATCACGGGCCTCGGGGTCAAGAAGGTCACAAGTGAAGTGACGCTCTGAAAAAGTAAAAAAAAAGCCCAATCAATGACCGCATACAGACGCAACACGACCAAACGCAAAGAGGGATATTGATGTGCAAAATAATGACAGAGGCGTATCGCTTGAGATGAGTCAGCCTGACAGATGTGCACATCTGGAGCAACACGAACCAAACTGGGAAGAAAACGTCCTGCTCTGAAAACACAATCGCTACCAGTCTGACCAGCACTGTGTTTGTTTCAAGTCAACAGAGGTGATGTGTTAGTCCAGACATCACCAATCTATCTGCACTGGTTGCTACGGTAACGACAATCATCATCAGCAGTGGTGCAGTTGTCGTCCATCGCTGTGAATGCTTTTGCTCGTGTCTGTGTGATATCTTTGCTCTAGCATTAAGATGTCCAGTCACAGCAGTCTCCAACTGAGCCAATGGACGCTGAGCCACAACTTGGTGTGGTAGTAGCTGAGAGTCATCCTCAGTGCATGCTCTGAGCACTAACAGCTCGCACGTGTTTGCACTGGGAGACGCGAGGTGTTGGAGCGATACGCCTTCTGATTAATTCTGAGCCGATGACTTATTTGTGGTTTTTCTCGTAAAACAAGAAAATACAAACGAACACCAGGCTGCATGTCTCTCAACCTGAAGTCATCTGCACAAGAAACCTCCTACAAAGCTGTGAATACATAACACTGTGGGTCAGACGTAAAACCAACGCGTCTATATTTAGCTGAGACTGCACTCAGCTAAATATTTTACAACTTCAGCTTGTAAGAAACTGTTCACCTAGAGGTACAACACCAAAATATGGGGTGATGTTTGTTAAGTTACACAGTCAAAAATTAACAGCAATGTTTTTGGTTTATTTAGCCTTTCATAAGAAATAATAAAAAAAAAAGTTTTATATTTCAATGTCATATTTTCACCATGTTATTCATACATGTATAAATGTCATAGTTCCAATTTTTTTTTTACAAGCTAAATACTTAGTTTATAAATTAAATGCTTAACTTGCGAGTTAAATATTTATTTAGCAAGCTAAATATTTAGTTCCACACTAAATATTTAGTTTACAAACTAAATGTTTATGTCCAAGCTAAATGTTTAATTTACAAACTAAATATTTTACTTGTAAATTAAATATTTAGCTAGCAAGCAAAATATTTAACTAGCAAGTTAAATATTTATGAACAACCTAAATATTTAATTGGCAAATGAAATATTTATTTTGGAAATTAGTTGGAGTTTGCATGTTCTCTCCATGCATGCGTGGGATTTCTCCGGGTACTCCAGGTTCCTCCCACAGACCAAAAACATGCATGTTAGGCAGATTGGTAACTCTAAATTGTCTCTAGGTGTAAGTGAGAGAGTGAATGGTTGTTTGTCTCATTTGTCTCTATGTGTCCCTGTGATGGACTTGCGACCCACCCAGGGTGTACCCCGCCCCTTGCACAGTGATTGTTGGACATGGGCACCGGCGACCCCCGTGACCCAAAATGGAAGAAGCGGGTAAAGATAATGGATGGATGGATGAATTTTGGAAATTAAATGTTTAGTTGGAAAGATAAATACTTAAGTCTGTCTGAGCTAAATATTTAATTAGCAAATTAAATATTTAGTTTAGGAATTAAATATTTAGTTTAGAAATGTAATGTTTACTTTAGAAAATAAATATTTAGCTTAGTTAATTAACTAAATATTTACCTTGCAAGTTAAATATTTATTTAGGAAGCTAAAAAATTTGGTTCCACACTAAATATTTAGTTATGTCCAAGCAAAATGTTTAATTTACAAACTAAATATTTTACTTGCCAGCTAAATATTTAGCTTGCTAAATATTTAGCTGGCAAGTTAAATATTTATGTACAACCTGCATATTTGGTTAGCAAATTAAATATTTAGTTTAGGAATTAAATGTTTAGTTTGGAAATTTAATGTTTAGTTTTGAAAATAAATATTTAGCTTGGAAATTAAATATTTAGTTTGTAAATTAAAAATATTTATCTTGGACATAAACATTTAGTTTGTAAACTAAATATTTAGTGTGGAGCTAAATTTTTAGATTGCTAGCTAAACATTTAACTTGCAAGTTTCGTGAACTACGACATTTATAAATGTATGAATACCATGGTGAAAATATGGCTTAGAAAAAAAAAAACAATTTTTTCATATGAAAGGCTAAATAAACCACAATATTTCTGTTAATTTTTGACTGTGTAACTTTAAAAACTGCACCCCATAACAAAAACCACAGACTGTGCAGTGTTTTTTTTTTAACTGAATCTAAAACAGGCGAACACTTTACAATTAAAGGCCTGCCCTGCCCTTCATTGTAGAGATTTAGACAAAGATCATCTCATGATGAGAAGAGCTGCTGAAGATGATGCGTGTGATGCTCAAAGCATGTCTTCAGGATGACTCTCAGCTACCATCACTGTCAAATGGACTGAGCTATAAACATCTTTATGTTTTCTGAGATCAGTGATGAGATATTTTGCTAACCAGCAGTTCTATCTAACCAAAGGTTCCTGTCTGAAGGATTCAGCCAAACATGACCTTTTTGAAGAAGTAGCTCTGCTGAGTAGTTTTTTTTCCCCCACTTAAAACATGTCTGTAGACCAGAATCAGCATTGTTCTGGTTTTCCAGAGACAAAGGAAGAGGTTAGGTTCTGCTCTCAGTTTGGGCCTCTCCCCCCGTGGACCTGAGAAGCTGCAGCTCTGGTGCGACACCAGGCGGTTTCTCCTCAGGTCGTACGTCCCGAAGCTCAAAGCTGACGTGCTTTCCTCGTGCAGCTTTGTTTACACTGATGCGTGAACAGAGATTAGTTGTAAAATTGTCGGTGGACTTCAGAGGCGAGCTGACGTGGTTCACCAGGCTCTGTCTGCTGCACCCACGGTGATTTCTGGCTTTGTGTTTGTTAAAAAGTGAACAGGACTAAACAAATGTTTGGCTCAGGCGGCTCTAACTCAGGGATGGGACACGTTTTGTTTCCAAAGAACAATTTGAAGGCATTTAAATCAAACAAACACCAAACTAAAGTGTGGGGAAAATGGAAATTCTTCCAAACAACCTATTTTGAAAAATTATCCAGGCACTTCCTTCCATTTCCTAAAAAAAAGTTGTATTATTTAAAACACTTTGTTGTCAAAAGTCTCCCTGGTCGTTTGTTAATTAGCTAAATATAGGTGCAGTTTTGCTTTTTGAGGCGTTAATGTTCCGACTGTTTTAGTTCAACATTTTAAAAAGGGCTCATTTTGATCGGCTTATTTTAAAGTAGTTGGGAGCCAGATAGCGATTATCCGAGGGCCACTTCTGGCCCTTGTGTTGCCCTTCTCTGCTCTATCTAACTGGTTCCTAATCCTGATCCTTGAGGAACGCCATCCTGCATGTTTTAGTTGTTTCTCTGCTCCAACACACCTAACTCAGTGGGTTACTTACTTCCTTAAGTTCAGCAGAAGCCTGTTAATCACCATTTATTTCAAATCAGGTGTGCTGGAGCAGAGGAGCAACTAAAACATGCAGGATGGTGTTCCTCAGGGACCAGGGTTGGGCCAGATGAATGATAATAATGACCTCTACTGGTCTTTTTCTTTAGCACTTTTCCTTGAAATGTGCAGCAGTAAAACTACAAACAATACACAGAAGATACTTTGCTCAGTGTGTTTTCTCACTTTGTTTCACATGGGGCTTTTTTATTTAGGGGAAAAAAAAACTGTACAATGACTTTTTAAGTACTTTTACAGGAGTCCAAGTCAACATTATTTTGCTTGTTGCACCTTATTATGACGACATCAGTGGAGCTTCCAACAGCTTATTGTTTGGCTGCCAGTTTGGTACGTTTGGATCTTTTAACCAGTTTGGGAACTTCCATTAGAAATTTGAAGCAGCAGAACCATTTGGTCCTTTGCTGCTGTCTGCTCCTTTCACATTTTGTTCTGTTTCAGCTTCTTTAAGCATCCTTGTGCAAATTTAAACCTTTTTCAGCTACTTTCAGTTAATTTCAGCTGTTTATTCAGCTGTTTTGTGCTCCTTTCAGATTCTTTCTGCTAACTACAACAATTTTGTGCTTCTTCTAACTTATTTCTGTTAATTTCAGCTTGTTGTGCTCCATTCAACTTTCTTCTACCAGTTTCAGCTTTTTCTGATATTTCAGCTACTATTTATCTTTTTAGCAAATTTTAGCTTTTTCAGCTAATTCCACGTTGATTGCATGCATTTAAACTTTTTCAGCCTAGTTCAACAAAAAACGTGCTCTCTCCACTTCCTTCTGGTAATTAAGCCTTCTTTCAGCTTTTTTTTTTTTTAGTTAATTTTCAGATATTTTTTGCTCATTTCAGCTTTTTTCTCGATAAGTTCCACTTTTTGTTCTCATTTCTGCTTCATTCAGTAAACGTGTTCTTTCTTCTGCCAATTAAGTTTGTTCTACCTTTCCAGCTACTTATTTATTTATTTATTAGCATTAATTAATTTCAGCTGCTTTCAGATAAATTAAAGTTTTTGGTGGTAATTTCTGCTACTTTCAGCCTGATTAACATCTTTATTATAATTTCAGCTTGTTGTGCTCTTTTCAACATTTTTCCTGCTAGTTTCAGCTTTTCTGCTGTTTCAGCTTCTATTTAGCAGTTTTCTGCTAAATTTAGCCTTTTTTTTAAAGCTAATTTCATATTTTTAGCTCATTTCAGCTCTTTTCATTTCCTTCTAGTAGTTAAGCTTCTTTCTCCCTTTTCAGCTACTTTTTCTAATTTCAGCTTTTTTTTAATAGCTAATTTCTTAATTTTTGTGCTAAATTCTGCTTATTTAAACCTAATTTAGAAAATATGTATCCTACCTTCTTCTGCCAATTTAGGCCATTTCAGCTACATTTCAGCATGTGTTGTAGCTAATTTCAGCTGTTTTTTAAGCAAGTTCTTCTGCAATAAGCATTCACACTGCATGTTTGCAGGAAATTCAATTTTTCTAGTTACAATTACTTACAGAAATATGTACACAGTATTTTTAGAGAACTACATGCAAGGCCTTATTCACATCCATGTTTCTTTACTGAGAATCACCTATTGGTTTATTTTTTATTTGGTGAGCAACTTATGCTGAAAGAATCAAATGTAGCGGTAGATGCAAGAAATCTCAGATTTTAGGTTAAAAATTTCAAAACATTTCCTACATAAACAAAGGAAAATGCAGACCCCCCACAACAACTGTCTTACTGTTAGTGTAAATGTGTAAACTCCAAAATAAATAGGTTAAAATGTGTTTATTTAAGGTTTCATTTTCCAGTATCGTTACTTCCCCCTCTAGCGGTCATATTGAGTCACTGCACACAGTCGGTTGCAGTAACACAGCAGGGCCAGCAGGGGGCAACAGCTCCCAATGAACAGTTTTGTAGACTTTAATTTTCTTTTATTCGTTAATAGATTGTGTTTGCCGCCATAAAAAGCCTCTGTGGAGTCTGCGTCATCCTGGAAATGGTAATTACCTAATCCTAATAAAGCTAACAGCTTGTTTTTAAAGTTACAGCTCTGTTGTTAATCTTTTTTGGTGGTTTCTTTCGTTGTTTTAAAAGTTGTAAAAAATTCTAATGGATGACATTAGGCATGAAAAGACCGAAGGAGCATTTTCCTCTAACCTCATCCTGAACTCTTCAAAGGCTTTTATAGTTTTATGACATAAACGAAGAAAGTAAAAAAAAACCTGTAACTCCTTTGTTGGAAATAAAGGAATTAAATGAGCTTCTAAACACATGTTTAAAGAAAAGTAAACCTAGGTTAGATATTTACTGATGAAATCACGATTGCTGTTCAAATTCACTTTTTGTAATATTATTTTGTCGCTTTTTCTGTTTATTTGTGACCACAAAAGTTGTTTTTTTTCACAATTAAGTTATTGTTTAACAAGTTTAGAGCAAATCACACCTCAGCTTTTATAGAAAACTCAAATTTAGTGTCCAGGGAGCAAATACACAACAACAAATGTCAATTTTAATTTGATAATGCATTGAAAAAAGCTGAAGTTGATCAAAGTGCATTGCAAAGTATAAAAATAATTATAAAAAACGTGATATCTTGAACTGAAATGGTGCATTTTGAATGAGTTTACTCGTGTAGTCTTTCCAGATATGGTGAATACATGTCAGAATTGCAGGTCCACAGTCAACGTAAACAAAACACTCGGCTGAATCAGCCAAAAGCTTCAGTCACATGACTGACCTGCATCAAGCTGGTTTTAGTGCAGGTAAATACATGACTGGTACGACCTATTTCCACTTTTTTGCCTTCTTTTTCCGCAGTAAACAAACACATGTAGGTGGCACAAATTTTAGCCGGCATTTGTTTTTATTTAAGGACACTTTAAGCATCAGTATGAGGAAAAATATTGTGCAGGTTTGGATTTTTACTTCAGGTCTTCCTGACTTTGCGATGAGTCCCTTTGAACAAAGTCTGCAAATGCAACAGGAAAAGGCAATAAAATACAACAAGACACAAAGGAACAAATAAAAGCTGAAATAAAGTCTAGACACACAAGGTAAAAACGTGCGCTCTGTTTGCTCAGCTGGAGTCAAAACTCGAGGAAAAACTACGAGTCCTGCGCAGAGATTGAAAAACGAACAGGGAAAGGCAGCTGCTGCAAAAAAGCCTGACTCCTTTATGTTTTATTTTGGATCCTGGAACACTGAACCCTCCTGGTGCCTCCGGGTCAAAATGACCCTCAAGGCCTCCGTCTCTAACAGAGGCCTTGAGGGTCATTTTGACCCACAAGGGTCAACAGAAAAATCCACGGGGAAACAAAGTGAAAGATAACGGAGAAAAGCCAAAAGTTATGACTTCTTAACACCAGCTAAAAGACAAAGCTAAAGAGTGATAGTAGCAAAATGCTAGCAGAAAGCAAAAAGTAGCAAAAAATGAGCTAATCTAGTATAAAACTAGCTACAAGCTAGTTAACTTAACATAGCAAAAGGCTACTAAAAGTGAAACACCTCTTGCTAAAATCGTCAAAAGGCTAGCTTGAAGCTAAAAATCGTTAAATGTTGCTTAAAGTTATAGTAAGAAAATGCTAACTGGAAGCTAACATAAATAAAAGGTTAGCTAAAACCTAAAATTACCTGAACGGTAGGTAAACAGTGAGTAGCGTATTTGTAGCTGAAAGTAGCAAAAAGCTTTTTTAAAGCTACAAGTAGCTATAAGCTAAACGTAGCATAAGAAAAATTAGAAGCAGTTTTCAAAGAGCGCAGAGGTTTGGAAGATTTGAAAAGATTTCTTTGTTTGTCTGTGAGGAATTTACGGCTAAACGAAGTAAAACATTTTGAAAAGTTACACAGAACAGAAATCATAGCATCCATCTGCTGAACGAGCCGAACGTTTGTATCTGTAAGTGGCTAAAAAGGTCAAACACATTGCTGAGCTTTATAAAGGTAATTAATCAGTTTTTTAAAGAAACCTCCCACTTGTTTTTAATTGTTTTCAGACGGTAAGATGCTCTCTTCCTTTATGTCTTTACATTAGCTCAAATTGTACCAGATTTGTAAACTTTATTTTCCTCTACTAGAGTAAAGTAAGGCACTGAAGGCATCGTTCTGTCTGAGTTCTGTTTGATGCTTCAGCCTGGAAAGAGGAAATATGAGGAAGGTGTCGTCACTCTCAGCTACTGAACCCGACGCTTCAGTCTGCCCTCAGGAGGCTTCACATCCACGATGCGGCCAGGTGTGGGAGGGTTACAGGTATGTTTTATTTATTTATTTATTTCGTAAAAGATCTTTATCCAGGCTCATTTAGAACACCGGTCAGGACCCACACATGCTGTCTGTCAAAGATAAAGTGACACATTTTCCCACCCCCCTCCCCCTCGTGGCAGAGCAGACCACCTTGACCTTCCATCAAGTCCATCAAACCTCACCTCACGCTGAAACACCGGCCGCTTTACAGACGTTGAACAGTAGATTTAATGACTTTAAAACAACACCTCCCGGCAATTTCCATGACAAAACCCCATTTTTATTTGACTCTGTCATAAAGTTGTACACAAATAAAGCATTTCAGCCACGTTGCCAAAGGCAGCGAAGCGATTCGTGTGACTAAAGCCACGCTGAAGCACAAACCACAAGGAAATCCACTCAGATTCTGAGTCTTAAAGCGAGGATACTTCAGATCTTTTGAGCTGGGGATTTGTAGAATGGTTATGGAGAGATAATATCTAACCTGTTGTGGAAGCTTTTTAAAGGACTTCATTTCTGAGATGAAGTTCAGGACTCCTAAGCTAACGGGTAGTTCAGGATCATGGAGCGCTGCTCTTGAGCAGAACACCTTCAAGTTCATACCATTTATCTCCCCGACAGGTGAAGGGAGTGCGGTTTAGTGAGGACTATCAGGTTGTAGAAGACTTTTAAAATATTATTACTTCTTAGAATTTTACCTTTCACTGTTTTTAGTGACTAGACAATCAGATGCCGTAATGTTGCCAGAATTAAACTTTGTGTCTGCAAACTGAAGTGGTTCAAAGAGCTATCTGCAACAGGTAAGATACTAATTGTTCATAACTTCTCCTCACCACCCAATTAAAGGCTTTTCAGGTAATTTCATATTTTTTGCACTCGTTTCAACTTTTTTCAGCCTAATTCAACAAAAATGTTCTCTCTCCACTTTCTTCTTTAACTTTATTTAACCTTTTTTAAGCTACTTTTCAGCTGTTTTTGTTGTTGTTGCTAATTTCACCGTTTTCAGATCATTTCCACTTTTTTGTGCTCATTTCTGCTTTTTTTTTTTAAAGCCTAATTGGACAAACGTGCCTTTTCTGCCTTTTTAGTGCTAATTTAAGCTTGTTTTAACTTTTCAGCTACTTTTTTTTTTTTAGCTATTTTAGCAGTTTTCAGATAAATTCAATTTTTTTGTGGTAATTTCTGCTACTTTCAACCTATTTAAATTATTTATGCGCCTTTCAGCTTATTTTCTGCTCGCTTCAGCTTTTTTGACAATTTCAGCTACTATTTTGCTGTTCTACTCTAATTTTAGCCTTTTCAGCCTAATTCCACATTTGTTGAGCTCATTTCAGCTCTTTTCACTTCCTTCTGGTAGCTTAAGCTTCTTTCTGCCTTTTCAGTTTTTGTTTTTTGTTGCTAATTTTAGCTTATTTTAGCTAAATTTCAATTTTCTGGGCTCATTTCTTCTTATTTAAACCTAAATCAGCAAATATGTTTTTTCTGATTTCTTCTTCTGGGCTTGTTCTTAAATTTCAGCTACATTTTAGCATGTCTTTAGCTCATTTCAGCTGTTTCTCAGCAAGTTTTTTTTTCTGCTATGAGCAATCACACTGCATTTTTGCAGGAAATGCCGTTTCTCTAGTTTATTATTGTTGTAATATTTATTATTATTTTATTATTATTATTCTGTATTTATTACTGTTCTTTGTACAGTATGTTTTCATAAACACATGTATCAACTTAGTCCTCAGATGTTTTTAGTTTGGTTTTAATTTGCTCCTTTTCAACTTTTACAAGTTTGGATCTTAAGAAACTGGAAAAGAAAATTCAGCTTAAAAAAAAAGTTATTAAAAGTTTTTAGTACTTTTGTAACTAAATGCATCAGATTTTGCCTCAATATTTAGGAAGTAATACACCCCCTCCCCCCATCAGCACTCTGTCAAAACTTCCTCTGCACCCCCCCCTTCCCCCCGTCTCTCCTGGGACCCTCACACTAGGGGTCTCCGGTGCCAAGATGCAGGAAATCACAGCTGTGCTCGTCCCCCTTTCAGCGTGTTTGAGCCCCACCGTGTGTGTTTTTAGTGTCTGTATCGGCATCTGCGTGTGGACTGAGGTCAGGGTGTGTTTTAGTGTCTGCACGCCTGTGTTTGAGTCTCAATCGCTCTCCCGTCCAATCTATCTGGCCCCGTATGACGCTGCTCTCTGTTCCCACTTCTCCTCTGCTCAAGTTTCCAGTGGAGTTAAAGCCCGGCTCAGACGGCCCAATAAACACCCTGTTCGCCTGAGCTGTGTGTCACTGAGGATAATAGTTCAGGACGGAGCGCTGTGCTGGAAACACACACATCCACACACTACATTCTCTTTCATAGCGTCTTTAGTTTTTTTATTTATGCACCATTAGGACAACTTTTATTCCCAAATATATGACAGCATTCTTTTCTAGCTTTCTTCAGTGTAGTCATTTGAAATTACTGTGAAATTATTTTAATTAACAACAAGTGGTGCCCCGATGTCCCCCGTCACTGAGGGATTTGAATAGTTAGTGTTTGTGATTTTTTTTAGATTATTTCTGGATTGGAATTGAACAGGGAATACAAGAAAACCTTAATGTTTTTGGTGTGAGATCATCAAGTGGGGAGGAGTTCCACTGTGGTGAAGAAGAGAGGCAGATTTTTTTAATTGTCCAAGGTGATGCAGAGTGATGGATCTTGATGAGCGGACGGAGCAGTTTTATCCACCAACAGGTGCAGTGGTGGAGCCAGGGGGTGGCCAATGGTGTCCTTAGCCACCAGATTAATCTTTGGCCACCCCAATCATTTGAGGAAACTAAACTTTTTAGCAATATATAGCCCAGAAAGAATAGTTTCCTCAAATGAAAGGGTTGGCCAGTTCACAAGATGGCTAGTAGTGGCCATCTTGAATTTTAATGTGGCAACTCAGTTTTTGGAAAGGAAACTTTCCTATGCCTAGATGTAGCCACACACCATAATGTAAGTTAGTACCTCACTTGTTTTTCAAGTTATGCTAACAACACATGGACGTACAGACGGTGAAGCTATTGCACCTATACTCAGATATAAGGACCAGTGGGAGCAGAGACCAAGACAGAATGAATTTACAGTGTTTGTTTACAAGTGATAAATAATGCAATAAGCCAGGGAGGAGACTGGAACCCTGAAGAGCAAAGAGGCGATTAGGAATCTTGTGGTCAAGGGTGATAATGTTATTAATGATCTTCCTTACGATGGAGGTCGGGGTCAGATGTGGGGAGGGCTGACCCAAATGGTTCCAGTTGAAGGAGGCATACGTCTGGACAATGACAGGCATAAGGCAAGTGGTAGGACGGTGTGGAGGAAGCTGATGAGACACAGAGGAGCTCGAGGTCCACAGAGGAGGATTCAGGAAACCTGAGGACATCAAGGGTAACTCACTGGAGGCACGGAGAGAAATGCAAATCATTAATACTTGGTTTGAGGCACGAGTAAAAGGCTGGGACAAGACAACCGTTGGCAGGTAACGCTCCAGCGCTGGCTGAATGTCCTCTGCAGACTTTTATGCTCCTCATGCTCATCAAGTCGATGATCCACAGGTGTACTAGCAGTCTGGTTCAGCCCGTTTACACTGAAAATGAACATTTTGTCAAACAATATTGTTTCTGTTTGTACCTCTTGTTCGAAAGGAAAGGACATCATTTTATGAAATTATAAAGTTTTTAGAACTGCTTTTCAAAGAGAAAAACAATATATAAACACATATTATTTATATTTTATGTGTATATTCATGTAGTTGACAAATTATGAATAGCAGTTTAACCCGTATGAAAACTTTTGATCTGCCTCTTTGTTTATCGTCTTTCACAGTTTTTCTGCATGTCTTCACACTTTAATCTTTATTTTCAGTAGTTTTTAGGAATGCATGATATTATCGGCATGGTATCGGTATCGGCCGACATTAGCGATAAAGTTAAATATCGGACATTCCATCAAAATAACTCACCGATATAAAAGGCGCTGCTTTTGTATGACAACCCAACGACAAGGATGCCTGCAGCGCCAGCACAACGTGATGACGTCACGTGTGCCGTCGAGTTTAGATTTGTGAAAATTTACAAACTTGCACTGTTGGAGTGTTGTCATTGTGTTAGAGAGTAAATGTCATGAATAAATTTGACATTAAACATAATCCAAGTTGAAGTGTTGCATCATTTTCAGCCCCCTTTTTGGCATTTGGCATATTTTTGATTTACTTCATTTTGTATATTGCTTCGTATGTTGTCTATTGTTCTGTCTGTACAGCACTTTGGTTGGCCTTGTAGCTGTTTTAAGTGCTCTATAAATAAAATGGTATGGTATCTGTATTTGGTAGCAGGCCAAACTGACAAAGACCATGCAGAATAATGTAGTATTTTAATTCCACAGCAGAGAAAGCTATGTAGTCTCTGTAAGTAGGCCTAGGGGTAAAATATCGGTATTGGTATCGGTTATCGACCAAATATGTTTTAGCATATCGGCATATCGGATATCGTCTAAAAATCCAATATCGTGCATCCCTAGTAGTTTTCATTGCTATAGTCTCTCCTGCTTTACTCTGATTCTTTCACCTTTACAGCCTCACAAGAAAGCAGTTTTTCGCTCCAACAGGCACAGCGTGCTTCTTTAACACCGGCTGCTTTTGTTTTGGTCACAGATAAAATCGTAGAAGGAAAACACTACAGCAGCAAAAGAAAGGAAGAAAGACGCAGAGACTGAGCACTGTCGGGTGGGAAAAGGTGCAAATGAAAGCGTGCTTGTGGTGCATAAAAACCCCAGACAAATTCAAAGTGCAGGAAGGTTTGTCTGTCTTCTTCTTTCATGTCTGGAATAAGATCCACACAGAGATAAAGGGTAGGAAGAGGAGGAGGAGACGATAAAATGAGTGATGATTTGATGAAGCAGAGCAAAGCCAGGTTTAACTCTCCCCTCGCTAGCACAGATAGCACAAATCAAAACTCTCTCTTCTGAACTCTGACGAACTCCGCGTCCGTCTGGTAGAGCACCCTTTTATCTGGGTTTGATCTGGCTCTTCCTCCCTTTCTCCCACCTCCACCATGTTTGATCTCACTTTGATGCCACCGACCGTCCTCACTCTGATACGTGATTAATGCGTGGACATATGGAGACGATCTCAGCGCCTGTTGCCAGTCGTTTTCTCGGGAATGCTGACAACCTGACAGGCAGCGCTGCAGCCCGCTGTCCGGATGAGAGACGGACAAATGCTGGGAAGCAGAAGTGGAGGGGCGTGGGGGGGGGGGGGCACAGAAAGAGATAGGGATAGAGGGGGAGGTGAGAGGGAAAAGAGGAGGAGAGATGAAGGGGAAAAAAATGACTTCACGCCACAACTGGACTGCCCCCTTTTTCCCCCTCAACCTCTCTCAACTTTTTCCTCCTCCTCCTGCGTATGTGTTTTAAATGATTTGGGGAGAAGAGAGGGACAAGCATTCAGAGTTTGGCTGAGGGAGCAGGCAGGAGCGTCACATACAGACAAACAGGAGCCTGACGCTAAGGAGGACCGAAGAGGCATAGAGGAGTTTGAATCTGATGTGTGAATAGGTGATTGACAGGCAGGTTAAAGGAGAGATAAAGAAGTATAGATCATGCAAACTCATAGAAAAGCCTAAAATAGCTTTAATAGCCTGAAAGGAAGAAAGGACTGAGCCAGATGTACTAATTTGTGTCAGTAGGAGAAGTCAGACAGAAAAAAAAACATTTTTAGACCAGGTTTTCTTCCTTTTGGAGACAGGAAGACGCAGATGGACTCAAGTACTTCTTGCATAAGATAGTCTTCATCTCCATTGAGCGATGCTTTTCAGGAATTCTGAACTGATCTATGCGGACACGGACAAAAGCACAAGATACTTTTATAATCATTGAATTCCTTTAGAAACGTTATCCAAACAAATTTTTTTTTATCTTCAGAGTCCCTCAACAGAGGTGCTGTTCTGATTGTACCGCCATGGTTTCTCGAAAGACCTCTTTAATAGCATCGTGGACTACTTATCTTCAGGTTTTATGCATCCTGGACGTATGGACCTCAGCCGTGCCGGCTGGTCAGCAATCCAAACCTCAGCTGCAGCTGCGCAGATCCAGACAGATGTTGCCCCTCTCGTCCCTGTCGTCGCCCGGTAACCTGTCAGAAAGCGCCGAGAGCAAAGTGGAGCGCCTCGGCCAGGCGTTCAAGCGAAACGTCCGCGAGCTGCGCGAGAAGAGCTCCTGTTTGGACCTGGTCTTCCTGGTGGACGAGTCGTCAAGCGTGGGCGCCAACAACTTCCAGAGCGAGCTGAGGTTCATACGCAAGATGCTCTCCGACTTCCCCGTTGCGCCGGAGAACACGAGGGTCGCGCTGGTGACCTTCTCATCCAAGACCCACGTGGTGACGAGGGTGGACCACAT
This sequence comes from Nematolebias whitei, assembly GCF_014905685.2. Lineage (NCBI taxonomy): Eukaryota > Metazoa > Chordata > Actinopteri > Cyprinodontiformes > Rivulidae > Nematolebias > Nematolebias whitei. The sequence goes on along the minus strand of NC_056498.1, from coordinate 23,118,105 downwards.
CTCAGCGCCAAAGTCCCATCAGAACAAGTGCTCCCTGTTCAGCCAGGAGATCCCGTCCATCAGCTACAGAGGGGGAGGCACCTACACCAAAGGAGCTTTCCAGAGGGCAGCGGTGAGTCGGACTCATGAATGTCTGCAGAGTCTTGACATCTTTCTTATAGCAGGGCTTGTTTTATGTGTATTCTCTTCGTGTGTGTTCATCTGGAGCCTGCTGTGTGAAAGTGTGTGTACGTGTGCACGGAGTTATTGTAGCTTAAGAAGGTAGATGTTAATAAGGCCCTGTGTGGCTTTGCTGCTGCTGCTTCCTCTAAAACACACAGCAGCAGACGGTGAGGGGAAGCTGCATGCTGGGTAATTGTTCAGAGGTTTCCAGGGATGAAAATAACCCCAACAGAAATCTCAACATCGCGGAGAAAGAAAAACGTTTGGAAAAGATTATTGAACACACCCCGTAAGCAGTTATTAATTTATCTGATTTAGTTTTTAACAAAAGTATAATCGGTACATTTTTTTTTATTGCAGAGGCAGAGATTGGTTCAGGATGTTTTGTTTTATCGTGTTGAGTTGTGCTGCTCGACACTCATCGGCACGCTAGCGCTCAAACGTTCATTCAAGGAGGGACATATGGCGCAGATCCATCTGTCAAGTCCAAACAGCACAGCTGTAAAAGCCATGTTGGTGGTAGAGGGGTCGGTCCTGTAACACCCCCCCCCCCCCCCAAACAGTCTTTTCAACAGACAGGTGATTTCAGGCTCAGAGACATGTTAGCAGCCGGTTGTGTCTAATTTGAATAAAGATGAAAGAAGAGTTCTCTACATTCATCACAGGGTGAAAAAAACTTTTCTGTCTCAAATGCATTTGAACATTTAAAACAAAAAATATCCTACACTTTAACTCCTAGAGTATATTTATAATTTAGTAGAGTAAAACATATGTAAACTGAGTTTTTGCAGGATTTTGTATCAAACTGATAACTTTGAACTAAACCCTCTCGTTAAACACTGAGACATTGCGGGACGTGTTGTCAGTGAATTCTCCTTGGCTACATGTGGATAAACACAATGCTGGCTGTCTCCCAGCTTCTAAAGACAACAGCATTACCAAGAAAAAGCTTTACTGTAGTTCCTTATCAATATTTAGAAACACTTCAATGTTTTTTTTCCCCATGAAGTTATGTATTGATAGTCCGAGTAAGGCTTTTAAAAATATCTGTTTGGTTTTGCCTGAGCCACTCAGGTTGGTTCAATTCAGTTCAATTCAGTTTATTTATAAAGCACCAAGTCACAAAAGAAGTCGTCTCAGAGCACGGAACAGAAACATTCACAGACATTATAAAAGCCAATTAGTAAAACCAAAAAAAGTCCATGCTCAATAATCCAGGTATACAATACAACAATTTTCATTCAGGTCATCTGGACAGCTTTTTTTTGTTTTGAACCAGTTTGACATGAATGTCGACAAGGAGGAGGGCCGGCACGAGAGGACACCATCTTAGCACCAACATAACTGGTTTGTTCCACTTTGGAGTAAGCTGTTTGGGGGAAGAATCAGTTTTGTGTTGTGTGTTTGCTTGACTGATGAAGCTTCTGGATGGAAGGTGAAACGTTTCAGCAGAAAAAGAAACTGTCCAGATGACCTGACTGAAAATTGTTGGACCAATTAGTAAAAGTTATCTATCTAAGGAAGCCAGAAAGTTGCATTGATTCTTCACTTAATAACTTCCACTTCACTTCACTTCCATCCTGAGCGAGCACAACGGCAACAGTTAATAGTCCCGTAGACTCGGTTCGATTGGGGACCAAAATTCAGAATATTTGTTTAATTTTCATCTGGTTTGGTTCACGTTCACACTTCACTGAGTCAGTCGAGCCAAACTGTCCCCCCCCTTGCCTGTGGTGGCGCTGCACCAAGAACTACTGAAGGAAACAACATGAAAACCTCTGAAGAAGACACTGAGCGGAAACAAGAACAAAAATGGAGTGGCGTCAAATGTTAGTGGTTTTAGGATTTATGTTTTGACTGTGACTCATGTGCCAAACAAACATTTTTCAACAATGGACGCAGCATGAGCGGAAGATGAGGCAGAAGACCAAGAAGAATATTGTTTTTCACTCAAGGTGGCTGACGGCTCCGTATGAGGTATGAGAAATGCGCGTTTGTTTTGGTTGTATTTACCCAGAATGCCCTGTGCTGTAGTCCACTTCCTGCTTTTGGAATGGTCTCTGGTCCGCTTGCATTCACATATGCATTCGAACCGCGCTAGAGTTTACGTCACCTGAACCGAGACCTAGGTTTTTAGGTGGACCAGAGTTAGCTTTTTTTGGTCTGCATCAGAGTTCGATTGCGCATTCACACCTCCCCAAACGACCCGGACTTTCTAGGCGCACGGACTAGAGTTCGATTAAAGCGGACTAAACAAGGTGTGAATGCACCTTAAGCCTATAGCAGCACAACTAAGGGATAGCTCAGGAAACCCAAACTAACCCTAACTATAGGATTTATCAAAAAAGAAAGACAAGCCTAATCTTAAAAGTAGACATGTTCATGTTGTACGATGTTAAGATCAAAATAAAATATGTAATATTTTTCTTTTTTTTAATTATTTTACATTATTTATTAGACCTTATCAGGCCTGAACAGAGACCTGCCATCTTTGTACACACACAAAAAAAATGTTTTCTATTATCTGTTTTACTTTGAAGTGGTATTTCAAGTGATATCGCTTCTCTTTTAGAAACCTTGAGGTCACCACCAGTCTTGGTAGGACAGGTATGAATCTTTAAGCTGACTGGAGCAATCTGAACAGCTGAGCTTCACACTGTTTACACACAGAGCCTTTTCTTTTTGGATAGATGATCTGAGCAGATACGGACCTACATCCATCACACCAATTATGCTCTAGAAACCTCTTTGCACCTGATAGATTCAGTCTGACATTTACTGCATGTCTTCACATGATCAATGAAGCGAGGGGGGAGAAAGAGCAGCACTCTTTGTGATTTATTACCCTATCCCATAGTACATTTTTTAATTACCTGTCTAAATCTGACTGGAATTTCTGACTGTTTTTCTTTTCCATTAGCCATGTGAAAGACGGGTCAGCTAACACTAATCAACAGAGCACGTACTCTCATCTTGTTCCAGCTGAACTGCGCAGCAATAATGCAAGACTTTGTCGCGTGTGAGAGCGCTGTAATTAGTTTTTTGGTGCTTTTGCCCCAACGTGTCCCTTGCATCTATTTCAAGGGAATTTTCAGGGTGCGTAAGCGTGCATGAATACATTTATTTCAAGTGTCTGCATCTGTGTAGACAGAAATGGTGAAAGTATGGGAGGGGATAATTGATAATAAGGGGATAATGCCATATTTTATTCCCTCAGTGGGTCTTGGCTGTCCTAAGTGCTGTAGGGAGCTGGGATCCATTAGGGGAGACATTTTTCCACCAGCCGTGCATGTAGAGACAGGGCTGTCCTCCAGCTCTCTTCATCTCCGTCTCTTTTACCCGTCTGTCTGGCTGCTGTCTCTTTCTCACCAAATACATCAGTCAGTGGGTTTAAAGCATCAACGGTTGTAGTTTCCACTGTTATTTCTAACTGATTTAATAGTCGCCATTTTTGTTTATTTTGGGCTTCGTTTTTGACAAGTTCGAACGTAATATTCAGTGGTTTTGTGCATTTTTAAAGACGTCCCAAATGAGCAGTTAGATATACAGCATGCCACAGAAGAAAGTCCAACTCTGGATAGCATCGCAGTGTGCCACTTTTTCTCCTGGAAAATTGTGAAAGAGACACTGAACAAGGAAATTAGTAAATAGGAACACACAGTTATTATTTTTTTGAGCGCAATAAAGATGAATTTTAGAGGAGTGTGCAGTGGTTCCTAACACTGGTCCTTGAGGAACACCGTCCTGCATATTTGACTTGTTTCCCTGCTTTGACGCACCTGATTTGAATGAATGGGTGATTAACCCGGCTTCTGCAGAACTTGAGGAAGTAATTAAATTACTGAATCAGGCGTGTTGGAGCAGAACACAGCTGAAACATGCAGGATGGTGTTCCTCAGGGCCCAGGGTTGGGAACCACTGCCTTGGAGGGCAACTCAGCAGCTAACCCAGGAAAATTAGATTTTTATGTTTTCCTAACAATAACAATCTACTTTTAAAACTTAACCTCAAAGCAGTGCTTTTAGCTCTTTGATCGTCCTGATCTGAACTGTAGCTTTAGCAGAGTGTAGTAAAATACGGTTGCTGCTTACAGTATCTCCAGCAGTCATTGGGAGAGAAGCGAGGTACACCCGGATAGGATGTCCATCACAAAGACACGCAGAGACAAATGAGAAAGTCATTTACACTTTCACCCACAACGAGGGACAATTATAGAAGTTGCCAGTTAACCTTACATGCTTGTTATTGGTCTGTAAGAAAAAACACACACATGCACAGGGAGAACATGCAAACTCAACCCAGAAAGACCTCAGGCTGGGAGGTGAATCTTGTGAACCTGCAACCTAAAATAATTCATGCACGTACTTATTATGATAGAGCTATAAAATACAGATTTTCCTTTGTGTGCGTGATACAAATGTAAAATAATTCAAAACCTTATCTTTGCACATTAATAGTAAACAGCACAGTATTGGCTCTTTTTTTGTACATGTGAAAGATAATAAATTAAAAAAGACCAAACATAAAGAACTTAGTGCAAAAAAGTTGGGACTCCGTCTGAAATTCAGTTCTAATCTTTTTTTCAATACTTTATATTTCCACCCATAATATTGTGGGGATACGGTAGCTTGGTCAGTGCTGTGGTCTTGTATTTCTGAGGTTGCAGGTTTGAGCCCATGTTGCGTCAGGAAGGAGATCCGGCATGAAACGATTGTCAAATTGTTCATGCAAGTTTGCTTGCTGTGGCAAACTCTGCTGAAGGGAGCAGCTGAAAGAAACGTACTTGTTTAATACTGATGACAGGCTTGGTCCTCCTGAGTTTTAGGGGAATACCAGTAGTTCTGAAGAAACATTTGGCCTTCTCTTTGGAGGTTTTCCAAGCCGGTATTTGCAGGATGTGTTGCTTTTTCTCTTGTACACCCTAAAGGTGTTTTTGTTGGATTAAACTGAGGCTATCTATCTGTTCATTCATTTATTTTCTTTACTCGCTTCTCCTATCTGTGTAGCTGGTGCCTATAACTTCAGCAGTGAGAGGCGGGGGACTCCCTGGACAGGTCTCCAGCCCATCACTGGGACACATAGACACAAATGAGACAAGCAACCATTCACTCTCTCACACCTAGGGACACTTAAAGTTACCACTTAGCCTAACATGCATGTTTTTTGGTCTGTGTGAGGAAACCGGAGAAAACCCAGAAAGGCTCCTGGCGAGAAGAGATACTTCTCCCTGAGAGGTAACTGCGCCAACAACTGCGCCGTCACGCTGCCTGGCTGGGTCATAGTTTTCCCTTTTTTGTTCTGAAGAAACGCTTGTGTGATGTTGGCAGGGTCCTTTAGTTGTTATCATGGTGGATTATTTATCTTCTGACAAGGTTCAGTAGACTTGGATTCTCCTTATCAGCCTGGATTTTTGCACATTCACAGACGTTTATTGTGCCGTCTTTAAACGTCTCCCATAAACCTTTTGAACTTTCAGCTTTGCTCTCATGCTGTTTGGAAAAAATAAATATGGCAGTTTTCATCCTGAACTCAAAGCTTTAGACATTTTTTAAACAGCAGACTTCACAATAAAGTTGTGAAATAATGTTGGAAAAAATCTAAAATCCAAAATTTAAAAATGTCTTGTGTCAGATATATCTGAACACTTGCTACATACATTTGTGTTTCATACGGACAGGACCATCCTTCATATAGAAAACTTTTCAAAACCCATAAAACTTGACTGTTTACTGTTTTTATTAATATTGCTATACACCTGTCAAAAGACAGACGCAAGCCTTCCATAACTTCTGATCAACTCGAGATAATTTAATGAAACTTGATACACTTTTGTACCACCACTAGCCAGCGTGTTGCATAATCATTTCATCACTCCACCTTTAACTTCAAGGTCACAAATCAAGGTCAAATGTTATGAAAGGTTTTTGCTTGTCCAGACTATTGCTGTATTGGTGTATAATAGTTAGTCTACAGTAGAGCTGAACAATTAATTACCTTTGCAATAATATTGCGATATGATAAAACAAGATCTTCTAATCGCAAAGGCTGCAGTTGGACTGGTCACATGATCTGGTTACGTGACTTGCGAGTGAGCGAAGCAAAGCAGAGCAGGGAGCAGGAGAAGTCAACACTGCACTTTAACTGGTTGCACAATGGCGTCAAGCTCAACAGAAGCTGATACATCTGAAAGTTTGGTACCAAAGAGGGGCAGCACGTCCGTTGTTTGGAATTATTTTGGCTATAAAAAAGATGATGTACAACGACATGTATTGCGCAGAACCTGCCTTGCTGTTGTTGATACCTCTCGAGGTAACACCACAAATCTTTATCAACACTTAAAAAAACACTACAAAGCCATTTACGATAGATGCATGGCTAGAACGCCAACGACCAGTGCTTCACCTTAAAGTAAGCAAAGTACCAGCCGACAGGGATCACTGACCCAACTGTTCGAAAGTATTACTCCGTATGAACATAATTCGAAACGGCACGTGGAAATAACTCAAGCAATAACATAGTTCATAGCGAAAGACATGATCCCATTAATACAGTGACCAAGCCTGGGCTTACGGCTTTGGTAAATGGATAAGCGGTACAGAATGCCCTTGCTAGGCCTGTCACGATAACAAATTTTGCTGGGCGATTAATTGCAGTGTTTCTCCTACCACTATACAAGCGGGGTGCCCCACCCCGTCAACAGAACTGAGCACCCCGCCTACCAAACTGAACTTGCCCCCCCACCAACCCACCCAGGAACTGACATAGCACTAAGCTAGTGGCGCAAATTACAGGCTCTCTAGCTAAAAAGCTAAAGCAGCAGTCACGTTGCCTCTCCCCTCAAGCTGAACGCCCCCCCGCCCCCATTCAAAAACTTCTGCGCTCAGACATGTGTTTGTCCCCCGTCAACAAAAATCATGGATGAGATGAGCACCCTGCCATGACAAGTTACCTAGGGGAAACACTGAATTGTCTCAGAAATTATTGCAATACACGATAATATTGTTTGAAATTTAACACATATTAATTGTCAAATTTTAGAAGAAATCTTGATTTGTTTGGTGTGTAGTACCTTTTTGACCACCTGATGGCAGTATAAGACTGTTTGAACCAAAGGATGGATAGTTGAGCCGCGTGTCTCTTTAAGAAAAGTGGGAGGGAGGCCCCTTGACATGACATGGGCAGGCATGGTGACATGGTGGACGCTCTGTAATTTGAGCTCTTTAGCATAGCATTTTTCATACAAAGCTTTTAATAAAAAAAAATCAGTAAACAAGTTCTCAGCTTCCTTTTGCAGAGAAAAACAACTTTTTACATGAAGGCACGGGTTTCAACCGTGAATTTTGGAGCTTTGGCAAGACTCATTCCCGATGTCAGCCTGTTAGCTTAACTCGTAGCTTAGCTTCTCAGCTTAGCTGCTTTTAGCGATCCAATAACGCGATTTTGGACAGTTGAAACAGATTTTAAAGAGAAAAGAGAAAAGGAGGGGTCAGTGAAGGGATCCGAAGTTGAGCCTTTTGTCATCCAGTGTCTTCAGTAGAAAGAGAGAGACACCAAGAAACGATAAAGCCAATAAATGAAAATGAGGTCGATAATTTTCATTCACCATGCGATTGATTGCTTTATTGTTTATCGTGACAGGCCTAGCTCTCACGCACACATTTTAGCCAAGTTGCTATCCCGGAGCTATACAAAAAAATGCAGAAACAGAGTTGAAGCGGAGCTGAAAACCGTTGAGTTTTTTGCAACTGAAACAGATTGATTTATTGCTTGTGTTCGTTGAAAAATACATGAGAAGACATTGGAAAATAATTGCATATTAAATCTCAATATTTAGGTAAAAAAAAAAAAAATCGCAATTAGAATATTTTCCAAAATTATTCAGCCCTGTAGCCTAAAGGCGTTTAATGTGCTGTATGCTAAGTGTAAAACTTTATTTCACACTCTCGGATGAAAACGTATTTAGGTTCCACACTTTTTTCTCTTTTACCAATAAACATAAACATGTATTTGTCTGTGTATTTGAAGAATATGGCTGGAAGTACCGTGTAATCTTCTTCTTGTTTACTGCATCCCTTTGTTGCGATGACTCATATAATTACTCCTGAAACTGTCAGTCATGCTTTCCTCTTCTTTAAGCTCTTGTTTGATTTATTTTCCTTTCACATGAGCAAATGTCTTTGAGGCAAAAAGAGTGTTTCATTCATTTCATTTGCTGTTGGTAATCTTTGTTTACCCACAAATTATGCCTTTTTCCATTTTTGATTTTAATATTGCTTGGTTTGGAGAAGAGTTTCCGTTGTAAAAATGTCATGAAATAAATTATCTGTTCCATCTTGTTAAAAATTCCCACCATAGTAATTTCTCTCATTGTTTGTCTTTGCGGGGAAGAGCCACCTCTGGGCTGCCTTGAGCTGCCAGATAAGCCTTCGCTCGCTTTCTACAGGCAAGCCTGCCTTTGGCAAAGACAACCTGGCCACTAAACTCTGTCAGTGTGTCTTCAGTTACATAAGACAGACAGATGGGAAGGGAGCGGAAAGCATTGTTGAAAGAAAGATGGAGGAATGAGAGGGAAAAAAGCTAAAAGTGGTTATTTGCTGTCAAGTTTTTACCATGTGAGCTTTAATGCTGCGTCAGTTTGGGTCCCAGCAGAGACGAGTTGTCCATCGATCATACGGGTAGCGCTCCACTCACGCAGCTGCCATAACTGAAATCCCTATAAGAAGGATTTCATGGGGAATTATTCTCTTCCTTCTTTTAGACCAGGGGTGCCCAATACGTTGATCGTGATCTACCGGCTGATCGCAATCTACTGACTGATCGTGAGCTACTGGCCGATCTCGAGCTACTGGTCTATCGCGATCTACCGGTGGATTGCAATTAACAGGTCGATTGCAATCTACTGATCGATCGCAAATGCCATGCAGTAGACCACATGGCATTAAAAACAATAGACGTCAGCCTCACTATGAAATTTGTCACTTGATTGACAGACAGGGCAGCGAGTCTGAGTGGAGATTTTCGAGGTGAACTCTGACTTGACATAACTGTCATGCAGCTGCTCCATGCCCAATGAATGCAGCTGAGCGGCATCAGCGTTGCCAGATAAATTTAAAATGTTTTATTTACCCCTTCCTTTTCTGTGCACATGTTCAACAAACACAACACACACTTCATCTTAGAATAGCTTTACTCAGCTCATATGACAGTTTAGGTAAAAAAAATACTATAATTTTAAAGCCACAGTACTATATATCATAATTTCTTATCTGGCAACCCAAGTGACATGTAAACTACAGCGTTTTTGTGTAAACCCACAATTTTTTTGTTTGTTAATCCCAATACACATTGAAAAAACACCAACGTTTTCAGATGTTGAATTCTCATGTAAACTGGGCCTTAGATCACTTTGACTTGCTCATTTTAAAAGTAGCTCGCATGATGAAAAAGTGTGGGCACCCCTGTTTTAGAGGAAATTTCCAGACACTCCAAATATGTCCAGTGCACATTTTCATGTTTGTTATTGAAACAAGTCTGAACTGGCATGTAATAAAGTGTAAACTTCTGCAGAAACATGTATGTTCTTTCTATTAAAGTTGTGCTGCAGGTCTGAATGATCCTGATATATAGATTATGTTTACTCGCTGGATTTCTTTCTGGCAGCAAACACATTTAAAATTGTAGCATTTTAAAGCTGCTGCAATTACATTGCACTATGAAATAGTTCAGTTTTATTCCAAATTATAGTAAGTGCTTCTATTCATCAGTGATATTTGTAAAATAAAGAATGGTAGTACATTAATTTAAAGTGCATCTTAAAGCAATGTAGAAATAGATTTTTATAGTTTAATTTTGATTAAACTGATGAGCTGACAGCTAGTCCATTTAGGACTAAGACAAATATGAATAAATTAATTTGGTTAAAAAATTAATTGTGGTTCATGCAAACACTGTTTTATAAACTTCTATATAGCAGCAGCAGCTAGCTATTACACCTCCTATGCAATGTTTTATTTGTTGGAAAGTAAAAGCTTAGAAAACTGTGAAATGGTCAAAACATTTTGAAGACCAGAGTTGTTTTAAAATAGCAGTCTTGGCCTTGCTCTGATTAGCCTTTAGGTCATCAGTTTGGTCAAAATTAACCCTTGATTCTCCAAAAGGGGGTCATTCAAAAAAACTATCTGCAACAAGTAAGATATTATTTGTTTATTATATTTCCATAAAACCCCACTTTACAAGATCTGAAATGTTCCTTTAATATCGGATTTTTAACTATAAAATTATATCTGTCCATCCATCCATCCATCCATCCATCCATCCATCCATTCATCCATCCATCCATC
>NC_056498.1:23083127-23107593 GCF_014905685.2 Nematolebias whitei | reverse complement strand
ATCCATCCATCCATCCATCCATCCATCCATCCATCCATCCATCCATCATCTTCTGCTTGTTCTGAAGTCAGGTTTCAGGGGCAGCAGTTTGAGCAGGGAGGCCCAGACATCTCTTTCCACAGCCTTCTCTTCCAGCTCTTCTGGGAGGACTCCACGGCATTCCCAGGCCAACCGAGAGACACAGTCTCTCCAGTGTGTCCTGGGTCTTCCACAGGGTCCCCTTCCAGTCAGACATGCCTGAAGCATCTCCCTAGGGAGGCGCCCAAGGGGCATTCTTACTAGATGCCCGAACCACCACAACTGGCTCCTCTTGATGTGGAGGAGCAGCGGTTCTACTCTGAGTCTCTCCCGGATAACTGAACTTTTCACCCTATCTCTAAGAGAAAGTCCAGCTACCCTGTGGAGGAAACTCATTTCAACCGCCTATATCCAAGACCTCATTCTTTCGGTCACTACCCAGAGTTTATGACCATAGGTGAGGGTAGGAACGTAGACTGACCGGTAAACAGAGAGCTTTGCCTTACAGCTCAGCTCCCTCTTCACCACAATGGACCAGTACAGAGTCTGCAATACTGCAAAAGCTGCACCAATCCATCTGTCAATCTCACGCTCCATCCTTCCCTCACTCATGAACAAAACTCCAAGTTACTTGAACTCCTCCACTTGAGGCAGAACCTCACCCTAGACCTGAAGAGAGCAATCCACCCTTTTCTGACTGAAGACCATGGCTTCAGATTTGGAGGTGCTGATTCTCATCCCAGCCACTTCACACTCGGCTGTGAACCGCTCCCATGAGAGCTGAAGATCATCTAAAGTCTCTAAATTGAAAGTTGTTTGGTCATTTTGTTATGGCTCTTTTAACAAAAAAGTATTCAATTTATTGACGACTCGGTTGGATTACTCTACTCAAACAAACTCGATCGATAAAGCAGATTTAGTGCTGTAGAATAAAAATATGTTTAAAACATGGTACCATTAAAAAAAGTTAAAGAAATAAATAATAAATCCCTCAAAACCCTGTAATTCCTACATCAGCACTTGAGACATCTCTATTTGCTATTGTAGTGACCGACAACACTGGCTTGTTATTTTAGCCTTTTTTCTTCTCTTTTTTTATTAATTCAGTTACAATTTGACAATAAATGTATAGAGAGATGCTCAGAAAAACTGAACTTTGAAATCGGTGTCACTGACAACAAATCTTTTGTGTTGATTCGTTAAGGAAACAAATTCAAAAAGCAACACAGTCCATTGATTTTAAAACAAATCTTTTGAATAGGTGAGTTAATAAAATGCACCATCTTACAAATTAATATAAGAATACCTTAAGATTGGGTGTTCCTGCACTGCTGAAAAAGTGAACATGACTGAACTTCTTGCAGATTTGTAGTTGTGTGGAGAAGCTTTGTGGTTTAATTCAGACTTGTCTTTTCCAAACCCTTTGTGCTCCACTTGTTCTTCACACTGACTCTTGGCAACATTTTGTGAATTCATTGAAAATAAAATACAAAACTGTGTGATTTACACACAAATTCAGACTATATTTTGACCTTGTACTTGATTTTAGCACATTTGGCAGCAACAGTTTATTTAATGATGCTACAAAGATGGTTCACCGTCTCTTTGACTCTTACTCTTGTTTTTGGCAGAAAGGTAAAATTCATGTGGTCTGAAGGGGAAGCAGTTGTGCTCTGATCCTTGACTTGAAGTTGTAGATTTATTTTCATAACGCTTTGCTTTCAGGTTGAAATTTGACCATTATCATATTTTAAATTTCAAGACAATTTTTTGGTTGATTATTTCAGATGTTCTCCTTCCAAAGTTATTTTGTTCTTGATCTCTCAGTTTGACAGCCAAAAACAATCCATGAAGAATTTAAGCATCTTCCACCATAGAGCGAAGAAGGCAGCTGTGCTTTTACGCTCTTTAAAAGCCGCAAACTTTTTATGGTATGTTTGCTCCGACTGATGCTTTGACTGATCTGGAGCGGAAAATAATTGAATCTATTTTAAAATGAGTCTGAAAGGTATCAAAATGTGGAAAACTTGGAATGTTCTGAAACTGAATCTCTCTTTTCATTTCAGCTTCTAGTTCTTTTTTCCTGCCTCTCTCTGTGCGTCATGCCTAATTTTCCTGCCTCAAAGTTTTGCTCCAGTGTTTTTCAGTAGACGTCAGTGTATACAGTGTGCAGTGGTTTTGGATGGATTAGTGTCCCACTTGGCTGTAGGGCTAAAGCTTCTGTGGTCAACTAACTGGGCTTTGCTTTGGCTAACACCAGTGACTCCAGTCAGAGAAAGAATCAAAAATGATTCACGATGATTAAAGCTACTGGAAACAACAGGAAATGTGCGTACGTTTTTGCTCAAGCCACTGTTTTTATCAGTAAAACCTTTTACTCCGAGTGTCTGACCTTATACTGAAACATCCAATAGCGCTCTTAAACTCGGTTTTGTCTCTTTTTCAGATTTTTTTCCCTTCATATCCCTTACCTGTGTTTCAAGTCAGTACAAGTTATTTGTGGAAGAATAGAAAATTGAAAACTCCCAAGATCCAAAGATGATTAAAACTGTTGTAGACTGAAAGTTGTCTCCATTCACTACAATACTAATGGACTACTTCAATGGTTTATTGTCTGGGTGTCCAAAAAAATTATTTAAAAAGTCTTCAGTTAATCTAAAATGCTGCAGTAAGAGTCTTAATTGGAATTAACTGGCGAAATCATATCTCTCCAGTTTTAGCTTCTCTCCATTGGCTCCTTGTCAAGTCCAGAATTGAATTCAAAATCTTACTTCTAATCTACAAACCTTTCAACAACCTGGCTCCATCTTATATTACAGATCTTACTGTTCCATATTTGAATAGTTTTCATTTGATACTATTTCTATCTTAACAGGTGATTCTCGACCTGCCATTGTGTATCTATTCCTCCTTCATTTTCCTCTCAAATCCACCCAGTCAAAGCAGATGGCCGCTTGTCCTGAGCCTGGTTCTGCTAAAGGTTTCTTCCTCATGAGGGAGTTTTTCCTTTCTACTGTCGTCTTCATGCTTGCTCAAGATGAGAGTCTGCGATGAAGTTAAACACAAAGCAGTCTGCTCCTTAGACAAATATTGTTATTAACTTACTTTTTATGTATGTGAATGTTTCTGTTCAGTGCCCTGAGATGACTTCTGTTGTGACTTGGAGCTATATAAATAAGCTGAATTGAATTCATGTTGTCCAAAATTTCCCTTTTATTGTCTGATCAGTCAATCACACCAGATGAAAAAATACTATTCTCTATTTTTATCTTTCAGCTTAGCGCTAAAACACACAAGTTACTCACTACTTGCAACGCCGAGTGTCAGTTATTCAATATGCCCACAACAAGGCTTCATTACAATGAGCTTCTCAGGCTTCGTTGTGTCTGTAAACCACAATACTGGTAAATCCCCTTGAAAAGCATTCATGGAACTGTAAACATTTCTACAACAACCTTTTTGATATCTTTCTATTTGTCCATTGAGAAAACCTAAAACTGGCAACACGTTGGAACAGTGGTTCACGCTGGTTTTTCATAACAGTTGCTTCTTAGTTGGAGCCTTTCTGTGAGGAGTCTCCATGTTTTCATCATGTATGTGTGGGTTTTCTACCCTGATTTCTTCCTCTGAATCAAAAACACTCATGTTAGGTTAATTGTTGAGTCTAAACTGACTCTAGGGGTCTTTCTGTGGGGCTCTGTATACCTGTCAATGGTATACACTGCCTCTTGGTAGTTTAGACACCAATTTCTCAACAAACTTGAATTGAATTAGTGCAGATGATGGCTGGAAGGAGAAAACTATTGTAGTTTACTGATTACAGAGAAGGAGTCTAGTCATAAAACATGACCTACAGTTGTGGAATATGTGGGAGATTCTGTCAACTATGAGTTTGGATTTCACCACTGAAGCCACCTGTTACACAAACACAAAGACACACGCATACAAGCACGAGTTCTTGTAGTACTTTGCTTGAACCGTCTTCCCTAAAACACAAGAACATACATTATTTTCTTCCATTTTTGAAACGTTTAAGGTTTTTGTTTTTGCACTTTTCTTATTCAAGAACAAACTAAATTTCAAAACTGTCCTTTTACTGTAAACACGTTGACTTCTTACTGTCATTGCATTGACACATACAACACAATGACGAGGCATGCTAGCTGTTCAGAGGCAGAACATGTTCAGAGGTCAACCGATGCTCACTGAAGCCTGGAGCTCTGCGTTTCAAGCTGTACTAAGATTTATCTACTCTTTAGTGTGTGTGAAAATGCTCACAGAAAAAAAGTACTGTTTTGGAGTTCGGTTCAATTCAACCTTTATTTGTACAGGTTAGTCTCATTGAGCCTTGAGGACTCATTTACAAGAGAGGCCTGTTTGGAGTTCAGCATAGGTTTTTATTTGAGAAATTTTGCTTTAATTTTGAGCTTTTTTACCCTGACATTTTTACCCTGATTCTCAATTCTCACGCAATCCACAGCTTTGAGGTTTAAGGGCACAAATCTCTCAAATTCTCTAAGCGTTTTTGATTTATTTTGGCATTTTAAAGTCAAAAGGTGTCACACATTGACACCAGAAGAAACCAAAAGTATTTCAAATGGCCAGAAGTGGCAAACCAAGACGTGCAGGTCCATTAGTAAACCACTGGCTATGTTGAGGTTGGAGATTGAGCGTGCCAGATTCCAATGGGTTGTTTTTCTTTGGTGAGTGATCTTGTGTCCGTCTATCTTTGTTTGTGTAAATTACTCAAAGTAGATTACTCCTTCATGTGAGTGAACTCATGGCTAGTCAACTCAAAAAGGTTTGTCTTGTTTTTTTTCATTTTTGAAACGTTTTACGTGAATTGTTTTAACATTCTTCAGGTCTGACTGTGTGCAATTTCAAGTTTAGAAACCACTTGTTGTGTTGCCAAACTTAAAAGTCTTTTTCTGGCTGTTTGGCCAGTGGAAGCGATGAAGTATATTTTGGGCTTGATTTTAATAGGTTCATTATGGAACATTATGTAAACAAGTAAGTTGATCATGTTTATACAAAAGCCCCCCCCCCCCCCCCCCCCCATTTTTTTTATTTTTTTTACAAAAAGAACGTCTATCAGTCTCACCTCACTAAGCACTTACAATGTTTCTCAGCAAGAGTACATTTGTGTTGGTATTCTTATTCCTTTTCTTTAAAAACAGGTATTTGCAACATTTCTGTGATACATAGTAAGTTGTTCTACGGTTGACGTCCACAGCAATGTAGACTGGTTCCAGATAATCCCAGAATAAAACAGAAAAATTGTGATTCCTTCATAATAAACTTCCCAGGCAGTATTCCCTGTTTTTATTACAAGGCCAAGTATGTTTTAATCTAGCAACAAAAGCTGAATTGAGACAAACAACAGAATCAATGAACTGTAACTTGTTTTCAATAAATATATTGTGCAATGATTGATGTCTTCATTCTGCAGTTCAGTAAGAAGCAATTTCTACCTACAGCCGATGCCAAGTCAAGCAAATCCCAAAGATGAAAAAGAAATGCTAGGACGCCTAAAGACACGAGGAGTAAATTCAACTGCATCAACAACAGTCAGATTAACTTAGAAAAGTGCTGCATCTGTCTGTGCAGTATGGTCTGAATTAAGTCTGGAGATAGAACTACTTTTTATGAATACATTAAACAATTAATAACCTCATCCATCTATCCATTCACTATTTTTACCCGCTTCTTCCTTTTTAGATTGCGGGTGTCACTGGTGCCCATATCCACTGTGTGAGAGGCGGATGACGCCCTGGACCAGTCTCCAGTCCATCACAAGGACACATAGATACAAACAAGACAAACAACTATTCACTGTCTCATTCACACCTAGGGACAATTTAGAGTTACCAATCAGCCTAACATGCATGTTTTTGGTCTGTGGGAGGAAACCAGTATAACTGGAGAAAACCCATACATGCACGGAGAGAACATGCAAACTCCACACAGAAAGGTCCCGTGCCGGAATTTGAACTGGCTACCTTCTCGCTGGGAGGCAACAGCTCTACCAACTGTGCCACCATGCTGCCGCTATTGTTTACTTTAAACTCAAAAGTTCAGCCGTATATTGAGACAAAGTTTTGTTCTTTTGCAATTGTTGCATACAGTAAGTCATAGGGTTTATTCCAGTCTTTAGCCTAGTCTTGTTGAATATTCCATCCAAACAGCAAGTGATAAGCTTTTAACATTTGACACATGTGGAGAGCAGTACCCTAAACATGTCACTTTCAACAGGAAAACAGGAAAAAGAAATGCACAACAAAACCAAGAGGCTCTAGTCTTGTGAGGATCCAACCTGCATATCCACATTGTTGATTAGGTTTGGCTCTATAGACTCTTGCATGGTTTATTAGCTGTATTTTAAAGCTAACACACAAACAAACAAATAATTTAGTAAAATGTGACATTTAAACTTACAAATTGTATGAATATGTAGAACTTGCTGGTAAAGCATAAGAAAAAAGTTTCATAAGATTTCTAATTGATGTTTTGAAGTCCATTTGTAGCCCTGGTAAGACTGAAGACCATGCTTTAGCAGGCTTTTTGTTTTGTTTTATTTTGCAAAACATAATAGAAACCAACAAATCTAAAAAGTGGCGTAGCTTGAGTATCTGGGCTTTTTGTTCATGAGTGATGGATTGCTGGAGCGGGAGATGGATCGATGGATTGGGCCCTCGCTCTCAATAATGAAGTTACTTCGTTCAATTGTGATGAAGAAAGCGCTGAGTCAAAAGGCAAAGCTCTTGATTTACTGGTCTGTCTTTGGTCCAACCATCACCTATGGTCATGAGGTTTGGATCATGACCAAAAGTCATGAGATCAATGGCTGAAATGAGCTTCCTTCATAGAGTGGCTGGGTTTAGCCTTAGAGATAGGGTAAAGAGTTCTGTCATCTGAGTGAGCCCAGAGTAGAGCCGCTGCTCCTCCTCATAGAACGGAGTCAGTTGAGGAGGTTCAGTCATCTGATTAGGATACTTCCTGAACATATAGGCATGTCCCCCTGGTAGGAGACCCTGGGGAAGACCCAAAACTTGCTGGAGAGATTGAGTATCTTCTCTGGCCTCAGAGTCCCCCAGGACAAGCTGGAAAGTGTTACTGGGCTGAGGGATGTCTGAGTTTCCATCCTGGACCTGTTGCCTCTGCGACCCTACTAACAATAAGCTACAACTTATCCAGATGGAGCAAATCTAAAACCAATGCAGAATTGCATTTGTAGTTTATTAACAATGGCTAAACTCCAGTCACAGGACCATTGGTTATCAGCAATTCTTGGCCTGGGTATATTTTATCCAGCTATACTGTGTACTTAGAGGTTAAGTTCCTGGATGAAAAGTGGATGGGCTTTGGGGTTGGTTAGCTCAGACATTTGCATTTTCTGTTTTTGACACAGTTTTTCAGAATAAAATGAGAGTGTAATAGTAAAAAAAAAACACCTAGTCGAAATAAGCAACCCAACTGAGTGAAAACAAAAGACTGTCCTTGCAAGACAAATCTATCTATTAGGTCAACATCAAACCATTAGCTATAGAATAATTCTGTAGCTGTCTCTACCAACCAACCTGAGTGAAAATATTTTGTAATGAAGCTACTGCTCATCTTCTGTACTGTACAATGTAATGACACATTGCAAAAAAATGCTTTGGTTATCAAAAAATTGTGTCTGATTAAATCCATGTATTTGTATTGTATTTTTGCCATCACCTAATGAAAACACTAGTACATAAAAATAAGGTGAAACTGGTCAGTAATGATAACTTTTACATCCCAGGTCAGAAATTCTACAATAATACAAATGGTTCCATTACCATACTGAAATTATATACTTTCACTTTGACTCCATGTTTGTACTGTAAAATTAAAAAAAAGATTTGTGACACTATGTGGATTGAGGAATCTGATCTGACAATCGTTCAAATTGCACTTGAACAGTAACCATCCCTGTTATTCTTGTCCACTCCATCAGACCTATTTTATTCATCCAATTACCCAGAAGGCAGCAAGTGATTTGATCACAGTTTCTGCTAAGAATGTTTCCTTCATGCTTGTTTTGCTCGCACAGGACTTAGGAAGGATAATTGAATGAGCTTTTCATTTGCCAGACAGCATGACTTTTATCCTTGGCATAACATTTTGGAATTAGCTTCTCACTTTCTTTTGGCATCTCTTTCACACTTGTCGTTTCTTGTTGAGTCGTTGAGTTTTGATGAACGGTGTTGTGACAGGAACTGTCAAGGTAGTACAGTTTTCCAGCCATTTCCTCTCTGGTAATGAACTGATTGTACATCCTCTCTCCTCCAACACTATTGACATTATGCTTGAGTCTTTTTACAAATTCTTTCTACATATGAAAACTTTAATATAAAAAAAAAAAAGATTAGGTAATGGTAGGTAACTCAGTGGTTGCCAAATGTGAAGTACTTTCTTGCAATGCCTCTTTTGTTCTGTGAACCATTTTCTCTTCCTAAAAAATGTCAAATACACAACGGACAGATTACCAATTATCTAAGCATTGCCTGTGTAACTTTAAAAACATATTTTGTGGTTTTGGAAACCTTAGGTTAAAGCACAGGGATTGATGAGTGATCTTTTCTGGAAGTTGAACTGAGGTATACTGTTTTCTCTCTCATTTTTGTCTGCTGCACTGGACACATCTGTTCTGTTCATCACTAGTCCTGTGTTCTCTTTGGAGAAAAAATGTGAAACCTTTAGTGAGTCTGCCCACAACGGTGCCGGTCTGTTTAGTGTCCCTTGGTGTCATACTGACATTTTGCCAACCTTCCAGCTGCTGTCAATCAAACACAGACAATGACACACTGCTGAAAACACGTGAGAGCAAAAGAAGTTACTGTTTTCTTCTTTAATAACCCTTTTGCTTCTTCCTTTTTTGGTTTGGACAAACAGAACAGAACTAAATAATTTAACAATACTATGACCAAACCCACTCCCAAAATAATAGAAAATGTGCACTTTGATGACTCTGATCGCTTTTGGCACAAGAAAGAACTATAAACAAGTAAAAAAACTAAGGCTGATAAAAAGCTGGTTAACAGTAATGAGAGGTACAGAAACCAGGTAATACAGTAATAGAAATACAATACAGTAATATAGATTAAAAAATAAACAGGTTTTGGTTCCCGTATTGACAAAACTCAACAGTGAACATCTATAAAAGTTAAGTCAGCTCCTCTGAATGGGTTCTTCTTGTTGAAACGTTTCGTCTTTTATCCAAAAGACTTGGTCGGTCTGAGGAGCTGCAACAAAGTCAGTCTTATAAATAGCACCTTCTCATAGTGGATCAACCAGTTTGCTGTTGACAGCCAGTCTTATTTATTACATAAACTTTCCAATTTGAGACTGTGACTTTATGTTTGGATGTGACGATGCTGAACAGGAGAATGACCATGACTGGTGTACAGAAGGACATATCAGACCTACTGCACATTTTGGGATTGCAAATACACACCTAGATGTTTAAGTTAAAGTCAAACTAACTTTGGTCTACAAGTGAGTGTTTACTGGAATATTTAGACCTATGTTGTGTGCCTTACATATTTTTCACTCTTTGTGTTATTACAAAAAAAAATGAATTTTTATAATTATTGATTTTGTGTTGAAGTTTTAGTAATTGGAAAGTGAACTTGTTTGCATCTATCATGTTTTCTAGGGCAACATTTTCCAAATATTGGACAAGATGGGTCATGCGACCGTGAGTCGCAAAACTTCAAGCTCTGGGTTGTGAGAGGATTTCTAGAAATAAAATTACATTTAAGAAGGATTTCCACTAACATGCTATTTCACTATAATTGTTATTTACAAGAGAGAAAAAGTGGCATTGTAAAGAGACAATAACCATTGTAACCATCTTTATCATTATGTCTTTATTGATTTAGCGTAATAGCAATGTTTGCATTCTTCAGCTAAATTTAGTTTAGGTCACATCAGCCACAGTTCATTTTTGGGTTTGAAGCAAAAAAGTTTCAAAATAGGAAATGGGAAATTGTAGGAAAAGGTACAGTATAAGCATTGCAAACTTAAAGTATCATGTCCTGATGCATTCTGAATAGTCCAGGGTGATAAATCTAACAAGGTTGCATCAGGTGCTCTGGACAAATTCTTCTTTGTTAAAACATTTCTTATTTTATCCAAAAATACTTTTTCAGTCTGAGGAGCTGCAGCAAACTCAGTCTTATAAGCAGTACCTTTGAATCGCTGTCAGATGACATTGTCTTGACAAAGTCAAGAGCCAGGCAGAAGGAGAAATCCCACACAAGACAAGTTCTAGAGCAATGTGGATATCCTAACTGGGCCTTCCTGAAAGCAGAGAAGAAACCCAAACAGGACTCCAGTCAGCCATCAGGTGAAAAGGAGGAACCCAGACCCAGACCAGTGGTCATTCCACATGTTGCGGGAGTTTCAGAGAAACTGAGACGTTTATTTTCTAAACATGACGTCCCAGTGGCTTTTAAACCCCAAAATACATTACGGCAAAGACTGGTTCATCCCAAAGATCCAGTCCCCCGGCACAAACAGAGTAATGTTGTGTATGCTGTTCAGTGTCTGGAGGGCTGTGATCAGTCTTACATCGAGGAAACTAAACAGCCACTGGCTAAAAGGATGGCCCATCACAGAAGATCAACATCATCAGGCCAGGATTCTGCAGTCTACACTCATCTCCAGGCCAGCGGTCACTCTTTCAGGGATGAAGATGTTCACATCCTGGACAGAGAGGAACGATGGTTTGAGAGAGGAGTGAAGGAGGCCATATTTGTGAAGAGAAATCGCCCATCATTAAACAGGGGTGGAGGCCTCCATGTTCAACTGTCCCCCTCTTACAATGCTGTGATTACATCACTCAGCCTTCTGTGAATAGCAAGCGGCCATAAGGGCGCTAACACTCGGTCTTTAGGCTGATGGTCCTTCTTTTGCATGTGAACAACTAGTTTTGGCTGTAGTATGACATATGCGTATATATTCATACATTTCACGAGTTCTTCATTTTTCTGACTGTGTAAATATCGTGCATTGAGTTTAACAGAAAAGTAACGAGAGACGTTATTTAACTTTGACCCATCAAAAATGAATGCGGTCATTTATTTGCAGAATCAAAGTTTAACATCAAACATTTACATTAATTTGGCAAAATATGAAAACAATAACATGGCTAGTTTCACAGAAAGTTGGACAATACGGCGATTGTCCTCACTTTTCAGCAGAAACAGCAGACATCAATCACACGGCGGTGATTGAGAATTTTGCTTCAGATATTTCTAAAATATCTGTAATGATTTTAGGAGAAAGGAGAGTTTAAGATGGAAAATGGAGATTTATCTTACAGAGATGTGTGAGGGAATTAATCTGTTTGACCAGAAACGTGCATGCTCCTTCAGTTCTCAGCTTGGTCACGGTACGCTTGGTCGAAGTAGAACTTTTACCTGGTTGACGATAGGTCAGCGTCGGTATAGAATCCTTCCTTTGACTCTTTCAGCGTCTCCGTTGAGAGCAGCTAAAATACTTCGAGAGTCGTGCGAGGTTATCCAAACAGAAGTTATAATTCCCAAAATCGTCACTGCATTCTGTATTCCAATAGAAGCATTCTGGACGCCTGCGTTAGCATCCAAGAACTCTGAACTCTTTAACTCTCTTCAGAGAGTTAAAGTCTGGAACTCTTCTCCAGGAAAACTTTCAAGCTCTGAAAACTCCCATGTTGAACTCAATCCTGAGCGCCACTACTAGACTGGGAAGTTGCCACATTTAAATGGGTCGACTTCCGGGTCATTTGAGAGCTTTCTAACTGGTCGATGGACCAGAAAAGAGGTGTGGTTTGTGATGTAAGGTGTTATGAAAAGTCAAGGATTGTTTTAGTGACAGACAGAAAGATTATTGGAGAACTTTAGACTTTGTGGAGTCTCTACTCCTATTATCTGCTGTAAAAGTTAAACATGACATTTCTTTTTCAGTAAACTTTTAGTTGACCGAAACTTGAACCTTAACACACACTTACAAAACTTGCTCATTGAAGACAGAAAAATCAAGAAATGCATATTAACCTGATTTCTTCTTAGAATGAGGAATAAAAATCATTACTTACTGTTTATGTAAATAAAAATGAGTAGTTCTCTTCAACCTGTAAACATTGAGTGAACTAACACAATTTGATTATCAAACATTTGTAAAATAGTAATGATCATAGAGAATTGTCTTTTCTACTTGATTAATTCAAGAAAGAAAGTCTCAGGATGGGTCAAACTGTATTTCTGGATGCAGTCAGAGTCAGAGTCAGAGTCAGAGTTTCTTTATTGTCATTCGCACCTCATGTGGTACATGTGGTGGAGCGAAATTATGTACACAGGGTCCCAGTTACATCCAACAATAAAATGTATAAGAAAAACAGTAATAACATCTAAGATATGAACTAAGAAAAACATCAACTAAATATACACTAAGCACTCATAACATAAAACATTGAACATCACCACAAACATGAACATGAGTCTGTGAGCAGATGTGCACGCATGAACACATCAACATTGAAACAGATCAGCAGCAACATGAAACAGATCAGCAGCAACATGATATGGTTTTTCACAGTCATTATTCTAGTTAGAGATTCATGAGTCTAACAGCCTCAGGGTAGAAGCTGTTCCTCAGTCTAGTGGTTCTACACTTAATGCTCCTTAACCTCCTTCCTGAGGGGAGTGGGGCAAAAAGTGTGTGTGCTGGGTGGGTGGGGTCCTTCATGATGCAGGTGGCCCTCTTCCTGCATCTGGAGGTGTAGATGTCTGTGATGGTGGGGAGACTGATTCCAACAGATTTCTGTGCAGCCTTCACCACTCTCTGCAAAGCTTTTCTTTCTGCAGCTGTGCAGCCTCCATGCCACACATTGATGCTCGAGCACGATGCAGATCAATGAAATAACAGTTTCTGTCCATCTGGTCAGTTTTGACATGGGCCTAGTCCACTACATGGCTGTCACCAGTTTCAACAAGAAGAACCCATCCAGAGGACCTGACTTAACCTCGTTATCTTATCCATTCATTCATCCATAATCTTTACCTTCTTCTTTAGGTTTTGGGTTATGGAATTGTTAGATTTATCAGTCTGGATTATTGGGCATGCATCAGGATATGTTTATCTAACTTTTTTGTTTTGGCTTAGCTGCACATTTTCTGTTATAAATGCGTTTTTTCCCCCCATTCTTTTTACAATATATTAGTATGCAGCATTATTTTGCCATACCATACCATACCATACCATACCATGCCATACCATACCATGCCACTTTATTTATAGAGCACTTAAAACAGCAACAAGGCCAACGGAAATGCTGTACAGCAGAAACAAACAAGCAAAGCACACAGCAAAACATAAAATAAAGTAAAATAAAAAATATAGATATAAATGGAAGAAGATAACAAAAACAAAGGTTTTGCCTTTTTTACGGTTTACCTTTGTTTTAGACTGTATAAAGAACAAATACTTACAAATATGGTTCTCTGGTATGACATCTGGGCGGCAATCTGAAATACGAAGTCTCTTTAAAAAAATCCATGTTGGAGCTGATGCATGTCTAAGAATTTCCCTCAACAAAATTAAATGGATCATACACCTTCAGAAAGATAAATGGAGCTGTGCGCTACCTAACCACCCAGAGGAAGTTTCTTTTTTCTAATTATAGAATAAAATATTACACTTCCTTGCAGACAGAAACTCTAAACAGGTATTATCATGACACTTTTAGGACTAAAAACTGGGTCATAGGCCATAGTATTTGCTGTGTATGTGTCTGTAATGGACATGTTCACACATATTTCATTTCTATAGCTTGTTTTATGATCATAACACAAGACATAATCATTTTAGCAGCTTGGATAAGCTGTTTGAAAGTACTGGAATTATGCTCTTGGGTTTTCACAACATTTCTGTTGTTTGAACAAGCAGTCTGCGGTGTAACAATGATAGATGGGGCTTAAAGATATACAGTGCGGGATGGTTTACCTTTACCGTTATTCTTACAACACGTAACTGAAGTCATTCAGTGTGTGGCTGCCACTTTTCAACTTTATACTTTTACTGTAGCAACAGAATCGGACAGTTTACCTTAGCTAGCTTACAGCTATTGTTTTTATTTTGGCTGCTTCCTTCTGCAGGGGTTACCACAGCTAGCAAACTCGCAAAGATTTGGCAACTGATTTACACCAAATGCCGTTCCTTACATAACCTGGGCTCAAACCTGCAGCCTCAGCATTACAAGACCGCAACACTGACCACCGGGCTACCGTGGCCCCATATACTGTAGCTTACAGTTATACAGCATTTTAAAGAGTCATTTTTCTTATGTTGGCAAGCTAATGTCAAACTCTGCACACACGACTATAAACCATCTTCTTAAGACAAGTCTTTGCTTTTAAATTAAGAGCATAAATAGTCAAAATATGCCAAACTAGTTTTTGAAAACAAACTTCAAATATCTAATGAAAAAATGAACTGATCTAGTAATGGCAAGATATGTATGGATCTGATTCAGCTGATGCATCTTTCAAACCTTTACAAGTTTATTAAAATGTAAAAAAAAAAAAAGTTTAAAACTAGACCAACATTTTTAGAAGTGTCTTGTTTTAAAGCACATTTGATTTGGATTACTTAAAAAAACATACAAGACCACCTCTATGGCCAGCTGGGTGGCCTACTGTGTGTGGAAACCAATTTATTTGCCCTCACTGTGCCTGTCTGTCTCAAGGTTACATACCGAGGAAAACAAGAGCACGGAAAGTTTTTGAAATTAACTCAGTTTGTGAATAGCATGGAACAAATGAAACCAAAGCCTGAAGGGAACGTTTTAGCAAAGAAAGGGGTAATATGTCTGTTGAGCCAAAAGGCTTCAGGCTTCATGGAGTCCAACGAAGAGCTAAAGCTCAAGAATCTCGTCATTTTGAATTATCTTTGAGCTCAAAGAGCTGAAAATATCTTTGAGGAATGTTTTCTGGGGTGAAAGGTATATGTTTGTGGGATGAAAGACTGAAATTTCTAACATGTGCTTCTATGTCTGTGTTGCTAAAGGATACCTAACCCAAGCTGTAGCTGTAAGTGTTGTTCTGTTGGGTTCCTGCAGAGCTGTTTTTGTTATTCTTACCACCCAAGCCAAGAGCAGATAGCCTGTCAAAACAAGCGGTCGAACTTCCGACTGATGGGGAAGAGAGCTTTCCGAACGGATGCACTCGGGTTGCTTTGTTTCATCCTCTGTGGAATCCCTGTAATAGAGTTTTTGTTTTTGTAAGGTGGATGTCAGGGAAGTGAAAAACCATACAAGATAATAACATGAATAACATGCCCAGTTAGGGTTCGTTCATCATTGTAAATGATGCAGAAAGAAGCAGTTTGAAGTTTCTGAATGTGCACCTTTCAAAACGTCTCTGAAAAATTATGTATTGACCTTTTTTTTAAGCTAACACTTGTAGGGCATAGCTAATTTATATATTTTATATTACTGCCAAGAAAAACTATTGAAAGCTGCTTAACAAGTATATAAAAACCAAAGCATAGACTTGGTTCAGTATGTCTTTTCTTTTAAAATTGTAGCTATTAAAGAAGGGAAATCTTTTAGGAGCAGCTGATGGGTGGACCTCAGCTTCATTCAGATTAGCTGTCATGCATATAGAGTCCTTTGATTAACAGCTGGGGTACCTTGGCATGCTCATCAGACCCTGAAGTTGTTGAAAGGTTTGTAATTTCTTCTGCCAAATGCACTGAGGTGCCTGTTTTTGAAGTTGTAATCATACGACCATACCGTACATTTGGAGCTGCTTAGAATAAAATCCAGTTTTAATTGCTAGGTTTTATTTAAGGCTAACATAACAACCGGGAGATAAAGTTAGAGAGAACA
The DNA here is from genome assembly GCF_014905685.2 of Nematolebias whitei. Classification (NCBI taxonomy): domain Eukaryota; kingdom Metazoa; phylum Chordata; class Actinopteri; order Cyprinodontiformes; family Rivulidae; genus Nematolebias; species Nematolebias whitei. The sequence goes on along the minus strand of NC_056498.1, from coordinate 23,091,677 downwards.
GACTGAGATGGTTTGGACATGTCCAGAGTAGGGACAGTGGGTATATTGTTAGAAGTATGTTAGAAATGCAGCTGCCAGGAAAAAGACAAAGAGGAGATATATGGATGCAGTTATAGAGGACATGAAGGTTGTTGGAGTGAGGACAGTGGACGCAAAGGACAGAGTGAGATGGAGGAGGGTGACTCACTGTGGAGACCCCTGAAGAGTGAAAAGCTGAGAAAAAATAATTAATTTCTATAATTCTTTAACTCTGTCTTTCCTGTTTACATTGTTTCCTGATTGCTTTAGTTGTGGTTTGTTAGTTTGATGCAACTTTACAAAGTTTCAAATATATGATTAACTAAACTAAATCCATCCATTATCTTAAACCACTTCTTCCTTTTTGGGTCGAGGGGGTCACTGGTGCCCATGTCCGTCAGTCACTTTGCAAGAGGCGGGGGACATCCTGAACTGGTCTCCAGTCCATCACAGGGACACATAGAGACAAACGAGACAAACAATCATTCGGTCTCTCACTCACACCTAGGAACAATTTAAAGTTACTAATCAGCCATACATGCATGTTTTTGGTCTGTGGGAAGAAACCATAGTACTTTGTAACATGATTATGTAATAGGATACCATTGGACACAAAAAGCTTGAATTTCAATGAAAAGATCCACATTTTTGATGACTAAAAGACAAAAACGTCTAATGTTTTATATAGAGTGGAGAGACTTCCATTAGAGACCCCCTTCTGAGCAGCAGTTATCCAAACTGACAGAATCTGTTAGACCATCTTTGTGCATGTCTGTATGAGTGTGGGTCTGTGGCAGTATGGTTTTCCTCAGCAGTGCATTAAAGAAGTCACCGGCTCCTCATATGGTTTGCTCGTCTTTCTGTTGCTTCCTGCCAAAGTTTGACGTGATTCGGAAAAGAGGCATAGATCCGCTTACCAGTATTCCCTCTAGGCCTGTTGGTTTCTACTCTGTCACCACTTTTTTATGATAGATATCATTGGCCCTGAACCAGATAAACTTAAACCATCTAATGATTATGTCATCTTTGGATCTAAATGGTAAATCAAAGGCTATGCCAAGTGTGTAACTCAAAAAAACTTATTTACAGACGACGTATAGACAAGCTCCAAGTTGATACGTAGATATGTTGGGTGTCTCAAAAGTATGTGAAGTATGATATAAGTAGCTTTAGTAGACGTGGTGCGTAACCTACAGTTATTTGAAATGTCTAGCAGATCCTTGAAAAGCCTCTTTTTTTTAGATGCGTCAAAGGAAATGTCTCCCATTTGCTTTATGCTGTTTGTTTTAAGTTTAGAAATACATCATTTCACAAGACCATAGCTTACTTTAATTTATTGTAGCTTTTTCTCTAAACTTTTGAAGCTTAAAATTTAGTTAGCTTTTTTAACGTCATTCTTTCATGACCTCTTCATCTTTATGGTTTAATTAATTTGTTTTATTCTCTTTCATCCCGTGCTGCAACAGGAAAACTCTATGAGCAAAAATAGCTGCGGAGTAGATGGGTTTTATGAAAACTTGTACTGTTTTATCTATTACGGACTTGTTTTGTGGTATTATCATATGTTGCAGGTAATAATGTAATTTGCCTGTTGGTGTATGTGTTTGTCTGTTAGCAAAATATCTCTCCAGCCACAGGGTGAATATTATTGAAACTCTCAGAAAGTCTTCTTCTTCTTTTGGCATTTCTCTCTTCAGGGGTCTCCACAGCGAGCCATCCTCCATCTCACTCTGTCCTCACTCCAACTACCTCCATGTTCTCTTTAACTGCATCCATATGTCTCCTCTTTGTCTTTTTTCTGGTAGGTGCATTTTTAACATCCTTCTACCAATATACCCACTGTCCCTCCTCTGGACTTGTCCAAACCATCTCAGTCTGGCCTCTCTAACTTTATCTCCCAGTTGTTCAACCTGTGCTGTACCTCTGATGATCTCATTCCTAATCTTATCCATCCTTGTCACTCCTAAGGAGAACCTCAACATCTTCATTTCTGCCACTTCCAGTTCTTTCTCAGGTCTTTTTGTCAGTTCCACTGTCTCCAGACCATACAACATAGCTGGTCTCACAATTGAAACTCTCAGAAAGTCTTCTTCTTTCAGCTTTTCCCTCTTAGTAGTCGCCACAGCGAGTCATCCTCCTCCACCTCACCCTGTCCTCTGCATCCTCTGTCCTCACTCCAACTACCTTCATGTCCTCTCTAACTGCATCCATATATCTCCTCTTTGGCCTTCCTCTTTGTCTTTTTCCTGGCAGCTGCATTTCTAACATCCTTCTACCAATATACCCACGGTCCCTCCTCTTGACATGTCCAAACCATCTCAGTCTGGCCTCCCTAACTTTATCTCCCAGTTGTTCAACCTGTGCTGTACCTCTCATGATCTCATTCCTAATCTTATCCAGCCTTGTCACTCCTAAGGAGAACCTTAGCATCTTCATTTCTGCTACTTCCAGTTCTTTCTCCTGTCTTTTTGTCAATGCCACTGTCTCCAGACCATACAATATAGCTGGTCTCACCAGTCTTGTAAACATTTTCTTTGACCTTTGTTGACACCTTTTTGTCACAAATCACTCCTGAAACTTTTCTCCATCCACTCCATCCTGCCTGGACTCTCTTTTTCACTTCTTTACCACATTCCCCATTTTCCTGGACTGTGGACCCCAAGTACTTGAAGTCCTGCACTTTTGTGACCTCTATTCCTTGTATTCTCACTGTTCCACCAGCCTCCCTCTCATTCACACACATGTACTCTGTCTTACTACGGCTGACTTTCATTTCTCTTCTTTCAAGTGCATACCTCCACCTCTCCAAGTTCTCTTCCACCTGTTCCCTGTTCTCACCACAGATCACAATGTCTTCTGCAAACATCATGGTCCACGGGGATTCTTGCCTGACCTCATCTGTTAGTCAATCCATCACCAGAGTAAACAAGAAGGGGCTCAGAGCCGATCCTTGATGCAATCCCACCTCCACCTTGAAGCTATCTGTCACTCCTACTGCACATCTCACCACTGTCCTACTGTCCTCATACATGTCCTGTACCAGCCTAACATACTTTTCTGCCACTCCAGATTTCCTCATGCAATATCACACCTCCTCTCTTGGCACTCTGTCATATGCTTTTTCTAAATCCACAAAGACACAATGGAGTTCTTTCTGACCCTCTCTGTACTTCTCCATCAGCATTCTCAAAGCAAAGATGGCATCTGTGTTGCTCTTTCTCGGCATGAAACCATAATGCTGCTCACAGATAGTCGCCTCTCCTCGAAGTCTTGCTTCCATAACTCTCTCCCAGATCTTCATCGTGTGGCTCATCAACTTAATTCCCCTGTAGTTGCTACAACTCTGTACATCACCCTTGTTCTTCAAAATGGGCACCAGCACACTTCTTCTCCATTCCTCAGGCATTTTCTCACTTTAACTGCTAGAAAGACATCTACAACTGATTCATTTTTGGATTCAACCTAATTTAAGATGGCCTTCACAGCTGCTCAGCCTTAGCAAACTCAGCAATGGGTATAACTCAGCCAGTTTTACAGATACTGAATTAAAATTAGGCATGGTAGTAGCTGGAAGTTATCCCCAACTTATTTCTGGGATGATTTGATTTTATAATGTTCTTGTCAAAAATTTTGACATGCAAAGCTGTGGGCGATATGCAACTTTTCAATTGGAATGCTAGTTTCATTTTAACTGTATCTGAAATAATGTAAATATTGTATGTTTTTACATGAAATCAAGAATGTGTTTCTTGCTGCTGCCACCATTAGAAGCCTAAATAATTTGCTGCCCTGCTTTTAATACGTTATGATAAGATGAGAGTTTCTGTGAAGGGCAGCGCCTTCCCACACGCTGGTGTCTGTGGTCTCCTTTATGTTAATACTCTGACCTAAAATATGCAGAGGCTATTCACGAGGCTATTATTAGTGGGAATACATGTGTATGCTCCGTTTGGTGGCATCCCCACAGTCTCTCATAGCAGCCAATGACTCAAGGTTAACACAGAAACCACTGTGACCCAACATCACTCTGAGGGGGACGCCTCATAAAAAATGTACCATGGATAAATGCTAAGCATGCCGATTAATACACTTTTATATTCTGATATCGAAATGTTATTACGGTGAATAGTTAGAAACAAAGATGGCAGCAACCTGAGGGTGCACCCAAAGCTGAGAGTGGGCGTCGTCAGTCTTCCCATCATTACAACTAGAGTAGAAGTCTGGAGCGTTGACAATCAGACACACTTCTAATCTCTCTCCATCCTCCTTTTCTTTTCTCACTCTTTTGTAATTATGTTGCTCATGCCAGATCTGCTAAAGGGTTAGCCAATTAGACAATAAAGACCAGAGCTTTCTCTCCTCTGAGGTCATGTCTTTCTTTTCTTCACCTTTTATACTCCATCATGTAGAGCCATAATGTCCATCTTGGATTAAGAATAAAGAAAAAGCTCCTCCCTGTTACACATTTTTGTGTTTCTGTTTGATTCTTTATGGTATGCCATGACCTTTGTGGCTTTGAGCAAGCCAGTAAGTGGATATTTATCTCATAGACTTCAACTTGGCTCCTTTTGCTTCTTCAGTCTCTTTCATTCTGTCTTTTTCTCTCAGCTTTACAGCTTTAACTTCTTCTTTTGATCCATTGCTCCAGAGGTTTTCTTTTTATGTCATCTTAATCTCATTTAAAACAACATTAACACAAACCAAGACCCTTTTAACTTGATCTCTGGGGTAGAGAAAGCAGATGGCCATGCAGGATCTTTTTTTTTTTTTTTTACTTTAGAGCAAGATAAAGACATGTTTCTGAGACTTTAATGTTCTTCTTAATTGTATGTGGTGTATTGTAAGTGCTGGCTAAAGATAGTTTGAGAACTGTAGCTGGTGTCCGGGGCGGACGCAGCAGCTTTCGCTGGTGGTTTTAGACCACTGGCAAGCAGCTGCATAGTCTGTAGAAGAAATAATTACAATTGTTGAGCTTTCGTCCCCATTTTCTGCCCCTTCCTCCCAGCCTGTACTTGTTTTCTGCCATGCTGATGTAGGGTTTGTATGATCCCTAGAAATATGGGCTGCTGTTAGTGGTCTTGTGTGACGTTCTTTACTTTTCAATTGAATCATGTCACTAAAGCTGGAGCTGGAGTAAGTTGGAAGCATGCTGGCAATCACAGTGAAGTGTGGGGCGTGTTTGAATGGTCAAACTTTACGACATATACAGTGACAGCATGACTATATAAACCAAGACGTAATTTTAACGCACTTGTCAAATAAATTTTTAACATCTCTTAAAAATTGTACTTAAAAAAATTGTGACGTTAAAAGAAAGACTTATTTGGTTTTCAGTGTTTGATGTAAATAAAGATATATGAAATATGATGTAGATACATTTGCTAAGTTTAGTATGAAAACTAGTGGTAGTTGGATACTGGTGTGTTTGGCTGTGTGCATACTTAACTGCTGTGTGTTGGCACCTCCAAAGCTTATAGTCGAGTTGATGAATGGTCCTAAAGCTTATCAGTTTTATTTAATTTACCGTACTTTCTGCTGAACACATCGCACCTCCGTAAAAGTTGCATCAGTCCAAATATGTGTAATAAAGTGGGAAAAAAACATAAATAAGTTGCTTCTTCATGTAAGGTGCATCTATTATGCATCACCGCTGATGCGGCACGTTTGTTATGCGTCACCGCTGACCACCCAGAAATGTGGGCCGGTGTTGTGCCAGAAATCGATTGGCTGCCAAATGGCGGCCGCCGGAGCGTGCACGGGTGGACTTTAACACGAATTTATCAAGACTAACACTTAAAAACAATTATTTGTTTGCTCGACATTATAGCAAAGGTGTGTCTGAGTTGAACTTTTCTTTAATAAATGCATTTTAATGGTCAGATCAGCTGCATTTTGCCTGGGCGGCGCAGTGAAATGCAGCTGCCTTGACGTTTGCTCCAGGAGTCCCGGAGCAAGACCAAGGTGGCCTTTATGGCAAGCCAAGTGTCTCATTAATAGCCACTTTTACCTATTAATGAGTCACTTGACTTGACATATTACTTGAGAGCCCTCTAGTGGCTGCAAATGGTAATGTTTAATATTTTTCATGTCAGAATGAATGAAATCGTCAGATCTCAGTCAAAAATTGGGTTATAAATATGGGGAGAAAAAACTTATATTAGTTGCTTTGGTGTATAAGCACAGTACTTGCAAATTCATGCAAAAAAGTGCGACTTATATGGAGAAAAATACAGTAATTATTTTCATTACCTTTCATCCAGTGCTTAATTTGTAAACCAAACGATGCTGGAATGCAAATAGCGGTGTGAGACCAAGCTTCACCGAGGCCAACACGGATACTGGAATGTACACACAGCACAACTCAGGTGCACAAATGTTAAAATACCAAACTAATTCATATTTATAATTTACTTTTAAACATTTTGTGTGTGATTTACAAGTATAGTCTATTAATTACAGGATAATTTCTTACCTTACTAGTTGTTTAGCACGCTCTGCTTCTCTCATGTATCCTAACAACCCACCACCCTACCCACATCCCCACCCGTTTGGCTCATGGAGGTAAGGGGCGTTTCACTTCAGGACAAATTGAGATTGCCGATTGATCAGTTGCTGACGAGCCCACTGGACTGATAGATAGGTGGCATCGAGGAACCGACTCGTGCAAAAAATCATAGAGTTTACTGGCCCATTTGTGTCATCATTTATTACATATTTATTCAAAATGTATTCAATATTTTGGTGAATCTAAGGTTTGAGAGCTAAGCTTCCTTACATAACTTTATTATTAGTAGGCCTGAGAGTTACCAGATCCAAGCAAACAGTTATCGGAATGTACCTTGTCAAAATAAGAGAGTTCCGATCCGGCTCAAATTAATCTCTGTTTTCATCCATTCACAAGTTTTGACCATTTACCCAAAGTCAAGTCGACAACACAGCTGGACCAGAAAGGAAACCAACACTTTTCATCTTATCCTCAGGGAGTTTGAAGTGTTTTAATTTCTCCAACATGTTTTGGGTTTTCTTTGAGGTTTTATCTTAGAAAGGTGCACCCAAAAACTTTAAATTGTGGTGTCCAGAAAGTATTCTGATCAAACGCCTGAACCACCTCAGCTGACTTGTTTCATGGCGGAGGAGCAACGGCTCTTCTCTGAGCTCCTCCTGGATTATGGAGCTTTTCACCCTAAGTTTAAGGTTGAGGCCTCAGGCCAACCAATTTACAGAGATCCCCATACTTTAGGTGTTTGCAGTATTGATTAAATGTCCCACGTTGGTGCACGCAAACAAACCTTTTGTCCCACGGTTGGTTGCTATCTAGTCACCACTTGCACAAGCCCCCAAGAAGTGATTGCACCTCAGCTATTAGAAGATGAAGTCCGAGTCCTATTATAAAGCATTTTCCTTGAACTATTTTCTAAAGTTGCAAAAGGTAGTGGTTAAACATTCTGTTTTGAAATGGTACACCCTTTTAAGACGCCAATACACCATCATTTGTTGCTGATTTATTTTATGTAAACGGATGCAATCTCAATATGCACATATGTAGTATGGTTAGTAGCTTATTTATCTATCTTTATAAAATATTAACAGGCAATATTTTTATGCTTGTTAGGAAATATTTGTAGGAACACCAACCATAATATATAAAAATACCGTACTTACCGCTGTACACGTTGCACCACCATATAAGTCGCATCTGTCTAAATATGTCTAATAAAGTGGAAAAAAAACATAAATACGTTGCTTCGCCATATAAGTCACATCTTTTATGAGTCACCGCTGGTGTGTCGTGTTTGTTACGCGTCACCGTTGACCACTTGGAAATGTGGGCCAGTGTTGTGCCAAAAATCGATTGGCTGCCAAATGGCGGCTGCAGGAGCGTGCATGGGAGGACTTTAACAAGAATTTAACAAGATTAACACTTAAAAACAATTATTTTTTTTCTCAAAATTATAATAAAGGTTTGTCTCAGTTGCACTTTTCCTTACTAAATGCACTTTAAGGGTCAAATCAACTGCATTTCAAAAGCCGATTCACGGCTGCGGGAGCGCGCAGAGGGAGGACTCGCTGTGCATTTCTTCAAAATTTAACAAGATAACCACCTAAAAACTATTATTTGTTTGCTCGACATTATAGCAAAGGTGTGTCTCAGTTGAACTTTTCCTTAATAAATTAACTTTAATGGTCAAATTAGCCGCATTTCGCCTGGGTGATGCGGCAAAATGCAGCTGATTTGACGTTTGCCCCAGGAGTTCCTGAGCGAGACGAAGGTGGCTTTGTAAGGCAAGCCAAATGTCTCATTAATAGCCACTTATACCTATTTTTTTTTTAATTAACCTTTTTTAACCAGGCAAATCACATTGAGATCACAGATCTCATTTGCAAGGGAGGCCTGGGCCTGACGGCAGTCTAACATGCATGTTTTTATCTGTGGGAGGAAACCAGAGTACCCAGAGAAAACCCACGCAAGCACGAGAAGAACATGCAAACTCCACACAGAAAGACCCCATAGTGGAAAAAATATATATATAT
>NC_056498.1:23055893-23068127 GCF_014905685.2 Nematolebias whitei | reverse complement strand
ACATGAGCTGACTAGTTTTAAACCCAGAATAAGCAAACAGACAGAGAGGACTCAACACTTGACTGAAAGGTAAGTACAGCTTATTGTGAAATGGAGATATTTACACAGGGGAAATATCTGCAAGGATAAAGAGGTCAGGTAAGTATGAGGATTCGTGGAACAAGAGTTTTCAATAATTCAATTCAGTTCAGTTTATTTATATAGCACCAAGTCACAATGTTTCTCAGGCCACTGTACAGAAACATTCATATACAGTGGGGAGAACAAGTATTTGATACACTGTTGATTTTTCAGGTTTTCCCACTTGCAAAGCTTGTAGATGACTGTAATTTTTTATCATAGGTACTCTTCAACTGTGAGTGATGGAATCTAAAACAAAAATCCAGAAAAATACAATGTATGATTTTTAAATAATTAATTTCCATTTTATTGTGTGAAATAAGTATTTGATACACCAGAAAAATGAAACTTAATATTTGGTACAGAAACCTTTGTTTGCAATTACAGAGATCAGACGTTTCCTGTAGTTCTTGACCAGGTTTGCACACACTGCAGCAGGGATTTTGGCCCACTCCTCCATACAGATCTCCTCCAGAGCCTTCAGGTTTCGGGGCTGTCGCTGGGCCACACGGACTTTAAGCTCCCTCCAAAGATTTTCTATGGGATTCAGGTCTGGGGACTGGCTAGGCCACTCCAGGACCGTAAGATGTTTCCTACGGAGCCACTCTTTAGTTGCCTTGGCTGTGTGTTTTGGGTCGTTATCATGCTGGAAGACCCAGCCACGACCCATCTTCAGTGCTCTTACTGAGGGAAGGAGGTTGTTGGCCAAAATCTCACGATACATGGCCCCATCCATCCTTCCCACAATATGGTGCAGTCGTCCTGTCCCCTTTGCAGTAAAGCATCCCCAAAGAATGATGTTAACACCGCCATGCTTCACGGTTGGGATGGTGTTCTTGGGGTTGTACTCATCATTCTTCTTCCTCCAAACATGACGAGTGGAGTTTAAACCAAAAAGTTCTATTTTTGTCTCATCAGACCACATGACCTTCTCCCATTCCTCCTCTGGATCATTCAGATGGTCATTTGCAAACTTCAGACGGGCTTTGACATGAGTTGGCTTGAGGAAGGGCACCTTGCGTGCACTGCAGGATTTTAATCCTTGACGGCGTAGAGTGTTACTGATTGTTTTCTTGGAGACTGTGGTCCCAGCTCTATTCAGGTCATTGACCAGGTCCTGCCGTGTAGTTCTGGGCTCATTCCTCACCTTCCTCAAGATCAATGAGGCTCCACGAGGTGAGATCTTGCATGGCGCCCCAGACCGAGGGAGATTTTCCGTTATTTTGTATTTCTTCCATTTTCTAATAATTGCACCAACTGTTGTTGCCTTCTCACCAAGCTGCTTGCCTATTGTCCTGTAGCCCATCCCAGCCTTGTGCAGGTCTACAATTTTATCCCTGATGTCCTTACACAGCTCTCTGGTCTTGGGCATTGTGGAGATGCTGGAGTCTGATTGATTGAGTGTGTGGACAGGTGTCTTTTATACAGGTCACGAGTCCAAACAGGTGCAGTTAATACAGGTAATGGGTGGAGAACAGGAGGGCTTCTTAAAGAAGAACTAACATGTCTGTGAGAGCCAAAATTCTTACTGGTTGATAGATGATCAAATACTTATTTCACACAATAAAATGGAAATTAATTATGTAAAAATCATATATTGTATTTTTCTGGATTTTTGTTTTAGATTCCATCACTCACAGTTGAAGAGTACCTATGATAAAAATTACAGTCATCTACAAGCTTTGCAAGTGGGAAAACCTGAAAAATCAACAGTGTATCAAATACTTGTTCTCCCCACTGTACATAAAAAGTAAGTTAACATTATTTATCTGAGGAGCAGACTGCTTTGAGTTTAACTCCATTGCAGATTCTTGAGCAAGCATGAAGGTGACAGTGGAAAGGAAAAACTCCCTCACGAGGAAGAAACCTTTAGCAGAACCAGGATCAGGACAAGTGGCCATCTGCTTCGACCGACTGGGCTTGAGAGGAACAGATACACAATAGGTCGAAAATCATGTTAAGATAGAAATAGTATCAAATGAAAATTATTCAATTGCAACAATTCATTTAAGGAAATGAGGTCAATTTGTCCTCCAGTAGTCTAAGCCTATGGCAGCATAACAAGCCGACCCTAACTATAGGATTTATCAAAAATGAAAGTCTTAAGCCCAGTCTTTATTTTCCCATTTACCCTTTATTTATACAGATAGTCTCATTGAGTCACGAGAACTCATTTTGAAGAGAGATCTGTTTTTGGGAACAAATTGTTGGGGTTGAGGGCCTTGCTCAGGGGCCCAGAGTGGGGCAATTGAGTGTGGAGGCACGTGTGGGTGTTTCACCTTTTCCACCCACATTTTAATGTTGATGGTACTGGGAGTTGAACCTACAATTTTCCGATCACAGGTCCATCTTCTCTAACCTCTGTGCCACCACTCCCCTTAAGCCCAGTCTTAAAACTGGACAATGTGTCAGCCTTACGGACGGAAACTTGAAGTTGGTTCCACAAGAGAAGAGCCTGATAACTGAAAGATCTTCCTCCCATTCTGCTCTTGGAAACTCTAGGAATCACGAGTAAGCCTGCAGTCTGAGAGCGAAGTGCTCTGTTAGGAAAATATGGAACAATAAGATCTCTAAAACAAGATGGAGCTAGGTTGTTGAGAGCTTTGTAGGTTAGAAGTAGAATTATAGTTATTTTTGCTAGTTTGTCCTACAGAGCTGGAAGCGTGGAACAGATTTGAAGAGGAGCATGAAGGTTCCAGGGGAGTGGAGTACAGGTGAGTGATTGTAGGAGTGTGGCATGGTGGAAACCAGACGAGCAGCTTCAGTGTCGACAGCTGGGACTGATCTCAGGCTGTTTCGAGGAGTCAAGAAGTAAGTAGTTCCAGACAGACTCAAGGAGACTCGAGGAAGGTGAATAATCGCAAGGGTGGAAAAACCAATGGAGCAGGTCTTGACAAGAACCCAAAGAAAAGCATAGGAGAGTATTCTCAAGGAATTAAGGTACTTGTAGTCGTGGCTGTCACAAAGTACCCAAGGGCTTCAGTGATCCAGCATCAAACTGCTGTCCCACAGGAGCTGAAGTACAGCAGTCCTCATCAAAGCAGGATCAGGAACAGGTGTGATGGGGTCGGCTCTGCCCAGCCGCTCAGGAGCTGCAGAAGCCAGGTAAGGCTCAAAGTGTCCAGAACCTCCACAGTACTTTCTTCTCTGGGCCATAACTTCTCATCCGCTCAAGATAATTTGCTAATACTTGATGCACATATGCATCTTTACTGGGCGGAGTGTCACATAATTTTCATCACTCCAGCTCTAAGGTCAAGGTTGCAAATCAAGGTCAAACTTAAAACAAGGGATTTTCTCGTCCGAGCCATAACTTGTTATCCACACAAGACAATTTAAGGACACTTCATATGAATTTTTATCACTACTAGACTACTAGTGTTGCGTAACCTTTTTATTACCTCAGTTTCAAGATCACAAATCAAGGTCAAATGTTATACAAGGTCTTTGCTTGGCCTGGCCGTTGCCAAAGAGTTCTGTATTGCTGTATAATAGTTTGTCGATGGGCATATAATGTACCATATGTGGTACTCTTGTTTTATCTGGGGGGGGGGGGGGATTCTACACATCTGTTATACACATCCATGCTTTGTTTTTTTGTTTTTTTTCAAAACATGCTAATACCAATAAAATACTTGCACTCAAAACACACGCACACACTAAAAATGTTGATTCAAATATACCTTGACTAATGAGAACATGTCAGAACATTATAATTTTGCTCAAGGCAAAGTTTTGTCTTCAGATTTTATTGTCTTCATCAGTAACTGACAAAAATAAAAGCCTCAAACCATAGTTTGAAAAGCTGTCTAGTAAAAATGGTCAAATATGGTTTGAAAGCATGAAGAAAAGCCAAAAACCTGATCTCAAAGATTTGTGTTTGCCAAGCTGTTTAGAAGTCCTGAGGTCAGTTATATGTCCCTGTGGGTAGATTCAGTTTCACTGAAATATTCACAGTATTTATTGGTGGACGTGTGCGATTTTCAAGATATTTAGATGACTTACCCTTTAATTTCCCGGATATTGACTGTTGACTGGAATGTTGTTATTGCCGGCAAACATTTCTTTGGCGTAACACAGAATTGCACAATGTTTACAAAATCAAGTTCACTGAAGCCTCTTGATCCCTCGAGAAGACGCGTGGCAGCAGCGATCTTCAAATCGACCCTGAACATAAATGCATCCATCTGACTGTGGATGGACTGGACTGTTTGTTGTTTAAGACAAGACATATTTATTGCATGAGCTCCATATATTGTTGGAAACTCAGACTTTTGAAAGGGATGCCCTGAGGTAGGCGTACACTGAACAACGCTAAATGTTAAGGAGGTCTATAAAAATGTTGAAATTAAAGTGATGTAGTAATCATTTCTTTTCCTGTCTTATCCCCTCGACCTTCACTTCCTGCAGAAATCTCCAAAGTGTAGTCAAAACAAAAACAAAGAAATCCCTGTAATGATAACTTTTTCTGAACCCTGAGGAATGTAAAGAATCTTGACATGTCACTGGTTATCAACATCTGAGCACTGGACACTCTGCAGCTCATGTTGCTTTGTACTGTCAAGCTAATTCCTGCTTATGCAGACTTAGATATCATACGGATGAAACGGAAACAGCCACAGGTTGTTGGGGTGCCTGCATGCATTTAAATGTGCCACTTTCAAGGGTCTGACACATACCAGGCAATAGTTCAGAGCCTGGCTATGTCGCCTAAGGCAACACATACCACATAATCAAAAACCACTTCACCAGTGAGTCTTTACATCTTTAAAAGTTTGAAATGCAGACATTATGAGAAAAATGTTGTTCCTTGAAGGAGTGCATATCACCTGTTGCCTTTCAAGATAAAGGTATAGAAATGACAAACATAAGATGATCTTGGATTAAAACTTGGCATGAAAAGTAGCTGGCCCTTATTTACTGAACATACAGTAGTTCAGCTGGGGCTGTGGTAACTCGGTGGTCAGCGCTGTGGTTCTTTAACCCTGAGGCTGCAGGTTTGAGTCCAGGTTGAAGGACACCTGGTGTAAAAGAAGTGCCAAATCTTTCATGTGAGTTCACTTTCTGTTGTGACCCCCTGCAGAAGAGAGTAGCTGAAAGAAAAACACAACCAGCAGTAGTTCATCTGTAGAAAAGCATGCCAATAAGCAGCATAAAAACACTTTTCAGTTTGTATCACTTAGGCCTGTCGCAATAAACAATAAATCAATTAATTGCATGATAAATGAAAATGATCAACCTCATTTTCATTTATTGTTTCTTCGTGTCTCTTTCTTTCTACTGGACACTGGGTGACAAAAAGCTCAACTCCGGTGTTCTTTACTGACCCCTCCCTTTCTCTTTTCTCTTTAATATCTGTTTTAATTGTCCAAAATCGTGTTTTTGGATTGTTAAAAGCAGCTAAGCTAACAGGCCGACCTCGGAGAAAAAACCTCCATCTTGTCGAAGCTCCAAAATTCATGGTTGAAACCCGCGCCTTCGTGTAAAAAGTTGTTTTTGTCTGCAAAAAGAAGTTGAGCACTTGTTTACTGATTTTAATTTTTTTTTTAATTAAAAGCTTTGTGTGAAAAATGCTATGCTAAAAAGCTCAAACCACACAGAGCGTCCGCCATTTTGAGAACCAAAGAGAGATAGTCCATGTCACGTCAAGGGGCTTCCCTCCCATTTTTCTTAAAGAGACACGTTGCTTGCTCCCTCACTATCCATCCTTCGGTTCAAACAGTCTTATACTGCCATCCGGTGGTCGAAAAAGGGTACTACACTCAAAACAAATTAATCAACATTTCTTCTTAAATTTGACAATAATTACTAATTATAATATTATTAATTATTGTCAAATTTCAAACAATATTATCATTTATCGCAATAACTTCTGAGACAATTAATCGCCCAGCAAAATTTGTTATCGTGACAGGCCTAGTATAACTGACCATTTTTTTCCTACTTTTGTTAAGGTGATACACCTCCAGAAGAATAGGTTAAAACAGGGGTTTCTCAAACTGGGTTCCTCCCTCAGACAATTTTTAATAAAGTAGATGTGATTTCCTGCATTTTGGTGTATTTTAACAGGTTGTTAAACATGCATGTGCTTATAAAAAAAGTTTTTTTTTTTTTGGCTGACTCCGGACCCCCTAGTTTGAGAACCACTGGGTTGAAACACACTTTTTATGTTAAAATTTGGCATTTGAATAGTTTTGAACTTGCATGTTTCTGTTGTCTGCAGCTTGACACTGGTCTATCATTACTGTTATTTAGACTTTGGTGTTTTTAAAGTAAACTTGTAAAGATTTTTACTTTTTGTCTATAAACATTATTTCCTCCAGCATTAAAAACCACTGCAGACTGTCTGCTTCTGTTCAGTTTATTTGCTTCAGTCCAAGTCGTCGTTTATCAACGTTTTTGTGGCGAGAATGAAAGTCCAAGTTGCTCAACATGAATTCCTGCTCATTTTGGAGGCGAACGCCTGGGATTTCCTCACAAGCTGAGAAAGGATTTACTCGCCCACACTCCATTAATTGCTTTAACTGATTGGATTCAGGTTTAGTTTGGCATTTTTCTTCAGAGTGAAGCAAATGGAAAGAAAGCAAGAAAGGGTAATTCTTTACAACAGGGCCATGCATCTTTCTGTGTCTGAATGTTGTGACGGAGGCTCCGCGCCTTATACTTTGGGATGGAACAGTTTAGGAAAAGAGAAACTCCTTCTTTCCAAAACTTTTTCACAGCAGCAGCAGTGAGTCAGTAATACAGACTTTAGTGTTTAACAGCTTGGATGAGTTTTAAAGTCAATGTAGCTGCATGGTTTTTGGTACCACAAAAAATTGCATAGCTAACTTTTCACATGGGACGAGTTTTAAGTCCATCCATCCATTCATTATGTATGGAGTTTTTAAGACATTTTGGGAAATATAGGTTTTGATTGTGTTGGAGATTTTTGTCTTTTTTTTTCCCTCTGGAGAGCATTTACCAGGTGAAGAAGACTGAAGGTTTAATTAGTGTATCAGACAATGTAGACCAATAACTTTAGTGATTCCTGAATTTTCCAATAGAGTTGCATCGAGTATAGCCACCAATTTCATAATGTGCCCTGACCTCAGTATTGTCATCTAGTGAGCAAACAACAAATGGCTCTTAGACAGTAATTCTATTACACACATTAACCAGGATGAACCAAACGAACATATTGAGTCTTGTGAAAACAGTAGCACATAGAAGGTGAAAGAGGAGGAGGATTAAATAAATGGTCCACAACTTACATAACACCTTTTTACCTGTCTAGGTTCTGCAAAGCACTGTAAAGAGTTTCACAGTCAAACAAACAAAAATGGGGTCAGTGCCTCCCTTTATATATTTTATACGCTGTATGCAGCCCTTTTTTATGTTCTCGGTCTTACACTGATAAGGATATTGGCAGGTAGTGTGGGTTTGGTGACTGGGGACCAAACCCCCAACCCTCCAATCAAAAGAGGACCACCTTACTCACTGTGCCAAGCCACCCCTAGCAATTGACAACAATGTTTACATTTATGACATTAAATAAAACTTATTGCTAATTATTTGATGAACTAGGATTACATCTGGCTCACATTTACAGCATCGTATCTTCATCGTATCATTTTTCAGGTGTGGTGGTGCATGCCAATGTAATGTAATCCAAGCAACTGGGAGGCCAAGGCAGGAGGTTTGATGAAGATATTGATGATGGCGTTATTGATGAAAACTATAATTTAATACCAATTGTAACTGTTTTAATGATCTCTTGTGTTAGGGCATTTCCAGCAAATCAATTAGGTTATTGTCAGTTGGGGTATTATTAAACAATGTTTTTCAGCTGACATTTACTCCTTGGCAAAAACATTTGACTATTTCCCTTTTGACCTGCTAACTTGATGATTGTATGTAATCTACATTGATTATTATATATTTTTGTGATATTTCTTTCTCTAATTTACTGTTTAGAGCCTATTTTCTGTGCAGTTTAAAAATAGGCATGTCTGTACTACACTTGAACAGACAGCGACCTTTGAGGCATTATTCATCAAGCCTGGTGGAATCACAAACATGTTTCCCCATCACGAGGGGAATCCAGGTGGCAAGGGTCAATCTTAATTACTATTATTTTACTCTTCATATTGGTGAGGTTGTATTTGAACCCCAAGGTCAAAATACATAAATACACAAAAATTGCACCTCCGTTCATCACAGTTAGTATCCATACATTGGTGGCGGCTCACCGCCAACCGACACTCTATGATGAGGTTACTGACAGTTCATGACAGTTCTCTTGTGAAGCTTTGCCACTTCAGAAAATAAACTTTACATGTACTCATGCCCAAGTAGATATCCAAGTTTACATAGCCGTTTTTTTTTGTTTTGTTTTTTTTTTGGGGGGGGGGGGGGGGATTCTGCTTGTTTTTTTTTAGTTATAGCACTGTTTCCTATCAAAAGTATGAAAATAGAAGATCAACTGTTGAAGTTGAGAAATATGTGAACAATGGGTGGCTATGCCACCCAAATTCTTGTCTTTATAAAGATGACGACAAAAGAAAGATATTATCTGGCAATTCATTGTTCAAAAGATGACTCTTCTGGTGATAACTCCAGGTAAAATATGGTAAGGTTCATGCTTAGGTCTACACCAGCAGCAATCTGCGTTACAGCACACTTCATATGTTTTAGCTGCGTCGATTGATTTGCTTTCAAAGAAACACCACTCCACAGTTTTCCCTGTGGGTTTTGGCTTTACTTCACTGTTCAGCTAACCACACATAATTTTCAAGACTGCATGGATTGGAGGCCCATTTACTGCGTTAGCTTTAGGATGTAACTCCGGGTTCAAAAGTACAGGACCTAGCTCTTTTATTGAAGAGAAATTAGGTATTTTCCCCCTTATTTACTATTTGTTGTTTACAGTAGTCCTTCATTTATCGCGGGGGATCCATACCCTGAAGCCCCGCGATAAGTGAAAAACCTCCAAGTAGGAGTAGTAGCACAAGCAGTAAGTAGTTTTAAACACTTTCCACACTCTTGCAATATTCTAAACAATGTTTCTAAACTCTAAACGCTCTAAAAGAGCACAGAATGTCATGATTTCCCTCTCTCTGCTTCCGCTGCTATTTGCCACTTGCAGTCCTCTCGGCCATGTCCACCCCTCCATTCTGCACAGAGATCAGCTGATCAGCTGCAGTAGGTAGCTTATCCTGCAGTGTGGGCTGCACAAAGGTGCAGCAGGTGCTAAATAATTTATTAGAAATTAAAAAATCCATGCCGATCGTGCGGCTCATCCATCAATCAGCCAATTGTTTGTCATGTCCAATCTTACTTTGAAAAACCACAGTAGAGCGGGTCCACAAAAAATGAGCTGCAAAGTAGCGAGGGACTACTGTATATAGAAGCTCTGTAGTTTGTAGCTCATATTTGCCTTTCTCTCTCTGTCTGCCTAATTCAGACTCCCTTTTTTATAGTGAAATTTAAAGCATTTGAGCCGTTTATGATTTTTTTTTTTTTTTTGGTTTAAATGAACCCTTTGTCATAACTGCCCTCGGTTATTTCAAAGTCTTTCGTGACCATATTGGCCCCTTTGTCCATGCCACATGTTTCAGTTCTGTCCTTTACCCCAGTTAAATGAGACATAGAGGTCTGTAAAAAAGCCTTAATTAATGACTGCTGCTGCCATGTTTGTAGGCCAGGGATGCTGTAAAACAGAAACGACTTGCTTTACAAACTGAGGCTCCTCTGCAAGTTAAAAAAGGACGGAGACGAAGGAGTAAGGAGACAGTAAGGTTGTAAACTGGCACTATTAGGACCCTCCTCAGCAGGGGAAAATTAAAAACAAGGAGCCATGAAACAACCAGTTCTGTGAAGTCATACCTGAATGTGTCATTAACACTTCTTGTTTGTACACCCCTCTATTTTTCTTTTTTCCGTTTGTCTTGTGCCTGAGTTTATTCTTACTTCCAGCTCCCGTCTTTTCCACTGTATGCCCAGCTTTGCACGATACTGTTTCAGGCTACCAAGTACAACATTTTAGAACAATCACCTACTGACACCTGGTAGGCAAATTACAAAACCTACCTGGTACTTTAATGAAGCTTATTGAAGTGTATAATATTTGCGTGTTCACAGTCTAGAAATGTAAATCTATGTTATGTTTATTTTCATATTTTAGGTGTGGTGGAATATCCTGTCAGAAAAAAACAATAATTTATCCATTCATCCATTTTCTTCCACTTATCCGGGGTCGGGTCGCGGGGGTAGCAGCCTAAGTAGGGAGGCCCAGACTTCCCTCTCCCCAGCCACTTGGGCCAGCTCTTCTGGGGGAATCCCGAGGCATTCCCAGGCCAGCCGAGAAACATAGTCCCTCCAGCGTGTCCTGGGTCTTCCCCTGGACCTCCTTCCGGTGGGACGTGTCCGGAACACCTCACCAGGGAGGGGTCCAGGAGGCATCCTAAACAGATGCCCAAGCCACCTCAACTGGTTCCTCTCGACGTGGAGAAGCAATAATTTACTTAATTCAAATAACAAAGTGTTAAGCCCAAATGTTTTAGATTTCCACAAGCATCAAAATCAGCATGTGATTACCGTATTTTTCGCCGTATAAGTCACACCTTTTTGCATAAATTAGCATGCCTGTGACTTATACAGTCAAGTGACGTATTTATGTTTTTTCCCCATAATTATAACCCAATTTTTGGCTGAGATCTGATGATTTCATTTATTCTGACATGGAAAATATTGAACACTACCATTTCCAGCCTCTAAAAGGGCCCTCGACTAATGTGGCAAGCCAAGTGTTTCTCATTAATAGGTAAAAGTGGCTATTAATGAGACACTTGGCTTGCCATACAAAGCCACCTTTGTCTTGCTCTGTAACTCCTGGACCAAATGTCAAATCAGCTGCATTTCACTTCAAATTCAGCTGATTTGACCATTAAAGTGCATTTATTAAGGAAAAGTTCAACTGAGATACACCTTTACTATAATGTCGAGCAAACAAATAATTGTTTTTAGGTGGTTATCTTGTTAAATTTCGACAAAATTAACAGCAAGTCCTCCCTCACACAACACCGGCCCATGTGGGTGTTCAGCGGTGACGCATAACAAACACGACGCGTCAGCGGTGACGCATAATAGATGCGAATTATACGACGAAGCAACTTATTTATGTTTTTTTCCCACTTTATTAGACATTTTTGGACTGATGCGACATGTACGGCAGCAAGTACAGTACTCCTATAGTGAGAATAAAAGAGATAATGAATTTATTATTGATCCATATCTGGAAATGTTGAGGATTTTGGTGATACAAAAACAGCCCATTTTTTATGAATGTACTAGTGGTAATGTTCAGTTACTTCAAGTTGACTGCCCAGGAAAATGAGGAGTATAGTAAAGAGGTGAAGAAGAAAGTCCAGGCAGGATGGAGAAATGTTTCATGAATCATTTGCGACTAAAAGGTGTCAGCAAAGGTCAAAGGAAACTTTACAAGACAGTGGTGAAACCAGCTATGTTGTATGGTCTGGAGACAGTGGCACTGACAAAAGCAGGAGCAAGAACTGGAAATGGCAGAAATTAAGATGTTGAGGTTCTCCTTAGGAGTGACAAGGATGGATAAGATTAGGAATGAGATCATCAGAGGTACAGCACAGGTTGAACAACTGGGTGATAAAGTTAAAGTGGCCAGACTGAGATGGTTTGGACATGTCCAGAGGAGGGATAGTGGGTATATTAGTAGAAGGATGTTACTCCCAGATTTGACCCCTCCCCCCTCTGTCCTTCGTTCCACATAAAGAAGGGTAGGACACCCAAATGTCTCGCGTTTGACAAGTGCTAGCTTGGTTTACCTGTTTATGTTGTACCTGTGTGGTAGGTTGTATACAGTGGAGATATTTCACAGCTTCCAACAGCAGTGAGTTGGGGTTACCATAACAAACCTATATTTGCTGTTAAGCACAAATTCTCAGCTTTCAGAAACCACTGGAATTTTTCCAATAGCACAAATTATCGCAAAGTTACAGTAATGCAAACTGAGCTAATAAAATAATCTAACATCAGCAACACACTCAGAATAAAAGGGATAAACATTTTTTGTTGAAGTTCAGATATTATATATATACA
>NC_056498.1:23003400-23055493 GCF_014905685.2 Nematolebias whitei | reverse complement strand
TATATATATATATATATATATATATATATTCGTTGATTCAGTCATCAACCATAATTTATTAGAATTAGAAACTTCTGCTTATTAAATCGCATATTGCTTGTGGGGATTACGGTGGCTCAGTTGATAGAGCTGTCAGCTGTCTCAGAGAGAAGGTCGCCGGAGTGAATCCTGGCCTTTCTGGGTGGAGTTTGCATGTTCTCTTTGTGCATTTGTGTTTTTTCTCCGGGTACTCCGGTTTTCTTCCACAGACCTAAAAACATGCATGTTAGGCTGATTGGTAACTAAATTGTCCCTAAGTGTGAGAGTGAATGGTTGTTTGTATTGTTTGTCTCTGTGTGTCTCTGTGTTGGACTGGAGACCTGTCCAGGGGGTACCCCACCTCTCACACAGTGACTGTTGGATATGGGCACCAGTGACCCCCGTGAGTAGGTAAAGTTAATGTTGGATTGTGTGTGTGTGTGTGTGTGTACAACTCCTGGACAAATGGTGGACTCAAGGTTTGTAGACACAACTGAAGGGTTTGTAGGCAACTTGTCTTTTCTATTAGTATGTGCATTTGTCTGTTACCTAATCTAGTAGATCTGTCGAAGTAGCCTACTTCATTTCATAAGAATATATGGTGGAGAGTATATTTTGTGATAAAATATACAGTATAGTGCCGTCAAAACTAACTTATAGTGCTCAATGTGTAAAAAAACCCCAAAACAAATAAGGATAGTGCAATTTTCAAGTATGATTTCTGTTCAGCTTCAGCTTAAAGGCCAGTTAGTGTTCTTTGTTACACCTTACAATTAATAATAATACATATAATATATATCAATACTAGGGATTTAGTAAAATGCACCTCAAATGGCAGGAAATGTTTTGAGTAGACTGTTTTCCCAAAATTTCAGGGTTATGTGTTCAGATCACTATCAGCAAAGGTTGGCAGGTATGTAAAGGTAGAGAGGCCAGACTGAGATGGTTTGGACATGTCCAGAGGAGGGACAGTGGGTATATTGATAAAAGGATGTTAGAAATGCAGCTGCCAGGAAAAAGACAGAGGAGATATATGGATGTAGTTAGAGAGGACATGGAGGTAGATGGAGTGAGGACAGAGGATGCAGAGGACAGAGTGAGATGGAGGAGGATGACTCGCTGTGGCGACCCCTGAAGAGGGAACAGCTGAAAGAAGAATAAGTTGTGGTGATGTTCAGTGTTGGGCTGTGCTGTTCCAAGTTTACTGAAATCTTATTGCATCCTGCTGCTGCTGCATTTCTCAGCATACTGACCTCTGTAATCAGGCACACAGTTTGTGTTTGTACAGTTGCTCAGTGGTTTGCCTTAATCTTTCAGTCATTTGCAATGTTCTTGGAGCCTTTAATAAACGAACAGGATGTTCTTTCTGTTCTTGGGAATTTTGAAGGGACATCTAGCAATTTTGGTGAAATCGTTAACCTTCAGGAAAAGTACTGAATAATAAGCAGGGAAACAGTCGTGGAGTAGCCTCTAGACTTCTATAACTTCCTTTCCAAAGGGATGTTTCTCCTCCTTTGCCTCTGAAGAGGTTCTTCCTCCTCTCAGGTGGAGACAGTTTATGATGACAGCTGTGAAGCCACAGTTCTACACAACCCTCTTTTTCACTTTAAAGTCTACTTTGAGAGCACACCAGATTGGGACTCTGAGGATCTGGTTCATGGCCTTTTGAGTTCTGTAAAGATGGGTCTCCAAAACCTTTCCAATTTTAGGCAACTCGTGCTTTAATTTTGGAAGTGTTGTGCGATTTCCATTGTTTTAAATATTAAAAACATCTGGACATCTTGCTTTGTATTTATCATAATCTGTGGTTTTGGTGTTGTGAAAGGGCTTTTGATTATTGTTTGTTTTTGCCCTCCTGCATTTTCTGCGTTTGGTTCTGTTTCAGTATCTTTCTGTATCTCCCCATGCCCCGCCCACTCGCACCTGATCCTTGTCTGTCTGCACAGGTGTTTGTGATTCTAGTTTGTTAGTTTGGTCTTTATATTTCCTTGGTTTGGTTTCTGTCTTGGGCAGCACAGTGGTGCAACTGGTAGAGCTGCTGCCTCTCAGTGAGCAGGTCCTTGGTTCAAACCCCGGTACAGGGGCCTTTCTGGGTGGAGTTTACATGTTCTTTCCATGCATGCGTGGGTTTTCTCTGGGTACTCCGGTTTCCTCCCAAAGACCAAAAACATGCATGTTAGGCTGATTGGTAACTCTAAATTGTCCCTATGTGTGAGTGAGAGAGTGAATGGTTGTTTGTCTCGTTTGTCTCTATGTGTCCCTGTGATGGACTTGCGACCCGTCCAGGGTGTACCCCGCCCCTCGCACAGTGATTGCTGGACATGGGCACCGGCACCGTGACCCAAAAATGGAATAAACGGGTAAAGATAATGGTTGGTTGGTTTCTGTCTTCAGTTTGGCATTGTTCGCTCTTTGCGTCTGCTCTGGCTCCGCGCTCATGTCTGTTCACCACGAGCTCTGGTTATAGGTTTGCTGCCACGTCAGAATTTTGTTTTGGTTAAAGAATAAATTTCTGTTTGACTTTTACCAAGAAGTCCAGCCTGATCTGTCTGCACTTTTGGTCTTAACAAGCCCCAATCATGACAGTGTTTTGTCTCATACGAGGACAAAATGTACACTGTCTCTAAACAAACCAAGTAAAATAAAGTAGGCCTCTGAGGCTTTGCTGGTGGAAGAATAAACAGCTAAAACTGTACTTTTATTAGAAGTGAAAACTTAAAAAAAATTCAGACTTTAGCAGAGAATACTGGCATAAATCCTTGGATTGCCCAGATTTATTCTCATTCAATGATGAGTGCTGAAGCTTGGAAATTTGCCATGTGGAGACATGAAGTGTGTGGTAAAGGGAAGCCAATGTTCCCTTGTCATCCTGGTTTTTCACGGCAGCCACTAAGAGAGTAATAATAATCTTGGTTTGGGTTCTTTGCAGGCTTCAGATCTCTAAATCCCACAATTCATGCTCCATTGGTGGTCTCCCTAAATTTATAATGATGTGCATTTATTCTGTCGCCTAAAGTAATTGTATGAAAGGTGCACAGGAGATCGCTTGCATGTTTGCCTGTATGGTTAGTTTAGATTTTAACGATCAGTTTATGATGTCTTTTCTTTTAATGAACTTCAAGCGTCAAAGGGAAGTCTCAGTTTGTGGAAACTTTCCTCACACGTGAATTGTTTTTATTTCAGGGAAAAGCCTGGAATTTAAGATCCATTTTAACAACATTTGTTTTGTGAGAAGGCTTCGACCACAAGTGTCCATGCCTCTGTCCATTTTTGTCAACACTTTTACAGGATTTCAGGGCTTCCCTGGAACCCACTGTTTTACTTTAAACACAGGAATTTTTACGTGGCCACAAATATTATTGGATCGCCATAATTGATACTTAATGTGTCTACTTTTCACAATGTGTGTAAAATGTTTGTAAGTAAAGGTTTATTTAATTTTTTTTGTTCACAAAAAAAGTCACTAAGTGCTTCACAGAGAAATACGGCAATATAATGTGCAGCGACGACAGATACATACAGTACGGTACAGATACAACTTTCTCTTCTTCCGCCCATAACTTCTGATCCGCTGAAAATAATTTAATGAATCTTCATAGACTTATGCATCATCATTAGTCAGAGTGTCACACGACTTTTCATCACCCCAGCTGTTAAATAAATAATATCCTTTCATTATTTGTTTACTCGTATGAGCCACTCTGAGGACACAAGAAGATTTTTAACTGGTCTTCTACTTGGTAGGGCAGACGGCCACGAAAGGTTTTCACAGATGTACAAAGTTACACGCCTTGTCAGTGAGAATCTGCACCGGACAGTGAGGCAGGAAGTGTTTTATAATACACGCTTATCAGACAGAGGCGAGGTCAAGATGACCTCGGCTTTCCAGTTTACAGACTCGGAGGCGTCCTGGGAGTTATCAGGTGCGCCTGCATGCTCCTCTCTGAGAGGACAAACAACTCTCGAACTTACATTAATTTAACATTAGTCAGTGACAAACATTCATAAACCTTTACCAAAATTCCCTTGACACCAGCTCCGAGGTCAAGGTCACAAATCAAGGTCAAAGTTAAAACAAGGTATTTGCTTGTCTGGGACATTGCAATAGATTGCTGTATATGTTTATGGTCATATAATGTGCCGTATGAGGTACGCCTGTTATTTATTATTACTATAGGTGTTAGTTAAGCTCATTTTGGTTCTGTGCTTATTGCTCTAGACTTGTGTTTTACATGTTTAGTTTGCTTCTTTGATTTTTCTCAGTTTATTTCTGTACGTCTTCTTTTCTGTTCCTTCCAAACATCAGGCTCTGATTATCGCTCCTTCCCTCTGTCTGTCACTTACTTCCTCAGTTATGTATGGTTCCAGGATTTTAGTTGCTCACTGTCTTTGTCTGCAGTTACTTTGGGTTCATGTCATGTGCTGTTCAGTTGCCGGGTTTTGTTCTGTTTTGTCTTCAACTTTCTTGCCTTTGCAGTTCCCATGATTTAAAAAAAAAAATTATATATAAATTTTACTTTTTCCTGACGACATGCCTGCATTTGCTCCTCTGGTTCATGTAAGCTCATTTCACTTAATCAGCTCAGGATTAGAGAAAGTAGTAATGTTTTTAGATACTGTACTTTTTTCATTCCAATGTAAAGTTTTTTTTTTTTTTTTTTTCTTTGAGTCCTTGAATTGATTTCGACTACAGCTCTGGAACAAATTAAGAGACCACTGTAAAATTCCTCTCCCCCCCAGGTTTTTCTATTCAAAACTATGTGTTAGCATAAGATAAAGATTTTTGTTTCATTCTGTAACCTGCTGACAATTTCTTCTCAATTCACTGTCATTTAGAGCTTTTTTTAGCCGAAGAGAACAAAAACGGGGCAGCATTTTGAAACCTCAAATGCAATAAAATAATGGTATATTCATTTTAAGACGTAGTACCAATGTTTTGATGTAGGAAGTGATTAGAAATCAATATATGGTGTAACAACCTTGATGTTTTTCTTCACAGCTTCATGGTATGCTCGCCACTAGACTTTCACTCTGGCGATGGGTGACATTTTACCGCTCCTGGAGCAAAAATTAAATCACCTCAGTTATGTTTGATGATTTGTGACCATCCATGTCCCTGTTCATTGCATTCCAACAGTTTTTAGTTGGGTTCAGGTCTGGAGACTGGGCTGGCTGGATCAGATGGTCCTTCATCCACACTTGAAACCCAATGAAAACCTCACTGTATCTCACAGCCAGTAATGTCAAAAGTGAACCCCTCTTTTCTTCACTCAAAACCTTTCTTTTAAACTCTCTAGGCGTGGTCAAAAGTAATTATGTTTTCCAATTAGTTTTGAGTTACTACTGACACTGTTTCTGCCGTCCACCTGGTCCAATTGCAAGAGGTCAATGTTGACCACAGCGGTGGTTTTTATAGTTTTCCTTATTAAACAAGATATGCTCAGATGTCCGACTAATAAATACCTATTTAGGTAGAATGAGGTGCGTTTGTTTTGGAATTAAACAAAACTCAGAATGACATGGCTGTCATACATGGAGAGCTGCTGGTTTCAGAAATCTTAACATTGGTCTTTTAATTTTTTACAGAACTGAAAATTATTGTGTCAGTTTTTACCCAAGATGGCCCATTGGTATTGGTTTGGTTTTAGTTATTGATATTGGTTATTGAAGGTATTGGTTATTGATTATTGATATACAGTATTGGTTTTCAGCCTCACATGTCTTGTAGATTCTGTGAATCTTTTAATGTTATCATCACCCACTGATTATGAATTTGTTCTTATGAAATACAGTAGTCCCTCGTTACTTCGCGGTTCGGCTTTCGCGAACTCGCTCTTTCGCAGTTTTTCAAAGTAAGATTGGACATGACACACAATTGGTTGATTGAAGGATGAACCACAAGATCGGCATGGATTGTTGTTGTAGATTAGCCTAGCCTAGACTGCTACCGCTAACGCCTTCTGGACTCGAGCTCTGCGTAACATCTACGTCACCACGCACTTACGTAGTTGTGTCGCACCTTTTTCTGTCCGGGTTGAAACTGAAGTGGCCGCTTCAGCCCAAACAGAAAAAAAATGCGTTAGTGAAACGCTGTAATCATATTGAAATATCGAAAATGTGCTTAAAACCCATATCACTGTTATTGAATAAAAGTATATTTCGACATATATCAATATCAAATTATTGTCCAGCCCTAGAATATTACAAGTGTGTGGAAAGGGTTTGAAATGCCTATATATATATATATATATATATATATATATATATATATATATATATTTATACAAAAAAATAAACTACTACTTACTACTTCGTGGTTTTTCACTTATCGCGGGGGGACTGAGAACGGAACCCCCCGTGATAAACAAGGAACTACTGTACAGCAATAATTGATAAGGAGTTAGGCACCAACAGTCTTTGACTTAGTGGTGAAAAGCTTTCTGTTGTTTTTTTTTTTTTTAATCTAGGAGGCTCTTATTATACTCAGTCAAGCTAATGATCATTTGTCATTTATGCCAAAGTCACTATTGGATTCATACCAACATGTTGCTGTTTCATGCGTTGTCACTGCAGTGGTGGAGAAAGTACTCAAACACTGTACTTAAGTAAAAGTACAAATAAACAGACAAAAATGTACTCTAATAAAAGTAGAAGTACCACATTAACATTTTTACTTAAGTAAAAGTAAATAAGTACTTGCTTTTAAAATACTTAAAGTATTAAAAGTAAAAGTATTTGCTGAATGTATTACCTAATCTAATGGTGTACATATCTTTAAGTATGTGTACCATATGTATATTTTCTGTAGTACATTAATAGTGTTGAGCCATTTTAAAGAACAATGCTACAGATAATACATGTTTTTATTGTGTTTACTCTGTGACACAGTTCACACTTGGTCTTGTGATTCTGTGAATCAGAAATTCAGGGATGACCTGCAGAGTTAAATGCCATTAAGCAAAATAAGAAAGAGGAATGATTTTACCTTTGAAAGTTTTTATTTAACACAAATCAAAACCAATGTGTCATTTTAACTGCAGTAAACATATTTAAGTAAAAGTTGTCTGCCTGAACAAAAGGAGCATTAGACACAACTGACAAAGGAACAGGCTCTGATCATTTCCACTGATATTTCAACTCCAGTTTGTCATTAATTCTAGTTAAAATACTGTCTATTCAACTTTGTACTGGGTCAATATTGAACAATATTTTAACTTCCTGACACCATTTTTAAAACTTGGACCTGAGTGTTGAGCCATTTGGAGACATCTCTCATCTCCTAACATCCCATGAACTGACACATTTTAATATTGCAGCAAGAATTTCTTGTTCAAGTTCAGAAGAAGTTGGTTTTCAAAGATTTTTTTAGTTCAATCTGGCTCTTTTGGGAGAGAGAATCTGTCCTGTTGTGCTGAGCAGTCTTTCAATAAGGCCATGGGTGGCGTGTATCTTCTGGCTGACTCTCTTGCGGTGGAATACATTGTGGGTGTGTTAGTGGTGCTGCGGGTGCACCCAGCTCAGTGACATATATACTAGAATATATGTCATTAGCCCAGTTCTTCTTGAAGGCGAGTCTAACGTTACCTGTCCACTTTGCAGTGATTCAATGGACCAGCTCCCCTCTCACCATTGGTTACTTTCAAAGTAACAAACATCAAAAAGCCGCAACATGAATGTAACTTGTAATGCAACGCATTATAGAAATGTAGTGTAGTAGAAAGTACAGATACTTGATGTAAAATGTAATGGAGTAAAAGTATAAAGCACCCACATTTAACTCTACTTAAGTAAAGTACAGATACACAAAAAATGTACTTAAGTACAGTAACGAAGTATTTGTACTTAGTTACATCCCACCACTGTGTCACTGTACCATTTTAAAATAATTTGCAGATCTGCTGTTTCCATTTTGACGCAACATTCAGATGCAGCAAAACTGGGGTTCTTTACAGTTTAGATTTCTTTTTCCTGTAGAACTTGACCTGAATGATCAAACATGTACTTTAACATTGGCAACTATCTTTTGAAAGAACAAGTAAAACCAGACCCGAACATAATCTCATTAGTTCATCTACTTTTAGATTATAGTCTGTAACAATAGGGTTTTGTTCTCTTCTGCTTCTGAAAATCTCTGATTCTTCAGGGTTTTAGAGTGCGGACTAGAGCACCAATGTCAAAAAAGTTTTAGTTTGTTCCCCTTGTTGTAAAACACCAGTAATTTACGTTGACAAGAACATGTGGGAGGTGGTAAGTATGAATATAGTATGTGTTTTTAAACATGTGTGCAGTTTTTTGGACTTAACAGAACATGGGCTCTTCATCCTCTTTCGATGTCTGGTTGTCATTGTGGCTGAGGAGGCAGATGTTCTCACTCTCCCTCTGGACCTCCTTTCATCATTTCCTTCCCAGTTTGTTTTTAGGTCCGGCTAATCTAACCCAGTTTCCCCCAAAAGACATGGGAGATTCTTGTGTGATCGTAACTTTGGCTCCCGGACTCAACATGTCTGCCAGTTTCAATGACTTACTTTGTGTTAGGACAAAGGAGTTTAGCAGATGAATTTGTTCATGCTTGTTTTTTCATTTCCTTTCCTTTTCTATTTCCTTTATAATCCAGAGAGATTTTTTCTTTACTTTTTCCAGTTATAAATTTTAGTATCTGCTTAAATGGTGAAGTTTCTCACAAACAGTAAATCTTTGTTTTCAGAGGTGAGGTTTAAATTTCCTTGAGTAACGAGGGTCAGTGAAGCAGGAAACATCTCAGGAAACCTGTAAACTGAATTTGAACAGTTTTCCAAAAATAGACATCTTTGGCTTCAGCCTTTAACTCCACATATATATTTTAGTTATTGTTGTGTTTTTGAGTTTTGTTGTATTTTTGACAACAAAGAAATTAAAAATCAACTGCGGTATAATGTAAAAGGAGGCAGAGCAGGTTTGTTTTATCAAGTTAAAGGCTGTCATTTTCCATAAATAATGAAGGAGATCTAACCTGCTTCCCAAGCAGACATCCATTTCGATAACTGTTTTTAGGTTATCTTAATCAACCTTGTCAGGTTCTTGTTTATTAAAGTAATAATTCTCTTTGATGTAGCCGCCTTTATGGAAGTCGTCAGGAAAAGCTAGTAGCAAAAACACTGGCTAAACTTAAATCATACATGGACTAAGTAAGGCTCGAGGGCCAGAAATGGTTCGCGACCATGTCAGTACCACCCTTTATATTCTAAAAAAAAACAAACAACAACAACAACAAAAAAAACAAACAAACATCTAATTAAATTTAAAAGTCAAAAAGAATTTTGTAAAGAAAACAAAAAGGTCTATACTGCTTTTGTACTTGTTGATAATGTATTTTGACTAAGCATGCAGCAAAACTTGATTTCATTCAATTATAAAGAAAAGAAAAGAAGCAAAGCAGCGTTTCCCCTACCATTATACAAGCAGGGCACCCCGCCCCATCATACCCCCCACCGTCGACAACTGTCGGTATTGATGTAGCGCAGGGCACAATACAAACGTGCTAGCTAAAATGCTACTATACTGCTCCACTCTGCTACCCCCCATCAAAAATTACCAGCAGCCACGTAGCGTTACGCTAGCGTTTGGGCAATGCACACGTGACTCCGTCCTTTTCACCGTTGTCGATAAAAACTGGCAGCAACATAACACTAAGCTAGCAGGCGGGCAACACAGATGTGACTCTATCCTGTCCTCACCCCCCCACTGTCATCGATAAAAACCAGCAGCAACAAAGCGCTAAGCTAGTAGGCGGGCAATGCAGACAGAACACCCCCCCCCCCCCCCCCCCGAAAAAAATATGATCAACAAGGCCAAGGAAGCTGATCTAGGGGAAACACTGCAAAGCCTAGAGCAGCTTATCTACCAGAAATGTTTACAAACAATCAGTAATAAAATGTTTGCTTCAGGTTGTCACAGATGAAACATTACGGACTGTGGCTTTATGCAGATGATGTGAGGTTGTCTATTACAGACTGCAGGGGACATACTGGGACCATCAATTTTAACTATGTGAAAATGGGGAAAAAATAGTAACTGACTTGTCTTAAATGATCAGTAAATGTTATGAAATGTACAACTTTGCTATTATTATTATTATTATTATTATTATTATTATTATTATTATAATGATGATTAATAAAAATTTGTTTTAGTGTTAAGTCCATATAAAAATCCTGATTATACAGTACTTCTCCTCCTTAAGCTATTTTTTTTATTTTTATATTAGTGGTCTCTGACCAGCTGCCATCCATCCATAGAGCTATAGCCAGTCCAAACAGAACAGGACCTTTTAGTTTTATGGTCATCTGACTGCAGACGGTTCACTTCCTCTCTAAATGAGGGACAGTAGAGTTACTTCAGCACCATAGGCAATAAGTAGACTGGCCCAAAATGAAATGTTTGTCTTGTGCGTAACTCAGACCAGCGCAGCATCCAAACGCATTTAGTCTCAGCACGACTGTTTTTGGCTGAATTCATGGAGAATTGATGGTATCGAAAGAAATGTTCACTTCCAGACTTATTCATTTTTATTTTTGTTCCTTGGCTGGTTTTTCTTTCATTACTTATTCTTTCCTGTTTATCTCTTTCTTTGCAACTCCTGTTTCCAGAAGCTTGGTCTACATTTTCTAAATTGTGTATAATCGTGTTATATATGTGTGATCAAATCACTGTATACTTTTGTACCTGTTAATGCTTGTTTCCTGCCAAGAGTTGAAATTTTATATTTTTCAGATACAGTTTTTTGCACTGTTGAGCTCTGGGTGAATTATTATTCCTATTCCAGCTAAGTGGGGTTCCTGTAAACCTCAAACGAAGCTGTGAAACTGATTCCCATGGACTCAAACCGAGCTGACACTTTTGTTACTTCTTATGTAAGATGCCTCCTCTGAGTTTGAAAGACAAAGACGTTCTATTAGATGCTTTTGGTATCAAATGAAAACAGCAGACTGAGACACCGTCTGCAGCAGATGAGGTTTTCTCCGCATGTTTGTGATTTATTTGGGTTACTGGGTGCGTTTCATGGCCTGCAGTGACTGTCTGCTTTACAGTTGGTTAACTTCTCCTGGCTGACCTGCTGCAGCTGAGGAGAAGGAAGGGTGGAGGCTGAGCTGGCAGCAGCTGAAGAGTGGAAATTCACACCTGGCCTCAGGCTGAAAGAAAACTAAATGAGTTGTGAAGAATATTAGTCCTGTGGATTCTCTGCTGCACCCTCCATACAGTTTATAATTACAGCTGCTTATTGAATGTTTCAGAAAGTTGCTGTCATTCTAATTTTTGTCCTAAAACAGTCATAAAACTCATAATTGCTTCAATCTTACTGTTGAACATAAAGGGCTCTGACTCCTGTGGGATTTCCCATGTGTATAGATGTTTTTGAATGTATTAAGTGTTCAAACGATGTGTTTTATAGTTTTCTCATTTTGAGCACAAGGCGCATATATGAACTTTTTGAAACGCCCTTTTCTTTAAAGCCAGTTTTGATTTAGACATGTCTGCTTTTAATTCTAGGGATTTGTTTTTGTGATTATTGAAAGCAACTTTTGGATTTGTTTAAATGCACTATGACGTGACCACGATAATTTATCTGCTCTGTATTAACTAATAAACTTGTGTTTGTGACAACAGGAGTGAATGTGGCGCTATAGTTTTATCTGAATTGAGTCCAATACTGAGTTAGAGGCATTTATGTAAATTGTTACGGTGTGATTAGAAAATATCCTGATGCATGCTCAAAACTACCCCAAAAATTACCCCAAGCGACTTGCAGCTGTAATTGCAGCAAAAGGCAGCGCTACAAAGTATTAACGCAAGGGGGTCGAATAATATTGCACGCCCCACTTTTCAGTTTTTTATTTGTTAAAAAAGTTTGACACATCCAATACATTTCATTCCACTTCACGATTGTGTCCCACTTGTTGATTCTTCACAAAAAATTAAAATTTTATATCTTTATGTTTGAAGCCTGAAATGTGGCAAAAGGTTGAAAAGTTCAAGGGGGGCGAATACTTTCGCAAGGCACTGTATATAAAGGCGTTTCTGTTATGTTTTAAAGCAGATACTGGATATTTTTATATACTGTTATTTTACACTGTTGTAAAAATGGGCTGCTTAGTTACACAAAAACAGCGTTTGCTTCAAATAAATAAAGCTGCTGGGTCAAACTCGTCTTTTTTTATATTTTTTTTTTTTTTGCCAATTAAGTCATTTTGTAGTATTTTCCTCACAACATGCCCAGACATGAATGTGATCAAGCTCTTATAAGTTTGTAAAACTTTCTCAGTTTTGGCCTCATTTACGTCAGCTATCCTACAAAATCGTTACAGTTTTATAGTTTAGTCTTATGTGTTATTTTAAAGATGTCAATCACCCAATTCTACATTCAATAAGCTGATGCTTTTTGTTTTTAGTTCATGCCAAACATAACGTCTTTTATAGTGAAACATTTTTGGTTGCTTTCTAACTGCCTGTATCGTCTCTTCTGATCTGTTTTTACCAGCTTGTCCACCTGGCACTTATAAACCAGAGGCTACACCTGGAGGACCGAGCACCTGCCTGTCATGTCCTGACACACAGCACACCTCCCAGCCTGGCAGCACCTCTCTGGATGACTGCGTCTGCAAGCCGGGCTATCAGCCAATAGGCATGACCTGTCAGGGTAAGAGCAACCACTCTTACACAAATCATCTCATATATACAGCATTCAAATGACTTTGACACCCACTTGAGCTCTGCTATTCTAAACACTGAGAGCCACATAGGACTTTACCAAAAAGGGTTTATGTTGCAGAGAAAATACTAAATACTAAAAAAAAATCTCTTGTTTAAAATAAAATATTTGATGTAATGTAGTCTGGGCTTTAGATTCACTTTATTTTGGTAAATTTGTTGTAGGTTACAAAAACCTTACAGTTTTATTTCATTGTTGATAACTTATTCAGTCTTTGTGAGTAGAACAGACGAAGTCCCTTTATTGATGCCTTTTTAATGAACAAAATGCAGCCCTTATAGAAGAAAAGTAAAATTAGCCGTAACGCATTAGCATATGCTTTGCCTCAAAGCTTCACAGTGATTCAAGTTAAGGTTTTAATTCCACCGTGATTACACACAGAT
This sequence comes from Nematolebias whitei, assembly GCF_014905685.2. Lineage (NCBI taxonomy): Eukaryota > Metazoa > Chordata > Actinopteri > Cyprinodontiformes > Rivulidae > Nematolebias > Nematolebias whitei. Next base: position 23,042,347 of record NC_056498.1, on the reverse strand, counting down.
TTGTTTAAAAGATCGCTCGGAGCAGACAACAGTTTTCTCTCTGTAAGAGCAGCCATTCCAGAAAGAATACATAAAAATGGATTTTAAATGCCATATGTTTTGTACATGTGGCAGTTACCTGAAAATGTATCTTCCAAATTCATACTTTTAATTTAGCATTTCTTGCTTAGTAAGAACAAAACTTTGGGGGGGGAATTGAAATTATAGCCAGAATACAAACAGGGTTTTTTCACTGAAGTATGAGATTAGAGCGCCTTTTATCGCTAAATCTGCTTCCAGTAAGTTTCAATGAACCCTGCCTTTGCTTGAAGAATGAGCCAGAGAATTTCCACTCATCCGCTTGTATAAAAACAAAGTCCGTTAATCACTTTGTTCACACACAGCATTTTGTTCTTTTCTTCCTTTCTGTCAGATTAAAGAGTGAACATGTAGTGCCTTTTTATTCTGGAACATCAAAGCTAATTCTAGAAGAGAGATTTTCATATATGCTGACTTTCTGTCTAAACTCTCTGTTTTGTGGAGAATATACTTTTTAGTTTAGGAGTAGGATTTCTTTATTTTTTGCTCATATAGTCTTGCTAGAAATCTCACATAAAAATATTGTGCTTGAATGTAAAACGAAATGCTCTGCTTTCCATCCCATATTGTGTTTTATTTAATAGTAATTCTTGTCTTTTCTTCCAGTGGTGTACTGTCCAGCACTGTCTCCTCCAGAAAATGGCTTTTTTGTCCAAAACGTGTGTAACAACCACTTTGACGCTGCCTGTGGAGTGCGATGCCAACCGGGTTTTGAGCTTCATGGAACCAGCATTAGACTGTGCCAGGCTGACAGCACGTGGTCAGGAACACCGGCAACCTGCAGAGGTAAGTAGCACTAGGTAATTTCTCAAGATATTTTGAAAGGTACCAGCACAGCTCCTGCCCAAATTTTTTTTTTACTTTATAAAAGTCAAAGCTAAGAAAAGAAAATCACATTCATATAAAAAACAACTCATATTTTAAACTCTTAAGGGTGTTTCCACTGTGAAGTATGCTCAAGCTATAGAATGTCAAAGAGAGATGGGTTTTCTCATCACTTTTGCCCAAATCCCATTGATCTCCGTTATTTTTTCCACAGTATTTTGTGAACTTTGTGTATCACTACCAAAGTCAGATTTACAGCTATTGAGCTCATTTATATGCATTAGTAGCTGAGAGTCATCGTCAGCACATTCTCTGAGTGCAAACTTATCTTCTGAGATCTCACAATATCACATGAGACCGTTTATATTACCATTTTAAAAAGATTTGACCAAAAAAGCTATAACGCTGTGTCCTTTTTCAGCACGATTCAGATTCAGAGATTCTTTATTGTCATTTGATGAAGATGATGTCAGTGTAAAACTTCAACATGAAAGGCAGTGGACAATATGTGAATACTAGTTTATATTTTGCATTTTGCTTGAGATGCTCCAAAATCTAATGTACTAACAGAAGACTACCTTTTTTTGGCAGTAGCAGATTCCTCTACATCAGGGTTGTCCAATCCATGTCTTTGACGGCCGCTATCCTGCATATTCTACTTATTTCTCTGCTCCAATTAGAGTTGCATTGGGGCCCAAAAAATCCGACCCAGCCCGTAGCCATAATTTCCGAACCCCACTCGACCTGACGAATTAAAAGTAATTACAGGTGCAAATAAAAAATTAAAAAAACATTTTTAATTAAGCTTTGACTGCTTATATAGTTATTAAGGATTGGCGGACGTGCGTGGCTAAGGGAGCAGAAGATCGAAGCTGAGGGGGTGTTTGTCCTTTCATGGCAGTCAAATCGCATTAAATCCCTGTTTCTGCTTGCATTCTGCATTATTCAGACACGGACCCTGCTCTGACATGTCGGATATTTTGGGATCTCACCTGTTTGGGTCGTTGCGTCCCATGAGTGCAGCTGCTGAATGAACGTCCATTTGGGCTTTGATAGACCGCTACCTGGCAGTAGTCCCATCTGAAGCTTAACAGAACTTTTTTTAACTTCGTTCAAGGCCGGTCAGCACGCAGTCAAATGGCTGCATGCGGTTGGTGATTGTATGGCAAGCCATGTTGCCATATAATTGGATTGTCAGCCGCGCGCATCCGCTGACCCAATCAAAAACCCGGCCCGCACATTAAGCACATTAGTCAAGCTGAACGATGTGAGCTGATGTCATTTGTTGACCTACAATTTGAAGAAGGTGGGAGTAAAATCTTGTAAAGCTTCCCGTTTCATAGATTCATATCACACATGTGTGCCTAAAGCTGAGTGACAAGTCCACATTTAGCTCTTTTTACCCTGAACAGACGTTGAGAGGATGAAAGGTAGAGAGGATTCAGTTAAAAAGGGACGGAGAGATCTACAGAAGGACAGGATTAAAAGGAAGGTTGTAAATGGGGGAATTTAGGAAAGCTGAATGGAAAGAAAGAAAGTCGGATCTTCAGAGGTCAAGGGATTAATGAGGAAAACTCTGGTTTTAACAGAACGGCAGCAGCAGTGTGACTCACAGAAATACCAAGACACTGAATATTTAAGGGCGTGTGTTGAAGATTTATAGCGTGTGGCTTTTGGTATATATTTTCTAAGTGTGTGTTCACATGTCTGCTTGTATGTGTTCTTGTCTTTGCCACATACTGTAGGACCTCCCAGTTAGTCAGGCCCTGAGGGAGAGGGTCTCATCTGTCTGTCTATGGGTGGTGATGAGAAATAACACACCACACACCCTGTGCTAGACATCAGCATAACTCAGAACAAACACGCAGCAAGATTTTTACCCCTTTTATTTCATAGGGACTTTCTCAGCTTTGGTTAAATGATAGGTTCCCAGTTATAGCCAAATATTGTTCATTCCTGTTTTAACCTACTTTTATGATTTAAATACAGTACCTGACTTTATGACTGTCATGGTATTTATAGGCCACATAATTTTGCTCCATGCAGAATTCTCAAAACCCTAAACAAACAGAGGTGAAACAATAAACCAAGAGACGAATCTGATAGAACAATAAATAAAGCAGATTTTGTTCTTTTAGCTGGTTTAGATTCTTCATGTTTATTGTCTTGTGTCTGTTTTCAGTACGCTCCTGCCCGCCCCTCTCTCGGCCTCAGCACGGCGTCCTGCGGTGCAGCGATGGTGGTGCGCACTACAGGGCGGAGTGTCAGGTGGGGTGTGAGCGAGGCTACAAATTGGAAGGGAACTCTACGCTCACCTGTCAGGCCAACTCCCAGTGGAGCGGACCCCAGCCTCGGTGTGTGGGTAAGCTTTTCCTTCTGCTGTTTATCACTATCTCACAACATCTTAACTTCTATAAAGCAAACCATACTAAACAAACCATGTTGCATCTATCTGGCGAGGGATTAAAAAAAAATTCTGTACTGTGTAAAGAACCCCCCGAAACAAAAGCACAACCTCATATTTTTTTAATGGAACAAGGATATTTTGAACTCATTAGAAATTTAACAGACTTTGTAAAAGTAGACAAATGGCTTTGTTCAGACAGTCAACTATCAAGCCAAGTGCCACTAAGAATAAGGTTGAGAAATGGTTTTGAACCACTTTGGCTATGGCTGCCTCAGAGGAGTCGAAGGGGGAGAGGGCGGACTCCAGAAAGCTTCTTAATACCAGCAAACTGGTTGGTCCATTATGTGAGTGGGACTTGTGGGACTGAGTTTGTTGTGGCTCCTTGGACTGATGAAGGACGAAACGTTTCAACACACAAATAAACCGTCCAGATGACCTGACTTAACTTTGTTGGATTTTTTACCTGGATTATTGGGCATGAACTTTGAAGGTTGAGTAATATTTGTGTAAATGGGAAAAACTTGCTGAGGGACAACACTGAGCTTATCACTTAACTTTTATTCAAGATTCAAAATTCTTTATTTGTCATTCGCACCACATGTGATACATGTAGTGGAATGAAATTGTGTACACATGGTCCCAGTTACATCCAACAAACAGCAGCATGAACATGAGCCTGTGTGAGCAGATGAGTATGAATGAACACAGTAACATAAAATAAATCAGCAGCAACAATGAAACAGATCAGCAGCAACATGATGTGATTTTTCACAGTGATTATTCTGGTTAGAGATTCATGAGTCTAACAGCCTCAGGGTAGAAGCTGTTCCTCAGTCTAGTGGTTCTACACTTGATGCTCCTCAACCTCCTTCCTGATGGTAGCGGGGCAAAAAGTGTGTGTGCTGGGTGAGTGGGGTCCTTCATGATGCAGGTGGCCTTTTATATTTTATACTTTAGTTATAAGTTAGCCCGACAGCTAACTTTCCTGTCTAACATGTTCAAGACATCTAGCTGGGACTTTGCTGAAAGGCGTCTGAATGAATTTAAATAAGAGGTAAAGTCGTCTGATCGAATGAAAATGTGACTGAACAAATTAGCTACACCATCCAACAGCACGTGAGACGGAAACCAGACACAGAAAATACTCTCCTTATTGCTGAGTGTAGTAATGGCAGCATCATTCTGTGGGGATGATTGGCAGTCGTGTAATTGCCTGTGTCCGTGTTTGTTTGCCTGTAAGTAAAATATTTCACAAACCACTGGAGAGATTTTAATAAAAGTTTCAGAAAGCAATAATTGGATTTACATCTGAGTCAGCCCACTTCAAGTTGGGAGCCTTAGCTAATCAACCTTAGCGACTGCAAAAGTGCATACAACTCACGTGTGGTGTGGTAGTTGCTGAGTCATCAAAACAAACATTCCAAGCTCTAATATAAGATCTATGTTTACAACTTTGTCATGCAACGAGGCAGACCGAAGCTGGGGCAAAGTTTAGATTTGAACAATGTAATGGCCCAAATCTTGCTGCCAGGAAAACACGGGTGGCTTAGACACAGTATCTATAGGGAGACCTGAATATAAACTTCTCTACATAGTTTTTTCTCAGTGAACCTTGTCAAAGTTTTAAAAAGTTAAGTCTGGTCCTCTGGACATTCCAAAAAAAAACAAAACAAACAAAAAAAAAATTATTTTTTTTTTTTTGCTTTGTTTTGTTTTTTGAATCTCCAGAGGACCAGACTTAACTTTTTTAGATTTTTCTACCTGGATTATTGAGCATGCATCAGGATACTTGTCAAAGATTAATGTTTGAATTGAGTAGTGCGCTTAAAAAAATGTTTGTCTAGTCTGAAGGATAACTTCTCAGAAGATCTGAGCTTTTCAGTGACACTTTAAACAATAAGTGACAGTTTTGAGTATTTAAATTGAATAAATCAATTTTCATTTGTTATATACTTTAAAAAAATCCCCCCAAATCTAGGTTTTTAAATAGTTTGTGGACAAAAATTGCTAGCTTGATCAGTAAATTGATGTCTTCAATTTGAAAAAAATAAAATAAAATTTACAAAAATAGTCAGTTTTTTGTAATCTGTTTATAAAATCATACAGCCACACCTTGCTTTTGTCATGTCTGACAGAAATAATATACGGTCTGTCGATCACTACTGCAATATTTATTTTTTTTAATCCAAAGTTTTTTGGATTCCTTGTTTGTGGCAGTAAATTAAACTAGAGAAATTGTAGTCCCTGTGAAAATGCAGTGTGACTACTTTTTGCAAAAGAACTTGCTGGAAAAACAGCTGAAATAAGCTAAAAAAAAAAAAGCATTCTGAAATGTAGCTGAAGTGAAAAAAACAAGTCTAATTTAGCAGAAGAAAGCATAAAGGACACACATTTGCTGAATTAGGTTTAAATTAATAAAAGTGAGTACAAAAATTTGGGAATTAGCTTAAAAAATGGCTGAAATTAGCAAAAAATAGATGAAAAAGTAGCTGAAAAGGCAGAAGCTTAAACTACCCGAAGGAAGCAGAAAAAGCTGAAATGAGCTAAAAAAAAATAAAAAAGGCATTACCTCAAAAAGCTGAAAACTGCATCAAAAGAGCAAAACAGTAGCCAAAAGAGCAGAAAAAGCTTACATTAGCATAACAAGCTGAAATTAGCATAAAGATGTTAATTAGGCTGAAAGAAGCAGAAATCATCACAAAATAGTGGAAATTATCTAAAAAAAAAAAGCTGAAATAAGCAAAAACCGCTGAAAAGTAGTTAAAAAAGCAGAATAAAAATTAGCAGAAGGAAGTGGAGAGAGCACATTTTTGCTGAATTAGGCTGGAAAAAGTTGAAAGGAGTGCAAAAAGGTGGAATTAGCTGAAAAAGCTAAAGTTAGCATAAAAAGCTATATAGTAGCTAAAATAGCAGGAAAAAACTGTACCTTGCAGAAAAGAGCTGAAAGGAGCATAAGCTGAAATTAGCAGAAAAAAGTTAGAAGAAGCACAAAAATGTTGTAATTGGCAAAATTAATCTGAAAGGAGCACAAACAGCTGAAAAAACAGTGAAATTAACTGAAAATAGCTGGAAAATGTTTAAATATGCAGAAAGAAGCTGAACCAGAACAAAATGTGAAAGGAGCAGTAAAATGTTGTAAACGGATCTAAAGATTTTGAAGGATGGAAAATGAGCTCAATTAATTTTTTATGAGGAAAGAAATGGCAGAAAAGGCAAAATATTTCAAAAAGCTAAAGTTGCACCAATAACAAAAGTCATAGCAGGATTGTGCTGAAAGAGCTGAATGTTTTGCTTTATGATTTGTTGAAATAGCACAAAAATTGTCAAACGAGAAAGATGCTGAAAAAGTACAAAAGAAAAATGGATCATAATAGGGTGAATGCTTCATAAACATTCACATTATTATCTTTAGTTATTGAACTTGCAGTCCAGAGTTTATTTTAGATTTAGAACAGATTTTTCCAGCAGTACATTATTCTTAGAATATCCTACCCCAAAACTGAACTTGTTTGGTTTCAGCTCAATGAAACTGATTTGCTTCACGAAACAAAAAGACCCTAAAATAAGTCTTGATCTGCTTGTTTTTTACTGTAAACATGTGGTTATACACGCAAACGTAAACATACGTGTACAATGGTTAAACACATGGTGGGAATTTGCACCGTATTCAGTGAAAGATGCACGTCTGCTTTCTCATAGCGGAGTTAAAGCCAACTCACATACGCAGCATTCAAAATTACGCACAGGCCTCAGAACTGTTAGTTAAGTTAAAATAGTTGCACACACACTCGTGCCCACCACAAAGAGCACTCCAGACAAACACACAAAAAAGAGGCAGTGTGAGAGTGTTTCACCACAAACCTCCGACCTCACCGCTCCAGCTTGCACTTACCGTACTCACTGCCAACCAACCAGCTTGGTGTGCTATTTAAAAACTGCGTCCAAAAGCTTCTCCTGCTTATCAGTGTTCAACATCTCCGTTTCTCTGAAAAATGTAGCTCGTTTGTTTGAGTCTTTTCCCAGCAAACTGTCATTACTTCTTCTACGCAGCTGAAAGGGCTCCGTGGGCTGTCACTGTGTTGTGGTAGTGTTCGTTTGTGCTGTGGTGAAAGAGAAACTCTTGATTTTGCTTTAAAGGATGAGGAGATATTTTTATCTGCTTGAAATCTATTATAACTGATTTTTTTTCCCAAGACAGTTGTCCCTTTATATCTTACAACTTGTGCAAGTGAAACACAAATACAAAGGGCGGTAAATGAAAATTATAATAATCTATCTGTCGTCAAGCCATACTTACTGCTTCTTTAAATATCTTTAAATCCTCCAGTAGAAGAGTCCTGTAGCCAGTGCCTCCGCATGCACTCAGAATATCTCGTGAACCTCTGGATGTTCTAATAAAACTCTCCAAAAGAAATCAGTGGACATACATCTATTATATAACAACTTTTGGAGTCAACTCAATTCAAGATGGCTACTAATCAGCCTTAGCAAACCCTAAAATGTCTATAACTCGGTCAGTTATTACAGTAGGATTTGGTGTGGTGCTATCTGAGAGGCATCCTCAACACATACTCGAAGAATGCGTGCTATTTTATTTATTTATGTTTATTTATCCTGAATGTTTCCAGATTATAATGCAACTTTCGTGGGGTTTTCAACTTCTTCATTTACCGTAAGTCGCAGAGGCCTGTCACTTGGATTTTGGGAACGTGCTCAAAAACTTTATACGTAAGCTATTCACATGGGCATCGCCAACTCATCCTGAACCCACCTGAATCGTGTCGTGGGTGTCTCCAGCTCATCTATAGTCATATTTTGACATCTGCATGGGAGCTCTCCACTGATCTATAAATGGTCTATAAAAATCGTGTCTTCTTCTTTTGGCTTTTCCCTCTTCAGGGGTCGCCACAGCGAGTCATCCTTCTCCATCTTTGTCCTCTGCATCCTCTGTCCTCACTCCAACTACCTCCATGTCCTTTATAATTGCATCCATGCATCTCCTCTTTGGCCTTTTTGTTTGTCGGAGATGGAGTAGAGGTAGGGCAGCCAACTTGGGACCAGAAAGTCGTGGTTTGACTCCCAACCATTCCCACATGACTTGGTGTCTTTGAGCAAGACACCTAATTCCCAATTGCTGCTCCCCGGGTGCTTACACAGCTGCCCACTGCTCCCACTAGATGTATCTCATGTGTGATGGGTTAAATGCAGAGAAGTAGTTTCGCCATTGTATGGGAACATAAAATGATGACAGTCTCAGCCTTCCCTTTCCCCCCTTTCCTTTCCTGGCAGCTGCATTTCCAACATCATTCTACCAATATACCCACTGTCCCTCCTCTGGACATGTCCAAACCATCTCTGTCTGGTCTCTCTAACTTTATCTCCCAGTTGTTCAACCTGTGCTGTACCTCTGATGATTTCATTCTTAATCTTATCCCTGTTAGGATTTGTGTGAGGAGCGAACCCAGAGTGCAGAACAGGGACTCAACTCGGCAGATATACAAAAATAGGTCTTTAATGATAAATGAAAAGTACAAAATAAATAAGCTGACGGGGCAGCAAAACTTACATAAACAAGGAAGGAGGCACGGGGAACTCAGGAGACATGGGGAACTCGAGGGACCAGGAAGACAAGGAGAGACTCAGGAGACCCAAGGAAGCGTACCCAACGAAGACGACCCGACGAAGAACAAGACAGAATAGGACAGCTTAAATACAGGGAGAAGACGAGACATGATGACAAACAGCTGGGACGAGACACAGGTGACACTAATGGAACTAATGAGGGAGCACGAGGGAAACAGACACAAACCGGGCCACAGAAAAGTACCATCCTTACAATCCCTCCATGTCACTCCTAAGGAGAACCTCAACATTTTCATTTCTGCCACTTCCAGTTCTTTCTCCTGTCTTTTTGTCAATGTCTCTGTCTCCAGAGCAGACAACATAGCTGGTCTCACCACTGTCTTGTAAACTTTTCCTTTGACCTTTGCTGCCACTCTTTTGTTGCAAATCACTCCTGAAACTTTTCTCCATCCACTCCATCCTGCCTGGACTCTCTCCTTCACCTCTTTACCACGTTCCCCATTTTCCTGGACAGTGGACCCCAAGTCCTTGAAATCCTGCACCTTTGTGATCTCTGCTCCTTGTAGCTTCCCTCTGGGTCAGTGAGGCTACAAGGAGCAGAGATCTAAAAATCGAGTCTACCATAAATAAAATAATAAAAACATGCACATGTCTAAATGTACCTGTCTTCATTTCAAAAGTGCACTCCAGCATGTTAAACTATAAATTGCAGCAGCTAAGGAGGTAAAAAATAATTTAAATAACGAGCTGAGTTGGACATCAAAATAATGTACACAGCTAAGATTGCAGTTTTTCATACCGTGCACACAAAAATAGGGTGTGATTTTCAAAACTTGCCCATTCTAAACGCGGCAATATGACTCGCTGGTCACTGAGTTGCAAACACATAGTTCAGTGACACTGCAACGGAAATTTTGTATATTTTCCTTTAATTGTTTTCAACCAAACGTACATTTGATCTACAAAATTTTCACGCCACAAAATATCACACATTAGATTAATCTTTTGTTTCCTGTTGTGTTTCCCCAGAGATAAAATGTCCTCCCATCATGAACTTAAAGAACATCATGCTGTCGCCCCCTGCCTGTGGAAAAAGAGCCATATCTCTGGGCTTCATCTGCCATCTGACATGTCGCCAAGGTTACAGTCTCCAGGGGAACAGGAGGGCAGTGTGCCTGAGCTCCGGGAACTGGACCGCTAATGTCCAAAAAGCTGTCTGTGCAGGTAACATGCTGTCCTTTTTCCACTAATACAGACTTTTTCTTTACTTTGCACAAAGGTCAGAGTTCATGCCCGTTTTTAGATGGCATATATTTTGCAGAATGCTATATTTTAAACATAGACTTTATGACTCTTATGTTTTGCTGCTATAGTTTGATATTACAGAGGGGATTTTCTTTCAAGTGTTGTAACGTTTCAACATCTGTACTCTTGTCAAGTCAGTTTTATTTAACTAGTACATTTAAGCAGCCAAAATGAGCCAAAGTGATGCATAAACTAAAACAATACTGCAACTGCAATCATGGAAAAACAAGTCAGCTTTAACGTGGTCTTGTATATAAACAATATCTGATGTTATTAAAAAAAAAATCTACTTTTTGTTGCCATTTTCCAAATTTTTCTGCCGATTATTGGTCTCTTAATTCAAACCATAGCATGTCCGAGCCCTTGTGTCTCCCCTCAAATCTCTGGAGATCATTACAACAGACTGCAGCTCTCCACCAGATGCCTCGCAGGGTAACCAGGTGGTTCAGCTCTGCCTGAATGTCCTCAGTCCCCTCGTTTACTCACAGAGGCTTTGCTAATGAAGGAACCGCTGTCGTTAAAACGAAAAAGAGACGCCATAAAGATGGAAAAGGATAGAGAGTTAATGCAGACTGCAAGCTGAGAAAACTGGATGAGTCATCTCTAGGTGTTTTGTAATGGGTTGGCAAGGAAATGATCATGTTTTCCTTTGTCAGTATTAAAATGAGCAAAAGGATAATGGAAGAAAAAAAAACAATAAAAACTAATGATAAAAATAGTTTAACTTAAAAAAGTTAAGAGGAAGAACTGCAAGGTCAGCACCATATCATGAAGACCTAACAAAGTTCAGTCAAGTTCTCTGGACGGTTTCTTTTAGACATTTCATCCTTCATCCAAAGGACTTCATCAGTCTGTGGAGCCACAATAAACTCAGTCCCACAAGCAGCACACTCACATAGTGAGCCGACCAGTTTGATGGTGATAAGATGGTTTCTGGGGCCCACCCTCTCTCCCGTCGACTCCTCTGAGGCAGCCATAGCCAAAGTGGTTCAAAACATCAAAGTTCATGCTCAATAATCCAGGTAAAAAAAATCCAACAAAGTTAAGTCAAGTCATCTGGACGGTTTCTTTTTTTGTTGCGACGTTTCGTCCTTCGTCCAATGACGACGGGGGAGAGGGCGGACTCCAGAAACCATCTTATCACCAGCAAACTGGTTGGTCCACTATGTGAGTGTGCTGCTTGTGAGACTGAGTTTGTTGTGGCTCCTTGGACTGATGAAGCCCTTTGGATGAAACATTCAACAAAAAAATAAACCATCCAGAGGACCTGACTGAACATTGTTGGATTTTTACCTGGATTACTGAGCATGAACTTTGTTCATATCATGAAGAGATAAAAAACCCAGACTCTGAATTCATCCTACTGATAACAACCAAAATATATTTCTCTTGTAAAGATAAGCAAAGCAGATCTGTATTGTGCGTGTGCGTAGCAGAGATGGATGCCTAAGTGGATGGATCATCTGGTCCAGATGAGAGTCTCGATTACTCAACTTCATAGGAATGACCACTTTTGATAGATTGAAAGCTAAACTTCTTTACTTCTGGTTTGAACTACATCAAACTATGCTGTTTTTTGTTTTTCCGGCATGGTGTATGAAGAACGAGATGAGGAAAATGTTGCATTGAAGAGTCACAGGTTTGTCATGGAGGCTGTGAGGTTCCTGTGTTACTCTGAAATCTTCAGGTCATTCATGGATTTTTTTTTCCAGTTTCTTAAAGACAACTTTTGGATCATTTTCATCTGCTGAAGATATCTTTTTAGGTTTGACAAGTCTTCTTTTGCCCTTCACTCCACTTTTCCTTTTTAAAATGCACATCATTTAATTGACTTGATGTCAAACCTTAGAATTATTGATCAAGACACTTTAAAAGACTACAAGAAATTCTCTCTCTTTTGGAAACACAGTGTAAAAGATAAAATGGGATCAAACAAAGTTCAGTCAGGTCCTCTGGATGGTTTTTTTTTTTGGTGAGACGTTTCGTCCTACATCCAAAGGATTTCATCAGTCCGAGGAGCCACAATCAACTCAGCATGAACTTTGATGTTTTGAACCACTTCGGCTATGGCTGCCTCAGAGGAGTCGACGGGGGAGAGGGCAGGCCCCAGAAACCATCTTATCACCATCAAACTGGTTGGTCCACTATGATGATGAAGTCCTTTGGATGAAGGATGAAACATCTCAACAACAAAAGAAACCATCCAGAGGATTTGACTGAACTTTGTTGGATTTTTTACCTGGATTATTGAACATGAACTTTGATGAAGAAATGGGATGTTTAAACATCGCAACGTACTAAACATCAGTAACTTCATTTACATATGGATGGAAAGTTTTATCTTCAAAAGCAAATTTATTAAAATTGCTCTTTGCAAGTACACAGGTGCTCAGAGGTACAACCTAAGACAAACTATGTACTGTCCAATGTAGGGGTTTCCTGTTTCCACCTCTACCATTAAAAATCTGAGTATTAAAACAACTCGACGCTTTTCTTATGCCTCTCAACCTTTGCTAAGTGGATTGATTGTACTTTGGTGTTTGGCGTATTTACATTTGTACAAACGTAATTAAGTAAATAAATTAAAATACAATTTTAAGTAATTTAAAATCAAATTTGCCTGAGGCTGAAATACACAACATTAATCTGCAGCATTTCACATATTTCTTAATATCTATTTGTGCAACCTACATTCATTCATTCATTCATCTATTTGGTTGTTTATGTGGTTGCTTATATGTTTGTTTGTTTATAATTAAAATCCAGAACCAAAACTCCTTCCAGCCCTCTGCAATCACTACTCTGGGATTTAATCTTTCCTTATCAGTGATGTAATTCAGCTGATTCATTGATGTTCTGGGACTGCAACAGAGGAGCTTCAAAAGGGAAAATGAGACATTGAGACTTTTATTTCTCTTGGATTTACACTCGGACTCTCTGAGTTTATCTCTAATTTGATAACAATCAGTACTGAGTGTATGATGTGAGTGGCTTGAAGCGATCGGAGGTCAGATGACTTCGCAGCTACTCCCTTTGGGATAACGAGTAGACTGAGGTTAGCGTACGCGCACAATGTGAGGGTGTGAACTCCTGCAAGATTTGGACCCGATGTCAACAATTAATTAATTTTCTGGAGCTTATTGAAGTATTATGTCTGACCCCACTCTCGTTTCTGTGTTTCTCTTCAGATACGGAGCCACCACGGCTCCAGTGCCCTGCAGACATCGTTGCGCAGAACGATGAGCGGCGTGGCACAGCTCACGTCAACTGGAACATCCCAAACGCCACAGACAACTCCAAAGAAGAGGTTGAAACTCGAGAAAACCTACAAATAGGACATTTTGATTAGCTGTTTTAGGAGGATGCTTGAAGGTCTCTAGAAGACTCTGAAGTGTAAGTTTGACTCACTTCTTCAGGTGGTGCTGCAGGTGAAACCAGTCTACAGTCCTCCTCAGCTGCTCCCCATTGGGAAGGAAACCATCACCTATATCGCAACCGACCGCTCCAGAAACATGAAGAACTGCTCTTTTACAGTCACTGTGATTGGTGAGCTCGTCCCTCTGAACTCTGGATCAAAGCAAACGACAGATAATGTGTGTCGGCTCTGGTTTACATAACGTTTCAGCCACAATATAGGATGTTCATACAACGATCCAAAGCTTTTACTTTTCTTTAGTTTTTATCGCCCACTGCCCGTGTCTGTGTGTTCACTTGTTTGTTGTTTTTACAAAGTATCTCTTGAACCATTGAATGGATTTTAATGAACGTTTAGAAAATAATCTTTGGTACATCTATAACTGATGAACTTTCACAGTCAATGAGATAGCTGATGCAACTAAGTGACATTAGCCAAAACCTATACACCAGTGCGGAGATGATGACTACTCAAGGATCTTACAATAGACAAAGGAAATGGACACAAACAGAGGGAGAGAACTTATCATAAGGAACAGGTGAGACAGGAAACAAAACTGCTGACTCTTCAAAGAAAAAGCAAAAACAGGAAATAAATTAAACAAAACAAGAGAAGTAATTCACAACTAGAGAAATTGCATTTCGCAGGGCGAATGCTTATTGCAGACCTGGTTGAAAAACATGCTGAAATGTAGCTGAAATGGATGAACAAGCCTAAATTAGCAGAAGAAAGCAGAAATAACTGAATTAGATTTGCACAAAAAGTAGGAAATTAGCTAAAAAAAAAAACAAAACTGAAATTAGCAACAAAAAATAGCTGAAAAGCGGCTAAAAAGCAGAAAGAAGATAAAATTACCAGAAGAGTTTGGAGAGAGCAGATTTTACCTGAATTAGGCTGAAAATGTTGAAATGAGTGCAAAAAATGTGGAATTAGTTGAAAAAACAAAAATTAGCCTAAAACAAGTAAACAGTAGCTGAAATGGCAGAAAAAGCTGAAACGTGCAGAAATAAGCTGAAAGGAGCATAAAGAAGCTCAAAGAAGCACAAAAATATTTTAGTTAGCATAAATAATCTGAAAGGAGCCAAAACAGCAGAATAAACAGCTGAAATTATCTGAAAGTAGCTGAAAAAAAAGTTTACATTTGCAGAAGGAAGCTGAAAGAAGCTGAACCAGAACAAAATGTAAAAGGAGCAGTAAAAGGTTGTAAACAGATCTAAAGATTTGAAGGATGTAAAATGAGCTCAGTTCATTTTCTATGAGGAAACAAATGGCAGAAACGGTTAAATATTTCAAAAAGCTAAGTTTGCACCAATACAAGTCATAGCAGGATTGTCCTGAAAGAGCTGAACGTTTTGGTTTATGATTTGCTGTAATAGCACAAAAACTGTGGAACGGGAAAGATGCCAAAAAAACGCACAGAAGATAAATAGACCACAATAGTGTAAATTCTTCATAAACATTCACACGACAAGAAACTCAAACACATCAAATCCAAACTTAGACAGAATACCACAAATCCTGACAGTACCTTTATTTTTTATTTATTTTTTCCAAAGTAAAACAGCATTTTCACCTACATTTTCACCAAGAAGTGAGGCTGTTTGCCTGAGCAGGTGCCAGATATTGTTGCTGCAAGGAGTGAAAAATGAGGGTGTCTTGTGTCGGCTGCTCACTAATCGCTGCAGTCGGGGGAGAAACCTCAAGCCTGGTAGCTGTGAACATTTCCATGTGTTATTATGGCAGTGGAACCTTGTGGGTTTTTTATTAGAGACATGTGTTTAACTTGTGCCCTCAGACTTGAAAACGTCTGATCACAGTTCGGCACTCTGCTTTAAATTCTTTCTTAATATAAATTAAATCTGTGCCAGTGTTTGTCTATTCTGTTTTACCAAAACTTAATTAAATCGTCCTAACATGCTGTTATGATGGCAGTTTTTTCTAACCGATCATCGGTTATTAAACTTTATTTTCTTTTTGTTTGCAGATACGGAGCCCCCGTTCATCGACAGGTGCAGGTCACCCCCGACGGTGCAGGCCACAAACACGGAGACGGCGGTCACATGGGAAGTGCCGCAGTTTTCCGACAACTCACGTACGTCCGGTGAAATTCTCTGTAGATGCTCTCATCTTTTGTAGCTGTGTTCCACTGCGTTCCAGCCTCTGTCTCCGCTGATTAAGGTCAAACAGGATCTTTTCCAGTGGGTGATTGGAAAAATGGGATCAGGAGGGGGCTGTCTGTGTGTGGATACAGTATTTCTGTGTGTCTGTGTTTTAAGAGGAAGACGGAGAGAAAATGGGACTAGAGGATAGATGAAGTGGTTAGAGTGTCTGCTAATGTCATTAATGTTAAAACAGACGGAGGTCGTGGAGAAACGCAGGTGTTATTTCCATGAAAATGTTTCTTTTGTGGAAATCTGCTTTTATTCTCTTCACAGTTCAGACATTTGTATAGTTCTTTGAGCACACGTGGACGCTTGATTTGACTGTTTTTGATATGCATGTCAAGTACCAGTAATTAAATCACGGAAAATCTGCTTTGGTTTTAACCATTGTTCTGGTGAAGTTGACACTCAGGCATGGAAATACTGGCTTAGATGGACTGTTGGCACAAGTGTATTTTAGAAGAGAACAGAATAGACCTTTATTGTTATTGCACCTAAATACAATAAAATCTGTGTTTGCTTCCCAGAGCAAAAGTAAAAACAGTATAACATAAAATGAATATAAATTGTATAAAAGGTAATAATTACAGATTTTAAACACCCCAAATTTGCAACACAAGCTGATTGATATTACACAAGGTGTCCCTTATTGCTCTTATTCAGTTCTTATTAAAGCTTTTGTTAAGTTTGGTAATGACTGATGGATAAAATCTATCTTTAAATCTTAGCTAGTTATACTGTAGCCAAAACAAAACCATGTGCATTTTGAGTTAAGGTTGCATATTGTTAACATTTGACATAAGTCATTTGTTATGATGCGTAACCATAACAACAAGATGGTTTATTTACAACTGGGAGCATCTGATTAACATCGCAAAAGCTCAGATAATATCTGAGCTACTGCCCCCAATTCTAAATGAGTTGAAAAGGAGGCGCCATGGATGCATTCCCGTCTCCTTACCAGCTGTGCTTGAGTGCCTGACTGCTGAGATCCTGGAAATGGCAGGAAACGCGGCTCATGACAGCACAAGGACTGGGATCATCCCCTGGTGCCTACAGCTGGCTGTCTGCAGTGACGAGGAGCTCGGCAGGGTGCTGGGAGGAGTGGCCGTCACTCTGGGAGGAGTTCTGCCTGGCATTCGGGCGGTCCTGCAGCCCGGGGGAATCGAGAGGCCAGCTGAATCTAGGTGGACAGATCAGATGGCATCTGCGGCCATTTTCTTTGGCTTCGCTGTGGGACGGACCTTTACAAGAGATCCTACAACAACATTTAATTTCCCTTTGGATTATTTTGAATTGAATTGAATTGAACTGAATATAATATCAAGAAGTTATTTTCATCACTTTATCAGTGTGTATTAGTACTGCAAAGGACTGCTTGAATTTCATTCTATCGCTGCCCTCAATCCTGACACCTGCTTTAGATGATAGATGCTGAAGCAGACAATATCTTACCTGTTATAGATGTTACTTATTATCAGTTTGAAATATCTGACAGGAGTTCTCTTGAGGGAGACAAGTTGATGGCTAGTCAAAGGGAAAAGTGTTTTGCTGTGCTAAAACAACTCAAATTTGAAATATTCTTAAAGGTGTTTCATGCAAACACAATTTAAAAAAACATTTACTTCACAGTCACTTTTACATTGGGCAATTTTATGCAGAAATATTTGGTTATTTATTGAGTCAGTCTGCAGTTTGTTCCCAGCAATGGTCCATGTGAAACTTGTGAACATGTTAAACTCAACCTATGCAGCAGCTTTCACTTGAACTGCTATTCATTTTTAGATTTATTTTCCACAATATTTTCCATCAGATGGTTAATTGGCCTCATTACACTTAACATATGCTGTTTTGAAATCACAAGTATTACATGATCCATTACTGATAATGGATGTAAGAAACCATCTAATGCAAACGTGACAGCAATGTAAAGGATTATTAAATTAGAGCTTGCATGAACCACCATACCTTTTTGAGATTATAATTGTCTTAAGAAAGTAGAAATTTGCTTTTGGATTGGTAAATGGACTGTACTTATATATCACCTTTCTATCTTATCAAGATACTCAAAGCACTATACACTACAATCTGTGCCCTCATTTACCCATTCATACAGCACTCTCCGCACTGAGGGAACACTGCATGTGATAATGTCCTGAGAGTGCACGCTGTAGCTGCACTGACGAAGTGACATGTAGGAGGAGATGTATGAAGGCAACTGACCAAGAAGTGATTTAAAGAGGAAAATGTACCAGTGGGAGAGTCTGCGTGAAGTTAATGATGTCCAGTTAATCAGTGAATACAGGGTGCAGTGGTGGGTACGATAATCACAGCCAGTTATGAATCTTAGTGCACCGTGATAGACTGTGTCCAACATCTGCAGGGTGCTTGTAGGGGCATTCATGTAAATAATGTCACCATAGTCATAGTCAATGGATGGAAAGAAAGTCACAGTTAAAGGTGTTTCCTGGCATTCAGAGTTAGACAAGATCTATTTCTGAAAAATAAACCCAGTTTTACTTTCAGTTCTTTACCAAGTTTTTGACATGAGATTTAAAAGAGAGATACCATGCCATTTTATTTATAGAACACTTAAAACAATGACAAGGCCAACCAAAGTGCTGTACAGACAGAGAAACAGGAAACACACAAAGCAATATACAAAATGAAGTAAATCAGAATATAGACATAAAAACGTCGCAGATAATAAATACGACGACTAACCAGTGTGGAGCATACAGGTTCAAAACACAGATCATCTGGTGTTGAAAGCCACGGAATAGTAGTGGATTTTTAAACGGGATTTAAAAACCGAGAGGGAGGGGGCATGTCTGACAAGCAGAGGTAACTCGTTCCAAAGTCTTGGTCCTGCTACAGAGAAGGCCCTGTCACCTCTGCGCTTAAGACGAGTTCCTGGAACTGTGAGAAGAACTGAGAGATGTACATCGACCAAAATTCCTAGGTATTTGTAAGAATCAACAAACTCAATAGGGACACCATTCGTAGATAAACTAGAAGGAAGGACTGCTGGTACCGACTTCCTGTTTGAAAACAACATCCCTTTGATTTTTATCAGCATTTAGCACAAGTTTGAGACTGAGCAAATCTGACTGGATGATGTCGAAACCAGACTGTATGACTTGGAAAACCTTAGCAACTGTTTTAACTCGACAATAAACAACTGTGTTGTCGGCATAGAAATGTAAGGATTCATCAGGAATGGTCTGACCTACATTACTTTGGTAGATTGTGTAGAAGGTGGGTTCTAAGACTGAGCCTTGTGGTGCACCATTGTTTACAGTTAAATAGCTGGAAGAAGTACTGTTATGTTGAACACAATACGTCCGATCTGAGAGATAATCATTAAACCAGCCGATAGTGTGACGTGAGAAACCAATTTCTGAGAGCTTATGACATAAGATGTCATGATCCACAGGGTCAAAAGCTTTAGACAGGTCTAAGTAAAGTGCAGCACAATAATCCTTAGCACGCAGTGCTTCAACAACGTCATTAAAAACATTCAGCGAAGCAGTCGTATTGTTTCCTGAAACCAGATTGACGAAGAGGTAAGACGTTAAAATAATCCAAATACTTCTTGATTTGAATAGTTATCATTTTTTCTAAAATATAAAAAAGTTTAATCTGGATCATTGAGCATGCATCAGATATTTTTCTAAAACCTCAGCTAGAATACAGAGTTTAGAGATTGGTCGATAGTTGGTCAGTACAGTGGGGTCTCCTTCCTTCAGAACAAAAGCTGTTTTCCAAGCGTTTGGAACGGTATTTTGGCTTATGGACTTGATGGTACTTGATTCAAGTCATTTTTCATGTTTTCCAATGCTGTCAACAAAGTTTCCTTTACTTCCTGGTAAAATTGTCCAAGCCTTGATTTTATGAGGCATTTACACAATGTTATTGCTAAAACAGCTTCCTGGCTAAATGTTTCATTTTCCAGGTTATCTCATCTTCTTTTATTAGCCTCCTCAATATTTTCCTACATACATACATTTTCCTACATAGTCATAATGATGCGTATGGCTGCATTTCAATTGTCTATCAAATGATCCGGAGGCTGCAGGTTCAAGCCCAGGTTGCATCAAGAAGGACATCCGGTGTAAAACAATTGCTAAATTCTACCACGCAAGTTGGTTTGCTGTGGTGACCCCTGTAGAAGGAGGCAGCTGAAAATTTAAATAAATAATCCCTTGTTCATGCATGATCACTTTAGGACTGTACATAATCCTAAAAGTATTTCACATCCACATAAAAACGCTGTTTATGCTTCAGGTCTTTAGACGTGATGATGAGAACAGAAGCAAGGATTCAGTGCAATCTAGCCATCTATGAAGTTAAGACATTCATTAAACTGGATTCTGTGTTTAATTTGGCATTATAAGTATTGCAACTGAAAAATAAACAAATGTGATTGAATGGAAAAATGTAGTTGAGGCTGCCAGTAATGGAAATGAGAGGAGCTGGCATTCGAACAAATCCAGGGTAACAAATTTTATGTGCAAGTAAAACAAACACCTGCAGCTATATTTAGAAACTACAGTTCTATATTGAAAACAAAAAGTTTTAAAAGTAACAAAGGAGGTCCCATAATATTTGTTCACTTTCAAGAAGTCAGGTTTTTGTCTCATCATGTGGTAGATGAGGTGGAATTTAATTATGTACTGGGGGCGGAGGGGGGGGGTAGCAATAGCAAAAATATAAAGTGTAGAAAGAAACAGTATATAAGGATCTAAGACACTAAGATATACACTAAGATATACACTAAAATATACGCTAAATGAATGTCAAACAGTACACTAAAAGATCTAAGATATACACTAAACACAATAATGTAAAACAGTACGGCGTAACAACAGCAGCATGAACATGAGTCTATGGTGAGCAGATGGGTGTGAATGCAGCAGCATGAGATAAGCAGTATGGATAATCAGCAGCACAGATAAGTCACATATCACCAATTAAAGTGGCATTACAGTGATTTTTAAAAAATATTTTTTACAGCGATTATCCTGGTTAGGGATTTATGAGTCTAACTAGGCCTGTTGCGATAAACAATAAATCAATTAATTGCATGATAC
The DNA here is from genome assembly GCF_014905685.2 of Nematolebias whitei. Classification (NCBI taxonomy): domain Eukaryota; kingdom Metazoa; phylum Chordata; class Actinopteri; order Cyprinodontiformes; family Rivulidae; genus Nematolebias; species Nematolebias whitei. The sequence goes on along the minus strand of NC_056498.1, from coordinate 23,021,479 downwards.
ATGAAAATTATCGACCTCATTTTCATTTATATGAAAATGTATCTTGTATCTTGATCACCTCATTATAATGACCTAATAAACAATCAGTTCAGACAAATTGTCCAGAAGAAGGGCACGTGAAGGTCAGTTTACCTCACAGACTAAACATTCTCCCCTTGGATTTCTTCTTCTCGGCCTTCTAGCTGTTCCAAAACAGCTCAAGCGTTGACAGACAACAAACCCAAGTTCTTCAAGCCTTGCAGTCCAAAGCCAGACGCAAGTAATTCACTAACTCCAACTGTTTTGTTTTTTTTTATGCTCAAGTAACGGTACTTCAAAGCAACACATGTTTGTTGGGGTGAACAAACTCCGGCAGGCATGGGCCCCAAACCTCACATCTCACTCACTAACAAGTCAAACTAATCACTCCCCACCTGTCTGCGGAGGTGCTCCCCCCTCGAAAACAAACGCCCTCAATAACACACACGCCCATACATCCACTGTAATAACAGGCTGCTGCGGCAGCACCGGGTCCACACGACGTCAGCCCAGCGCCGCTTCAACGTCAGTGTTTTGTTTTTCCATGCCCACACCCTGATGCCAACTTTATATATAGTCCTGACTCGTTAGGCACATACACACACACTCACACACACACATTAAGGATAAATATAAAGGGAGACTCCAGACAGCCAGACGTGTGTCAGCCTTCTTGGAACGACATAGCTACTGTTAATGGAGAAGGTGAACTGGAGTTAAACAATGATCACTCATTTTCCCGTGCTTTCAGTGATTTCTGTGTTTCTCACACTTTACAGATGTTCTCATTGTTCCACAGCCTGCGTGTCACGCTGCAGACAAGTTGCAGAGCATCACACACACGCTCCTCCCATCACGATGGGTCCTTACAGCTGTTTCCATCACTTTATATTCATTACCTCTATTCAAGCCACCCAGACAGAAATGTTATTATCGTTCAGTATAACTGCTGTGATTTACTTGAGTGACTCAATTAGTCCTGATGTGTGGACCAAAGCCAATACTGCCCTCTACAGGATTTACAGAAAACCATTTTGAAATGCAGATTCTATTAACACGGCTTGTATGTTAGTGAAGCTGTGGGATTTTATTGTCACTTCTTTTTGAAGAAAACAAAGATATCCAGATTGATAGTCGTCAGATATACTGGTGTAATAGTGATGATTTACATACAAATACTGAACCTTTTTAAATCGGTGTTGTGTGGTTTCTCTCAGTGCTCTTCACCATGTAATTCATGTTTCTATGTTTATTTCAGGGGGTCGGCTCGCAGTAACCAGCAGCCACAGTCCAGGCTCTCTGTTCCCCATAGGAGAGACTCTGGTCCAGTACACCGCGACCGATGCCTCAGGAAACAGCCGCACGTGTAACCTCACTGTAACTGTGCAAGGTATCATCCAGGCTCATCACATCAGCACCTTAAATGTGCACCTTATGTTTCTGCTCACATTTGTTAATAATGTTGATATACAATCACTGCTTGCAGAGGGGGAGGCCTCAGTGGTTTTGTGTGTTCTAGTTAGGCCTGTTGCAATAAACAATAAATCAATTAATCATATGATAAATGAAAATTATCAACCCCATTTTCATTTATCAGCTTTATCGTTACTTCATCTCTCTCTCTACTGGACACTGGATGTCAAAATGCTCAACTCAGGTGCTCTTCACCTTTCTCTTTAAAATCTGTTTTAACTGTCCAAAATCACATTTTTGGATCGTTAAAAGCAGCTAAGCTGAAGCTAAGCTATGAGCTAAGCTAACAGGCAGACCTCAAGAAAAAAAAAACCTCCGTCGTGTCGAAGCTCCAAAATTCACGAGTGAAACCCGTGCCTTTGTGTAAAAAGTTTTTCTCTGCAAAAAGAAGCTGAGAACTTGTTTACTGATTTTTTATTAAAAGCTTTGTGTGACAAATGCTATGCTAAAGAGCTCAAACCACACCGAGCATCTGCCATTTTGAGAACAGAAAACAAGGAAGGAGATGTCTCTCCTTCCTTTTTGTCATGTCAAGGGGCCTCTCTCCCATTTTTCTTAAATAGACACGCTGCTCGCTCCCTCACTATCCATCCTTCCGTTCAGTCTTATACCACCATCCGGTGGTTGAAAAAATGTACTACACTCAAAACAAATTAACCAACATTTCTTCTTAAATTTGTCAATAATTACTAATTATTGTCAATTTTAAAACAATATTATTGTTTATCGCAATAATTCCTGAGACAATTAATCGCCCAGTACAATTTGTTATTGTGACAGGCCTAGTTCTAGTTTTATTCTTCTCTGTCATTTGGGTAATTAACTAAAAGCAAAAACACAACAGCTACAAGGTATATTAATGTGGCAGGTCTGCGTTTTATGATGTTAGTTTCAGTTAGTATTTGTATTTTAAGTCTTCTTTGGGGGGATTCATGACATTTAAGGCCATTTTTGGTTTTCTTGCTCATTATTCTCCTCAGTAGTTTTTGCTTTCAGCTCCACACCTGTCACTTGTTGTCAGCACACCTGTTATCACTCTTTAATCGCCCCTCCCAGTCTGTATAAGCTCTTTGTTTTTAGTTCCTCCCTGTCAGATCCTACTGTTTGGTTTCTGGCTGGTCTAGCCCAGGGGTCTGCAATCTGTGGCTCTGGGGCCACTTGTGGCTCTTTAGTCTCTCATCTGTGGCCCTTTGAAGCTTTGACCAAAACTAATATGATTCCGTGTTTATTTATTTTTTTCTTCTTTATATCCACAACAGAAAATGTGAGTTTTAGTAGTTTATTTTTTTTTTTGTAAATTTTCTGTAAATTTGTGAAAGATCCTACTAATACAAGGAGCAAAACGTGTTGATTACATTTAGCACATTCGTTTATCCAACCTCCAGGCTTACAGTGGAATATTTCTATCAAAAAAATAAAAATAACTTGTCCAGCAAAATGCCATATTTTTCTGCATACTTTAAATTCATGTTTTATTACTTCAAAGTGGTATACTTAATTATGTCAGAAAAAAAGACTTGTATAAGCTGCAGAGACTCAGAATAAACATTTTTTTCCCTACTTTTGTTCTTTCCTTTTACCCTAAAATGTAAAAATATCAATAAAGGTAAAAATTAATTATATATTTTTAGTTTTAACTGGCCAGAAAAGCCCTCCTCCAACGACCTCCAAGTGGCCCATGGGCCACCAGTTGATAAGCAGGTTTTGCGGCTCCAGACACGTTTTATTTAGTGAGTGAAGTGGCAGAAATGGCTCTTTCGATCAAAAAGGTTGCCGACCCCTGGTCTAGCCACTCGTGCTGGTTTTCTACAATTAGAGTCATTTTGATTAGGGACCTTTTTTGCATTTTAGGCCCATCAACCACTGACATGACTGTGTGTGCATGTTCATTAATCTGTCCTGTTAGCAAAATAAATTGTAAGCAACTGAATGGATTTTAACTAAACAAAGTAATCATTGGATGTACATCTGCAACCGACTAACATTTTGGGTCAACACAATTCAAGATGGCTGCCATTGCTAAGGGATCGTGCAGAGCAAAACAAGGGCTACAAATGTAATTTTTACACATCTTTCTGTAATTTATTTAAAAAATGATTAATAATTTTACAAAAGCATGCTGTTTATAGAAAGCTTTTAGCACTTTACATCTTATCTCCATCAAACCTATTTATGTTCAGTCATTAGTAAAAGTTAATAAGTAAATACTTTTTCATTTCTGTATAGGACAAATAAAAAAGTATGCTAATATAATGAACAATTTTTAATGAAATTTATTTCCTAAACAGGCTCAATGCTGCAAGTTTGGCCCTGTTTATTTAATTTGATGTATTGTTAATCAGTGTCTTGCTGTGTTTTGTGCAGGAACAACTTGTGACCAGCCGTATGTTCCTGTAAACGGAGAGTTCATTTGCTCCGAAGAAGACGAAGGCGTTAACTGCACCCTGCAGTGTAAAGACGGTTACAGCTTCGCTCAGGATGCAGTGCACAGCTACTTCTGTGCCCACAACGGTGTGTGGGAGCCTCCGTACTCTCCGGACAGACCTGACTGCTCACGTGAGTACAGCACATGATCATCTATCAACAGGTTTTACAAATATAACCCTAAATTGCTGTTTTTTGGTTCTGATTTCATAGAGATCAAATAAATACACATACAAAATGTGTTTTTTATGTTCTCGTAACTCTCTTTTCCAGTGAACCGTATGGCAAACAATGGCTACAAGCCCTTTGAGATGCTGTTTAAAGCGTCTCGATGTGACGATGCAGATCTGGTCAAATCGTTTGCAGGACACTTCAACGCTAAACTAGGAGGCATGGTAAGGACCTGTAAACACATGCACTCTCTGACTGGCTGTGAATAAACTCGCACTCATAAAAATGTTATTCATTTTTCTCCCCAGCTCCCCGGCATTTGTAGCAGCGACGAAATCACCTGCAAGCTGGAGGTGATGTCACAGGGTCACTGTCTGGAGTACAATTACGACTATGAAAATGGATTTTCTATCGGTAGCCGTAACAACTACTAATAACTAAAACGTTCAAGCTATAGCTTAGGTAACATTGCTTATCAGCTCGTCACGCTTCCTTCCTGTTGCCTTACAACAGCTCCAGGTGGTTGGGGAAACGGTTGGGGCTCTCAGGGCTCACAGGACTACGCCTACTTCGAGTCGGGCTTCGCTACAGGCAGTCGGCAGCAGGACAGCAGCAGGAAACATCTCCGCACGAAGAGGAGCAGGAGGATCACAGGCCCCACCAGAGACCATAAGATCCAGATCTACTTCAATATCACAGGTAGAAAAAATGGTTTCTGTTGGTAATTTAAAAAAAAATCCAAATTAGCATTTAATGCCGTCATTGTCACTGTAGTTCATTAGATTAAATGTTGTCAATTTTCCCAGCAAGCATCCCTCTGCCCCTGTCGAGGAATGACTCCGTAGAGGTGGCCAATCAGAAGAGGCTCCTGCGGACCCTGGAGCAACTGACCAATCGCCTGAAACGAACTCTGGCCAAGCAGCCACTGTCCAGTTTTCATGTGTCATCAGAAATGATTGTTTCTGATCCCAGATCGCTGGAGAGCAAGAAGGCCTCTCTGTTCTGCAGACCGGGCTCGGTGCTCAAAGGCAGAATGTGTGGTAAGGCCGAAAAGGGAATGCATCCAGCTAAAAACAAATGAAAACGTATGACATGTTAAACATGTTTAAATGTGTTTTTTTTTTCCAGTCCAATGTCCAGTTGGAACCTATTTTTCTCTGGAATATAATGAGTGTGAGAGCTGCTGGTTGGGGTCCTACCAGGACCAGGAGGGTCAACTGGAGTGTAAGTCCTGTCCTGAAGGAACCTCCACAGCCTACCTGCACTCCCGCAGCATCAATGAGTGCAAAGGTGGGTTTTATGCACAAACTTCCATCTCTGCATTTTTCTGTTGGTAAAATGTGTGGAATTTTATCATTATTTAATAATGAAGTCTGTAGTTTTATACTACAGTAGTCCCTCGTTTATCATGGGGGTTATGTTCCAGACACCCCCACAATAAATGAAAAACTGTGATGTAGGAACATTGCATTTATTTTAGTATTTATATATATTAAGGCTTTATAAACCCTTCCCACACTCTTGTAATGTTCTAAACTCTTAAACCTACGTCATTTTAACAACATACGTATATGTACTGCACAGTAGCTACTGCAAAATATTATATGGGTACTGACTAGCCTTGGTCCGGTTCTGGTCTGGTTATGATCGGCTCTCTGCAGCCGTTGAGTAAGTTGGACCTTCGGAGAGCCAGCACAGAACCACACAATGGTCCTGATCGAGTCTAAATAATCCAGAGAAATCTGGATAAAAAAAGTCCAGGTGAGCACCGGAGAAGATAAGTAACACCTCCACGCTCGAGAGGCTCCCTGGGCTGGCAAGCAGCACTCAGATTGACCGATGAGGCTGGAAGTAGTTCTGGTCTGGTTCTGGTCCGGTTCTGATCAGCTCTCTGCATCCACTGAGCACTGAAGTCACTATGAATAAGGACCAAACTTTTTTTATTTTGTCAGGTTTGGATTGGATCAAAACTTTCCTTCCATTTCAGCAGAAAGCAGTGGCCGGAAGCACTGTTGACTTCTGGGTAATGTAGTTCTTTTGGACTGGCGGTACAGTGTAGGCTTATTGAAAGAAAACTACAAAATGGTGGCACCTGCCCAAAGTTTTTTTTTTTTTGGTTGACTTTTTATTTTTACCATCCCAATCATGTGAGTAATATTAAAGTTAACAATCGTTAAAAAACTGCGAAAGAGCGAGTCCGCAAAAGTCGAACCACAAAGTAGTGAGGGACTGTACTGTTGACGTGTAAACAGGTATTTAACTTGGCAGCGCTGGTTAAAACTACAGTATAAATTGTGTTGGTTTGATGTTTTAACTTGTTTCTGTTTTTCTGGTGGTGTTTTGATCAGGTCAGTGTAAACCTGGCAGTCACTCTCTGAACGGGTTGGAGATCTGCGAGTCGTGCCCACTCGGTCACTTCCAGCCTGGTTATGGTGCCAGAAAGTGTCTGGTGTGTCCTGGTGGGATGTCCACTGTCACCAGAGGAGCCGTGGACGACACCGAGTGTGGAGGTGATGCAGTGTGACCGTACAAACTAAACATCCTCATTGTCTTTTCATTCTACTTTAATTTATTTACTTTACTGTATTTCTCAGACTATAAGGCGCACTTAAAATCCTTTAATTTTCTCAAAAATCGACAGTGAGCCTTATAATCCAGTGCGCCTTATGTATTAATTCTGGTTGTGCTTACCGACCTCGAAGTGATTTTATGTGGTACAACTGAACAACGCTGAGTTATTGTGAATGAGTTGAATAAAGTTTGACTTATCTGACTGCTTTGTTTCACTTAATGCACCTTATAGTCTGAAAAACACTTTAATTTGACTTGATTGTACTTGCGTTATGCAGAACAGTAATGGGGAAAATAACCAATATATTTAAAAATTATAAGCAAATGCATATCTTTTAGTATTTTTATTGAAATGTAACAAATTTAGACATGAGATATAACTGACCTTCTGAGTTAGATGGATAGACATAGAAAAGTAGAAAACAATTTTTTTTTTTATTTTATAAATTTTATTTTTTAAATACATAAATGGCAAATATAACATAAAATGTTGGCTTTGAGTTTCTTTGCCTTTTTCCACCAATGATTATTATTTTTATAACAATTTGGGATGACTGTAGCATTTTATTATGTAATTTGTTCACTTTTCTACTTTCCTCTTCCACACGTCTCATTTATAGTTCCCTGCAAGGCGGGTCACTTCTCTCGCACCGGTCTGGTTCCCTGTTACCCCTGTCCAAGAGATTATTACCAGCCTGACCACGGGCGCTCCTACTGCCTCTCCTGTCCTTTTTATGGCACCACCACGATTACAGGAGCATCCAGCATACAGCGCTGCTCCAGTGAGTCCACTGGGCCGTAGATATTAGCCTTTCCCCAAACTAAAGATCCTGAATGTGTTTTTTCCAACTCATATTTGTTGTGTTTGTATTTTACTGGGTATCTTTGTCAGGTTTTGGGTCAAGCTTTCTTGCTAAGGAGGAAAGTGTAACTGCTGCTCCAGAGGTGGAGGTCAGTGAAGACTACCAAGCCAGCAGTCAGGTTAGTAGTCACGCCTTCTTCACGACGTTGTTTGAATTCATAAAGATTTGTGGGCATCGGTTCATACATGACTCTGTTATGACTGTTACAGTACATAGTTTATGGTTAACTCAGTGGCTGCTAAACAAGCCCAAATCATTACTCCTCCACCGCTGTGCTTGACAGTTGGTGTGAGATGTTCTTCGTTGTTTTGTTTTTTTTGCCAATGTGGTTTGACTTTCACAAATTGTGCTGCTGTACATTCCATCCAAACACCTCCGCTTTGGTCTCTACTGTCCAAAAAACATGGCTGCAACACTTGAGGTTTGTTCAGATACAACTTTACAGCCTAATTTATGAGATGTCTGAGCTGCAGGTCTTCTGCTGTCAGGTTGAGTTTGTGTTTAATTGACACGTGAATACAATACTGGGCTTTTTTCATTTGACATTAATTCATCTTCACTTTGGAAAACTGACCTCAGAATATTTGGAAATAGTGTTACAATCCTCCTGAGAGTAATGAGCATAAACAGGTGCTGATGTCTTACCTTTTGGTTTTGTGTTAACACACACCTGTATGCTCCAGAGCAGCGAATTACCCAAACCAATGTTTTTATAAAGATCCTCACTCCTATATAACCAGTAATAGTTAATCAGTGCACCTGGCTGCTACTGACCCTGTTACTTCACCGAACGACAAAAGGGGTGTACTTTATCACATACTGTTTTACTTTTTTGTGTAACTGTTGGATAATTTAATTATCCTGTCATCAAATCATTAATCAAATAAGCCACACAGAGAGGATCCAATAAGATTTTTCAACCCAGTTTTACTTCCTACAAGGGGTTCAGCATTGAAAACAGGCTTACAACGGTGTTATACAAAGCTCTGGTCACAAGGTCTGTCCACAGACAAAGAGTTAGGAAAAGCTTAAATACTCGTTATCAGACAGAGGCGAGGTCAGGACGACCTCTGCTTCACAGCTCACAGTTTTTGAAGGCGTCAGAAGTTATCAGTTATCAGACTCCTGAGTAGACAAAAAGACTCTTTTGACTTCACATACATTTAAGATTAGTAAGTGATAACATCCATGACCTTTACATAAAGTCCCCCAACAGTAATATTGTGTTGATCCTAATTTGAAGTTGTATGACTTCATGTCTATGAATTCTATTATGATCCGAAGCGTTGAACTGTAAAATGACCAAAGTGTGCGCATGCTTTGAAACTGTGGTGTACAAATACAGTTTGTACAGGTACCCTTGTAGCGTTGAGTTGGCGTTAAGAACAGCTACACTTATAGTAAATGTAAGTGGATTTATCTACAGTGCAAGAAAGTTTGATTTATTATTCCTGCAGGTTTTCCACGAGTGCTTCCTGAATCCCTGTCAGAACAAGGGAATATGTGAGGAGGTTGGAGCTGGTTATGTCTGCACCTGCATGCCTGGGTTCACAGGTAAAACACCACATCTTTTCACTACTGCATTTGCTGTGATTAGAATATTATTATTCTGTTGTTATGTTGTTGGTGTTCACCCTAACCACATTAGGGATGTTTTTTCACTGTTCTGATGGTCGTTAGAGTCAGCCCGTGATATTTGTCCCTCAGGTGCAAAGTGTGAGATCGACATAAACGAGTGTGACTCGGCTCCGTGCCAGAATGGAGGTCTGTGTAAGGACGGGATGGGAGACTTTCAGTGTCAGTGCAAACCTGGATTTTTAGGTAAGAGATCTATGAGCAACTTAAAGCTATGGATTTTTTTCAACAAAGGAAAGGCCGTTTTACAGATTATGTCAAAATTGTGAAAGGCACTCTGTTTGTTTGACTCAGGTTCTCTGTGTGAGGCCGAGGTAAACGAGTGCATCTCCTCCCCGTGTCTGAATGAAGGAGTGTGTGTGGATGAAGTCAACAAGTTCACCTGCAGCTGTACAGATGGCTTCACAGGTTAGGCAAAGTTGCTTAAATCAAAAACAAATGGACTCTGGAGGGTTTTTTAATTGTTTTGAAAATGTTTCCCTTGGCAAGAGAGGGACTTTTATCAGTTCTTATTAGACATTTTCAGACCTAATCCCAGGCTGACCAGATAAATAATTTCATAGTGGTTTATGTGAACCTCACAAAACTTCATTCCAAAAGATCTGAACTGTTCTTTTGGTCTCTCTCTTCTACAATTCTTCAGGGTCTCGCTGCGAACTGGAAATCAATGAGTGCCTGTCCAGCCCATGTCTGAATGGAGGTGTGTGCGAGGACCTGACAGGAGGATACAGCTGTAACTGTGCAGCTGGATTCTCCGGGGATCGCTGTGAGATCAACGTTGATGACTGTTATAGTGCTCCTTGTTTACATGGAGGCTCATGCATAGATGCTGTTAACAGCTACAGGTAAAATAAAATGGTTATTGTATGGACTGAAGCAGCTTTCAGTACTAATTATACGCTTGTCAAGAATTATTTCTTCTCTGCACAGATACATTTGTGTACCTAAATGTGGACTATTGTAGATGCAGTGTCTTCACAGAAACTGATCTCAGGTGAAAATGAGGAGGTGTTACCTGTCTTTGTCTCCCTTTTTGTCTCAGGTGTCAGTGCGTGGAGGGCTTCCGAGGCCGTCTGTGCGAGGTGGACGTGGACGAGTGCAATCCGAACCCCTGTCTGAACGGAGCCAGCTGCTTTGACGGTCTGGGCTCCTTTACCTGCCGCTGCCTCCCTGGGTTTAACGGAACCAGGTGTGAGACAGGTACTACTGTACAGGGCAGATAACACATTGTCATGGCAACCAAAGAGGAGGAAATCTGAGAAAGCGATAATAAAGTGTTGTTGTTTACATCTGGTGTGCAAACGTGTTACTGAAACACATCTTGAGCAGACATTTTTAACTAGAGAAATTGTGAAAATGGAGTGTGAATGCTTATTGCTTAAAAACAGCTAAAATTAGCTAAAAACATGCTAAAATATAGCTGAAATAGAAGAACAAGCCTAAGTTAGCAGAATAAAGCAGAAAGAACACATGTTTGCTGAATTATGTTTAAATAAACAGAAATGAGCACAAAAATTAGGAAATTAGCTTTAAAAAGCTGAAATTGGCAACAACAAAAAAGCTGAAAAGTCAGAAAGAAGCTTAAACTACCAGAAGGAAAGAGAAAGAGCTGAAATCAGCCCAAAAATGTGGAATTAGCTGAGGAAGCTGAAATTAGCTTAAAATAGCTAAATAGTAGCTGAAATAGCAGGAAAAAGATGAAAGCAGCAGAAATAACTCGAAAAGAGCATAACATGCTGAAATTAGCAGATATAATTTAATTAGGCTGAAAGTAGCATAAATTAGCGCAAAAAAAGTGAATTTATCTGAAAACAGCTATAATTAGATTACTGGTAAAAAAAAAAAAAATGCTAAAAAGGTAGGAAAAAAGCTGACACTTGCGAAAATAAGCTGAAAGGAGCATAACAAGCTGAAATTAGCCGTAAGTTAGAAGAAGCACAAAAATGTAGTTAGCAGAAAGAATCTGAAAGGATCACAAAACAGCTGAAAAAACAGCTGAAATTAGCTGAAAGTGGCTGAAAAAAAAGTTTAAATTTGCACAAGGAAGCTGGAAGAAGCTGAACCAGAACAAAATGTGAAAGGAGCAGTTAAAGGTTGTAAACACATCTAAAGAGCTGAAGGATGTAAAATGAGCTCAATTTATTTCCTATGAGGAAAAAGAATGGCAGAAAAGACTAAATATTTCAACAAGCTAAAGTTGCACCAATACCAAAAGTCATAGCAGGATTGTCCTGAAAGAGATAAACGTTTTGATATAGGATTTGTTGAAATAGCTCAAATTGTGGAACAAGAAAGATGCTGAAAAATGTACGGAAGAAAAATGGATCACAGTAGAGTGAATGCTTCATAAACATTCACACAGCTAACTGCCTGATGAAGATTTTAAGCATTTAATCTTATAGCGCAACATACTTGGCTTACAGAAATGTTTTGTTTATGAACAAATTTCCTGTGTCTCCTCTCAGAAATGTCCTCTGCCTTCAACCTGGACTTCGAGGTGTCTGGTATCCACAGTTACGTGATGATGGACGGAGTTATGCCGGCGCTGACAGAAATCACCTGTACTTTCTGGATGAGGTCATCAGACACAAATAATTATGGCACACCTGTTTCTTATGCCGTGGAAGGCAGTGACAATGCTTTTCTTCTCATAGACTATAACGGGTCAGTGATGCATTTACATGAATAAAATATCATTTCCACTATACCGTACACACTTTCTTGTTTTCTAACACCTGCTTTGTCTGATTACCTGCAGGTGGGTGCTGTATGTGAATGGAAAGGAGCGGATTACTGACTGTCCTGCTGTGAACACGGGCCAGTGGTTCCACATCGGTGTATCCTGGAGGAGCTGGGACGGAGACTGGAGGATCTACATCAACGGGAAGCCCTCAGATGGAGGCAAAGGCCTATCAGTTGGCACCACTATCCCAGGTGTAGTTCTGTTAACAAACTTGTTTCTTTTTAACAATTGTTTTCTCATGAGCTCACTTCCTTTGGAGCTGTTAACCTTAGTCCTAACTCTGTTATTTAGGTGGGGGAGCGCTTGTTTTAGGTCAGGACCAGGATCAGAGAGGAGAAGGCTTCAACCCTGTTGAGTCTTTCGTTGGGTCCATCAGTCAACTCAACATCTGGGATCGGGTTCTCACTCCACAGCAGGTACATATGAAAAGCTTTCACTTGTGTTTGACCCTTAGGCCAGCAGTTCCTCCTCTTTACCCGTAGAGTAGAGGTTGGTGGCAGCTGATCAGGGCGAAGACCCTGAAACTTCCTCCACCACAGAGCTTTGGGAGTGGAGGGTTTCTGTGGTGCCTGTGCTGCCCGAAAATTATTCAATTTTAGCAAATCATTTAAAGAAATTAGGTCAGTTTGTCCTTCAGTAGTCTTAGCCTATAGCAACATAACAAGCCAACCCGAACTATAGGATTTATCAAACAGTAAAGTCTTAAGTCCAGTCTTAAAACTGGACAATGTGTCAGCCTCACAGACAGAAACTGGAAGTTGGTTCCACAAGAGAGGAGCCTGATAACTGAAAGATCTTCCTCCCATTCTGCTTTTGGAAACTCTAGGAAGCGCAAGTAAGCCTGCCGTCTGAGAGTGAAGTGCTCTGTTAGGAAAATATGGAACAATAAGATCTGTAATATAAAATGGAGCTAGGTTGTTGAGAGCTTTGTAGGTTAGAAGTAAGATTTTGAATTCAAATCTGGACTTAACCGGGAGCCATTGAAGAGAAGCTAAAACTGGAGAGATATGATCTCTCCCACTAACTCCAGTTAAGACTCTGGCAGCAGCATTTTGGATCAACTGAAGACATTTTAAAGAAGTATTTGGACATCCAGATAATAAACCATTGCAATAGTCCAGTCAAGACGTGACAAATGCATGAATCAGTTTTTCTGCATCATTTTTAGATAAGATGTTTCTAATTTTAACAATATTACGCAGGTGGAAGAAGGCAGTTCTAGTAACGTTTTTAATGTGCCGGATAAAAGACGTCCTGATCAAAAATAACACCAAGATTTTTAACATTAGAGCTGGAGGACAGATTAATGCTATCTAAGGAGGGAGAAAGACTGAAAAATGTATTCCTAAGATGCTCAGGTCCAAAAACTAAAACCTCAGTCTTGTCTGTGTTCAAAAGCAGAAAATTTAGGGTCATTCAGGTTTTTATGTCTTTAAGACATGCTAGTAGTCCAAGTAGCTGATTGGATTAATTTGGTTTCATGGACAAATATAACTGTATCAGCAGCATTACAATGAAAATGTATCCTATTCTGTTTAATAACATTACCTCATGGGAGCATATACAAGGTAAAGAGTATTGGTCCAAGCACTGAACCTTGAGGAACTCCATGACTAACTTTGGTGTATGATGAAGATTCATTATTTACATTTACAAATTGGAATTTGTCAGATAGATATGATTTAAACCAATTCAGAGCTGTTCCTGTAATTCCAATATCATATTCAAATATTTGTAGTAGAATATTATAATCAACTGTATCAGAGTCAGAGAGTCAGAGTTTCTTTATTGTCATTCGCACCACATGTGGTACATGTGGTGGAGCGAAGTTATGTACACAGGGTCCCAGTTACATCCAACAATAAAATGTAAAAGAAAAACTATGATAACATCCAAGATTTGAACTAAGAAAAACATCATTTAAAATACACTAAGCACTAATAGCATAAAAACATTACGTCGAAGAGCAGCACGAACATGAGCATGAGTAAGTGAGCAGATGAGCACGCATGAACTCAGCATGAAAAAGATCAGCAGCAACACGATGTGATTTTTTCACATTGATTCTTCTGGTTAGAGATTCATGAGTCTAACAGCCTCAGGGTAGAAGCTGTTCCTCAGTCTAGTGGTTCTACACTTAATGCTCCTCAACCTCCTTCCTGAGGGAGCAGGGCAAAAAGTGTGTGTGCTGGGTGAGTGGGGTCCTTCATGATGCAGGTGGCTCTCTTCCTGCATCTGGAGGTGTAAATGTCTGTGATGGTGGGGAGGCTGACTCCAACAGACTTCTGTGCAGCCTTCACCACTCTCTGCAAAGCTTTTCTTTCTGCAGCTGTGCAGCCTCCATGCCACACGTTGATGCTGGAGCACAGGATGCTCTCCACTGCACACCTGTAGAAGGAGGTGAGGACTGAGCTTCCCAGACCAGCTCGCCTCAGCCGCCTGAGGAAGTAGAGTCTCTAATGTGCTTTCTTGATCAGACTGGTGGTGTTGTTGCTCCAGCTGAGGTTGTCATTCATGTGTACACCCAAGTACTTGTAGCTGGAGACCACTTCCACTGCAGATCCTCTTATGTTCAGGGGGTGTAGGTGTGTTTGTTCCTTCTGAAGTCCACAGTCATCTCCTTTGTCGTCTTCACATTGATGTGAAGGTTATTCTCTTTTGTCTTCTTCTCATATCAAATGCAGCACTGAGGTCTAACAGGACCAGTGTAGACACCTATCCATTGCCAGAGGCCTTGAGAATATCATTAGTAACTTTCAACAGTGCAAATTCAGTGCTGTGGTGAGCTCTAAACCCAGACTGAAACTCTTCAAACAGATTATTTATTTTCAGATGATCACGCAACTGACCTGCAACTATTTTCTCTAGAATTTTTGAGATGAAATTTAGATTAGATTCAACCTTTATTTTTACAGGTTAGTCCCATTGAGCCTCAGGTACTCATTTACAAGAGACCTGAAGATATAGGTCTATTATTGGCTAGGAGTCTTGAGTCAAGGTTATGACAATAACAAAACAAGACTAAAATAATTTTAACACTCTTCTTTAAAGCAATCCACTTGTAGCTGAATCAGCCAAGATGGTTGTTATTGCCAGGTCTGAACAGGGCATAACTTTATATAGTTAAAAATGGAATCTGGAATAGTTAAGCAAATATATTTTTTATATTAACAATCTGAATTTATTTTTCTCTGCTCATCCTACAGATTAGGGTCCTAGCCAGCAGCTGTCCAGCCTCTCATGTGACCCACAGAGGAAACGTCCTTGCCTGGCCTGACTTCCTTAACGGTGTGGTGGGCCAGCTCAAAGTAAACCTCAACAGCATATTTTGTGTTGGTAAGAGAGATTCTCATATTTAAAACTATATTGTACATGTTGTTCATCTGTTTGTAAATATACTCTAGGAAAGCTTTAAACCTGGTGATTCCCCCATGTGTGTTGTCTCAGATTGTCCCAAGCTGGAGAACGCTGTGCCCCACCTGCACGTCTCCTCTGTGGAGGTGAGCCCCGGTGCTCAGGTGCAGATGTCCTGTGATCCTGGTTTCTACCTGGTGGGGGAGCCAGTGCTGCAGTGCCAAAATAAAGGAGAGTGGAGCCACCCTCTGCCCAGCTGTGAACGTGAGGACCAGAGCCAAATAGCTCTGATTTTAATTGCAAATTAATCCCTGCGGTAGTGACGTACATCCAAGAACAGATAACAAATCACACACACTGACAGATTAATGTCCAAAATACTCCGGAGGAGAGGCCAGCAGAGACACATAAGAATGTGTTGTGTCCTGCTAACGTTGTCACTTGACTTGTCAACTTCAGAATTTGTACTTTTTTAAACTTATATTTAACTAGGCAAATAAGTGAGGTCATCGATCTCCCCTTCAAGAAAGGCCTGGGCTCAAAGGCAGCCTGAGTATGCATGTTTTGGCATGTGGGAGGAAACCAGAGTCTGGAGAAAACCCACACAAACATGAGGAGAAAATCCAAATTTCATACAGAAAGACATCAGGCCCAACCTGGCGCTTGAACCCAGGACCTTCTTATTGTAAGACAACAGTGCTAACCACTAAGCCATTGTGGTGCCCATTTAATTTATATTTCTTGGGAGATATTAGGCTCATAACTCATAAAATCCCTTGTTAAGAAGAGTGTGCTGATTGTATTAGAGCTTTGTGTGTTTTTTGCGTTTTTGCTAAACAAAAACTAGGTTGGTATGAACATACCAAGCTACAAGAAAGTCATATAGAGAGAGCTCAGAGTATAACTGATTCAACATTGTTTATTATATTTTATTTTATAGTTTAATTCTGTTTAAATTGTTAGAAATCAATTAACAGTTTGTTTTTATCTGCATGTGTTGCAGGAGTGTCATGTGGAACTCCTTACCCTCTTGCGAACGGCTTATTTCAGGGGACAGATTTCCACGCTGGCAGCTCTGTGGTCTATCAGTGTAATCCAGGCTTTTACCTGCTGGGAGACACCAAGGTGCGCTGCAGCAACAGCGGCAAGTGGGGAGGACATCCACCGGCTTGTCTAGGTACCAAAACATGAACTAATAGCATCTGAAATTCATGTCGTAAACTATGAAATTGAATTATGAATTATATTAGATGCATACTGCAGTTCACCAGTGCAATTTTTTGACATTTTTCTGTGTCCAGATGTGGATGAGTGTGCTCTGGGCTCTGACTGCGACGATCACGCCAGCTGTCAGAACACAGATGGATCTTACACCTGCACCTGCATTCACCCATACTCTGGAGATGGCAAAAACTGCACAGGTAACAAGACCCTGATGCGTTACATAAAGCCATGTTTAATTATCAAGTGAATAGAAATAAAAGTCTTACAGTAACAGTAAGAGGTTTTTTTTTTTTACTGTGATGAATCTGGTGGCTGTTTGTGTGATCAGAGCCTGTTAAGTGCCAGAACCCTGGATCTCCAGAGTTTGGTCACAGAGATGGCAGCAAATTTCTGGTGGGGAGTGAAGTTGTGTTTGGTTGTGACAATGGCTACGAACTTGTTAGCTCATCCCGACTCCGCTGCCTGGACTCAGGACATTGGGACAGTCCTGTTCCATATTGCAGAGGTGAGTTTTAAGCATTGAAGCACTGAGCTGCATGAGCGTGTGTGTATCAAATAACAAAACTACTGTTTTAGGTTTGGTTGGTGGTTATTCCCTTATTTCTTTGTATCCAACCAATAATCTGTTTTATATTTAAATTCAAACCACTTTTTAAAACGTATGTTAGGTAATGTCTTTGCATTTTCTTATACAGTATTTTCTTTTTACGAGGTTTTACCAAAAGAGGAGGGATGCTCCTCTAGAACAAAGTAATTCTGAATAAAAAAATAGAAAGTAAAGACCTGATTTTAGCAAAGAATACTTCCATCGTAATTGAACCATGATTGTTTAAAAAACTGTATCCATGAGTAAGGAATGGCAATATCCATCCATCCATTTTCTTTACCCGTTTATTCCATTTTGGGTCACGGGGGTCGCCGGTGCCCATGTCCAGCAATCACTGTGCGAGGGGCGGGGTACACCCTGGACGGGTCGCAAGTCCATCACAGGGCCACATAGAGACAAACGAGACAAACAAACATTCACTCTCTCACTCACACCTAGGGACAGTTTATTGATTGATTGATTGATTGATTGATTTTATTGTCAATTCTGCATATGTACAGGACATACATAGAAATTGAAATTGCGTTACACTCCTACTCAAGTTGCAGCAAAACAACAACATTAGCAAAAATAAACTAACACAACTAGTTATATAAAAAATATAAAAGTAAAAGTGAACAGCAGCAGGACCTCTGATGCAACGTGCTCAATAGTGACTAACAGGAGACAAAGGGACGCTGACTGAAGACAATAACGTGATGAGAGGTAGATAATGGATGTGCAAGGCCAGAGTAAACAATAGTGCAATATAAAGTATGAACCTGAGAAACTTAGTAAAGTGAAGGTGTGCATACCGGTTCTATATAGAGTCACAGTTATGTACTGATGAGGTGATTAAGTGGAAATGACAATACCAGAATTACCAGAATAAACAGGACGAGTTGATCATAACAGTAGTGCAAAATATAATGCAATAAACAGTAGAGTGAGCTTGTAGGCTGTTAAAGTGACCGAGTTCATAAACTATTCATGAAAATAAATAAATGTCCCAGAGCA
>NC_056498.1:23002917-23003300 GCF_014905685.2 Nematolebias whitei | reverse complement strand
TCAGGAAGCTGAGTTAGTGTGTGCAGGGTGGCAGAAGTGGGAGAGGGGGCTGAGGGGGGGCAGGCAGAGAGTTCAGCATCCTCACGGCCTGATGGACGGAGCTGTAGAGTTACCAATCAGCCTAACATGCATGTTTTTGGTCTGTGGGAGGAAACCAGAGTACCCGGAGAAAACCCACGCATGCACGGAGAGAACATGCAAACTCCACCCAGAAAGGCCCCCGGACCGGGATTTGAACCAGGGACCAGCTCGCTGAGAGGCAGCAGCTCTACCAGTTGCGCCACCGTGCTGCCCGAATGGCAATATTATTATTATTATTATTATTATTATTATTATTAGTAGTAGTAGTAGTAGTAGTAGTAGTAGTAGTAGTAGTAGTAGTA
>NC_056498.1:22984008-23002907 GCF_014905685.2 Nematolebias whitei | reverse complement strand
GTAGTAGTAGTAGTAGTAGTAGTAGTAGTAGTAGTAGTAGTAGTAGTGGTAATAGTGCTAGTAGTGGTAGTAGTAGTAGTGGTAGGTGGTAGTAGTAGTGGCAGTACTAGTAGTTGTTGTAGTGATAATAGTAGTGGTAGTAGTAGTGGTGGTAGTAAAAGTAGTGGTAGTAGTAGTAGTAGTGGTAGTAATAGTGGTGGTAGTGGAAGTAGTAGTAGTAGTGGTGGTAGTAGTAGCAGTAGTAGCATAGTAGTGGTATTAGTGTTATAGTGGTAATAGTAGTAGCAGTAGTGGTAGTAATAGTATTGGTATTAGTGTTAGAAATAGTAGTGGTGGTAGTAGTAGTAGTAATAGCAGTAGTGGTAGTAGTAGTATTTGTAGCAGTAGTGGTAGTAGTAGTAGTAGTATTTGTAGCAGTAGTGGTAGTAGTAGTAGTAGTGGTGGTAGTAGTAGTAGCAGTAGTGGTAGTAGTAGTAGTAGTAGTAGTAGTAGTAGTAGTAGTAGTACAAAAAAGAAGAAACTGTCCAGATGACCTGACTGAAAATTGTTGGATTGTATACCTGGATTATTGAGCATGGGCTTTGTTAGTGGGAGTAGTTGTAGTTGTAGTTGTGATAATAGTAATAGTAGTAGTAGTAGTAGTAGTGGTAGTAGTAGTAGTAGTTGTAGAAGTAGTAGTACAAAAAAGAAGAAACTATCCAGATGACCTGACTGAAAACGTTTGGATATGTATACCTGGATCATAACCAGTATAATGCATAAAGTACACAACACTAAACAAAATATAATTCTGTGAGGTGCAGATGACTGATACACTTGAGAAAACAGAAACAAATAAGCACTACACACATTCAGTACACAGATGCAGACACACATAAAGCCTTATCATAAGACAATGTTATGAAGGGGTGATTACATCTGCAGCTGTCTTTGTTTTCCACTGAACAATGAGCTGAAAGGCCTAACTGCTGCACAGCCTCCATTTTGGCTCTGATCCACATATTTCCCCCCAGAGGAAAGGGAGGTGGCCTTACTCAGTCTGTTCCAGTCTGTTACGTTCAGACCACTATTGTCTATGCTGTGCTGATGATGTTTTAAAGGAAAACACCAAACAGTTTGTTATATATGTGGGGTTTGAAGGTTTGAAGCTGTCTTATACATAAAAGAAGCATACGCTCTATTCAGCCTCTTCTTGACTGCCTGGCTGACATCCGGGACTGGATGGCTTTAAACTTCTTAAGCTTCAATGAGAAGAAGTCTGAAGTCATGCTGTTCCATCCCAGTGGCTCACTCATGAACTATGACATTGACCTATTCTCTCTAGCCCCGCTAGAGAAACAAAAGGTGACTAATCTGGGGGTGATAATGGACCCGTCCTTAAAACTCAACAGTCACGTAAACATGATGGTCAAATCCTGTTTTTTTCAGCTGAGACGGCTGTCTAAGCTGAAGCCTATACTCAACAAAAAGAACCTTGAGACAGTGATCCATGCCTTCATAACATCTAGGCTTGATTACTGCAATTCACTTCTGTTTGGAATCAGTCAGTCCTCCATTGCTCGTCTACAACTGGTCCAAAATGCTGCAGCCCGATTTTTAACTGGTACAGGCTATAGAGAGCACATCACGCCAGTTTTGGCCTCCCTGCACTGGCTACCCATTCACCTTCGGATCCATTTCAAAATTCTCATGTATGTTTTTAAATCACTGAACAGTTCCGCCCCATCCTATCTCACTGATCTTCTGCAGCCATATGTCCCACCGCGCTCTCTGAGGTCAGCAGACCAGATGCTTCTCTCAGTCCCAGAAACCCGTCGTAAGCTCAGAGGTGACAGGGCTTTCTCTGTTGCAGGTCCACGACTGTGGAATGAGTTGCCACTGAGTGTCCGGCAGGCTCCCACACTCTCAGTCTTTAAGTCTCGCTTGAAGACCCACTTCTATTCGCTTGCCTTTAACATGGTGTGATTTGTTTTGGTCCGGTCTGTTCTCTACTCTGTTGGCCATTTTAGTTAGCTTCTGCTGCTATTTGTATCTGTATTTCTATTTTATGTTTTCCTGTCCGCTGTGCATGTTTGTGTTCTTTTGTACAGCACTTTGGTTGGCCTTGTTGCTGTTTTAAGTGCTATATAAATAAATTGGTATGGTATGGTATAAAAAAACACAAAATTTTAACCTCTTTTTGAAATGTATCTAAAGCATCTGTAATGGCAAAACTTACATCCTGTCTTTTTGTATTTAAGTCAGAGAACAATTAACATAATTACCATTACCTATGTATACACATTATAGTAGTCCCTTACTACTTAGTGGTTCATTTTTCACGGACTTGCTCTATTGTGGTTTTTCAAAGTAAGATTGGACATGACACAATTGGCTGATTGATAGATGAGCCACACGATCGATATGGAATTTTATTTAAAATATATATTTTTTAAATTAATTAGCACCTGCTGCACATTTGTGCAGCCCACAGCTGCAGGAGAAGCTTCCTCTTGCAACGTGTCAGATCTCCGCTCTCTCCGCTCATCACTCAGCCTTCTGTGTGCGTAATTACGCGCTGCGTAATTGCGTGCTCCATGTGTAGGAGGGCACCGGAGAAAAGATCTCTGGTGTGGAAAAAAGGCTGAGATAGCAGACCTGCTGCTATGAATAGGAACAATGGAGGATACGAATTGTAATAGTGTAACGATAAACAGAGCAGACCAACAGCTCCTCAGGATGAACCGGTTAATAACGATAAAATCAGCAGTCATGAACTTGTGACTGATAATAAATATCTCACATTGCGACTGCATGCAGGCAGGTGTGAGCTCAAAAGTGAAGCTCCAGGAAACAAATAATAATCTGTCAGAACCCTGAGAACAGAATGGGTCATGGAGAAAGTAGAAACATCACGTAGATAAAAACAAATAATTGAACATGGTGATGACCAGGCAGCCACCATTCAAATATCCTCCACTGTCATCCCTCCATGCAGAGCCATGAAGGATGAAAACCCTCTGGTGGAATGTGCTGAGATTCTCTGGAGGATCCAGTCCAGATGAACTGTAAGCTTCAGAAATAGCCTCACACAACCAGTGTGAGAGGCGCCTGGTGGATAGAGGACGTCCTGAAGAGCTGTCCCAGTAATGCACGAACATATGCTGAAAGCGGCGCAGTGCGGCCGTGTGCACTACATAACATGAAAAATGCGCGCATGGGACAGAAGGAGGTGAGATGTTGCTTCCTCCTCAGAATTATGAGGAAGAGGATAAAACCTATCTAAGGTTATCACTCTCGATCTGAATGAGCTTGTGATGGTTTTCAGAGCAGGGTTAAAAAGCAGTACAGCTGAACTGCCGTCAGCTTGAATTCTGAGACATGAGGGAGCAACAGAGAGAGCAAACAAACACTCACTCTCTTTGCTGATGTCAGAACTAACAGCAGGGCTGTTTAAAATGACATAAATTTAAGTGAAACCTGATCTAAAGGCTCAGAAGGAGCTTTGATCAGAGCGTGCAGGACCATCATTAGGTCTCACTGTGGAGCTAGTGGACGTGACACCGGTCTGTGTCTCTGTACACCTTTCAGGAAACGCTTCATCAACAGGTGATTAAGAACTGTTTTGTCACCGAAGTCCTCATGACAGGAAGAAATAGCTGCAGCATAAGTTTTAATTGTGCTGAACGCTAGATCTCTGTCCATCAGCTGCTGCAGAAAAGACACCATGCCATCTAGTGGCCATGAGATGGCCTTCACGCCTTTCTCTGCACACCAGCACTGAAAACCTGTCCACTTGATGTGTACAGCGTTGTGGTGGAAGCAGCTCGTGCGCCCTGAACGTACGCACCACATGCTGTAGGAGGCCCAGCGGACAGACCCAAAGATGCTGACCTATTTCTGGGTAACTCCTGATCGCTCTTCCTGCCTGGAGGAGAGTGCCCCCCCCCCCCCCAGCAGTTTCCATGTCCGACCCGATATCAGTTGCTGCAAATTCGGGAACCACAGAGCGCATATGCGTTCGGGAGCTACGAGGATGACTGGCGGTTCTTCCTCCCATACCCGGTCCAGGGTCCGTGAAATTGACAGGACTGGAGGGAACGCATAAAGGAACATTTTTGGCCACGGGCTGTGAGCGAAGGCATCCACTCCTAACGGTGAGTCATCTCATGGGCTCAGTGAGAACCATAATTGACACTGGGCGTTCTCCCGTGTGGCGGACAGATCCACTGCTGCTCAGTCAAACCTGCTCCAAATCCGAGAAATCAGCTCGGGATGGAGGCTCCAGTCTCTGTGGCGGGGACCGCTCCTCGACATGATATCCGCTCGCTTCAGGACGCTGGGAATGTACACTGCACTGATGGGGAGCAGGTTTCTGTGTGCCCAACACAACAGCTGTTTCGCGATGCGTAACAGTTGGGCTGAGCGCACGTCTCCCTGACGGTTTATGTAAACTGCCGTCACCTTGTTGTCTGTGTGGATCAGAAAATGCTGATCCTGCAGCAGGGGCAAAATGCTGAGTCACGTTTCAGACCATAAAAACATTCTAGCACATTTATGTGAAGCGACATGTGGTCCAGCCACTGTGCGCCCACAGTTTGGGACAGACACATTCCTCCCAGCTTGACAGGAACGCGTCTGTGAAAACTGAGAGGTGTGACGTAGGCCTGCTAATGGGAACTCCCTCTGACAGAATGAGAGGGTTTCCCCAGTGATTCAGATCGGTTCTCATGGAGGGGGGCACAAAGATAATCCACCTCTTCTGGCGCACAGGATCTGTGCGCAGGCAGGCGAACCATCTCTGAAGGCGTCTCATGTGAAGTAGGCCCAGCGGAACCACGATGTGGGCCGCTGACATCGTCCCAGGAGTCGCATAACAAGCAAACTGTCACTATGCTGCAGGGTTTGACACGGCGGAGCTGGGTTTGACACAGAGGAGCTGAGCTGACAGAGCTTCGGCTCTCAGCTGTGATAAACGGGCTCTCATTGTAGTTGAGTTTAGCTCCATTTCCAGATAAACAATCATCTGGGACAGACGAACAGAGGTTTTTTCCCAGTTTATAGAAACCCCAGGTTTAGCAGGTGTAACACTAGCGTTTTGGTCTGTGCGACTGTTTTCTAACTGGACCAAGCTAATAAGAGCAGATCGTCCAGATAAAAAGATTTCTCATTCCTGCCATGTGTATCGACTGCAGAGCCGTCTCCAAGCATTTCGAGAATGTGCGTGGGGTGTTTCAGAATTATGGAAATTTGAAAATATGCGCTCTTCTGATCTATGGAGGGGAAAACCAGTCGTTCTGGTGAAGTTCTCCAGCAGCTGTTTGTCAGCATGTGGAATTGTCTCCCCATGATTGAATTGCTGAACATGAACAGGTCGAGAATGGGTCTCATCCCTCCGGTTTTTTATCAGAACCAGGAAGTAGTGGGAGGAAAAAAAAAACATTTTCCTCTCCGTTGGGAACTCTGGAAATCACGTTTTTCATCAGAAATTCCTGACCTTCTGACGAGAGATGAGCTCTGTTCTGGAGAAGACAGAACCGTCTCTAGAATCCCTCTGAAAGGTGGGGTTGAGCTGCGAACTGCAGCGTGTAATCCCTTCCGATCAGACGGTCCGTCCATCTGTCCAGGGAACACACTCGTTGCCACTCTGAGTAACGCTCGGAGAGCGGGCATGCATTTGTGTTGTGTCATGTTTCTCATGAACCTCAACCAGACTAAAAATCCTTACTGCCATCACTCGCTCCGGAGATTCTCCGGGGGGAACCCAAGGAGGGTCCGACAGAAAAAAGGGTTGTATGTGTGCCCATGTGCTGAGCCCAGGCTGCGGTCTCACATAGAGCTAAGATGAGCCGGCGCGCACTGAGAGAAGGCGTGAGCGCTTTCTGGGTGAGACGCCATTTCGGTGGAGGCTGCAGCTGTCGTGGAGAAACATGTTTACTCCCGCTGCGCTGTGAGTGGGCAGAAAACAGCAGAAATTAAAAATGGGCTCTGGCTGAAAAACAAGAGATTTTACCAGATTCGGTCTGCTGACAAAACATCATTTTAGCTGACGTGGCAGGCGAGTGTTTGTGATATTTACTGAACTGCGATGCCATTTAAAACGCTGTTTAAAGGTTACTGGCTCATTCTGTGTGGGGAATGTGTGAAGAGAGGCAGCTGTGAGCTCAGCTGATCTGACAGTCTCAGATGAAATCTTTACTTTCAGAGGTGTTTTTGTTTTATATCAAAAACATACATCATCAAAAAACACATACCTTCCCCTCAAGGGTCTGTTACCTGGTGGAAGGGGCCAGCGGAGGAGCGGGGCATGAAGTCGCTGCCGCAGCTGTGGAGCACCTCTGCTGCTGTTGCTGGCCAAGGCGGTCCCTCCAGCAGCCGGAGGGGCGAGAGAAGGACTGTGACGTCACCAGATGGTGTACAGTCTCTGAGACCTCCTCAGACCTCTGCGATTTCTCAGGGATGGTCCTGAAGTTGGCCCCGAACAGAGCCTCTGGGGTGATGGGGCCCTCCAGCAGGTCTTACTGCAGCCTATCGGACAAGGATGGCGCGAGGCGGAGCCAAGTGGTCCTTTGGATCATGGTCATGATCAGCGGCGATGCGGGACAGGCAGACCACAGAGGTGGCTCATGTTTAAGATGACATCAGAAGCTTTACAGAGAGAGCTCTTTGTCTCCTCCAGCAGGTCTGCTTCCTCCAGCCTTTTAGAGATGCTGTAGGCCAGCAGGGCGACATTGTTGTTTGCTGCGGCCGTCTGGAATGAGCACTGGTGAGCTCGGTTGGAGACCTTGTCACCATCTGGTCACGCTTCCCTGGAGGGACAGGTTGCTAGTCCGTCCTGGAAGCTTTTGCCCCGAGTGCCACTGCCAGGCTTGGCTCCGTGGGGGGAGGACCGAGGGAAAACCACCGATCGGTAAAACCCTCCACTCTGGAGATTGAGGCGAAGACAGATGTCTTCAGCTTGCCAGGCCCAGCTGCAGCCTTGTTCCATTGTGACGTCACAGCTGTACAGCAAGGCCAGATGGGGTCAGGGTGACGATCCGGGGCGGAGCCAACCTTGCCGCCAGATCATCCGATCAGGGTGGAGGGAGGCGAGAGACAGAAAGTCCCTTGTGTTAACATCTTCCTGGATTATGCCAGGTAGCTCCGAGAGAAGGGCGCCGACGGCTGGGAGCGGTGTGGTCACCGACGTGAGAAGATCCGAGGTGACTGAGCATCCGCTCGGCCGCTCGGCTTCCATCACTACGCTCTCCAGGAGGGAGGGGGCAGCTCCGCATCGCCTTTCTCTGAGGAATCATTCGATTCACTGTGTGACTCTGCGTCAAAGAAGGCAGTGGCGTTGTCCTGCGCATAGCATCCCGCCACAGAAAAAAAACACTCAGCGGAGCTGCTGTCAACAACGCCTTTTTTGAGGGAATCATCTGATTCACCTCGAGGAAAAAAACACGTTAGAAAAGGCGGTGGCGTCGTCCAGCTAGTAGCGGCCGTCCACAGAAAAACATTCAGCGGGGCTGCTGCTAAAATCGCCTTTTCGAGGAAATCATTCGATTACCGCGAGGAAAAAAAATGTTAGAAGCGGCGATAGCGTCGTCCAGCGGGTAGCGGCCCGCCACGGAAAAGCACTCCTCGGAGCTTACCTTGAACAAGGCTGCTCGTCTCTGCTTCTCCTCGGGGATGAGGAGCTCACCGGGACGGCAGGAGGTTTGCATGGCGGAGACCCAGGCATCCTTAGCAAAGGTTGTGCCAGTCAAAGTTGTACAACTTTTCCTTTTTCGTTCTTCTGACAGTGCTAGCTAGCTGGCTCAAGAAAAAATGGGAGCTGATTACCCGGTCTCACCGTAATTTATACAGACCGGGGATGAGGCCCACACAGTAGGTGGGCGTGGACTAAAGTTTTCAGTGCTGTGCTGCGCGCCTAGGGATAAACCCACTAGCGATAGCCTTAAAAGGCGAAGCCTATGGAAATAGAACTGTCCTTAAATTTAAATTAACTCACCAAGATTTGTTAAAGTTTTACCAAAACAATTCATAGCAGGAATGAAAACCGCATCTAATCATGGAAATAAAGTGTAGTAAATCATTGGTTACTAATCACTTTCTCAATGTAGCCCTCTCCTGCCCGACGCCAGCTGTCCCAGAGAACTCTGTCATGAAGGGAAACAACTTCACCTATGGCAGCAAGGTGACTTTCAGGTATCGTTTCCATCACACAGTACCAGGTGTCACCGTTACAGAAGTAGATGGTAGTATTTTGTGAAGAAAAACATATAAGATTGTTGTTTGTTGCTCCTCAGCTGCAAGAAGGGCTACCTGCCTCAGATACCCTACGAGTTCCAGTGTCTCTCCACCCTCAGATGGAGCGGTACACCACCTGTTTGTTACCCGGTAACCTGTGGGGGGCCGCCAAGGGTGGAACACGCAGACTACACTTTCCACACAAACACTTACCTCTCCACTGTCAACTACACCTGCGTAGAGGGATACAGGTATGGTAATATTTGTTAATTTTATTTATCTGGGAAACTAAAGACCCCATAGTGTGACTGTCTACACTTAGCAGCATGTTGTTTTGAAGACCACAGGGCTCTATGAAGTTGGTTTGTGAAGCGACGGGGGAGTGGAGCTGGCCCACCCCTCGATGTGTGAGCGTCCTGTGCAGCAAGCCTCCAGCGCTAGCAGATGCTGAAATCGTCGTAGAGAACTATGAAGTAGGAAGCAAGGTGCACTATGTCTGCAAAGAAGGGTAAATGTGAATTTGAGTCTACGAAGTTGTTTAGGCATGTCACCTGAAATAATGCTCATTAGGAACTTTGGCTGCTGCATTTGACACATTTGGATTTTCTTTGCACCACTTTTGGTATTCCTTGTGTCAAAATCTTTATCATCCGTGTCATTAGATTGTAAAAACAGATTTTACTGTAACTGTTGGAAACTATTTATGATCTGATATTTGTTTGCTCATCTCTAATGATTTTCTTCACATGTAGCTACACCCTAATTGGCCCTGAGACCAGAGAATGTCTACCAAGTGGTCAATGGAGTGAAGACTTTCTCCAGTGTGTGCCTCGCTCCTGTGGACCGCCACCCACTATCGACCACGCTGTGCCCCATGAGACCCACAAGTTGTTTGGAGACACTGCCAGCTACTACTGCACAGATGGATACACAGCCAGCAACAACTCTAAGCTAATGTGTAATGCTCAGGGTATGTGGGTCCCCCCTGATGGCATGGAGACCCCTCTATGCATTGCCAACTTCTGCTTACGTCCACCTAACCCACCGCATGCCATTTTAGATTCATTCAACAAACCCAAATATGCTAGCAACACAGAAGTGAGCTATAAGTGTGAAGAGGGCTTCATGTTGAACACTACAGCCACACTCAGATGCTTAATGGGAGGGGCATGGGAGCCTTCACCGTTTGAAATAGGCTGTGTGCCGGTGAGGTGTTCCAAACCAGACAGTATTGATCGAGGCTATGTGAGAGGAACAAATTACAGCTTTGGAGCTGTGGTTGCATACAGCTGTGAGACGGGCTACCTGATTCGAGGAGAGAAAAGGAGGACCTGCAAGGCTAGTGGAGAATGGGGAGGAGTTCTGCCTACCTGTGTACCTGTGTCCTGCTCGGCTCCTCCTATACTCATAAATGGTTACATCCAGGTGAGCATTGAAAGCTAACACAAATAAACACATTCTAAATAAATAAACACTTTTTAATCCCTCTTTTGAGTATATAAACAAATCATCTCATATGATTGTCTATTTTTTTTAGGTCAGAGGCCGATACACTTTTAATAACAAGGTGACATATGCCTGTAATGCAGGCTACAGACTAGTTGGTCGACAGGAGCGAGTTTGTCAAGCCAACCGACAATGGTCCAGCAACGACCCTCCCACCTGTGTCCTTTTGACCTGTGACCCTCCTCCAGACGTCCTCCATGGACACTACAGAGGTTCTGACTTCCATGTGGGCCACAAAGTGAAATATCTCTGCGACGAGGGTTATGAGTTGGCTGGGGATGCTGTCTGGACCTGTCTCAAGTATGGAACGTGGGATAAGACAAAGCCTCCACGTTGCTCTCCAGTCAAATGTCCAGAGCCTCCACTAGAGGAGAACCACCTAGTCCTAAAAAGTTTAGACTCTGAATCTGGAACAGTGGAGTTATCCTGTGAGGATGGTTATATCCTGGAGGGGGCTCATATCCTCCGCTGCACCCCTTCTCAGGAGTGGAACAACACTTTTCCAGTC
Organism: Nematolebias whitei; assembly: GCF_014905685.2. Classification (NCBI taxonomy): domain Eukaryota; kingdom Metazoa; phylum Chordata; class Actinopteri; order Cyprinodontiformes; family Rivulidae; genus Nematolebias; species Nematolebias whitei. The sequence goes on along the minus strand of NC_056498.1, from coordinate 22,992,682 downwards.
TGTACACAAGTATTCTGTGACCCACCACCTGAAGTTACATTTGGCAGTCTGTCCACAGCCTCTTCTCCATTCTCGTTTAGCTCCATGGTTACCTACACATGCATAGGTGGTTTTACGTTAAGAAAAGAAGCCTCTGTTTCCTGTTTAGCCAGTGGGCAATGGAGTACTCCTTACCCAGAATGTATCCCAGTTGAATGTCCTCAGCCTGTGGAGGTTTCAAATGGTATTGTTGATGTCCAGGGTTTGATGTACCTCAGCAAAGCTCTGTACACTTGCAAGGCTGGATATAATCTAATAGGCAACTCCACTGTCCTCTGTGGAGAGAAGGGAATCTGGATTGGTGGCGTGCCTTCTTGCCGTCCAGTTGAATGCCCCGTCCCTAAACAGATACCCAACGGGAAAGTGGTTTATAGAAAACTCCAGTTTGGTCATAGTGCCACCTACTCCTGTCGTCGTGGTTTCCGCCTACAAGGCCCAGAGAGTATCAGGTGCCTGGCTAACGGAGAATGGGACTCAGAGCCGCCTGCTTGCGTGCAGATTTCCTGCACTCCACCCCAACCAATTGAAAACGGTTTTGTAGAAGGTCAGGATCACAGTTTTGGCATCACTATTTTCTACAGCTGTTTTCCAGGTTTTCAGCTTTTAGGCCATGATCATCTTACTTGCGAGGAGTTTGGCTGGTCCAGTTCTGTTCCTGTGTGTGTGCCATCAGACTGTGGTCTGCCTCCTCATATTGACTTTGGGGATTATGTCAGAGTGCCCAAATCTGATTCCAGAGACTCCATAACATCTTCACCCATAGATTTGAACTTCCTCCATGGGACAGTGATTGAGTACCGTTGTCACCCAGGTCACAACATCAGCAGCCAGACCAGGTTGATGTGTCAGGAGGACGGGGGGTGGAATGGGACAGCCCCATCATGTGTTCCAGCAGAATGTGAGACCCCACCCATTCCAGAGCATGGCTGGGTGAATGTAACTGATACTTCGCTTGGCAGCTCAGTCAGATATTCGTGTGAGGAGGGTTATAAGCTGGTGGGGGAGCCTGTGAGGCAGTGTGTATCAGGTCGACTGTGGACTAGTGATGCCCCAGTTTGTCAACCCATATTCTGTGGCGATCCAGGAACTATCACTAATGGCACAGCTCACAGTGGGGAATTTGTTTACCCTGAAGTTTTGCACTTTGAGTGTAATCCTGGATTTGTTCTGAGGGGTAGTGACACCATCGCCTGCCAGGCAGATGGAAAATGGAATGGTCCAAAGCCACTCTGTGAGCTAGTGTCTTGTGGCCCTCCAGAGGTGCCTAGTGATATAACAATTTTAGGTAGAGATTACAGCTATAATAGTGAAATAGAACTGAGCTGTCAGCCTGGTTTTCATTTAAAAGGGAAGTCTAGAAGTGTTTGTCAGGCTGATGGTACCTGGAGCCAAAAATCCCCTACTTGTGTACCAGTCCTTTGTGGTAAACCTTCCCCCATACCCAATGGCCACATGTTAGGGTTGCAGTTTGGCTATAACAACAAGGTTAAGTATGAATGTGATGAAGGATACAAGCTAAATGGAGATGCCACACTTGCTTGTCAGTCAAATGGACTTTGGGACAAACCCCTACCTCATTGTGACATCATTAGCTGTGACCCACCTGAGGACATCAGTCACGGCTTTGTAAATGGCTCCAGCTTCAACTACAATGATGTAGTAGAGTACGTGTGTTTTGAAGGTTACGAGGTTGTTGGGGATCCCATGCTGCAGTGCTCCTCTCAAGGCTTCTGGGTAGGCTCTGTGCCTCAGTGTCAGCCCTGTGCATGCCCCCCACCTGAAGTTCAGTTTGGTAGGGTTTTGGGGAATGGCCGGGCCTGTGGAAATCAAGTTCAGTTCCAGTGTAACGAAGGCCACAAACTGCTGGGTCCTTCTCAGGCAGTGTGTGAGAAAGGAGGAATGTGGAGCCCAGGGGTGCCTGTGTGTGGCAAAGGGAGGTGCAGTGTTGCCCCACCTGTGATTCTGAACGCCATCTTACAGGGTGGGGTTGCCAAATTTCCAGACACAGTGACATACAGGTGTCAACTCGGCTACCTACTCAAAGGGTCTCCCCACCTCTCTTGTGGACGAGATGGCAGCTGGGGAGGACCCAGATTTCTCTGTGAGCCAGTAAGCTGTGGGAAACCACCTATGGTAGCTCACGCTCAAATGGATGGAGATATTTTCACCTTCCCAAACAAGATCACCTACAGGTAACTAAACAAAGCTCAACAAGTAAGAAACATTATGTTTGGTTGATTATTTATTTGTAGTAACAATGCTTCTTGACAATAAATTTCATACAGTTGGAAAGCCTGTTTATTTCCACTGAAACGGTGCCACATTTGTAAGAAAAATATTTTGGAGGTTGAGTAGCAAAGTTGAGTATATAGCTTACACCCATGAACACCTTGCCAAGGCTTGTCTGCCAATGCCAAAGAACTTATTCTGTTACAGACTCTTGTTTTGGGATTTTGGTACCCCAGTGTTGACAATAGAATGCTTGATTGGCACCTGATTGTCAGCACCTGCGAGCAATCCCATATCTCCACAGACTGGGACCGAATGCTATCCTTTAACAATACACCTCAGAATATATCAACATGAAACGGGAAGTTGTCAACATTGTGGAGAGAGGGAATGTAGAGCATGTGATTTTAATATGCCAGTGATATGAGAGGGAGAGAAGATGCGTGATGGACAAATTAGAAAGATTAGAAGAAACATTCAATGTCATAAATATACTACAAAAATAGCCAGGAAGTAAAAGTACTCAAAAAATTTTGTTAGGTTCTTCAGGAAAACAAAGCCAATTAATAGAATATGATTATAAATGACATACCAGTACACACTAGGGTTGCGATTTATGGCCCGATCCGAGCCCGATCCGAAATGAGGGCTGGGTCAGGCTAAAACTATGTGCTTGATGGGCGGGCCGGGTCGAGTTTCTGTGGTGCAGTTTTAAGGATCATACAGCACAAAGAAAACTCACAATATAAAATTGTGTACTACTATCTACTACTTGTAGAGGAGGAGGCAGTAAGTTTACTATGTTGAGGATGAGGAATGAAAGAAAGTAAAGTGCTATGTATGAAGCCTTCCGGATTGAAGGCGAAACATTTCAGCACAAAAAAAAAAAAAAGAAAGAAACTGTCCTGATGACTTGACTGAAAAATGTTGGATTGTATACCTGGATTATTGAGCATGGACTTTGTTGTTTTCAACCAGTTTGACAAGACTGTCAACAAGGAAGAGGGCCGGCAATGGAGAAAGGGGCATACCAAAGAGATCATCTTATCACAAGCAGAACTGGTTTGTTCCACTTTGGAGCAAGCTGTTGGGGGAAGAATCAGTTTTATTGTGTGTTTCCTTCACTGATGAAGCCTTCCGGATCGAAGGCGAAACGTTTCAGCACACAAAAGAAACTGTCCAGATGACCTGACTGAAAAATGTTAAAGTGCTATTTGTTGTCATCATTGTATGTTCCCATACAATGGCAAAATAGAGTGCAGAAGTTAATCAGACTGTGAAAAGAGAGAGTAGCACTGGTGCATTGCACAACTAATTGCGCATGTGCCCCCCACCCCCGCCCTGCTTTGCTTGGGTTTAGGTTAAATCACTCCATCATCAGCGACAGTGTGACTCAGGTTAATTTTGCACAACTTTCTTTTAGGTCTTAATTAAAACAGCCTTGTTCTATATTTTTCCAAATAATTTTTCTCTAAAAATATTTTTGTTCATCTATATAATAGCCTGTCTTTATAGTTGATTTTTTTTAGGCTATTCATTTTGTATGTTAATATAAAAAATATCCATATGGTGACTTGTTAATAAACAAGAAATTTTATATCTTCTTTACTTTGAAATACATTTTTTAAACTATCATGTCAAATTGATTTGCTTGCAAAAGCAGTAAGAGCTTAATTGAAATAGCATGTCGGGTTTGCTTTGGGTTCAGGCCTCTAATTAGAGTTAATTAGTCAGGTCAGATCAGGCCCGGATACAATGCATATGGGCTCAGGCCGGATCGGATTTTTTAGGCCTGAATGCAAATCTATTACCAAAAACATGCATATTAGGCTGCCTTCAGGCCCAGTCCTTCCTTGCAAAATAGATCTGTGATCTCAGTGGGATTTGCCTGGTTAAATAGAGATTAATTTTAAAAAAAATTGTACATGCCAGATAATGGATAGACATTCTGACCCACACTCCATGCCTGTTGGTGGTAGTAATGCACACCATATGTTGTTTGCCAACTGCCAAAGAAAACCTACGAAGAAGAAAAAGAAGGTCTTTATCCTCCAAGATGAAAATGCTTGCTCCCACAGAGAGTAGTGTATCACAGACTACCTCCAGAGTTTGAGAGTAGAGAGATTGGAATGGCCTGCCTGCAGCCCTAACCTCAGAGGGATCTGTTTGGGTTTGCTGTTCATTCCAGAGTGGCCCACACAACCATGCTGGCTGACTTTGGGACAAATAAATGCTGGTTGAAAAATTGGATACCACCCCACATCAGTGTGTGACCAAGCTAGTGAGAGGCATGGGGATGAGGTGCTAGGCTGTGGCTGTGTATGGTTCTTCCTCATGGTATTGAGGCCCCTGTTTTTCTTTTTACAAATTAATTGCTACATTGCTTTCTTCAGACTTCAATCATCCAATCAAATCAAGAACACCATACAAAAGTCAGTAGTAGAGTAAGCTGTTTGTCATTGCCAGCGAAGATCTGGCAAGTTTTTTGTGAGTGCAACGCACAAGCTCATCTCTGCTGCTCACCAACACCTGCATTTTCCACACAAACGTGGCATCATTTGGGGAAATAACAGACTTTTATTGGCAAAAGACAATGTTACAATAAAGAAAACTTCAACCAAACACATATTTCTATACTATTTGTGCTAGATTTCATTCCTTTTATAGTGTAGGTTAAAGTTAGTTATTATTTTTATTTTTTACAAAAAGGATAGGACGTTATAAAGAACATTGTTATTGTTTTGTAAATCTTATTACTTTTTCTTTTCTGCGTGTCTCCTGCTCGCCAGATGTGAGGATGGATTCGAACCAGCTACAAAGACACATTCTCTGTCCTGCCAGAGTGACGGCAACTGGTCCAAACCCAGCATCCAGTGCCGCCCCATCTCCTGTCGATTACCCAGTAACGTCTCCACCCCACATTTGGTGATCAGCGGGAAGGAGCTCACTCCTGTTGGGGGCACCATCAACCTCTCATGCCTTCCTGGCTTCTACATGCAGGGTTCAGCTCTAGCCGAGTGCCAGGTAGGAAACATGGTGGTTAATGATTTGTCTCTTTGCTGATCCCGTTTAGTTTGTGAACTCATTTCTAACCTTATGCAGAGAACAAAAGATGTATGGGGAAAACGTATTTTGAATTATTTTAATTTTTTGTGAATGGCAAATTAACATTCACTGAAACTCTTTGCTCGTTAACTGTTATTCATTATTGTTTAGTCAAATAAACCCATGAAAGACTTCCCCCGTGTCAGGAGAAGCCTTGAGTAAACGTTTACTTTAATGACTTGTTTTATGTGCTATGTGATAAGATGGGTGGAAGCTGGGCTCCGGACATTTTGTCAGTTTCCTGCGAGGTGGTGGTGTGTGAGAAACCTGCTCCTCTTCTTCACGGCATCATGGAGGGCGACAGCTACAACTATGGAGACTTTGTCCTGTACTCCTGCCTGCCTGGATTTGAGAGGAAGGTGCTCATCAGGATCAGTTTGGCACCTAAACACAACTCAGTGAACACAGCATACAAAACAAAGGACCACAGTCAAATTAACTTTTAGGTTTAATAATAGTTAGGATGCTTTGTTACAGTTGTGGCCTGAAGTTTACATACACATCATTCATGAATGTTTCATTGAATTTGGGCTTTTATTTTGAATGCATCTTTTTCCAAGGTGGAATGATAACATGCCAATACAATTTAAATTTTCTTTCAAAACAATAGTTTGAATTTATTGTGGATTTTCTCTAATCCACAAAGAGATGAAAACAGAACAAGCCGGCTCAACTACATATTATATATCATACTGCATTCTCACTAATAAATGGTTAAAGGTCCCTTAGCATATTGCATCTTGACCTCACACTTCTTGCATTCATCTGCAAATCTCTGGCACAATTATTTATCTGTATTTGACCAGTCTTCTTGGCAGCATTGGTAGGGTTGATAAAAATTGTTAGATTTCCTGGCATGGACTGAGCTATTCAATAGCCCTGAGGTCGGGGCTGTGGAAAGGACATTACTAACGTTTAATGTTAGCTCTTTTCTTTCATTCAGAAGCCAGTGTTAATGTGTGTTTGGGATCATTGAGCTGTTCGAACACCGTGCCATGTTTTAATTTCAACTGTCTAGTGATTTGAGGTGAAGTGGAAAGGTTTGGAGTTAAGGGAAGGGAAGTCTGAGATTGTCATCATTGTATGCTCCCATACAATGGTGAAATTAGTTCTCTGCATTTAACCCATCACACCTGAGATACACCCAGGTGGAGCAGTGGGCAGCTATGTAAGCACCCGGGGAATTAAATGGGAAATTGAATTAAATGTAAGGCTTTAAGAAATAAGATTCAAAATATTTTTAAGTATTGCAAGAGAATAGTTGTACTGAGTGCACATGATCTGACATGAGTTCGCTAACTAACAATATTTGTCATCTAATCCCATGCATTGTAGGTGGAGTTGCAAAACAAGCCCCTAGTCAGCTGGTTCTTGTCTGTCATGGACAAAAACTGAGTTCTGCCTTAGAAAACAAATGACTCATGTCCGCTCTAGGTCTTCTTCCTCTTTGACGCTTAGAAATAGATCTTAATCTGCTTACAAACAAACTGAGAAAAGGCAAAACATGTTGTTTCAAAAATGTAAATAGCTTGTATCCTCTGGGGAGCTGTAAAAACAACCAAAATAAAAAATACAACAAGAATCACTCACAACAATTTTCTATTATCCTCTCTTTCATCTACTTTGTGCAATGACACTGACAGCCAAACAGTACCATACCATAATGTTACTACCACCATGTTTGAAAGTCTTATCTTGGCTTGTCTAGGTTCCTCTTGCAAATGGGATATTGATCTCAGTGGGGTTTTAAATCTGGTCAAATAAAGGAAATTAAATTAAATAAAGCTGCAATTTTTCATTCAAGCTTGATGGTTTCAGTTTTGGAGCAGGATCTTTATTTTTGGTCAGCACTCAGAGCAATGTAAACTAGCCTTACTGTGGAGTGACCTCCAGCAGCTTCCTGTTCATGACAGGCTTGAGCCTTGGTGGTTCCTGGGTTGTTCCTCAACATCCTAACTAATTTCATTTCATCTGAGAATGGCAGATGAGTACTGGTTAATCTAGCAAGTGCTGTCAAATGAATTATTTTTATGCTGGCAAAGAGAAACTACCAGCTGCAGTCAATCATGATTACACTACTGACAACAAGTTAACAGACCTTGGTCTTGTCAGGTTTTAGGACATTAGGACATTCAGCAACACTTGTGAGAAGATTTAGACAAAACTATGTCTATATTAGAGCCTGTAAGTATACTGTACTTTACGCCGTATAAGTCACACCACTGTATAAGACGCATCGTCCAAATATGTCTAATAAAGTGGAAAAACCGTAAATATGTCGCTTCGCCGTATAAGTTGCATCTATTCGTCACCGCTGACGCGATGCGTTTGTTATGTGTCACCGCTGACCACCCGGAAACCTGTGCCGGTGTTGTGCCAAAAATCGATTGGCTGCCAAATGGCAGCCATGAGAGCATGCACGGGAGGACTTTAACAAGAATTTAACAAGATTATCACTTAAAACAATTGTTTGTTTGCTCAAAGTTATAGTAAAGGTGTGTCTCAATTGAACTTTTCCGTAATTTCTTCTTTTTTTTTTTTTTTTTTTTTTAACCTTTATTTATCCAGGTAGTCTCATTGAGCCACGAGAACTCATTTTCAAGAGAGACCTGTTTTAGGGAGCAGATGGTGGGAGTTAAAGGTCTTGCTCAGGGGCCCAGAGTGGGGCAAATGAGGGTGGAGGGAGGTGTGGGTGTTCCACCTTTTCCACCCACATTTTTTTTATGTTGACGGTACCGGGAGGTGAACCTGCGACTTTCCCATCACAGGCCCAACTTCTAACTAGGGATGCACCGATCCACTTTTTTTTTTTTTCCAGATCTGATCCCGATACCTAAATTTAAATATCGTCCGATACCAATCCAGTTCCGATATCATCATCATCATTGATTTTATATGAGGCTGTAATAATCTCCTCTCAAGTACAATTTGTACAAATATATGCATCCATGTCCAAAAAGGCAACTTGAGGTAAGTTTTATTAATGTTGGATACGTTTTAAAGTTAGAATTAAATTCTGCTAACATGAAACATGTTTCTTTTTATTCCTAGCTTTAAAGTGGATATTAAAGTGATTAATTTAAGTGATTGTTTAAAGCTATTTTATATTTTTTAAATAAGTGGCAGATATACGATTTTTCTTCTTTCTGCACTGTTTTCATTCAATGTTTTCTTTTTGATGAATTTGTTTTGTTTCTTTTAAATGAATGAATAAATGAAATGATTAAGATAAAATGTTAAATGGCTTCAAACATCTGCTAAGTTCATGGCATAAACCAACAGACATGTTCCTGCTTTTAGT
>NC_056498.1:22973171-22983608 GCF_014905685.2 Nematolebias whitei | reverse complement strand
ATATAATTTTCAAATCATATGTTTTTTTTTTATGATTGTCTACTGTTGTACTGATAAATATCTCCTGGAGGGTAAACTATATCTTGGCTGCAAGTATCAAGCTGAGAACTCCTTTGTTTTCTACAACTGATAGCGGTTGGTCATTAATTATGATGAAGTTTAGCAACTTCTCTGTAAACATTCGAGCTTGGGGGCTTCAGCGATGTGTTTTTCTTGTTCAATCCGAAGCAAGCAGTCTGATCTCGGTCAGCCACGCTCAGTCTGCCCCTCCTCCAACACGGACAGACTGAGCGTGGCTGACCGAAATCAGACTGCCTTCTCCGGACTGAACGAAAATAACAGACCGCTGAAGCCCCGGAGCTCGAATGTTCATCATAAAACTAACTTTACCGCGGTTTAATGTGGCGCTATGGCTCTGCAGACATTGCACGTTGCGTCTTGTTTTGTGGTGTTTCTAGTGCAAAATACTTCCACACGGCGGACATGTTTAAATGAAAAGTTAGTTAGCTGTTAGCCACAGTGCTACTGCAAGTAGTAGCTGGCTGTAAACTATGAAATGGATTTCCTGAATGTGAGGCGGGTCTTATTACTCTGGGTTCGAGACACACCTCCGTTCAGGAAATCCATTCCATAGTTTGAAGCCAACGTGCAGCGCAACCACAGACATGCATCGTAGATCGGAAATATCAGCAGGTTGGATCAGAAAATCCGATATGTAAATTATGCTGGTATCGATGGCCCGATACGGATACTGGATCGGATCGGCCTCATCCCTACTTCTAACCTCTGCGCCTACTTTAACAGTCAAATCAGCTGCATTTCAAAAGCTGATTCGCAGCTGCAGGAGCACGCAGAGGGAGGAATTGCTGTGCATTTCTTCTAAATTTAACAAGATAACCACCTAAAAACAATTATTTGTTTGCTCGACATTATAGCAAAGGTGTGTCTCAGTTGAACTTTTCCTTAATAAATTCACTTTAATGGTCAAATCAGCTGCATTTTGCCTGGGTGGAGAAATGCAGCTGATTTGACGTTTGTTCCAGGAGTACCAGAGCGAGACGAAGGTGGTTTGGTATGGCAAGACAAGTGTCTCATTAATAGCCACTTTTACCTATTTATGAGACACTTGGCTTGCCATATTACTCGAGTGTCCTCTAAAATGGTAGTGTTCAATATTTTCCATGTTAGAATGAATGAAATCGTCAGATCTCAGCCAAAAATTGGATTATAAATGGGGGGGGGGGGACATAAATAAGTCACAGGGCATGTTAATTTATACAAAAAGGTGTGACTTATACAACAAAAAGTACGGTAGTTTTGCTTATGTGTGGCTTAGAGAAAATCCACAATAAATTCATACGTTTATCAAATTTTTGTTTTGACAAAATACAGTAGTTATATGTTGTAAAATCCCTCCATCTTGGAAAACTAATAACTCGGATAAATCAATAAAAGCCCAAACTTAATATGGCCTTCATTTATGAAAATAAACTCCTCTTACAAAAACATATTTTGTGTAAAATTGTATGCTCTTCCTAAACCTTTTTAATTTTATTTTAGAAACGTGTGTGAAATGAATTCTTCTAAAAAAAGCCTGTTTCTGTCTCTATCCGCTGGCTGCACACACTGAGCTAATGACTGACAATCAGATTACAGAGTCACATGATTTCACCTCAGCGTTCAATAGGAGTGTGTCGTTTCACCGCCGGCGGAAAGAGCTGAGTCACTGTTCCTGAAACTCTGATACCCGTGGAGCCTGTCCAGTTTGAACACTCATTGTAATCAGAGCTTTTTAATACAGTGAACACACACACAGGGCAAACAGCAGGCTTTTAAAGCACTTAATCTTTGTAGTACCCAAAAAAAAAAAATCATTTAAAATCAAATATTAATACTGTAGACTTAAAACACTTCGCATCCTGCTTATGGTGCAGCTCAGATACTGATCTACACATCTTATAAGATGCTGCTGTGCTGAGCTCATCGCATGTTGTTGTTGTTTTTCCTCAGGGAGACTCTGTTCAGACCTGCCAGGGCGACAGAACATGGAGTGGCACACAGCCAGCATGTGTTGGTAGGTTTTGTACTGGTAAACATTTTAAAACAAACAGCTGGTAACGCTCTGTTTGATTACCAAAACTTGAGTCCCTCCACATTAAAACGCAAACATTGCATAAATACTTTAAGAGATGACTCACAAAGGAGCACATATTGAATGACCGATAAAGCCACACCCAGACAGCTTGAAGCGCTTCAGCTCCGTCCATGATCATTTTTCTGAACAAATACTGTTGTTTTGAAACTTGAATTTCTATTTGTGGCAGCTGTAGAAAGGAACTATCATTAGCGAGAAATGTAGATAAACCACACTGCACTGACTGACAAGATATATGAAAGTATCAAGAGTTCTAAGGTTTACTTAAACACTCAGATTGTCAGTGACATCTTTGTTCCCGTCTGTCAGCAGCCTCTGCAGGGCTCTCCTGCGGGCCTCCACCCACAGTAAAAAATGCACAGCTCCAGGCGACAGGAAAAACTTACCTGCACAACGTCAGTTATACATGCAACGCTGGGCTGCAGCTCGTCGGCTCAAAGACTCTCACTTGTCTGTCCAACGGCTCGTGGAGCCTGCCGGCGCCTACATGTGAAGGTGGGAAGCTTTGACTTCTAACATTTAATTACGCTCCTTTTTATTCACGTACAGTCATGGGGAAAAAGAAAGTCTGCCCTTTTTTTCCAGTGTTTTACGTACAGTATCAGGACATATCATCTGGTCTTTGCCAGGCTCTACTTTTATTTGAATCCAACCTCAAGTGTACAAATAAAGACAACAGATTCAGTTGTGTCCCTCTTTATTAAACAAACCAAAATAGAAACGTGTGGAAAACTTAAGTCGTTGCTTTCATAGGATTTAAATGGTCAAGTAACAACAAAACTCCTGCTTTTTTAGAGGTGGTCACACGGATGATGATCATCTCTAAAAAAGCAGTTTGCTGCTCTGAAGTTTACAGGTGTGGGTTAACACAATGCCAAGCTGGGAAGACATCAGCAATGGCTTTAGGGAAGCAACTGTCACTGCCCTTCAATCTGGTGATCAGAATCAACTTTATTCTCATTGCACAGTGAAAATATATTTCAGTGCAGCCGTCCAAAGACAACAAGGGTAGACGGGGGTGCACGGGGGGCTGCAGCTTCGTTGTGAAGCGCTGCCATTATTGTTTAGATAAGAAAGGGGAAGAGAATCATGAGGAAAGAATGTATAAAAAAGGTCTCTCACACTGTCCTCGACACAGGACACAATGTAAGTTAGCAAACAAAACTACCTCAGCACATAAAAAGCAACATAGACTGACATAAGTCATTTTGCAGGGGGTGAGGAAGCAAACAAAGGTGGTGAGACTGTCCGTGGACACTGCCAGAAAGTTCCATAGTCTTGATAAGATGGCACAGTGTCTTATCAGCCAACTCAGCTCTGATAAGAGTCCACAGATGTTCTTGGGGGGTGGAGGGGAAGCAGGAGCAGAGCTTCATGATTTACATATCCTCCAGGAGCGATTTGAGATAAGTTGGCCTATCCAAGGCCAAGCGGGGAGGCCAGATTCAGATAAACAACAACTGTTTGGGGTCAGGGGCAGGTCGACTCTACTGATTTCATGTCTCCCTTCTTAGTTCTGCTGGTACTCAATGGTGAATCCAAGCAGCCACATTTGTGGTCATTCTGCTGGTCCATGCTTGTAGCCTTCTCCAAGGTCTATTCCTTCATGCCAGCAAGTTCCAGGCTCACAAAGCATCTGAGTCTGAATGCTTGAAGCACAGTACAATCCTTCACATAGGCAGGCAGCCTCACCATTGCCAAAAACCGCTGCCGACATCTTCTTAATTTGTCGATATCCCAGGTACCCGCTGATTCCAAAAAGCAGATAATCCTTTTGTCGTAATCCAATTGTATATGCGTCATGTGTCCCTTCAAGACATGAGGGTTCTCCTGCACCCTGTCTTCTCATCGAGAAAATTTTAACAATTGCACTGAGAGACCAGCTGACCAGATCCATAATTTACAATTCTGAATATAGGTAAAGAGAGGCTCAGAGAAAGATTCACAGGACAAGAGCAAAAGCAGAAGGGAGGCAGGAGAGGGAAAGAAAGCGTCTGTCTTCGTCGGAAGCAAGAGGGAAAACAAAAAGTAAGAGTTAAAGGTAATTTCCAAACAATTTGGAGTCCATCATTCTACAGTGATAAAGATTAGCAAGTGGAAAACTTTTATGACAGCTGCCAGTTTTCCTAGAAGTGTACATCTCAGAAAATTCACCCCATCAGCAGACTGTAGGGCTGGGCGATATGGCCTAAAATCAGTATCACAATATATTGAGCAGTTCACCTCGATAACGATAAATGGACGATAACTGCAACCTCCCACCCCCGAAAATAGTGTGATAGGCCGGCATAAATAATTCACAGCCAGTTATATTGATGGCATAATTCCTTTTTTATTGCCACTTTAATGAACTTTAAAACTACAGCTTCTGCTAATAAATGAAGAAAATGTGTACTTTTAGTTGTTAATAGTTTTTGAACAAATAAGCACAACTGAACAAATTTAGAAGAATAAAATAACTTAACTTTCCTGTAAACACAAAGTATTAAAAAATACAATCTCTTATGAATGAAATGGTCACATTTGAGTTGTCAAGTATTCCCTTGCAAATAAAACTAAATAATAAAAAATAAATTTCACATTTGCCATTTGAAAAAGTAAACAATGAGTGTTGCAAATATAATGTCATGTGCAAAGACCTCAAACTCACTTACAAATGGGGGCCAAAATTAAAATATTTTTCAAATTAAGGGCCAATTTCTGAAACTACATTACTCAAATCAGATACCCAACATCTTTTCTTAGTCACAGGTTCCTCAACAAGAGTTTGATTGGTCTCATTTGATGTTCTCTGTTGTGCTTTCGACATCATAATCAAATAATGCTGAAAAAATTCAAGAGATAGAAGTATTTTACGTTTCACATATCATCTTGGGGACCAGATAAGATGTCAACGAGGGACACATTTGGCCCCCGGGCCTTGAGTTTGACACATATGCCTTAGAGGCATACAGTATGTGTCAATAATGCTGAAATTAGCTGCTCCTCTTCCTCCTGGACCAGCTCTGCCGCTGCTGCGTCAACGTTGGAAATTTCCTCCATTTTCTCAACCGCACCGTCTTTCACTTCTCGTTACAGACTGGATGGGGTGGAGTCACATGACCACAGACTGCACGTAGCGCAGCATCTTAAAGGGACATGAGCTTAGCTTACCTACAGCCAAAAGACAAAACGACTTTTCTTTTAATTTTTTAAAACACCGAAAATACCGACATGGGCAAAATGACGTAGATCATTTGGAACCAGTTTGACATGACTGTCGACGAGGAAGAGGGCCGGCACCGGAGGAGGGGGCGTGCCAAAGACACCATCTTAGCACCAACATAACTGGTTTGTTCCACTTTGGAGTAAGCTGTTCTGGGGGAAGAATCAGTTTTGTGTTGTGTTTCCTTGACTGATGAAGTCTTCTGGATGGAAGGTGAAACGTTTCAGCAAAAAAAGAAACTGTCCAGATGACCTGACTGAAAATTGTTGGATGTCGATCATTATAAATTTCGGTGTCGGTTAATTTTTGGTATATTGCCCAGCCCTAGCAGACTGTAACACAGAAACTTAAAAAAAAAATACTGAGTTACACCTCAGACTTTATGGTCAGTTAGCAGGGTTAAAGTTAATGACAGGACAAGCCAAACATGAATTGTTTGGAAGGGTTGCAGGAGAACACCTCAAACCAGAGTGGGACAAAATCCCTCCACAGCCATGTGAGAGACTTAAATTTCTACAGGAAACAACTAATGTACTGAGAGTTATTGCTGTTAAAGGATTCATGGGCTGGATGTAGTTTTTCACACAGTCTTTCCTTTTTCACTGTTTTTGGTTAATACAACATGATGGACCCTGATGTGTTTTTGTCCACTTGAGGTTAGGTTAAAATAATTTTAGACCTCTGTGAAGACCAGATCATTTAAATTATGTCCGGATTTGTAAAACTGTATAAATCGAATAAGTCAGACTTTCATTTTCTCGTGACCGTATATGCAACTTCATCTCCATTTGTTTCTCAGTGGTCAGAGGCTGTGAGGGTCCCAAACAGCTGCTGCACGGTAAAGTTCTGGAGCACGACCTGAACTCGGGGCGTGCTCTGGAGTTTCAGTGTGATGAAGGCTACAACCTTGTGGGAGATCATCTGCTGGTGTGCATAGGGAGAAACACCTGGAGCTCCACTTTCCCCACCTGTCAAGGTGAGAAGTCATTGCCCGTCTCTTACCACACATACGCTTTCAGCATCGGACTTCCTGCTCTGCTGCAGTCTCTGCAGCTTCCCAGCACTGGAGCAACAGTTGTGTTTTAACAAACGCTTGCAACACACATACACACACACTCCGTCAATTTCCTAATCAGTTTTACAACATCAGCTGTGACAAGAGTCCAGTCAGTCGCCTCATCTTGTCTAATAGCTTCAGCTCTTTTGTAGGTCGTAAAAGGTCAAACAATCTGCACTGGATTATTACGTCCATGCATCAGAGAAGCTGGGATTTGTTACAAGGAATGGACTTCAGACATTTTATATTTAGGTTTAGGTTTATATGTAAATCAAAACAAGGTCAACGATGCATTGAAATGCTCAGGACAAGAAGAACTGTCTCGACTCGCCAAAGAAAAACAACAAGAAATACCAAAGCTTGCAACAAAAATACAAAACCAAGGTGTCCAAAGTGAAAAAAAATACTTGTACTGCAACATGGTCCTATTAGCAGAGTGGTTCTGTTGGCAGTGAGGTTTTCTTAGCGACATGGTCCTACGGTGATTTGTAGTTGCGTTTTTTAATTTGTAATGCATTTAAACCTCAAGACCACCGTATGGTCCCGTTAGCAGCATGGTTTCAAATATTCTAAAATTCTAAGTTTCAAATATGCTAAAAATATTAATAATGCATTCAAACCTTACAATAAAATAAGTACAAAAATACAAACAAATACAAGCTAACAAGTCAAAACAAGTAGAATAAAGTGTCTACCTAAATATTTCCACCAAATTTTAAGGTCTAAACAACTTTGAGTGAATAGTTCAATGTGGAAAATCGCTCTGTAATTTATTAACTTCAAATATGAAGGTTTGGGGGGTGGGATGTGTGGAGGAAATCCAAAATGCTGCTGCCACAGTCTTAACTGGAGTTAATAGGAGAGTGTATATCGCTCCAGTTTTAGCTTCTCCATTGGCTCCCTGTCAAATTCACAATAGAATTCAAAATCTTACTTCAAAGTTCATGCTCAATAATCCAGGTAAATAATCCAACAAAGTTCAGTTAGGTCATCTGGATGGTTTCTTTTTCAAAATCTTACTTCAAGCCTACAAAGCCCTCAACAACCTAGCTCCATCTTATATTCAAGCTCTTATTGTTCCATATTAGGGTTGACTTGTTATGCTGCCTTAAGCTTCGACTATTGGAGGACAATTGACCTCACTTCCTTAAATGAATTGTTAAAATTGAATAGTTTTCATTTGATACTATTTTTATCTTAACGTGATTCTTGACCTGCCATTGTGTATATGTTCCTACCAAACCCAGCCAGTTGAAGCAGATGGACGCTTGTCCTGAGCCTGGTTCTGCTAAAGGTTTCTTCCTCATGAGAGAGTTTTTCCTTTCTACTGCCGCCTTCATGCTTGCTCAAGATGAGAGTCTGTGATGAAGTTAAATTCAAAGTAGTCTGCTCAGATAAATAATGTTAATAACTTTTTATGTACATATATGAATGTTTCTGTACAGTGCCCTGAGATGACTTCTATTGTGACTTGGAGCTATATAAATAAACTGAATTAAAACTGAATTGAAATGTACTTTGTTAATATTAGTAATTCTCAGTGAAATGATCAGAAGTCTATAAATGCCTTTCACTTGGTTTATTTTAGCTCTGGGGAGTCCAGGGAGCTCAGCACAACTGTAGTAGTCTGAGTGTTGCTCAAAGAGCACTCCCTCTCAGATGCAGCACTTCTAGAGGGATGGGTGTGGTGGTCATACAATATAATCCTACAAAAATAAACACCTATAAACTAACTGTACAGAAACTAATTGTAATCCTAGCTCAGAGCCTGAGTGTTTGCACAGAAAAAATAAATAGACTACTTTATATATGGTCATCAGTACATAAAGTTACACAGGTTTCATACACAAAAACAGGTTTATAAGAATAGATTTATGCAAGAACAGGTTTCTTACACCAAAATGGATTTCCTCAGGGATGCAGCAAATCAGAACAACACATTAAACATTTTTAAATTCACAGATTTTTGACTGGCTTGGTAGATATTTTTGAGAGACATGTTTTTGGCCTCTTGAGCTTAAAAAAAGTCCCCAGAGTAGCTGGTTTAGTTTAAATAGAGTAGTAATGTTTTAGTGTAGAAACATACTCGTATTTTGTGGTTAACTTACCTTTTTTTTTTTTACTGTTTTTTCCCCTCACATCACGACCTGTGTTACACATTTTAAATGTTTCTGGTATTTGTTTTAGGGGTCAAAGTGCACCAGCTGGATAACAAGTTAACACTTTAATCCATGGTTTCTGTCCCTCACAGCGAAGCCTTGCACCCCTCCTCCGAGCTGGAAGGAGGACATCAGCAGTAACAGGTCCCAGCAGGCGTTTCATGTCGGACAGTCGGTCCGTGTTACCTGTCCCAAGGGACAGCAGGTAAAAGGCAGTGGCACCATCACCTGCAGGCCAGACCAGACCTGGAGCTCCCTCAGTTCAGTGTGTGAACGTAGGTATCACGGTTAAAATAACGCTGTTAAAACAATGAATAATTATATGCTTTAACTGAATAAAGGATTGTAACTTTAAATTCAAAACGAGAAAAATGGGAAAATAATAATCATTAACAATAACTGAACATATTTTTTACAAAAAGTTACAACTACCGGTAACTCAAAATAAAATGTACATCATTCACCTGAAGCTAGGCCTTCAGTCTGAAAGAAATATTGAAACGGCCTAAAACACGCTGATTTTGAAGATATTACAGAGTAACCGTCTGCCTACAGCACTTTACTTTCAGTTTCACAATCTATGGATACGCTGAGCAGACGGCCCTTTTTAATCATGTACAACATCTGACAGAAAACACTAAAGACAAAAACCAACATGGACAACCCATCTGAACACATAACCGGAAAAAGTCCACCCATTTGTGTCCCAAGACTTCATAGAAGGGTTTATGATTTACTCAGTCTTTTGTGTTCAAGTACAACATGTAATTTTTACTTTTCACACTGAAATTTAACAGTAACTTACAGAACTTAATATTTCTGTAAAATTTCATCATGTAGTAAAACTGTATTACTGAAAAATATCAATGTCAACCTATATAGGATATTTAACGTTCATTTTTGTAACACACACTACAGTTCCAATGTGGATTTTTGAATTTATAGGTTGCACTTGAATGCATCACAACATCACATGGTCAAAACAAATGCCTTGAAGGTCCTTTGGAAAGCTCAGAGCCCTATATTTTGGTCCCGCCCACTCTATATCAACGTTGTGATTGGTTATTTTTCCTGTCAGTCACTGATCAAACTCCTCCTGCAGAAATGTTGACTGAGCGGAGCCTTCTCTGCAGACACTGAAGTCCTGACCAGTCAGAAAGAAACTTCAAACACATTTCTGCCTGGAGCCAAAAATTCAGAAGAATCTGATCTGATAACTATTTTCCTGAATTAAATGGTTGTTGCTCAACTGCAAAGTAGTTTACAGAAAGTAAGAAACAGCTAATTAACATTAGCCAACATGGCTAATTAATGTTAGCCAACATGGCTAATCAACATTAGCCAACATGGCTAATCAACTTTAGGCAACACAGCTCATTAATGTTAGCCAAAACAACTAATTAATGTTAGCCAACATGGCTAATCAACGTTAGCCAACATGACTAATCAACTTTAGGCAACACAGCTCATTAATGTTAGCCAAAACAACTAATTAATGTTAGCCAACACGGCTAATTAATGTTAGCCAACATGGCTAATCAACTTTAGGCAACACAGCTCATTAATGTTAGCCAAAACAACTAATTAATGTTAGCCAACACGGCTAATTAATGTTAGCCAACATGGCTAATCAACGTTAGCCAACATGGCTAATCAACTTTAGGCAACACAGCTCATTAATGTTAGCCAAAACAACTAATTAATGTTAGCCAACACGGCTAATTAATGTTAGCCAACATGGCTAATTAACGTTAATCAACACTGCTAATCAACGTTAGCCAACACAACTACTTAACGTTGGCCAACATGGCTAATCAACTTTAGGCAACACAGCTCATTAATGTTAGCCAAAACAACTAAT
>NC_056498.1:22965383-22973071 GCF_014905685.2 Nematolebias whitei | reverse complement strand
ATATATATATATATATATATATATATATATATATATATAATTTGTAGAAGATGATTTATGTAAAATATAGATTTGGTCACTTAATAGACAGGTTTTTCTAAATGTTTTGTACTATTCTCATGAATGTAGTAGTTAAAAATAATCTCTGATCATACTGTTCTTATCATCTTTAATATAAAGTTTAACTTCGCAATACACAGCCTCTATTTTTAAATATTTACTAACCATCATACCCTCTAGAGATATTGATCTAAAACTGTGGAAGTAGCTGAAAGTCACCCTCAACACATATTTCATGTGCTAACAAGTCACGTGAGATTCTGCAATTTCACATTAGATTGTGCATATAATTTATAAGGTTTTTAAATTAAATGTCAAAACATTATAACTTTGTCCCTTCTCATCCTAAGATGATTGAAGTCAGAACCTGACATGTTAGATGGTGGGTGATGGCATTTTTTAAGGAAGGCTGGGCCTTTAGTTTCTGTTCTATGATCAATTTGTAAACCAATCACTCACTTGTAATCATTAGGATGTATACGACCTAAATAACATTAAAGCGAATAATTGTGATGTTGTTAAGATTCTTTTAAGTATTTACGATAAATCACGGTGCACACCTCTGCATGCTCCTGTACCATGCGCTTTTCACTCTTGCGTGGCTGCTTGTTGGGTGTAAATTTTCGATTTCTATCCGTTCCTGCGTGAGTTTTAATCAACACAAATGATGCTGCATCAAACACTGAACTGATCACAGGCAACCTTTGTCTGATCCACTTTGATCTCTCATCAGACCTGAATATGATGCCGAGGTTGCTATGGCTCTTTGCTTGTATTTGCATGCGGTTTGTTCTCATAAATGCATGCTTCCTTATCCATGTCCTTTTTAGCCTAAAGCCATTCATAGTCTGTGTTTCAACTGATCCACAGCAGTGACACGTTGCATGAAAATCACAGGCTTCTGGGATAATACAAAGGAAACACACCTGACTTGTTCAGTAATCACAAACTCAGAGATGAAATTTTACGTTCATGTGGAGGCAGACAAAAAGAAAAACGGAAGAGTTTGTAGGAAACGCCAGAGTTTAAAGGAAAATAAAAACAAAAGCAACATCAAAATGAAAATGAAAGTGTAAATGCAAATAAACTGAGCTGACCAACTCCACGAAGGTGCGGTGAGTAACCCGTGGGTCGTTCCATTTGGGTTGTTGTGCAGGGGTGTCCTGCGGCCCGCCCCTCCACGTGGCCAACGGGGTGGTGCGGGGGGCGGTGTTCCAGTTCGGGGACGTGGCAGCATACTCGTGTTTCGTCGGCTACACCATGGAGGGCGTCGGAAAGAGCAGGTGTCAGGAGAACGGCACCTGGACGCCGACGCCGACGTGCAGAGGTAGAAAGGACGACTAACAGGACTGTCCCCATCCCCCGCCCCTCCCTGAGGACACCTCCTGACTCTGTCTCTTTTGCACATAACAAATAACATCCTGCAGCTTTTTAACTCTCCTTTAAACTGTTGCTTTTCTTCCAACGCTTCAATCTTCAGATTTTTATGAATATTTGCTCATCACTAATTAAAACTTTGGGAAAAGACTGATTCAGAAACCTGTAAAAAATAATCTGCCTCCTCTTGTTCAGTGTTTCCTGTCATCTAGACTCATCAAACACCTGAATAAAAACGTAACCCGAGTGTGTTTTACATCCAGACATCAGTGCGTGTTGACCGTTGTGCAGCTCGCTTTCACTTTAGGAGTTTTTAAGACTTCTTATATCAACTCAGATTTATTTAAAACACTTAGTGGAGTAAAAAAATACAGTGCTTGGTGTTACACTGACTTAACCACAAGCTTAACAGGAACAGTGTGGTTGTGTGCAGAAACGGAAACTTTTTTTTCTGTTGAAATTCAGTCATTTAGTTTGAACACACACAGGCATGAACTTGTTCACTATTTTCAGTTCAGTTTATTTTTTCATTCAATCTTTATTTAGACAGGTAAATCCCAATGAGTCTCGAGGACTCATTTACAAGAGAGACCTGATTTCAACAAAGAATGATGACAACAATGGACAACAGTGACAACAATAAACAGTTATAAAAAGTCATACAGATTTTTTTGTTTTTTTTTTAACAAATAGGATGTCTTAAAAAAGAAAAGCAACAAAAAACAGATAGATTCTAAGGTGCATGTAGAAAACTAAAAACAGGAACATGTACCGGGAACCGTGGGCCGGTCCCCGCCCTGGCAGCGCGGCTGGGTTATACTGAGAACAGTCCGTCCCGGTCGGCAGCCGTGCCGGGGGCGAGGGGGGCCCGTCCCTCCCGCGCCGGAGCGGGAAGGAAGGGCGCAGCGAGGCACATTTATATAGCACCAAGTCACAATCACAAGTCATCTCAGGGCACTGAACAGACACATTCGTATACCAGTATATAGAAAGTAAGCTAACAACATTATTTATCTGAGGAGCAGACTGCTTCGAGTTTAACTCCATCGCAGACTCTCATTATGAGCAAGCATGAAGGCGACAGTGGAAAGGAAAAAACTCCCTCATGAGGAAAAACCTTTAGCAGAACCAGGCTCAGGACACGCGGTCATCTACTTTGTACTTCGACTGGCTGGGTTTGAGAGGAACAGATACACAATGGCAGGTCCAGAATCACATGTTAAGATAGAAATAAAATCAAATGAAAACTATTCAATTTTATCAATTAATTTGAAGAAATTAGGTCAATTTTCCTCCAGTAGTCTAAGCCTATAGCAGCATAACAAGCCAATCCTAACTATAGGATTTATCAAAAAGGAAAGTCTTAAAACTGGACAATGTGTCAGCCTCATAGACAGAAACTGGAAGTTGGTTCCACAAAAGAGGAGGCTCAAAACTGAAAGATCTTCCTCCCATTCTGCTTTTGGACTCTAGGAACCACATGTAAACCTACAGTTTGAGAGCGAAGTGCTCTGTTAGGAAAATATGGAACAATAAGATCTGTAATATAAGATGGACTAAAAACACGGGATCATATTTATGTGCCGGTGCTGACAGTCTGGATCAAAAAGCATTATTTTAAGCAGAAATATAATTTTTTTGACTCATTTTTAGTGACTTCACCAGCTGTAAAGTAACATTTTATCAAAAAACGAGATAATAAATGGTTCACTACATTTACTTCTAAAAGAACGAACAACATTATGAAGTGGTGGTGTTTGTAGAACCAGTTGGGATCTGGACCAATTTACATTTTACAGCACAAATCTCAGCAGTTCCATGGAGGCTGAAATGCAAATATCTAGTCAAAGGGTTGACAAATGAGAAACAAAAGCTGCGTCCAGAAAAGCTTTCCCTGAGAAGCTGCTGAGCCTGTTCTTTGCCTGTCTGCAGCGCTGCCTTCTCAGTTCTTTCTTTCAGTCTGCTGCTTTTGCACGAGTGCATGAAGTTTTGTGATCTTTTCCAAGAGAACTAAAGCCTGTCGTCTGACTGAGAGGTTTCTGTGCAGCACATTCCATCTGAATTAAATGCACCTAACTTAAGTGGTGTGTGTGTCTCGTTCTTCAGCGGTGTGTTGGCTGCAGTGTCAGAACGGAGGTGTGTGTCAGCGGCCCAACATTTGTGCCTGTCCTGAAGGCTGGATGGGTCGACTCTGTGAGGAGCGTAAGTGTGAAACAAGACAAACTAGAGAATTTGCTTTTCCTGCAAAAATGTAGTGTGAATGCTTATTGCTGAATAACTTGCTAAAAAAAAACAGCTGAAATTAGCTAAAAAAATGTAACTGAAATGGAAGAATAAGCCGAAGTTAGCAGAAGAAAGCAGAAAGAGCACATATTTGCTGAATTATGTTTAAATAAACAGAAATTAGCACAAAAAATTAGTAAATTACCTGAAAATAAGATAAGGCAAAAAGAAGCTTAAACTACCAGAATGAAGTGGAAGAAGATGAGCTCAAAAAATGTGGAATTAGCCGAAAAAGCTAAATTAAGCACAAAAATAGCTAAATAGTAGCTGAAAGAGCAGAAAAAGCTGAAACTAGCAGAAATAAGTTGAACGGAGCATCACATGCTGAAATTAGCATAAAGAATGTATTTAAGCTCAAAGCTGCTAAAATTAACATGAAAAACTTTATCTGAAAACAGCTGAAGTTACCTAAAAAATGCTAAAAAGTTAGCTGAAAATTAAGCTTCACTTAGCAGAAGTACGTTGAGAGAGCACAGTTTTGCCCAATTCGGATGAAAGAAGCAGAACTGAGCAGAAAAACGTGAAAATTATCAGGAAAAAGCTGAAATTAGCACCAAAAAAAAAAACCAGATGAAAAGTAGATATAAAAAAGGCAGAAAGAAGCTTAAATTACCAGAAGAAAGTGGCGAGAGCACATTTTTGTTGAATGAGGCTGAAAAAAGTTAATATGATGCAAAAATGTGGAATTAGCTGGGGAAAAACTAAAATTAGCATAACAGCAGCTAGATGGTAGCTGAAATAGCAGAAATGCTGAAACTTGCATAAATAAGCTGAAATTAGCAGAAAGAAGTTAGAAGAAGCACAAAAATGTAGTAAGAAGAAAGAATCTGAAAGTATCACAGAACAGCTGAAAAAAACTGCTGAAATTAGTTGAAAGTAGCTGAAAAAAAGTTTAAATTTGCACAAGCTGAAAGAAGCTGAAGCAGAACAAAATGTGAAAGAAGCAGTAAAAGGTTGTAAACAGATCTAAGGATTTGAAGGATGTAAAATGAGCTTCACAAGCGCTCACACAAATGTACTCCCAGAACACAACAACCCTTCATGTGGCACAAAACAAGCTGTCACTGAATTCAAGATGGCACCCAGCTCACTGAGCAGCTAAAATCTGTTCTGTCGAGAAGTCGATTAACTTCCTGTTTACACTCAACTGTCCTTTCATACCAGCTATCTGCATCCTGCCGTGCCTGAACGGAGGGCGCTGCGTGGCCCCCTACCAGTGTGAGTGTCCCGCCGGGTGGACGGGCACCCGCTGTCAAGCAGGTGAGTTTATTCATGAAGGTTTCACCTCGCTTTGGAAATACGAACAGTCAATATATTACCTGCTGCAGATAACTCTGATTACTAACTGCTAATACACGGTTTGGAAAAAAAAAAGTTTTATAATAACCTGCTGCTGAAGGCAAAGCAACAGTGTTTATGTTTGTGTATTTGTTAGTATAGAAGTGTTAGCAAAATATCTCATAAAACTGGGCGGATTTGAATGAAGCTCTTAAAAAGTAATTATTGCATGTAAATCTATATCTTATTATCTTTTGAAGTAAATCTATTTCAAGATGGCTGCCACAGCCAACTAATGTTAGGAAACACAACTGGTTGTGACTCGACCAGTTTTACAGACGTTGAACTATAATCTGTAGCCGAGACGTATCCAGCACATACTGCAAAATATCTCATGAACCATTGAATGGTTTGTAGTAAAACTCTCAGAATACTGGATGCACATCTAAGACTCATTTACGTTTCAAGTCAACTCAGTTTAAGATAGCCGCCTCAGTTATTCTACATTAGCAAACACAAAAAAATGTCATAACTCAAACAACGTTCCAAATATTGAGCTAAAATTTGATGTGGTAGTAACTTAGAGTCATCCTTAACGCATACTTCAAGCACTGCTTAATGGGCGACATCTTTGCTTCAGATTTTGTCCTTAACTCTTGGAGTCAACTCTGTCAGACTGTGACACTTTAGTGAAACTCAGAACGTAATCACTGCCTGCACATCTACAACTCACTATCATTTGGACTCTACCCAGTTCAAGCAGGCTGTCACAGCTAATCAGCATTAGCTAACACAAAAGTGGCTATAACTCCATAAATTTTGATAAATGTTAAGCTAAAGTTAGTGTGGCAGTAGCTGAGAGTCATCCCCATGATATACTTTGAGTACTAACAGATTAATATTACATCATATGCTAGGTTTGACCAAATCTGTCCTTTCTCAGCATAAGATGGTTTTAGTTTAAAGTTCTGGCATGAAAGGCGATGGGTGATATGCATTCTTTCAAGAATGGTAGGCCTTTAATTCTGATTTAAACTCGTGATTTGTCTGAATGGGGCCAACATGTAATAATTCTGTGTAAATACACGTGTTATGTTCAGTTGACAGAAATGTAAAGGTGTCTGAAATGACTCATTACTGGTAATTTTTAAAAAGATTGGTGCTGTTTTAAGACGGCAGAACTCCATTTTGGTTCCTGCTCAGACTAGCCGTTAAACTTTACTGGTTGTTCAAAGAGATAAGATAATATCTAATCTGTCCCTTTGTCAGAACTAAAGCTCTTATCAGACATGAGGTGGTTGACAGTAAATTGTATTTCCTCTGAAAATGCAGTATAAATGGTTATATTGCTGAAGGATTTTTTTTGCTGAAAGCTGCTGAAGAAGCTAAAACCAGGCTGAAAAGGCTTCATCTCCAAACTGTTAATGTGAGTTGAATTTGAACCGCTGACTTTTAGCAAAGTGAGAGAGCGCTATCTGCAGCAGAATAACAGAAGAAATGTGTAGAAAAAGCTGAATAGAGCAAAAATGTAGCTGAAACAAGCAGAGAGGCTGAAAATATATATTTTTTAAAAGATCTAATATTAAAAAATATATATTTGAAATTAGCAGAAAGAAGCTGAAGGGAGCATAAAATGCTTAAATTAGCAGAAAGAAGCTAAAAGATGATTGCTGAAAAATAGCTGAAATGAGTTGAAAAAAAAAATCATAAAGGAGCTAAAGGAAGCTGAACCAGACCAAAAGCTGGAATGAGCAGCAAACTGTTTAAAACAGCTCAAAGGGTTTGAAGGATGAGAGCTCCATTTATTTTCAATGAGAAAAACATGGCAGAAAAGGTTCAATGTTTCAAAAAGGTAAAAATTGCAGGAATACTAAAAATCAAAGCAGGACTGTCCTGAATGAGCTGAATGTTTTGTTGAATTGTTGAAATAGCACTAAAACTGCAGAACAAGTTATGTGCTGAAAAACATACAGAAGAGAATTGGATCCCTTTGCTTTATAAGCGTTCACATTATTGCAAATAAAATCCTTTAATACAGTATGTTTGTTGAGTCACATTTCCTCCTGACAACAATGATGTCATCAGTCTTGTTATCTGCTGATGAAACATCCTGATGGCTTTTCTTTGTGCTTGTTCCTGATCTGAATGCAGCTGTGTGTTCGTCACCGTGTTTGAACGGAGGAAGATGCATCAGGCCGAACAGATGTAGCTGCACTCCAGGCTGGAGTGGACACAACTGCTCCAGGTGATGACCCATAAATTAAAATAAAACAAACTTTAACTAGGGATGCACGATATTGGATTTTTGGCCGACATTCCGATATGTTAAAACTTATTTGGCCGATACCAATACCGATATTTTTCCTGGATCTACTTACAGAGACTA
Organism: Nematolebias whitei; assembly: GCF_014905685.2. Classification (NCBI taxonomy): domain Eukaryota; kingdom Metazoa; phylum Chordata; class Actinopteri; order Cyprinodontiformes; family Rivulidae; genus Nematolebias; species Nematolebias whitei. The sequence goes on along the minus strand of NC_056498.1, from coordinate 22,965,687 downwards.
CAGAGCTTTCTCTGCTGTGGAATTAAAATACATTATTCTGCACGGTCTTTGTCAGTTTGGCCTGATACCAAATGCAGATGCCAAAAAGGGGGCTGAAAATGATGCAACACTTCAACTTGGATTATGTTTAATGTCAAATTTATTCATGACATTTACTCTCTCTAAAACAATGACAACACTGGAACAGTGCAAATTTGTAAATTTTCACTATTCTAAACTCAACAACATGCGTGATGTCATAACGTTGTGCTGGCGCTGCAGGCATCCTTGTCACTGGGTTGTCATACAAAAACAGCGCCTTATA
>NC_056498.1:22938975-22965283 GCF_014905685.2 Nematolebias whitei | reverse complement strand
TATCGGTGAGATATTTTGATGGATTGGCCGATATCCGATATGTAACTTTATCGCTAATATCGCCCGATACCGATACCATGCCAATAATATCGTGCATCCCTAACTTTAACTTATAAATATTAATAATCAGGAAAAGCGGTTATTGCAACAACACATCATCAGGATGGTGAAACTAACTTGTTTCACAACAGTCTAATCCCAGTTCACATTAGCTAACCATCCCAGGATGTTTCCAGATTAGTAATAAATTCATAGCTGTATACATGGTTGTAATAATAGTAGCTTGAACTTAATTTACACTATATACAAAAGCAGATAAAAAAAGTTCTAAAAACAAAAGAAGAAGAAGCTTCCAATTAGTGCCACCAACACTCCTTCCTGCACCGGGGACGTAAAATGTGCAGAGTAGAGCCCCAGACACACCAAAGGACCTCAGCCTCCTCAGCAGGTACAGTCATTTAAGGCCTGAGACTCAATGGGATTAACCTGTATAAATAAAGGTTGAATGGAAAAAGGCAATAGAGACTGGTGTGTCCTGGTTCAGCCGTGTTTCTGTGAAGCACAAGGCTGTTCTCTCTGTACTCCCACTGATTAGCTCTGGTACTTTGTCTTGTCTTGTTGGAGAGTGACCGAGCGTATCCCATGGTAACAGTCAGTAAACATGGTTTATGTCTCCGTCGTCTCTCTCGGCGTTTACGACTAGCTCTACAGACTGTTCTCTTCCTCGTGATCTCTGGTGGAATCACTGGTGTCTAGTGTGGAGTAGACCAGTGTGGCTTAGGGCTAACAGCTGATCTTGTGTAAACAAATAGAGCCATGGCTGGTGGAGTATCTGAAGGCAGATTAAAAAAGTCCAAAAGTATCAAAAACGGTAGTGCAAACATTAATTGGAACCTCCAGGTGCACAGTTACATAGGAGTTTGAGAAAACACCAGAAAAACAAAAACACACAGACGTATAGAAAAAAAAACACTTGTTCTTGTCATTCTCCTCCATCTCTCTTTGTCCTCTGCATCCTCTGTCCTCACTCCACCTCCATGTCCTCTCTAACTGCATCCATATATCTCCTCTTTGACCTTCCTCTTTGTCTTTTTCCTGGCAGCTGCATTTCAAACATCCTTCTACCAGTATACCCACTGTCCCTCCTCTAGTTATGTCCAAACCATCTCAGTCTGGTCTCTCTAACTTTATTTCCCAGTTGTTCAACCCTAGCTGTACCTCTGATGATCTCATTCCTAATCTTGTCTGCACCGCCTTGTCACATCTAAGGAGAACCTCAACATTTTAATTTCTGTCACTTCTAGTTCTGTCTCGTGTTTTTGTCAGTGCCACTGTCTCCAAACCATACAGCACAGCTATTCTCACTTCTGTCTTTTACACCTCACCTCATCTGTTAGTCGGTCCATCACCAGAGCAAACAAGAAGAGGCTCAGAGCTGATCCTTGATGCACTCCCACCTCTACTTGAAGCTATCTGTCACTCCTACAGCACATCTCACCACTGTCCTGCTGTCCTCATACATGTCCTGTACCAGTCTAACATACTTCTCTGCCACTCCAGATTTCCTCATGCAATACCGCACCTCCTCCCTCGGCACTCTGTCATATGCTTTTTCTAAATCCACAAAGACACAATGGAGTTCTTTCTGACCATCTCTGTACTTCTCCATCAGCATCCGCAAAGCAAAGATGGTGTCTGACATATGTGGTGCTCTTTCTTGGCATGAAACCATATTGCTGCTCACAAATAGTCACCTTCAGAGATCTTCATTGTGTGGCTCATCAGCTTAATTCCCCTGTAGTTGCTACAACTCTGTACATCACCCTTGTTCTTCAAAATGGGCACTAGCACACTTCTTCTCCATTCCTCAGGCATTTTATCACCCTCATATATGCCATTGAATATTTGAGTCAAAAACCTCACTGCCATCTCTCCAAGACATTTCCAAACCTCCACTGGTATGTCATCAGGTCCTACTGCCTTCCCCTTCTTTAGTCTTTTCAGAGCCTTCCAGACTTCAGCCTCCCACTTCCTGGTCCACCGTTTCTATGACCTCTACTCTTCTTTCTCTTTTATTCTCTTCATTCATTAGCGCCTCAAAGTACTACTTCCATCTTCCCGTCACACTCTCCTCACTTGTTAGAACATTACCATTCCTATCTTAAATACAGGTCCTTCTAAAAAAATTAGCATATTGTGATAAAGGTCATTATTTTCCATACTGTAATGATAAAAATGAAACTTTCATATATTTCAGATTCATTGCACACCAACTGAAATATTTCAGGTCTTTAATTGTTTTAATACTGATGATTATGGCATACAGCTCATGAAAACCCAAAATGCCTGTCCCAAAAAATTAGCATATCATGAAAAGGTTCTCTAAACAAGCTATTAACCTAACCATCTGAATCAACGACGTAACTCTAAACACCTGCAAAAGATTCCTGAGGCTTTTAAAAACTCCCAGCCTTGTTCATTACTCAAAACCGCAATCATGGGTAAGACTGCCGACCTGACTGCTGTCCAGAAGGCCATCACTGACACCCTCAAGCAAGAGGGTAAGACACAGAAAGAAATTGCTGAACAAATAGGCTGTTCCCAGAGTGCTGTATCAAGGCACCTCAGTGGGAAGTCTGTGGGAAGGGAAAAGTGTGGCAGAAAATGCTGCACAACGAGAAGAGGTGACCGGACCCTGAGGAGGATTGTGGAGAAGGGCCGATTCCAGACCTTGGGGGACCTGCGGAAGCAGCGGACTGAGTCTGGAGTAGAAACATCCAGAGCCACCGTGCACAGGCGTGTGCAGGAAATGGGCTACAGGTGCCGCATTCCCCAGGTCAAGCCACTTTTGAACCAGAAACAGCGGCAGAAGCATCTCTCCTGGGACTGCTGCTGTGTGGTCCAAAGTTATGTTCTCTGATTACAGTAAATTTTGCATTTCCTTTGGAAATCAAGGTCCCAGAGTCTGGAGGAAGAGAGGAGACACATAATTCACATTGCTTGATGTCCAGTGTCAAGTTTCCACAGTCACTGGGGTGTCATGTCATCTGCTGGTGTTGGTCCACTGTGTTTTATCAAGGGCAGGGTCAATGCAGCTAGCTATCAGGAGATTTTGGAGAACTTCATGCTTCCATCTGCTGAAAAGCTTTATGGAGATGAAGATTTCATTTTTCAGCACGACCTGGCACCTGCTCACAGTGCCAAAACCACTGGTAAATGGTTTACTGACCATGGTATTACTGTGCTCAATTGGCCTGCCAACTCTCCTGACGTGAACCCCATAGAGAACCTGTGGGATATTGTGAAGAGAAAGTTGAGAGACGCAAGACCCAACACTCTGGATGAGCTTAAGGCCGCTATCGAAGCATCCTGGGCCTCCATAACACCTCAGCAGTGCCACAGGCTGATTGCCTCCATGCCACGCCGCATTGAAGCAGTCATTCATGCAAAAGGATTCCCGACCAAGTACTGAGTGCATAACTGAACATGATTATTTGAAGGTTGGCGTTTTTTGTATTAAAAACACTTGTCTTTCATTGGTGGGATGAAATATGCTAATTTTTTGGGACAGGCATTTTGGGTTTTCATGAGCTGTATGCCATAATCATCAGTATTAAAACAATTAAAGACCTGAAATATTTCAGTTGGTGTGCAATGAATCTGAAATATATGAAAGTTTCATTTTTATCATTACATTATGGAAAATAATGACCTTTCTCACAATATGCTAATTTTTTGAGAAGGACTTGTAAGCCTAATCTGCTGCACATCCTTTCAAGCCTGATCCCTCGGTCTCATTGATCGGTCCAAGTCCTTCTCACCCTATTTAGTGCAGCCTCCTATACATCTCATCATACACCTTCTGCTTTGCCTTTGCTACCTCCCTCTTTTCTGTACATTGCATCTCCTTATATTTATGTCTCCTCTCTTCAGTCTTCTCACTCATTTCTTTTTGGCTAACCTTTTTCTTTGAATAGCTTCCTGCACTTCACTTTTCCACCACCAGGTTTCCTTATCATCCATTATCTGTCCAGATGACACACCAAGTACCTTCCTAATTATTGTTGCTGTAGTAGCCCAGTCATCTGGAAGCTCTTGTCTGGTCTACGTGTGTTGTGGATTTGGGAAAGGCCATTTGACCCTGTTCCATGGGGTACACTGCATGGTGCTCCAGGAGTATGAGATTGGGGGTCCGTTGCTACAGGCCAGTCATACAAGCGGTGAGTTTGATTTGCATTGCCGGCAGCGAGTTGAACCCCTTCAGGGTGAGAGCTGGACCACACCATGGCTGCCCATTGTCACCATTCATAAAAATTATGAACAGAATTTCTTGATCATTGTCTCGATCATTGGTTCAGTAGCCTCTGAATTTCATCTCCATTTGTGGATGATGTGGTCCTCCCCATTGGTGTCATCATGCTATGATCTCCAGCTGTCTGAGTGGTTTAAAGCAAAGTGTGAAGCAACTAGGATGTGGATCAGCACTTCCAAACCTGAGGCCTTAAGGATCTTGGGAGTTTTGTTCACGAGAGAGAAAAGACTGCATTGTGAGAACAGACGGATCAGTGCAGCTTTCAGTTTTGCGTACTCTGTTCCGGTCAGTTGTGATGAAGGAGCTGAGCTGCAAGGCGAAGTAGTCCTTTTTACCGGTCGGTCTACATTCTTACACTGTGTCAAACTTTGGGTAGTGACCCAAAATATGAGATTGTTCATTGTATTTGGACGTTTTATTAGAACATTTACTAAATTAATTCTTAACACAGAATGTCAGTTTTGATTCAGGTTCTTTTGCCGTTCTATAAATATGGTAATATTTCAAACTAAATGTTGCAACCACATACAGCATTCAAGCACATTCCAGTTTGTTTTTAAAAACTAAAGTGGTTGTCATGAATAAGTGAATAAAGTCTCCTACGAATGACCTTTTGACCCCGCGATTGTATGTGGGAGGAGGAAGGGGATTCTCCACATTCCTCATGTGCAGACTCTGGTCTTAAATTGGCAACAGTTCCTGTAAACTGGGTTCTGCTGGCTTCAGTTACCAAATTAAGAGGTTGATGTTTGGTCTAGTATTTTTTTATTTTTTTTATTTTAGTGTCAATGGTGCAAACGTGCTGCAATGAGTTTAAAGAAATTCTGGATTGAAGCCCCCCCAAGACTTTGTGTAACCAATGTTTGTCTTTACAGGAAGAGAAAATCTGTGTACTACCACTTCTGATAAAGGTGCCACTGGCCTCCAGGTGAATCATCCTGAAGAGAACTCTTGTATATTTAAAGAAAATAAAAATTGTGAAACCATTCACTCATCTCTGCAAACTATCTTTTTGTAAATTTAAGCTGTACCCCCCCCCCCCCTTTTAAAAACTCAAAACAGTATTAAACATTTGCTGCTATATATACTTGTACGATGTGTAAAAACTCTGATGTGACAGTCCAGTGTATATGTGTAAACTATTCACGTTTTTAATAAAGTATAAACGCCACTAACGGGCTTTGGATAAAGTCATTTTTTATATTTTGAATACAATAAGCACAAGAAAAGAGTTCAGTTCATCATTTATTAATCCACCTTTTTTGGGGGGAAATTAAAACCCATACAGCAGTTTGCAAGAGTTCTAGCAATTTTAACAGAATTAAAAGAGGACTTCATGTTTGTGTTTTTACATCAGCCATGTGTTACGGCAGCTATTGACGGGACCGTCAGGTGTTGCACGAGTGGAATAAAATATTTCCTGTGTGGGACAGAGGAGCTGATGGTGGCAACAGGAAGTGCTGCTCAGGTGGAGACTGAATTGGTCACTGAAGCTTTGGTCTACTGCAGCTCAACCACTTTTTTCCTTAGCGTTTCTTGGTTGGCACCAGAAAACTCAAACACCTGAAAAACAGAAAACCCATTTACTAAAAAACGAACAACTAAACTGGATAATGTTTGTTTACTACCACCATGGAAACTGCCTTCTCAAAAGATTTACACAAGTGAAGCCTAACCTGGATAAATATTTCAAAACTCATTTCTCCTCAATCTCAATACATAAAGCAAAAAGTTCCAAGATGCAGCTTTGCCCTCTCAAAAAATAAGTGCAATATAAAATCAGCAATGCTACTGGTTGTGTCAAACCAGTTTGAGTTGTTCCAAGTGTTTGCACTCACCTTCTGTCCGTTCTTGTAGAAGTGGAATGTAGGCATGCAGTTAATACCACAGTCACTGCTCACGTCCTGAAGGAACAGAAAGTGATCAGTCAAGATGAACTCGTCATACCACAAACTGTTCAACTGGGATTTAGTCCGATTAATCTTCGACTACAAACGACAAGTGTTTATTTGAGGATTTGGCCCGGAAACATTTGTTTTGATAATCATTCTACTGGTTCAGCAAGTTTTTTTTTTTTTTTTTTTTTTTAATATACAGTCATTTCATTTATGGTATGGTATCAAGTTTATTAATTTAAAAAAAATACAAAACAATTCAATATAAAATATACGAGATTTAAAATGAAAGGCAGCAGAAGAAGAAAATATATATATATATATTATATCTGCCCCTTTTTCCCCCCACACAATTAGTTCAATCACAATTTTCAAGTAACAGAACAAAATGAATAACTTTCTAATTTTTCTAATTCCAATACAAAAAACACACTAAGCTACTTCATATATATTTTTTTTAACAATTCAGCTTTGATCTTTTTCTTAAATGTACACATTGACTTGACATTTTTCACATCACTCTCTAGAACATTCCACAATCCAACTCCTTGGATTGAGGTAGACCTTCCCTTCAGACTAGTTCTGAATTTTGGTTTGACAAATATTTCTATCCCCTTAAGATTATAACAACTTTGTCTTTTAACAAAATTTCTTTGGATATTTAATGGTAATGTGTTATTTTGAGCCCTATACATAACTGATAAAATACTATAATCTACCAAATCATGGAACTTCAATAACTTCAGTTGATAAAATAATGTGCTTGATGGGTGACAGTAATGCTTTCTGGTGATAATTCTTACAGCTCTTTTCTGTAAAATAAAAATAGGTTTTGTAAATGTTTTACACGCTTTCCCCAAAACATCAATGCAATAGATTAAATGTGGAACAATGATTGTGTTATACAACATGTACAGAGCTTTATCATTTAATAATTCCCTGACTTTGTATAGTACTGCAATAGATTTAGATATTTTTGTTCTTACAGAATTTATGTTATTTGTCCATGTTAGCTGTTCATCAATGATTACACCCAAAAATTTCATCTCATTAACTCTACAAATCTCAACACCCTCAATTTTAAATGGATCATCAACAGTTCTTTGTTACTAAATATCATGCATTTAGTTTTATCTAAATTTAATGATAATTTATTAAGTTTAAACCAAGTTTGTATTTTATCAAATTCGGTCTTCATCAATTCCAACATCCGTTTTACATCTTTACCCAAACAAAAAAATGTTGTGTGCAAAAAGGACACATTTGAGGAGTCCTGATACATTTACTAAGTCATTCACATATAAAATAAATAACTTTGGTCCAAGTACAGAGCCTTGAGGAACTCCACAAGTGATATTGCACAGGTCAGATCTTACACCATTTATTTGTACAAACTGTTTCCTATCTTTTAAATAGCTAGATACCCAGTGTAATGCTGGTCCTCTTATGCTATATTTATTTAATTTTTCAAGGAGAATAGTGTGGTCAATAGTATCGAATGCTTTTTATAAATCAACAAAAATACTAACACAATACTGTTTTTGATCGACAGCAGTAGTTCTTTGTTCTATTATTTCCATGAGAGCCATTGATGTAGAGTTTTTTGTTCTAAACCCATACTGACTGCTACTTAGAATGTTTTGTTTAGTAATAAATTTATCTAATCTGGTCACAAATAGTTTTTCTAGATTTTTTGAGAACTGTGGTAATAATGATATTGGTCTATAATTAATGAACACACATTTATCACCATTTTTAAAGAGAGGAACTACCTTAGCTACTTTCATATTGTCTGGAAATATTCCTTTTGAAAATGATAAATTACAAATATATGTAAACGGCTCAATAACATGACTCATTATGTCCTTTACAAACATCATATCCATGTCCACCCAGTCTTTTGATCTCTTATCTGTAAGATTTTTTACAACATTCATTATTTCTTCTTTGTCAGTTCCATTAAGAAAAATACTGTTGTCACAACTTATAACTGAATGGTTCACATTGTCCACTTTTGGTATTTTAGCTGCAAGGCTTGATCCAACGTTCACAAAATGATTAAATCCATTTACAATTTCATTTTCATCATAGATTTCATTGTCATCCTTCAAAAAATATTGTGAAATACCCGTTTTTGCTTTATGACTTTTCAAAACACTATTTATTACTCGCCATGTTTCTTTCACATCACCATTACTTTTATTTAATAAATCACTAATATTCCTTCTTGGGTTTCCTTATAATCCATACCAATTTATTTTTATACTTATATTTTTTTTCGGCCTCTTGCATTCTCAGTTTCAAGAAACTCGTATACAAAACTTTTCGAAAAAAAAAAAAAAGTAAAAAAAAATTTATGAAACTGCAAAGAAAAACAAAGACCATGCTCAACAATCCAGGTATAAAATCCAACATTTTTCAGTCTTTCAGTCAGGTCATCTGGACAGTTTTTTTTTGTGCTGAAACGTTTCGCCTTCGATCCAGAAGGCTTCATCAGCATGGACTTTGTCGTTTTCACCCAGTTTGACAAAACTGTCAACAAGGAAGAGGGCCGGCAATGGAGGAGGGGCGTACCAAAGAGACCATCTAATCACAAGCAGAACTGGTTTGTTCCACTTTTGAGTAAGCTGTTGGAGGAAGAATCAATTTTGTTGTGCGTTTCCTTGACTGATGAAGCCTTCTGGATCGAAGGCGAAAAGTTTCAGCACAAAAAAAAAAAAAGAAACTGTCCAGATGACTTGACTGAAAAATGTTGGGTACAAAGAAAAATGCTGTGAAAACCAGGAATGCTGCATTCACAGATTTCTTTGCAGTAGAATGTGACGCATGAATTCAGACAGATTCACAGATGAATCATTTGAACGGCTTTTATTAAAATGAAAAACAAATAAACGGGAACTGAGACTCAGTTGCAAGCTGACTGGCATGCACTCAGGAAGGGAGGGTGATGTGTGCTTAACATGTCTGCATGGTCGTGGCAGTATGGCTGTTCTACAAATGTACATAGTGATGCACATTTTGAACGATTCTTTAAAAAAAATAATAATAATGGTAATGGCTGTACTTTTATAGCCCCTTTCCATCTTATCAAGATACTAAAAAGCTTTTTACAACCTGTGCCCTCATTTACTCAAACAGCACTCTACTAGATCTATCATTTTCTGATTAATAAGATAAGATGGCCGACGTGGATGGCGTTGGCGTAGCTCGCTCTTCCGGATCTCCGGCGTTTTCTAGAGCTCGCTTAAAACCATGTATATATAAGACGGTCGAGGATAAAATTATCGTTGAGGATGAATTTTTACACTTTCTTTTTATCAAACTAAAGACGCTAAGCCAGGACGAGATTATCTTGTTGGCCGTCAACACCTTCGACTCAGATTGGATTGAAACTTCAAAGAAGACGCTATATGAGCTATGCACTCCCTCCCAGCGGAACATCTCGCATAAAGGAGCACAAAAGGATATCAACAATGTGAAGGCCTGTCTCAAAGTGCTAAACGAATGCGGGGATAATATTCCCAGATTTGTGTCCCACTATTTGGACGAGCTACCGCCAGTGACTTTTACTAACATGGATGTCTGCGGCTTGCTACGTAAAATGGAAGAGCTTCATGTTGCAGTATCTGCTATGAAGCAAACACTCAGAGTTCAGACTGAAGTCAGTGAAGATCTTCACGATATTACCACGGACCTGCGACACCGGATGTCTGCTCTGGAACAAAGCGCCGAACAAGGACGGGGAAGCCGGTCTGTATCGGTGATGGAGAAAGGTGCGGCGGACAGGGATCTGAACGCCGCACTGGTTATGGAGCCTAGTCATGGCGATCTGGAGGGGGACCCCCTCTCAGCTGGTACGGGGGATGTCCCAGCACTGCCAGCCGGAGAGGCCTCGCCATCTTCGGGATCTCCTAAATGGAGCCAAGTCGTGAAACGGCGCTATCGTCAGCCCAAAGGACTAGCTGTTCCCAATTCAACAGCTAGCTCTGGTCCTTTACTGGGACGCAGGAAAGCTGGACAGACTATTGTTGGTACTGGTGCCGCTGGAAACATCAAAATTGTAAAAACAAAGCTGGTGAGTGTTTTTGCATCTAAATTCTCACCTGACCTCGAAGCAGATACACTAAGCGCTTATCTTAAATCTAAACTTGGGCATAAGGTTACATGCCAGAGAATTAAGACTGTTAATACCAGGTATGCCTCATTTAAGGTCTCTGCTGAATGTAGTGAAGTGGCTGTCATGTACAACACAGAGCTCTGGCCTGAGGGAACTATTGTGCGGAGGTTTTATGAGCCACGCAAAACAATCATCGGTGCAGACGCTACTCTTTCTTCTACGGATATATGCGTTTCTATCGCTGGCGTGAGCACAAAACCATAAATTCTATGGACATTAAAGTCATATCCTACAATTGTCGTGGCCTGCGCTTAGGACAGAGCGCAGATGATAAAGCTCGCCGTTTGGTTGTTGACCAGTTGCTGCTGCACTGTGACATCTTGTGCTTACAAGAAACTTTTCTGGCCAAACAGGATTTAAAAGGACTAAACTCTATTAATGACACTTTCCTGGGTGCTGGAGAATCTTCTACAGACCTGAGTTTGGGTATTAAAAGAGGAAGGATACCTGGAGGAGTGGCTATTTTATGGAAAAAGAGCCTGGACCCACTGATAAAAATTGTTAGACTTGGTGTAGACTGGTGTATTGCAGTACACGTGAAGCAGCGTGAACAAGAATGCTTTATTTTAAATGTCTATGCTCCACATGAATGTCATCACAATGAAGAAGAATTCCTAAGTAAACTTGCTTTTATTAGCTCTTTTATGCAAAACGAGAAGGTAAAAAGTATTTATGTTATGGGTGACATGAATGCTGACATATCAGATACTAATTCGCTGTTTTCAAGGCATTTGAATCATTTTTGTACGGATTCAAATCTAATTTTGTCTAGCAAAGAACTTTTGCCGGCTGCAAGTTATACGTACATAAGTGAATCCTGGCATACTACGTCTTGGTTGGATCATTGTATTACTACAGCAGATGCTCATGCTGCTCTGGTATATATTAATATCTTATACAATGTCTCCACTACTGATCATATCCCTTTTGAGATGTCTATTAGATTTGATCATATACCCGCTACTGTATATGGAAACAGCAATCATATTCAGACACGTGTAGATTGGTCTTCTTTATCTACTGAACAAATAGCCCGGTACTTTAACCAAACTGATCGATTATTAGGCGCCATTACATTACCAAGAGAGGCAGTTGCATGCATGGACTGTAACTGCTCTGATTTTGAACATAAAACCAATTTAACTGCTTTTTACTCTCAATTAACGGATGCGCTATTGGGAGCTAGCCTGCCACTTAACAAGAGTACAAGAAAGATAAAAAATAGACCTGGTTGGAACACTTATGTATCTAAATACCATGATGAAGCCTGTAAAGCTACTTCCTCTTGGGCTCTAGCAGGTAAACCCAGGCAGGGCCCTATATTTGAACACAAAAAGCTGTCTAATGCAAAATACAAATATGCACTACGCTTCATTAAACGTAATGAGCAATCCATGAGGGCTGATTCCTTGGCAAGAAAGCTTATAGGTAAAGACAAAGCGTTTTGGAAAGAGGTCAAAACCATCAGCAATGGTAAATCCTGTCTACCTTGTACTGTTGATGGAGCCTCAGGAGCAAATACAATTGTACATTTTTGGCAACAACACTATAGCAAACTATTCACCTGTGTTCAGAGCGAACCCTTCCAGGATGTCCAGGTTAATAATGTAGAAACTATCAAAACACATGAGGTCTATCAGGCAATTCAAGAACTGTCTGTAAATAAATCTGTAGGAACGGATCTTATTTCAGCTGAACATCTTAAGTATGCAAGTCCAAGGTTAGCCCCTCTCCTTGCTTTGTGTTTCACTGGTTTTATTATGCATGGTTTTATTCCCAATATCTTGATGAATGTCATTCTATCTCCTGTGATTAAAAACAAAGCTGGAAAAATTGGCAGCTCAGATAATTATAGACCTATTGCACTAGCAAATACTCTGTCTAAAGTCTTCGAACTAATTCTTTTGCCAAAATTTGCTAAACAAGTAGAGTCTACAGACAATCAATTTGGGTTCAAGTCCAAGCATGGTACTGATCTGTGTATTTATGGCCTAAAAGAATTACTGAACAGTTACAATAGTAAAAATTCTACAATTTTTTTGTGCTTCTTAGATGCCACTAAGGCTTTTGACCGTATAAATCATACTAAATTATTTTTAAAATTGTGCCAAGCCGGTGTGCCTAAGTACATAGTAAGATGTCTGTCCTATTGGTATGCTAACCAAACAATGCAGGTCAAATGGGACAACTGTGTGTCTGCACCCTTCCATGTTAGAAATGGAGTCAGACAAGGAAGTATTTTATCACCTATATTGTTTAATTTTTATATGAATGATCTCTCTAAGCGGTTAAACATGTGTAGAACAGGCTGCATGGTTGGTGATACAATTATTAATCATTTTATGTATGCTGATGATATTGTGGTTTTTAGCCCGAGCTCAGCGGGTCTACAGCAGCTGCTAAATGTGTGTTCTGCATATGGTGAGCAATATGACGTCCAGTTCAACCCATTAAAAAGTACAATTCTAATTTGCCGCACTAAAGAGGATAAATATAGAATATTTCCAAATTTCAAATTGTCTGGGTCTCTACTGAATGCTTCACATGAAGTAAAATATCTTGGACATGTCTTGACAGACCATCTATCTGATGATGAGGACATGTACCGCCAGCTTCGTATGATCTATGTTCAGGCAAATATCCTTGTGCGTAGGTTTGGATTCTGTTCTGATGAAGTGAAACTGAACCTGTTCAGATCGTATTGTACACCATTGTATACTGCACATTTGTGGTGCAATTTTAAAAAAGCCAGTCTTCATAGATTGAAGGTCGCTTATAATGATGCTCTTAGACTATTGCTACATAAGCCTAGATGGACCAGTGCTAGTGAGCTGTTTGTATCCACCCGTGTCAACACTTTAATGGCTGTTTTAAGACAACTTATGTATAAATTTATTTGTCGTTTGAATGAGTCTAACAATAGAATTATTTTGCTGTTGACCAATGTCAAATATAGTGCAGTGAAATATTCTTCTGCACTTTGGAGTCACTGGTATGACTGTCTCCTGCATGGTTAGGAACCTTTTTTTTTTTTTTTATCTGTATTCTGTATTTATCTGTGATGTTGGTTGGACTTTGAGTCTGTAATAAAGTAATAATAATAATAATAATAATAATATACAAAGAATCATTGATGGCTGCTCCAACCACTCAGCCACAGCTGCCCCCAAGAAAAGGACAGGATCCACAAGATCTGGATCCCATCAAAGAGCCATAAACCCAGTCTCTAATCTGCAGACAGTTATACAGATTGGATTTCTATCCAGGCAGGATTTGTGGCATAACTTCTCAAAATCTGAAATGAAAAATAAAAATCATACTTACAGCGGCCTCATCCACATCCACCTTAATGAAAATAACTTTGTCCTTGTGTTGTACTGACAGTTCCTGAAAGAAAGTCAGTTACCATTAACACTTGTTTTCTCCTCATACGCAAGAAATAAAATTCTGCATAGCCACCACATTTTCCCATGAAGCAGTTATCTTTCTAAATGTTGGTTAATAAAAACAGTTGCCTTGGCAACAAGCTCCATCAACAAACGGGTAAAAAAAATAATAATTTGTCTCAGAAGTGACAGAGTTGAACGAGTTGCAGTCAAACACTTACTTCAAACACTGGACCAATCATTTTGCAGGGACCACACCACGTAGCTGTGAAGTCCACCACCACCAGCTTGTCTCCTGCGCTGGCCAGAACTGCATCAAACTCCGCCTGAAGAGGATAAATAAAGAAGAGTGCAAGGGTTTCAACTGATGTCAAACCAGTTACTGTGACTCCAATGTGGAAAACATTTTACAGTTTAAAAATAATTTGCGTCGGAGTATCAATGACTGGATTACATAAAGTTTAATCATTTCAGTTTATGTCGCTCTCCCAAAACAACCACTGACAGTTCTGTAATCTGCTTTGAGCTGACACAGGGTCACAACCTCTACAGAAGGCCTGTGGACCAGAATATGGCCAGTTCAAAAATTATTTTGACCCACGCAGAGCTGCCAGAATTCCAGACAAATCTGTCTAAATACACTAAAAAAATGAAATGCACGAACCATTTCCCCACCTTGAGCATTAAATTAACCCTCAGGAGGTCCTTTATACACCTCGATTAGTATTCTTTAGGTATTTGGCAAATGTAAATCTACCTTACAGAACTGCTTAAAATAGTCTGCCACAATAACTAGTTGTTTAGAGCCGTCTCAGACTGAAATTAAAATACGCATCATTTAAAATGACACCCCGCCACCCCCTGTACATTTTTTTAAGGGAAAAATAAATAAATAAATGGGGCTTCTAGAAAGAAAAAACTCCAAATTTCAGTTTTTGTATTAAAGGTTTACTCATAAACCAAAACATTTTGTTGAGAGATTAGGCACAGCAACGTCAGAAAAGAGGCACTTCTTCTGGTGTAAGTCAAAGTCTACCCCAGTAAAAAAAAAAAAAAAAAAATTTAGAGGCTCTCAAAGGTAACAGGAGCATTACCCAATGAGCCAATATAAAAATGGTATAGAGATGGAGTAAAATTTAAATTAAAAAAAAAAAAAAGGGAAAGCATTAATTCTAGGATTAAAACTACATTTCTAATTGAATTTCTATATGGCCAATATTTCTCTAAGGAACACAGAGGGCAGTAACATTACTGTGTGGTTAAGTATTAGAAACAATTTTGACAAAAAAAAAAAAAGGACGATTTTTAGGTTTTATCAGAAAAAATATTTTAAAATATAAACAACAAAAGTTAATGCAGCTAGATGCAGGAAGAGGAAGATGCAGTAAGTGGTCCACCTGCATCATGAAGGACCCCACTCACCCAGCACGCACACTTTTTGCCCCACTCCCCTCAGGAAGGAGGTTGAGGAGCATTAAGTGTATAACCACTAGACTGAGGAACAGCTTCTACCCTGAAGCTGTTAGACTCATGAATCTCTAACCAAAATAATCACATCATCTTGCTGCTGATCAGTTTCACGTTGCTGCTGATCCGTTTCACGTTGCCGTGTTCAGACGTACTCATCTGCTCACACAGACTCATGTTCGTGCTGCTGCTCGACATTGTTTTTATGCTACTAATGCTTAGTGTATTTTTAGTTAGTGCGTTTCTTAGCTCATATCTTATTACAGTTTCCTTTTACATTTTACTGTGGGATGCAACTGGGACCCTGTGTACATAATCTCGTTCCACCACATGTACAGCATGTGGTGCGTATGACAAATCTCTCCGACTAATGTGTGGCTGCTTAAACAGTCAGAGTAGGTTGTAGAAGTCTGTCTGCTTGACAGAGTTAATCTTATGTAAATCATTTCCAGATGAATTCAAAGAATGGGGAAGTAAACTGTGCTTCTCACATCTTTTCACCAAGTCTGCAGCAGCATCCCAGTTAGTACTAATTAACTAAAGTGACTAAAACTTACTGACAGAATGAGTCCTTAATGAATCATGAAAGTTTTATAAAATTACAGCCTGTAGCTCTCAAACCCTTAATATATTCTTTATATGGCCTACTTGCAGCTGAAGTTAGACAACCCTGCCTTAGCATCCCTTTATGACCGCAATGTTCTGCGACAAGCCGTTCCCACCCAGACCCACGCGCCCCGAGGCCTAGTGGAGAGGATAGCAGCTCTGGACCTAGCTACAAGCCGTTTTAGTCGCTTCAACGTCGGTTTGAACCTTTGAACTCGACCCGTAAATGTGCAGCATTGTTTAAACAAGACTACGACTCGGAAACTTGCTTCAATCAACCGTATTCAGAGCAGCTGAACTCTGTGGCAAAGTGCCAGCCCAAGCTAATAGCAAGAGTCCAGCTGCCTCGCGCGCTGCAACCGTTTAAGCCCATGTGAATGGCCCCTTTTACGGCAGGGGTGCGTTTTTCGACACAACACCGGTCTCGTAAAGTAAAGCAACTTTGATAGATTTACGTCATTTGCTAGTACTTTCTTTAAATGGAGGATGTTGTCAGCTCGATTGCTGAAAAGTATAAAACAAATAAACTATTATTTTAGCGTTTTTTTAATTTAGCGTTAAAACAGAGTCCGGAGCAAGAGGGGAGGAAAAGAGGCGCGCGCCGTGAAAAATTGGTAATAATAAAAAAAAGATTGAAAACTAGTTTACGGTGTTGGAACAAACAACAGCTGACACATCACACAGCAGCTGAAACGTGTAAGAAAAATAAATAAATACTTGCCTTAGATGTAATTTCGCGAACCATGATGGTTTCTTCTGATCGCGTGCTCCACACAGACCTGAGCTCTAATTTCCAAGGTTTACAGAAAACCTCTAACCACTGGAAAAACACGTCCCGCCTTTTATAAAAGCTCACCATTAGTCCCGCCCACAACCGGAAGTCGGATTACGTTATTTTAGAAAATAAAACTGAAATAAACTGAAATGTCAGTCATTTCTCATTGATTCAAAAAACATTAAATACAAAAACAACTGGACTTTATTTGTAACAGAAGAAGTTTCGCTCCTCATCCAAGGAGCTTTCTCAATTCAAAGAGCAGTGAGTGAAAGATTCAGGTTATAAAGCTGAGTGAGATAAAACACATACACATATGTAGATTGACAATTCACACCTCAACACCTTAACAGTAGGGGTTTCTTAAAGTCTTTGTTACTCTAATTCACAGATGAGGCCCCTCTGTTCCCATCAGGTGTGAAAACTGGCTGTGAATCAGTCCTAAAGTTGCATTATATGTTTTTGAAAGTGGAAATCTGAGGCCTCCTCCTCTGTTAAAAGACAGTTTTTCTCTTTTTACATGAATTGCTTCCTTAACCCCCCTTTCAAACCATCTGTGTGTCTTGTCCTGAGGAAGTAGCTCTCCTGTGTTGAGCCATGCGTCTGTGAAGAGGCTGTTTAGTTTCTCCATTGTAGAGGTCTGGACAGTCCTCGCTGCACTGGACCACATACACTACACCACTCTGTTTGTGTATGGGTGTCTTGTCCTTAGGGTGGACCAGCCTCTGCCTGAGAGTCCTGCTGGGTTTGAAATGTACTGGGATGTTGTGTTTGTTGAAAATCCTTCTGAATTTCTCTGTTACTCCAGTAACATAAGGGATGATGATGTTTTTACGTCTGTTGTTTTCCTTTTTCTGTTTATTAGTGTGTTTTGTTGTTTTTGTATTGAACGTTTTTTGAATTTATCATGTCCTGGATGACTGAGAATCTTCACCAGCATCATTTCTCATTACTAATCGATCCTGTTTACCTGAATGTTTTGTGACTGTTTTGTGTTTTCACATCGTTCTAAAATAACTTGAAAAATCCTGTGACATCATTTTTTTGTGATAAATATGAATTAATTTTTGTAAAGATAACATTAATAACTTATTGCCCCCCAAAATATTCTATGTTGCTGAGATGAACAGATATTGAGATATCAGCATTAGCAGAAGGGAAACGCCTGCATGTAAACAGAGCTACAATGAAAACACAGACAGACGCAAAGAATCTTATGGTTCTTTAGATAATTTTGAGTCACTATATTACTGATGATCAGAAAGCCTTGTGAAAGCCTTGAAGCTTTTATTCCATCCATCCATCTATCCATCATCTTCTGCTTGTTCTGAAGTCGGGTCGCGAGGGCAGCAACTTGAGCAAGGAGGCCCAGACATCTCTTTCCACAGCCTCCTCTTCCAGCTCCTCTGTGAGGATTCCAAGGTGTTCCCAGGCCAAACAAGAGACGGTCTCTCCAGCGTGTCCTGGCTTTTCCTCAATGTCTCCTCCTAGTCAGACACGCCCAAAACACCTTCCAAGGAAGGTGTCCAAGGAGCATCCTTACCAAAGTTTGTGGCCATAGGTGAGGGCAGGAATTTAGACCGACCACTAAACAGAGAGCTTTGCCTTACAGCTCAGTTCCCTCTTCACCATAACGAACCAGCACAGCGTCCTCAATACTGCAGATGCTGCACCAATCCATCAGTCGATCTCACGCTCCATTCTTCCCTCACTCGTAAACAAAACCTCAGGATACCTGAACTCCTCCATGGCAGAACCTCAGCCTCGACACGAATAGAGCAATCCACCCTTTTCCAACTGAGGACCATGGCCTCAGATTTGGAGGTGCTGATTCTCATTCCAGCTTCACACTGAAGTCCAACAACAGAACACTGCTTGGGTTCAGATCAGAGAGGGTGTTCCTTTCAATCATGCACCTCCAGGCCACACTGTCATTGCTCACATGGGCATTGAAGTCCCCCAGGAGAATAAAGGAGTCCCCAGCTGGCACACCTTCCAGCACCCCCACCATGGACTCCAAGAAGGCTGGATACTCTGAACTGCTGTTTCACGTGTAATCACAAACAGTCAGAGCCTGTCCCCCCACCCAACGGTGCAGGGAAGCTACCCTCTCATCTACCAGGGAAAACTCCAGCACACAGGCACCAAATCAGGGCTAAGAGTAGACCCACACCAGCTCGACGCCTCTCACCATGGACAACTCCAGAATGGAATGAGGTCCAGCCCCTCTCCAGGCCCGTAATGTGTGTCGAGGTGAGCCCAACTGTACCTAGAAGTCTCAACCTCCCACACAAGCTCAGGCTCCTTCCCCACCAGAGAGGACACATTCCATGTCCCAAGAGCCAGCTTTGGTAAACTTGGGTCAGAGCGCCAAGGCCCCTGCCTTCAGCCACTGCCCATGGAGGCATGCACCCGACTTGTATGGCCCCACTTGCAGGTGGTAGGCACATGGGAAGGCAAACCCATGTTGCTTGTTGGGGCTGAGCCCGACTTGGCAACGTGGGTAGAGACCTGGCTACCAGGCGCTCGTCGACAAGCCCCCCCAGACCTGGCTCCAGGATGGGGCCCTGGTAACCCATGTCCAGGCAAGGGACACTGAGCTCCTTGTTCTTTCTGTCCACATGAGTTTTCGGAAGCTTTTATTCAAAGATTCAAGATTCTTTATTTGTCATTCGCAACCCATGTGGTACATGTGGTGGAATGAAATTATGTACACAGGGTCCCAGTTACATCCAACAATAAAATATAAAAGAAAAACAGTAATAAGATCTAAGATATGAACTAAGTAAAACATCAACTAAATATACACTAAGCACTAATAGCACAAAAACATCACGCCGAACAGCAGCACAAACATGAGTCTGTGTGAGCAGATGAGCACGCATGAACACAGCAACATGAAACAGATCAGCAGCAACATGAAACAGATCAGCAGCAACATGATGTGATTTTTCACAGTGATTATCCTGGTTAGAGATTCATGAGTCTAACAGCTTCAGGGTAGAAGCTGTTTCTCAGTCTAGTGGTTCTGCACTTAATGCTTCTCAACCTCCTTTCTGAGGGGAGTGGGGCAAAAATTGTGTGTGCTGGGTGAGTGGGGTCCTTCATGATGCAGGTGGCTCTCTTCCTGCATCTACAGGTGTAAATGTCTGTGATGGTGGGGAGACTGACTCCAACAGACTTCTGTGCAGCCTTCACCACTGTAGTGAACTTAATCTGGTGTCACGACTAAGCCTAAGGTCAAAATCCTTGACCTTAGGAACCTTGTGGGACAGAAACTGTCATTTCATTGATTTGAATCCAGAGATACAGGTTCACCCATCCTGAGACTCTCTTTCTTGATAATCAAGTGAAAGAACACTCTCTTTTTTATTATCATTACTATTTTACAAATGTTGATAATCAAAGTGTCTTAGTTCAAACCATTTTAGATGTTGCAGTGAACTAATCAATTTTATTAACTGTGTAATGATTTTAAAATTCTCATGCAAAGTTAGAACTCATGTTAAAGCTGTTACAGAGTAATTATGCATTTTCTGATTTTCTGTCTTTGAATGAGCAAGTGTAAGTTGGTCCAAGGTTGGAGTCAAACGCAAAACAAGTTGTTGGAACGAACTGTCATGTTTTTAGAATCCTCTCAGACGTAAATATAGAGGTTTTGGCACCTGTTTCTGAAACGCGCCAAAACAAAACTCTCTCTGTCTGTGAGAACATTTCTGATCTTTCCATAACAATTCTTGCTGTCTTCTAACCTCTTACGTCACAAAACACACCCCGTCTGGTCGGTTCTGGCCAATGGGAATACTCCCAGATGAACCGAAAAACAGCTCTTTAAAATTTCGGTACTTCCTGGTCTACTCAGTTCGGGGACAGTTCTGGGACAGTTCTGTTCAGTTCTGATGGAGTGCTGTTGGAGTTCTGCTGGATACACAGTTCAACCAGTTCTGTGAGAGAGGCCCAGTTCTGGGAGCCGGGAAGATCCTGACATGACAACAGAGCTCTTCCGAGGTTCATGGGATTCTAACATTTTCTACTGAGGTGAGCTTGTGTCGGACAGTCTCGCCGCTACTCCGGAGGAGTAACAGCATCCTACGGAGACGCTGAAGGGTGCGTTAAACGGAATCTCGCCTGAGACATCTCCAGGTAAAAGAGTCGATTTCACCACCGAAGTGTACCGTAGGAAAAGCTGAAGAAAGCCCAGAGAGTGCCGTTCTGTTAACACACTCCCTCAAACCCCATCTTTTACTCTTCTTTAAACTTCTTTCCCATCTTGAAACTTTTCTCTCAAGTAGAAATTCTTCCAGATATTTTAGAAATGTCTGTGTAAAGTGCTCATCCACATCCGTGTGGGTAAAAGATCATAATTGTACAGTTTTCATAAATGTCTGTGGTGAAGCAACGGAAAAATCATGGCCGTATGATTTTTCCTGATTGATTGCTTATGTTGTTATTTTCATAATTTGCCAAATTAATGTAAATGTTTGATGTTAAACTTTGATTCTGTAAATAAATGACCGCATTCATTTTGATGGGTCAAATATAAATGACGTCTCACGTTTGCATTTCATTAAATTCAATGCACGTTTATTCAGTTCAGAAAAATGAGGAATCCGCGTTAATTGATGAATATATCTGAGCATCTGTTCATCTACACCACTCTCTGCAAAGCTTTTCTTTATTCCAGTTGTTTAAAAATCAGGTTACTTTCTGGATGCTTCTGGTGCACACAGCACCCCCTGCTGGTCAAAACTGATTATCTTTTGATGGCCTAGCTGTTTTTCAAGCATGTCAGCGTGAAATCACTTCCAAGAATAGAAATTAAAGCACATTTTATTTTGTGTAGTTTATTCATTTAATTTTTGAAATTCTTTGAATTGATAAATCCATTCATCATATTCTTCTTGTTCTGGGGTCGGATCACAGGGGAAGCAGCTTGAGCTGGGAGGTCCTGACATCTCTTTCCAGAGCCACCTCTTCTGGCTGAAATTAAATCAGAAGGTGCTGCTTCAACTAAATTTAAAGGTGTGCACACTTATTCAACCAGCCTATTGTATATTGCATATTGCATCATATATATATATATATATATATATATATATATATATTTTTTTTTTTTTCCCACAACAGATTTTTTTTTCTTCAGTTGAAGTTTTGGAATGATTTCTTTTTTACATCACAAAAAACAGGTGTGTGTATATTTTTATATCCACTGTATGTACTTACATTTGTGTGCAAAGTATAATGTATTCCCTGTACAACTCAGCACTTGCTGTGTAAGTTAAATCTGTGTTCAGAGTTATGAGGTGTTAGGGGAAATTAATCAGATTTTATTTTATTGTTGACTGAAACAATCAGTCAATCCAACATTTTATTGATCTTGCATTAAAGAAATTAATATTGTTTAAGTGTGAAAATTAACTAAAGTGAAATAGAATAACTTCTAGTTTTTTTTAATAAATATTCAGTTTGAACTCTGTTTTTCATTGCGGTTTCTAATTTATCTTCACTAACTTTTTCGCCCTTAAATTGTCTTTAAAAAACGAATGAGTACGAACTTGTCAATTAGGGCATCGTTAGCCAACAATATTGTTTTCCTGCTTGTTGTTGACAGAACTGCTTCTTTAAAAATGTAAGCAAAGCTGCTGTGGGTCCAAATGTCTTTAAAAACTTGCAGTTTACTACTTTTACTGTCATGTTGTTGATTATGTAGAAAATGCACGTGATTTGTTTCAACTGTTGCCCTTAAAACCTTGAAGAACTTTTGAAGATTAGTTGTGTGTGAAATCATCTCTAAGTGCCACGATGGAAGCAGATTTGTTCTTTTAAACATTCATTTCCTGTATTAATAATAATCAGAGAAAAACTACTGGTATGTTCAGTGAGAAAACATAAGTAGAGCAGTCTGATATTTTACTAACAAATCACCTTACTGATGAATTTAGAGCAACGAATGTTCAGTTATGACAACAACACAACAGGGCCATGATTTGCTAATGAAGACTTCGATCTTACAAAACCATTTTAAAGGCTTAAAATTTAAGTTTTGTTTACTGTAAAGTGCAGACTTTATATTATACAATATTTGTTGCACTGACACATTCAACACCAACATAATGTTTATTTTTATAATGAACTTGATGAATAATGTGCATTTCCATCTTTTTCCTGCATTTATGGACTTCAAGTTGCACACGGCAGTTATTGTGATGGTGAAAAACAACCGTGTGTGTATTCTTTCATGAACTGAGGCAAAGATCTGTGCCTGTTCTGTCCAGAAGTGCAGCTCAGTTACCAAGCAAAGCTCTGCTGAGGTTTTGTTGCCAATTTTGTGTCTTTTGTTGTCACAAAAATGACGAAAAGCTTGAATTTCATAGAGATGCAGCGATGCAGGTGAACCAGCTCCATAGTTATATTATCTTGTCTTTATATTTACTCTAGTCCTTTTAAAGCCAGTTCATGCATGTTTTTACACTTTATGCACCTACCAGAAACTTTATGCAGAAATAATCTAACTGAAACCAAACCAGTTTTATTTATAGAGCACTTTAAACACCCATTGGACCAAAGTGCTGTACACAATAAAACAATCAGACAATAAAAAAATATTAAAATAATTAAGCGGTGTCAAAGACCAGGGAGAAGAGATGGGTTTTAAAAGGGGTTTTAAAACAGACAGGGAGGAGGCCTGTCTGATGTTCAAGGGAAGGTTGTTCCACAGTTTAGGAGCTGCCACAGCAAAAGCACGGTCTCTTCTGAGCTTCTTCGTCTTCGGCACACTCAGGAGCAGCTGATCACATGACCTGAGGGATCAAGAGGATGTGTATGGATGGAGCAACTCGGACAAATAGGGTGAGGCAAGTGCACTAAGAGCTTTAAAAGCAAACAAAATAATTTTAAAATGAATCCTAAAGTGTGCGGGCAGCCAGTGCAGGGAGGCTAAAACAGTCAAGTCAAGTCAGATTTATTTATAGAGCACGTTTAAAACAGAAACTGTTACCAAAGTGCTTAACAAAAATATCACATCATCAAATAAAAAGTAGCAAGATATGTTTACAGCACATGGAATAAAAATATAAAACCAAAAACAATTAGAAACAATGAAATACTAAATCAGATCACGTTGTGTCAAAACAGGGGAAATGTGGTCAAACTTTGGTGTGCCAGTTAGAAGCCGTGCAGCAGCGTTCTGTACCCTCTGAAGCTGAGAGATACATGAGTCATTGATTCCTGTGTAGAGTGTGTTACAGTAATCCAGCCGAGTGGCCACAAAGGCGTGGACTACTGTTTCGAAACACCGCCAAGAAAGAATCTGCTTTTATTTAGCCAGCTGCCTCAAATGGAAAAAAAATAGATTTAACAACAACTCTAATGTGATGTTCTATAGTCCAGCATCAACTTTGACCCCTAGGTTTGTAATAGCTGGCCTGATTTACTGGGTCAAGGAACCAACATCAACAGGGGGTCTCAGTGGAGCTTCCAAAGACCATCCTCTCAGTCGTTTCCTCACAGCCATCCAGGCTTTTATGTCCTCCGGACATGAAACCAGAGGGCCCAGAGAGTTAGAGTCCTTTTTCTTTAGCGGGACATATTCATTCAATTTTTATTCATCCATCCATCCATCCATTATCTTTACCCGCTTATTCCATTTTTGAGTCACGGGGGTCGCTGGTGCCCATGTCCAGCAATCACTGTGCGAGGGGCAGGGTACACCCTGGACAGGTCGCAAGTCCATCACAGGGCCACATAGAGACAAACGAGACAAACAACCATTCACTCTCTCACTCACACCTAGGGACAATTTAGAGTTACCAATCAGCCTAACATGCATGTTTTTGGTCTGTGGGAGGAAACCGGAGCACCCGGAGAAAACCCACGCATGCACGGAGAGAACATACAAACTCCACCCAGAAAGGCCCCTGGACCGGGGTTTGAACCAAGGACCTGCTCGCTGAGAGGCAGAAGCTCTACCAGTTGCGCCACCGTGCTGCCTTCAACTTTTATTTATACAGGTTAATCCCAGTGAGTCTCTGGGACTCATTTATAAGAGAGACCTGAACATATATCTGGGTGTCATCTGCGTAACAATGAAAGGAGATCCCATATTTTCTAAAAAAAATAAATAAATAAATAATAGAACCAAGAGGGTGCAGGTACAGCATGAGGAGGAGGGGGCCTAAAACTGAGCCATGTGGGACCCCGCACAAAAAAGGAGCGTGGTTAAGTAAACAGACACAGAGAGTACGCTCAGCTAAAACAACTGAAACGCCACCTGATGTGTGTCAGTTTATTGAACAGAGTGGAAGGGGAGGGATGTTCATGAGAGCAAAAGTTACAATTTATTTGAACATGCTCAGAATTTACTTCATAGTGCTTAAACATCTGGACTCTGTTTTCCTTTATGAAAAATTAAAAATTCTGTACACATTTTGTTGTAGAAAAAAATTTTCTTGAACAAACAAACTTACAAAAATCCTGCATGTTTGTGTTTTGATCATATTTCACTACAGAGCGACCCATTGGCGCAGTTATTAAAGCTGCTACCTCTCAGCAAAAAGGTTGCTGGATCAAATCCCAGTCACGGCCCTTTCTGGGTGGAGTTTGCATGTTCTCTCCGTGCATGCGTGGGTTTTCTCTGGGTACTCCGGTTTCCTCCCACAGACCAAAAACATGCATGTTAGACTGATTGGTAACTCTAAATTGTCCATAGGTGTGAGTGAGAGAATGAATGGTTGTTTGTCTCTATGTGTCCCTGTGATGGACTGGAGACATGTCCAGGGTGTCACTCTCCTCTTGCACAGTGACTTCTGGATATGGACACCAGTGACCGCTGTGACTCAAAAAGGAAGAAGCAAGTAAAAGATGATGGATGGATAATAGCGTTCAGAAGTGCAATCCTGATTGTGACGTATGTTCCAAAACATCTTTGCTGATAAAGACTGACACCTGCAGGTTCATTCGGTCAAATACTGTAAATGTTTTATTGTTGCACAAGGATGTTTTTTCACCAATCATAAACCAGAGGGTGACAGTTATTGTGTAAATGCTACACACACGATATTGATATTCTTGTTTCTTTTGATTCTTTGCTTTTTCTGTCATGTTTTTCTTCTCTTTAACCATTCTTAACACATAACACAGACTCATGTTCATGTTTGTGCTGATGTTCAATGTTTTATGTTATGAGTGCTTAGTGTATATTTAGTTGAAGTTTTTCTTAGTTCATATCTTAGATGTTATTACTGTTTTTCTTTTACATTTTATTGTTGGTTGTAACTGGGACCCTGTGTACATAATTTCGCTCCACCACATGTACCACATGAGGTGCGAATGACAATAAAGAAACTCTGATTCTGACTCTGACTCTGATTCTGACTCTGACTCTGATTCTGACTCTGATTCTGACTCTGATTCTGACTCTGACTCTGATTCTGACTCTGATTCTGATTCTGATTCTGACTCTGACTCTGATTCAGACTCTGATTCTGATTCTGACTCTGACTCTGATTCTGATTCTGACTCTGATTCTGATTCTGATTCTGACTCTGACTCTGACTCTGATTCTGATTCTGATTCTGATTCTGATTCTGACTCTGACTCTGATTCTGATTCTGACTCTGACTCTGACTCTGACTCTGACTCTGATTCTGACTCTGACTCTGATTCTGACTCTGACTCTGATTCTGACTCTGA
>NC_056498.1:22904532-22918975 GCF_014905685.2 Nematolebias whitei | reverse complement strand
GAGTGCTTCGTGTGTGAGGACACCTTCGAGTGTTACTGACAGGTACGCCTTTTTGGCGGCCCCCTTTCTGATAAAGTTACACAGAAACCTTTTGGTTTTTTTCTGACGCTTTTTCACGCGTTCAGATTTATCTGTGTAATCTTGGTTTGTCTGAACCGTCAGCACAGCTGTAGCTGTTTCTGCGTGTTCAGCTTGCGATGACTGGTCATCGTTTGTGTGTGTGATTACCCCCCTTTCATCCGATGAGGGGTTGTTTGAGGCAACAACAGCAACGTCTTGGTGTGTTTCACCGACATCTGTAGTGTTGTCATTCGCGTCCAGAGATGTAGTAGTGAGTACCTCACTGCATAGTGCTTTTGGTCGGCTTCCCTTGTCAGTGTGTTTCAAATCTTCTAACATTTCACGCAATTTTTCTGTCTCTTCCGAGCTCAGAGGTGGAGGGCCTTTTTTCTGGGATTTTTGTGATTTTTTCGCCTCTGGACGTTTCGTCCGAGGTGGGGGGCGGCTAGGTACGTCTTTTTGGGGTTCCTCTCGGTTCCCAATTTTTTGCGTCCTCCGCTGGTCCCATTTACGATAATCACGTTCGTCCTCTGAAGGAGGAGCCTTTTTGTCCCAGCGTGCACCTTCATGATGCGGTTTGTTAGTCTGAAAATACTGCCTTTTTTCTCCCTTTTTAGGAGGGGGTGGCGATGCACGCCTTCCTTCTAATTCTAGGGAGTGGGGTTTAACCTTTACACCAGGAAACACTTCTATGGGCGTCTTGGCATGACAACGTGCCTCAAACACGTTCACAGCGCACTGTTTAATCTCACTGATGGATTTTTCTCTGTAATTTGCCATCATTTGCACTGACGTTTGAATGTCAGGATGGAGATTTTTGCTGAAAACAAATTTAAAACCTTCTTCTTCCTCCATTCCGGTTTCATTTCTGCTACCAAAATAAGCTTGGAAGATTCTTTTGTAATAAACTTTTGGATGTTCATTCTTGCCCTGCGTGACCTTGTCTGCGGCTGGAAAACCAGCAGGCCCTGCGCAGGTGTCGTACTCTTTGATCAGAGCTTCGCACAGAAGTTTGTAATCCCTTCTCGTTGCATCTGGTAGACGCTCGATGAAGGTAAACACCTCTCTGTCCGAAGTGAGTCGTATCAGACTGATTTTATCTTCTACCGTAGCGTTTGGATAAGCTCTCAATCTGAAATCCAGATCTCTGAGGTACGCTTTCGTTCCAGCGGAGCCCAACGGTTCAGGGATGAAACGTTGTACATATTTTGAGATTTTTTGCAAGTCATCCATTGATGGAGAAGATATCAATGGTCTCACATGCGTGATCAGTTGTGGGGGTGTTGCTCTGCCCGTTTGTGTAGGTGATTGGATGGGTCTAAAAGCACTGTTTAAGTAAAGAGGTCGTTGAGTAATTGGTGTATTAGTCCGACTTTGTTCAAGGTCTGGTTTGGATTCCAGGTCACCTTGAACAACATTCTGACCTTTTTCTATTGCTGCTATTAGTTTCGCCTCACATTTTTTTAAATGTTCCTGGGATGTACAGTAGTCACCTTCTAAGCGCATATGTAGCTTTTGTAGATTTTGTTTATCTATTTTGCATTGTTCCAGTTCAGTTTTTGCAAACTGCAACTGTTGTTGTAGCACCTCGTTATCTGCACACGTGGCTTTGTACTGACGGTCTATTTCTTTAATCTTTTCATAAGATTTTGCTTCTAGTGACGCCTGGATTTCTAAGAGATCCTTCTCATGTGTTTTAGACATCCAGTCAAGGCGTTCCAGCCGTTCATCCAATTCAGCTTTTAGAAGCAGAGAGATTTTTGCTAACCGTTCAAGGCTGAGCTTTTTACTCTCTGTCTTTAATGTTCCTGCGGCCAGACTTTTCAGCTCTTCTTGTCTTTGAGCTTCATCAAGTTGTTGTAATTGCTCTAATTGTGTACCAATCAGTGGAGTTGTTAAAATATTTAAGGCCCCCAAAATGATATCATCATTTGTTGGTTTTGAAAAGTTGTCTTCTCCTTCTTCGCTTGTCATTTTTCTTCTATTTAAAGATTAAACAGGAGAATTTTAATGTTTTAGGTTTTTCAAAATAAATAAAATCAGCAAAGTCTCTTTGTCTGATGTATTTACTTTTATTTAGTGATTTATCAATTAAACGTGCACTATCCTTTTAGCAAATGAGTAAACTTTTTCCAACTTTGTGAAAATCTGTAACTGTTTCTATTTTTTAAAAGTTTCTAATTTTATTATGAACCTGTTTTACAAGGATTTATCAGTGAATAAAATTTTTTTTTGGTAAATGCTTCT
Source organism: Nematolebias whitei (assembly GCF_014905685.2). Classification (NCBI taxonomy): domain Eukaryota; kingdom Metazoa; phylum Chordata; class Actinopteri; order Cyprinodontiformes; family Rivulidae; genus Nematolebias; species Nematolebias whitei. Next base: position 22,916,668 of record NC_056498.1, on the reverse strand, counting down.
TTGCATAAATACCTTATAACTTTTAAAATGCAAGATAACAGTAATTTTCAGCTTTAAGGAACGTTTATTAACTCGAAAAATGCCTTTTAGAAAATTAAAACGTTTAATTTCACTGTTTAGACCTAATAAGCGAGTGAAAACCTGTCTTCTCAAGGTTGTCCAGAAGATGTCAGCCTTACCTTACTAATCTTAACTCAGACACTGTTTGTGTTATCCACTAGGGGAGCTATAACTTCCTGTGGCGTTCGGTTGACATCCTGTTGTTAGCCGCTTAGCTTGAAGTTTGAAGCTTGACATCTTTTATCCATAAAATGCTTTAGATGTGATGCTTTAACAGAAAGTCATAAAATGATGCTCAAATTGGGTTTTACAATAAATGTATCCTTGTTGTAGTATCAGTGTGCAATATTAATATTGAAAAGAGTTGTAATAAACCGCAGGCACAAACTGCTATGATGCATTTGTCCGTCAGATGGACCCAGAGCCCTGTAAAGAGAGAGTTGCGACACTCCCATAGACTCCCATAGAAAGAATGGAATGCGGAAGTCACGTGGGTCATGCAGCGGCAAAGAGTTCCAAACAGCAGCGGGTTCAGCATTGAACGTAGTTCATTTTCCGTGTTTTTCCGGTAAGTTGATGCAAATGCGACACTTTTTCTCCATTGTGAAGCGTTATCTGACTGTTCTGTACCACAATTTATCAACATTAATACTTCATGTCACCAGTTTTAGTTAATGAAACATGTTAAATTACTAGTAGTGTTTTAACTGCAGCTGCTCTGCAACATGACGGTTTAAACGAGTCTATTTCTAATTCAACGTTTTAAAATGTCCATTACTGCTTAAATTTTGAAAGGTGGTCTTTTTTAATTTATGGTAATTCCAGTTACTGAACTCAACTAGAAAATATTTGGCCTTTTTTTCCTGAGATTCATTCAACCTTTATTTAGACAGGTAAATCCCATTGAGCCTCGAGGACTCATTTACAAGAGAGACCTGATTTAACAAAGAATGATGACAACATGACAACAAGATTGACGTAATTTAGTTCAAGTTATAGATCATTTGTCAAAGACTGCAGCATAAATTGTGACATTATCATTAAAGAAAAACGTGATTGTGGAGATGAGTCAATTTTTTTTTCATGTTTTCCAGGTAAACCAGAGGAGAATGACTTCATGAACTGAATGTTGCATTCAAAGTATCACAAAGGTACAAAATCTCATTTTCTGTCTTCTATTAATCAATAACAGCTGAATCAATATGTTTGAATAAAATTACTTTAACACCATAACCTTCACAAAGTTGGTATTTACTGCAGGACTGTTCATTTACATTAGTTTTATATTATTAGTTTAGTGTTTGGTAATCATGGGTCAAGTTGAGATGAGACTCTTTCAAGACAGAACAAGAAATAAGAATTATTACAAGAATATATCAGCATCAATAAACTGTAGGACAGTAACAAAAACACTTATTAAACTATCACAGGTACATTGAGATGGAGCTGGAAGTTCTTCTTCATGCCAGTTGTCTTCATCTGATCTTTTGTAAAAATATGTCAATTTATTTTCCATTGTTAATATTTTTCTTCGCAGGACTGAGTTAATTTTCTTGTCTGAGTTTCTTCTGTCCTGCTTATGTATTTTTTTGTGTTCTAATTGTTCCTCAGGTTGTTCATCTCTGTTCCCTGACTGCCTGTTGATCCATCCTCCTGGTCCTGTTGATCCTGGATCATCAGATCCCGACATGTTCCCGTCCTCTGAGGACACATTTTCATCTTTCCCTCATCTCACTCCCCTCATTTCTGTTTCTTCCTCAGTCTCTGAAATTATAACGTCACTGTTAGAATGAAGATTATTGTTCAATAAAAAATATGACATGTCTTATTTAACACTGTTTGTACCAAAGTTTAATTTAGAACTACATGTGTGATCACTGGTCAGATCACTGGTCAGATCACTGGTCAGATCACTGGTCAGGTCACTGGTCAGGTCACTGGTCAGTGGAAGTTCTGCTGTTCTTCTCATCTGGTTCTGGTCCATGAACAAATGGTTGAACCTCCTTCAGTCTCACACGTTCTCACTGTGTCTCTGTGAACTGTCCTCTCTCTAAATGTGCCTGTAGAGTGACATTAGTTTATTTTCTTGCACATTTCTTTGACAGTTCAACATTTTGAGCCCAGATTGAAAATGTTTGTGCAGATTAAATTTACAGCTTTCACTTTGTGTTGTTGTGATGATGATGATGATGATGATGGTGCTGCTGCTGACTTGAGATGATGTCATTAATAAACAGTATAAATAGTAGTAAAAGTACTTTATTAAAGCTTGTTTTACATTTTACATATTTTATAATAAATTGTTTGGAAATTTATTTTTGCACAGTTAACACTTATTTTGTCATCTGTTATGATTTTAACTAGAAACAGTTTCATTTAAATTAACATTTTAATCAATGAATTACAATTTTACAATAGTTGTCAGGCTACAATCAACTCGGTTATCAGGTACTTGGTTGCCATAAAAAAACGACAAATAGAACAATTATATTCAGTCTCTCTTGTAAATGAGTCCTCGTGGCTCAATGGGACGAACCTGTTTAAATAAAGGTTGAATTAATATCTTCTATAGAAATCAAGAATTCATCCAGATGATCTGAGGTAAGCTGGAGCAGATCTGAACTACATGGAGGACAAGGTGGAGCATTATCCTGCAGAGAACATCAGAAACAGCTTTATAACAGGTGTTACTCTGATCTTTTTTTAACGTGTGTAACGTTATAAAACACTGATATGGCTATATTGATCATTGTATTGCATATACATTATTTTTTCTAACAAATATGTGTTTGCAGTCTCGTTTCCTTCTAAAATTTAATGATAAATGTATCAGCCGCTTCTAAAAATGCTTTGATAAAATGCATAGTTTGTGAAATAATCAATAATTTATTTTATTTATTTATTTTATTCATTTTATAATAATAAAAAACCACAAAACAATTAACATACAGACAACAAAAGAAATAAAATTATCGGTTAAGTAATCAGTTCGTTACTGCTCAGCAATTACTGAAAGACGTCAGGTAAAGTAAGAAAAGTCGATTTTTGTGTTATGTTGCGCCAGCAGCCGCTCAAACTGACTGACAGCGATGAGCTGTTTGGAACTATGGGGAGCTGCATGAACCACGTGACCGCGTATCGGCGAGTTCAAAGAGTGTCGCAACTCTCTCTTTACAGGGCTCTGGATGGACCGTCCCCCACCGTCCTAAATGTCCCCAGCAGATATAGACAGAAATGCTGAAGCATAAGTTTAGTGAGCATTTTGATGACGAACAGGAGACAATGAGGCTGTAACTGATGTCGACATTACTACGGATTATTACAAGAGCTCGTTTTCCTAAATACACATCACGTCTCTAAATTAACCCTCAGAAGTTTGTGTGGGGGAAAAAAAGTTCAATCACGCTTTTATTTTTGTTAGCGTTTTTATTTATGGAAGTGGGGGCAACCGTTGCAGACAATTCATTAAAATATTTTAAATAATACAAAGTCATTTGACTTCGTTTGGAGAAAAATCAACTCATTGAAATGTATTAACATGTATCAAAGTTCATGCTCAATAATCCAGGTAAAAAAATCCAACAAAGTTCAGTCAGGCCATCAGGACAGTTTCGTTTTGTTGAGACGTTTCATCCTTCATCCAAAGGACTTCATCAGTCCGAGGAGCCACAACAAACTCAGTCCCACAAGCAGCACAGTCACATAGTGGACCAACCAGTTTGATGGTGATAAGATGGTTTCTGGAGCCCACCCTCTCCCGTCGATCCCTCTGAGGCAGTTATAGCCAAAGTGATTCAAAAACATCAAAGTTCATGCTCAATAATCCAGGTAAAAAAATCCAACAAAGTTCAGTCAGGTCATCTGAGTTGAACGGGGGAAAAAAAACAAAAAACATCCAGATGCCCTGACTGAACTTTGTTGTATTAAATTGTATTTTCTTTACACCATTATTTTATAAAAGATGCATTTCTTCTGTTAAATCCCTCCACTTTAGTTTTACATTAGCCCACAAGGTGGTGCTCAGCTTTCACATTCGAGTGACGAAATATTACAGAGTTTACTGAGAAACAACTAAACTTTGGTTCAAAACATAAACAAGACTTTATTTTAAATCTCTCCCTGTTTGTGACTGCAGGTTGCTGCTGAGCTCAGACTCATCTCACTCCACAATTCTGCTCGAGCTCACATGGAAAGAACAGAAACACAAGTGTGTTGTGTACAAGTAAACATCTGGACAAAACAAAAAGCTCCATGTCTGACTATTGTGCAGGCTTGACTGAAAATTGGGCCTCGTCACTGACTATCAGGTCAGACAGGTGGGAACAGTGGGAATGGGGGCGTCTTTCTGAAAGCCTGGACTGGGGGGGAAAAAAGAGTCTAAAATTCCATTTGAGCATGTGGAAGGGTGAAAAATAATCCATCCATCCATCATCTTTCACTAGCTTCTTCCTTTTTGGGTGACGGGGGGTCACTGGTGTCCATGTCCAGCCATCACTGTGTGAGAGGTGGTGGACAAGGACAGGTCTCCAGTCCATCACAGGGACGAGTGAAAACAAAACGAGACAAACAACCATTCACTCTCTCTCTCACCTAGAGACAATTTAGAGTAACCAATCAGTCTAACATGCATGTTTTTGGTCTGTGGGAGGAAACCCACGCATGCACGGAGAGAACATACTAACTCCACCCAGAAGGGTCACTCGGCTGGGATTCGATGCGGCGACCTGCTCGTTGAGAGGCTCTACCAACTGCGCCACCACAATTAAATTGCCAATTAAAAAAAAAAAAAAAAAAACATTAAATTGTGGATTTTTGCTAAACTTAAAAACTCTTAACTGTAGAAAGTCATTAAAATTTGATATTCATGTTTCAGACCGAGATCGCTTTAAAAGACAGAGTAGTTTAAAGTGATAAAAATGTTTAGTTTTTATCAGCAGCTCTGTAATGTTCAAAAGCTATTAATAGCTGCTCGAAGGTGCTTTACTGATACTTCGTTAATAGTTTTGTTTAGTGCATATTATTTCTGATGCTAGTTTCATTGTTTCCTTCATGAGTTTGTGTTAATGCCTCTTGTTGGTAGGACATCAGACCGTGATGATTGCCTTGCCCAGGTTTTCTCCCTGCAGCAGCCCCATAAAAGCAGCTGGCATGTTTTCAAAGCCTCTAGTGACGTGTTCCCGATGCTGCAGTTTCCCCTGCAGAGGCAGAATGGATCAATTAGACTGCTGCAAAAAGACATGAGGACTGAACCGGGCCAAACAGTGGTACCTCTTGAAGCCACGCCATCAGTCTCTTCAGGCTTTCAGCATGTTTGTGTTCCCACCTTCTCTGCAGGAAACCCTCCATCTTAAGCTGCTTGAAGATCATTGCCAGGTGTGGATACGGCCCTGAGAAATGATTAACGTCGACACAAATGGTTTCTAAATGTTAGCCTACCTCCTGAAAGGTCACATGAAGTAAGCTCACCTGTCTGAGGTGTGGTGTCATTGTACACAGAGATACTTCCACACACAGCTATTCTTCCAAAGTGCTTCATGTGTTGAAGGGCAACAGTTGTAAAATGACCTCCAACCTAAAAAAAACACCCAAAAAAAACAAGACATTTATGTTCCATGAACTGAAACAAGGCATTAAAAAAACAAGGTAAACAACCACGAGGTGTTCAAAGTCGTTTCATCTACAAGTCGACTGTTGAAGTGTTTTCAACGACTGATGCCAGTTTGGAAATCAAGACAATAGATTGGTCAAGATGGTTTACGGCCAGTTAATATAACAGTTTAATATTCACACACAATATAAAGTACTGCTTTTTTATAAACAGGAAAAAGGACTAGGTTTGCGAATTAGCCCCTGGATAAAAACCAGGGCACAAAACGACGACTGTATTGTTATGTAGGGTTTGAAAGGGGCAGAAAATTTCCAGATTTTTTTCAAAAACAGCCATGAAAAGTTAAAGTTGGAGATTTTGGAAATGTTCCCAATAGGAAGCCTCTTAATCTTTCTGAAACACTTCGACAAATTTGCACACCGTGACCAATTCAGCACTTTTTTTTATATATTTTTTAATTTCCTTCCTGATATTTTTTTATTTTGTATGAAAACATGCATAATGGTTGGATATAATCAAAGAAATACACGTCTCCCATCTAGTGGTGGTGGACAGAACAATGTTTGACTTGGAGTTTAAAAGCCTGACTTGCATGATTTTGTGTTAATAACATCAAATATATTTCCCCAATATTATAACAGCTTATTTCACTTTATGTAGTTCATGCGCTCAGATGTGTAGTTTCAATAGTTTTGTGCTCGTGGTAAAAAAATATGGCCTCAGTAGTCCAGGGTGTGATGCAGGAATATATAGGGGGCGTGGCCTCAACACACCTGTGCGTGTGATTGAAGAACAACAGACATGCTCAAGTCTCTCGTTAGGGCTCCCAGATTGTAAATACTTTGAACTAATAAAGAGTTAAGTGTAAAGCTAGTAGATTACCGGTGTTGTGATGAAAAATAGCATCTTTGAAGTAAAAAACAAAAGTCACCTCGAACTGCCAACAGCTACCTCTGACTCTGTATCAGCTTGCTCAGGTGTAATCTTAATTATTTAGGAAATTGCAAAAAAATGGTCTAATACATTGTCTATCTAATTCGTTTGTAGTGATGGCCAAACGAGGCCTTTCTGAAACTGTGGTTTGTTGAAAAATGATTAAGTTTTTCAACTGAGCTCTTTAGCGCCATCTTGTGGCCAAAAGTGAATCTACAGCCTGAAATGAATTTATGCTGTTCATTCAGAGGAGTCAGCAGCTCATAAATAACATTTCTGTCTGATATCAGGCTTCATTGTGATGATTTGAGCATGGATTGTTTTGGGGAGTGAAATAATAAAGTTGTGGTTATTTGATTAATACATAATTCTGATGAATAAACTTGTTAAAAAAAGTTTAAATTTGCTGTGGCATGACGGTTTGCAAGCGACAGCTTCACATTTGTAAATGTCACTTTCACTAAATCTGATCTAATTTACAAGTTTGGAATTACACTTGGGCTGCAACGTTTCCTGCCTCACCTGAAATTCCTTCAGGATAAGTCTTATTTCATTTTATTTTATCTCATCTTATGTTTAATCTGAGATCGCATTGTAACTTACATAGTGTTTTTCTAAAGTTATCTTTCCCATGAACTGGTTTATGAATCACATAAAACACAGTGGGCTGGTTGGCTCCATGTCTCATTCGCCACCGAAACACACCACCAAGACTGCCAATGATTCACATCCCGATAAACCTTTGAATCAGGCACCAAAGCAGTGATGTAGCTTCAGCGCTTTCAAAGCTTCGGACAGCATTGATCACATGACTTTTGCCAACAAACACAGTGCTACTGAAACACTGTGTTATTTGTGACACATGCGCCGAAGCTTCAGCTTCAAAACAACTCATCACTCTCAATCGTTTTGCATCTAATTTGGACCCGGAGCAGCCGTACTTACGTTTTCAAACAAGCAGTCGTACCCGTCAGGGGAGGCCTTCCTCAGCGCCTCATCCAGGGAACTAACGGTTTTGTAGTTGAAGGCCTCGTCAAATCCGAGCTCCTTCAGGTAAGCGACTTTAGCATCAGAGCCGGCTGAACCGACCACCTTACAGCCCTTGATCTTGGCGATCTGCCCCACCACAGAGCCCACCGCTCCAGCTGCAGCGTTCACCAGCAGAGTCTCGCCTTTCTGTAGTCCCAGGACTTCTTCGATCCCATACAGAGCCGTCAGTCTGCAGGACAGAGACACTTAGGCTACGTTCACACTGCAGGCAAAAGTGGTCCAAATCTGATCTTTTGTTCTCATATGTGACCCTTATCTGATTTATTTTATTTTTATGACCGTCTAAACGTGACAAAAGCTATGATGCTGGTTATCGATGACCTCACGAGTATTGTGGGAAACCCCAAAAGTCCTGGATGTCAGTGAAACGATGCACCAGACCGCATGAAAAATGGCTGCGTCCAACATTTTTGTCCATGTCAAGCTCAGTGAAGACAACGTCCCCGAGCCCAACATTTAATTGGAATGTACTGAAGGATACAGAAGCTCCGGCTACAATGCAGGGGACTAGCAGTGTCAGGCAACTGTGCAGAATTGATAAAAAGTTGCATATATAATATAAACCAGTGTTTCCATGCTGATCTGTGCTCTTATCTCAAGATTCGGTGAAAAAAATAAATAAATAAATAAAAAGGATGACAGAAGATTTTGTTCATGATGCATTTCATTGATTCTCCATGTACTGCCTAAGCAGGCCCGATGAAAGATTTTTCCAGATACTACTTTTATTTTACTTTGTTAGCTGTTAGCTATCGGTTCCTTTACTCTATTTTTCTAAAGTGGAAATGTTTAAAACTCAATAAGTTCTCTGATTACCATAATCAATTTTTGGCTTGGAAAAATAAAAGGAAATTTAAGTTTTCGTCACCGTTTTGATCATTTTAGATATGAACCACTTTAAGACTGCTTTCACAATAATCCAGGTAGAGAATGTCAGGATGGTGATGGTATTTTTGATATTTTTAATGCAACGTGTCATATTATACATGTACAGCAGGGCTTAATTTGAGCCGGATCCTGGAACTCTTATTTTGACAGGGTGCAATCCGGTAACTCTCAGGCTTACTAATAATAAAGTTATGAACAAATATGACTGCCTTGAACAAATAAAACTTATACTGGGAGGGAAGTCTGAGATTGTGATCATTGTATGTTCCCATACGATGGCAACATTAGCTCTCTGCATTTAACCCATCGCACCTGAGAGGCATCCATTGTGGGCAGCTATGTAAACGCCCGGGGAGCAGTTGGGGATTGGGCGTCTTGCTCAGAGACACCACGACATGTGGGAACGGCTGGGAGTCGAATCGTGACTTTCTGGTACCAAGTCAGCTGCCCTGCCTCTGCATCATCTTGCCCTCCCCACACGTTTCGCCTTCGATCTAGAAGGCTTCATCAGTCAAGGAAACACACAACGAAACTGATTCTTCCCCCAACAGCTTACTCCAAAGTGGAACAAACCAGTTATGTTGGTTACTAAGTTGGAGTAAGCTGTTGGGGGAAGAATCAGTTTTGTGTTTCCTTGACTGATGAAGCCTTCTGGATCGAAGGCGAAACGTTTCAGCACAAAAAAAAAAAAAGAAACTGTCCAGATGAGCTGACTGGAAAATGTTGGGGAGTATGTCAGATAATAGTTTAGTTGGCTGTGACTGCTCAACAACTGTAGAATGGATACACATCCTAATATGTGCTGAATTCACATTAACTTCTGTGCACACAGCGTACTGCGTGTGATGTCGTGTTCTTCTGTGCATGCAGGTTGCATCAGAGCTGTGGACTGTTCCTACAGTCTGATGACAGTTTGATCCAGTAATGTGACATATTTAACACTATTTTCTGTACAAACATATAACTTCAGTCTTACCCTGGCATGCCGATGGCACCCAGAGCCAAAGACATCGAAACGTCCTGAGGCCAGTCAGGCATGATGGGAGTCAGGCCCGTCCCATCGCTGACTGCATGGGTTCTCCAACCAAAACCACTCACAACGTGACTTCCAACAGGAAACGCTGGGTTTTTACTTTGGATCACTCTACACAAAAAAACAGAACAACAGAAGTAATCCTTTTAGTCAGGTTTCTGATACGGTTTTGGTTTTTGTGCGTTTATCTAACGATGGAGGAGAGTGAAAATACAGAATTAAAAAAAAGACAGAAAAGACCTGGATTTTGAGATAAATAAATAAAAAAAAACGTTTTCCATCTTTACTGTGACGTATATTCTATATATTTCAAAGGAAAAAAGTAAAATACATCTGTCGCAAGGAAAAATGTGAAAATGATGCAATAAGCTAGTTGCTTGTAGGAAGTGTGCACACCAATGAAGCACCTTCAGATTTAATTAGAGCCTTCTAAGAGAGAATCTAACGGCAAACCAAGCTAAGATTAGGTCATTTTTACACAATCTTCTTTCAAAAGCACTCTGAATCTTTTCAGTGTGAATGCATCTGTTGTGTAAAACTCTTCAAGTCAGGTTACATGTTTTTTTAAATAAAATTTAGGTCTAGACCAGGGGTTGCAACCTGTACGATCAAAAGAGCCATTTTTACGCCTTCATTCACTAAAAGTATTCTGAGCTGCAACAACCTGCTACAACTGTGATTATCAACTGGTGGCCCATGGGCCACTTTAGGTTTGTTGGAGGGGGCTTTTATGGCCAGTAGGGGTGACATTATACAGCTAAAAATATCAAATGATTTTTAACATTCATTGACATTTTTACAATTTAAGACACATGAAAAGACCATATTCTTGTAAAGGAGGTAGAGGGTGTAGTTTTTTAAAATTAATAAAAACGATGAACTTTGCAGACCTATGTACTTTGTATTTTTTTGTGGAAAAATTAATTAAGTATAAAAATAAAACATAAAGTTAAAGCGTTTTACTCCTTGTACTTTGTTCCAATCCAATCCAATCCAATTCAATCCAATCCAATTCAATTCAATTCAATTCAATTCAATTCAATAATACTTTATTAATCCCAGAGGGAAATTATTTTGTTGTTGTAACTCGTTATCCTCATTTCATTAAGAGATGTTATAGATGCTGATGGCTGTAGACAGGAAGGATCTCTTGTAAAGGTCCATCTCACAGTGGATCCTAAGAAACTGGCTGCAGATGCCGTCTGATCCGTCCACCAAGACTCGGCTGGCCTCTTGGTTCCCCTGGACTGTAGGACCGCTTGAATGCTGGACAGAACTCCTCCCAGAGCGATGGCCACTCCTCCCAGAAGTCTGCCGAGCTCCTCATAGCTGCAGACAGCCAACTGTAGGTGCTGAGGGACGATCCTGTTCTTCAGCTGTCGTGAGCCATGTTTCCTGCTAGTTCCAGGATCTCAGTGGTCAGGCACTCGAGCACAGCTGGCAGGTAGATGAGAATGCGTCCATAGAACATCCTTTTCAACTCATTTGAGTTGGGGCCATAGTTGAGATATTATTTCAGCTTTTGAGATATTAATCAGCTGCTGTTGTTGTAGAAAACTGCCTTGTTGCCATGGTTATGCATCATAACAAATGTCCAAAACTAAAAAAAGTTTCAGTAAAAATACTTCCAGCTGCACAGCATCTGATACCAGAGGAAACAATCATCCAAAAAATGTGATTTACGTCCAGAAAAAGAGGAATTAAAGTTTCCAAAAGCAAAATCTCAGAATGAAAGTAACAGAGCTGCTCCAACATGCAGCCACCTTGAGCGGCGCAATTCTAGAATTAAAAAAAAAAAAAAAAAAAATTTAAGTATTTAAATATTTGCAAAATAAGTGATAGGAAAACAGCTAAAACTACTACTTTTTTGTTGTTTTTATAACAACCAATAAAATTCAGTTTTATGTTTGTTTTGGTCAAAGCTTGAAAGAGCTGCTGCAGAAGGACCAAAGAGCCACATGTGGCTCCAGATCCGAAGGTTGCAGACCCCTGGTAGACTTTGGCTAGCCCATTCCATAACTTTTTATATATATTTTTTCAGATAAAGCCATTCTCTTGTTGATTTGGATGTATGCTTGGAGTCACTGTCATTTTAGAATTAGAAAAATCCTCTTTATTTTCAGCTTTCTTGCATAAACTTAAAAATGTGGGGCCAAAACAAACAGATACAGTAGTCCCTCACTACGTCGCGGTTCGTTTTTTGCAGACTCGCTCTATCGCGGTTTTTCAAAGTAAGATTGGACACAGTTGGCTGATTGATGGAATTTTAATTAAAAATAAATTATTTAAAATTATTTAGCACCTGCGTGCAGCCTACACTGCAGGAGAAGCTTCTTCCTGCAGCGTGTCAGGATCTCCGCTCTGCAGTGGAGAAGTGGGCGTGGCCAAGAGCGCTGGCAGAGAGCAGCCGGAGGCAGAGAGAGCAGAGATGATGACACGATGTGCTCTTTTAGAGCGTTTAGACTTTAGAAACATTGTTAGGAACATTGCAAGAGTGTGGAAGGGTTTAAAAGATCTTAAATACTAAAATAAACTACTACTTACTACTACAGTAAATACTAAAA
>NC_056498.1:22862566-22904132 GCF_014905685.2 Nematolebias whitei | reverse complement strand
TACTACTTACTACTACAGTAAATACTAAAATAAACTACTACTTACTAATACATTAAATACTATGTACTACTATGGTAAATACTAAAATAAACTACTACTTACTACTACTACTACTACTACTACTACTTGTGTACATAATTTCATTCCATATGACAATAAAGTTTACTTGAACTTGGACTACTGTATCGCTACTTTGCTGTTTTCACTTATCGCTGGGGGCGTGGTCCCCTAAACCCCGCGATAAACGAAGGACTACTGTAATTGGAACTGTTCCATCAATCCATCCACTGTGACTCAAACACCAGTTCCTGCTGAAGAAACCCAGCCCCACAACATGATACTGCCACCGCCATGTTTCACTATGGAGATTGTGTTCTTCTGGGGACCCAGTCTTGTTCCTGCAACAAACTTATTGTTTGATATTAGGCCAATAAATTTAACTTCAGGTTCATCAGTCCATAACACATTTGCCACATATTTTTGGTATCTTGCTCTATTTTTTTTACATTTAGTCAAGTCTGGACTTTTTTCTATGAATGAATTACTCTCTACTCCTTAGTCCCAACATGTGGAGAGCAAATGAGATTGTTGTTACATGTAAAACACAGTCAGTACATCTTATCCATCCATCCATCCATCCATCCATCCATCCATCATCTTTGCCCGCTTCTTCCTTTCTGGGTCACTGGTGCTGACAATGTGCGCTGCTGCAAGCGGCTGCCTGTCTGAGTTTCTGCCATTCTTGTTTATTTGTTCTTTTACCTTTTTTCAAACCATGCTTGCACAGTATACAGTGGTTTCTGTATGGAAGTGCAACTATGCAATTTTTTTCTGTACTTTTATTGTGGTTTTAATCGTGTTTGTTTTTTTAATCACTTTGTATCATGCCAACCCCCCCATCCTTCTAGACGTGTGCTGTGCTGATTTATACCTTTCTCAGACATCCATCTGATGCTTTGTGAGCTTTCTTTGTGAACCTTGTTAAAACCCAGGAATCTGCTGCTTGGACAGCTGAACTTTGTTTCAGGTTGAATTCAGTTGTGTACACAAGAAGAACTAATTAAAGAAAAAGCTGCAAACACTAATTCAACCAGCTTATTGCTTCTTTTGATATTTCTACTCATATTTTTTTCCTTTATGCCAAAATTAAGGTGGACAAAGTTCTGAACTTATTTATTGTGGCCTATATGTTTTGTTTTTTTTACGTCACAAAACCCAACATTTTATCAGTGTAGACTTTTATACTCATAGAATCTGGGGTTACAGTACGTACCCAACGTTTGCAGCTCTTCCTGATTACAAGTGATTGTACGTAATTGTAGACTGCAAAGTACAAAAAATAGGAAGTGCACAACCAGCTGAAACAACAGTAAAAGACCTGGCACATGTACTGTGCTGTCAAATTAGGTGCAATGCTTTTGCAAAGTAAAAAAAAAGACTAAACTATTATTTATCTTTGAAAATATTTTCATATAGTAAGATTTGGAATGTTTCAGAGTAGGAAAATAAAAAAGACAACTTGTCTATAGAATAAAACACATCAGACATACATGTTAGTTTTACAAACAGATGAGTTTCAGGATTCTTGAGCATGTTTTGAGTTGTTTGTTTTTCCGATATCTGCACATCAGCTGTGTGGCAGATGTTTTAAACACGCTGTGGTGAACTTCAAAGGAAGAGAAAAACAGAACACGTCGGTTTGAAACGCAGTCGTATGAAGCTCTTTGGAAAGAACGGATCAAACAAGTTTATCAACTAAAACATTACCACAAAAATAGATTTACATGTGCAAACATTTTGCCGAGAATGCTCTGAGGTCATTGTTGCTCTTTACTCATAATGAAAGAGAGGCTTTGGTAAGAGACTGCAGATCATCAGATTGTGTTCTTCTGCAGTACACATTGGTTACGCACAGTGTATCGTGACAGATAAAAGAGTATATACATGTGTTTGTTCGCAGTTCTTACTTTGCTACTTGAGTTCCGATCATGACATCTCCCTCCTTCATACGAACCCTGCTGTACGGCCTGGAGAGACCACCAGCAGACATCAAAACCCTTTTTATACCAATAAACAGCACGTTTTTCAGTTCACACTCCTCACTTACCTCATGTATGGATCCACACTGAGAAAAACTGATTCCAAAAGCACCTCTGAAACAAAAAACACAGTCATTTAAACCTCTTAAAAACTAGAGATGCACAGTATTATCGGCATGGTATCCAGTGTTGCCAGATCTTGCGATAGAAACAAGCAACCAGCTCTGCCCAAAACAAGCCCAACTGGCAACCCACCACATTATGTAAAACAGAGGCTGTTTTTAAACAGTATAAACATACATTTATTACGGCATTACACATAAACAACAGCTAAATTATGCTAAACACTTTGAATAACATACTTTTAAACTCTGATTAAAAAAAAAAACCATTTTGAATATGTAATGTTTTCTACATATTTTTAAAAACAAAACATCCTGACATCTGCATGTGAGTGGAGCCCCCTAGTGTTTGACCACAGGAGTGCGTGCGTCTGTCACCTCGCCAACTGGGGCGAGAGCGATAAACAGGAAACGGGGGCGTGGAGGGACAAACTACCTACCACCACTCGTCTTTTGGGTTTTTTTGTGTGAAATCGACTAGTTTCACTACGAACAAAAGTCAAGCCCAAATAAGAAAATTCACGTTCAAAACAAGCCCAAAAAACACAACCTGTGACTCCTAAGATTTGCAAGCGACTTTAGAAAGAAAACAAGCCCAAAGTCGCTTATAATAAGCGGACTTGGCAACTATGATGTATCGGTATCGGCCGATATTAGCGATAAAGTTAAATATCGGACATTGGCCATCCAATCAAAATAACTCACTGATATAAAAGGTGCTGTTTATATATATATATATATATATATGGCACTGTTTTTGTATGACAACACTATGGCAAGGATTTGGCATCTGCATTTGGTAGCAGGCCAAATTGACAAAGACCATGCAGAATAATGTAGTATTTTAATTCCACAGCAGGGAAAGCTATGTAGTCTCTGTAAGTAGATCTAGGAAAAAAAAAATATTGGTATTGGTATCGATCAAATAAGTTTTAACATATCGTATCGGATGTCAGCCAAAAATCCAATATTGTGCATAATAACAAATGAAACAGTATGCACTCCATTTAAAGATGATATTAGTTCACTACAGTCTTTTTACCTCCATCTTTGGGCTCTGGAAGCTCCTCCACCTTGAGTTTAAAGTCGCTGTCCTTTGGAAAGCCATCAAAGTGTTTAACCAGAGTCCATGATTTAGCCTGGACCATGATTATGACCTCAGGGCTGCTGGGGGAAACATTCAGCTGTTATTAAACACATGTGACACACCAATGCCTCACATGGTGCTGTGAAGAATTTGAGGCCATTTTAACCTGTTAATATAGTTATTTTACCAGAAAACAGGGGAAGAAATTATCTCTGCAAACTGAGGCTATGTGAACATGCACAGTCACATCATAACCACACATTTGCAAAGCTTCAGAATTATTTTAATACATTTGTTACTGACAGGTTCAGAACAAAACCGTGGTTATACGCATATAATCTTCGATTTCCAGTTTATTATTATTATTATTTTTTATTTACTTCTGCAAACAAAGCATCTCGCTGTAGTAAAGCTTTTGATGATACACATACGAATAAGTGAACTAACAACAATTTACGACCTTTATGAGGTCCTCAAAAAAAAAGGAAATGTGAACGTAAACTGTGTCCGGCAGACTGCTACATTCCTCCATGTTATCGTCTCTGAGTGAAACTGTTCGTTACGCGGTTTGTTTGACTCACCGGTTGTCTCTGTCCACTAAAAGAAAACGCTGGAGACGAAAAACAGTTACTTTTGAGCCCTGAGAAGCGCGAGGGCTCATAAAAGATGAGAGCGAGAGAGAGAGAGAGAGGGAGAGAGGGAGGAGCGAGGTGCTGGTGAACGTCCGACGTAAAATCTGATTGGTTGAAATAAGAGCGTAGCGTCTGACGTCAGACGTAGTAGCGTTGTTCTGTTTACAACTGTTTAGACAAACGAGTCTAAAAGGGTAATAAAGAAGAGTAATTAAGAATATAATCATTTTCATTTACAAGCATATTTAAGGTTTTAATAACATTAAAACTATGATGTGGTATTTTAGTGTAGGAAGCAGCTCGACTTTAAATGGAAATAATATTTGCTGGACAGAAACATTCATTCAACCTTTGACAAACCCTGGGTTTCTTCCAGTTTCATTGAATCCTCTTTGATTCTTGTTGTGGTCAATTTTTGTAATTTCTTTCTGAGCTAAGTTATCATTTGAGCTTACTGCCACGTAAAACCTTAAGTCTTATAAGCCTGTACATATCCTAAGTTTATTGTCATGATATCAATGAGCGCAATATCAATGTCGCAAAGAACTGCAATAAATCATGGGCTACTGAAACAGTTTTTGGGGGATCACGCTATCCTTGAGTTATTCCAATCTGGCTTCAAATCTCTCCATAGCACTGAAACTGCTCTACTGAAGGTTTTTAATGACATTTTCATTTCCACAGACGCAGGTGATTCTGTGCTGCTTGTCCTATTGGACCTTACATCTGCTTTTGACACCATCGACCACAATATCCTCATTTCTAGACTGGAGCAGTGGGTGGGCATCACAGGGTCAGCCCTTAAATGGTTTGAGTCCTACCTCTCTGACAGAACCTTCTGTGTCAATATCAAAGATTTTAGTTCGGCATCGACCGCACTCCAGTGGGGGGTACCGCAGGGGTCCATCCTCGGTCCCCTTCTCTTTTCTTTATACCTGCTGCCACTAGGTGCTATCTTCCGCAAACACGACATACCCTTTCATTTCTATGCCGATGATTGCCAAATTTACTTCCCCCTGAGGCACAGAGGCACACGCTCTATTCAGCCTCTTCTTGACTGCCTGGCTGACATCCGGGACTGGATGGCTTTAAACTTCTTAAGCTTCAATGAGAAGAAGTCTGAAGTCATGCTGTTCCATCCCAGTGGCTCACTCATGAACCATGACATTGACCTTTTCTCTCTAGCCCCGCTAGAGAAACAAAAGGTGACTAATCTGGGGGTGATAATGGACCCGTCCTTAAAACTCAACAGTCACGTAAACATGATGGTCAAATCCTGTTTTTTTCAGCTGAGACGGCTGTCTAAGCTGAAGCCTATACTCTCCAAAAAGAACCTCGAGACAGTGATCCACGCCTTCATAACATCTAGGCTTGATTACTGCAATTCACTTCTGTTTGGAATCAGTCAGTCCTCCATTGCTCGTCTACAACTGGTCCAAAATGCTGCAGCCCGATTTTTAACTGGTACAGGCTATAGAGAGCACATCACGCCAGTTTTGGCCTCCCTGCACTGGCTACCCATTCACCTTCGGATCCATTTCAAAATTCTCATGTATGTTTTTAAATCACTGAACAGTTCCGCCCCATCCTATCTCACTGATCTTCTGCAGCCATATGTCCCACCGCGCTCTCTGAGGTCAGCAGACCAGATGCTTCTCTCAGTTCCAGAAACCCGTCGTAAGCTCAGAGGTGACAGGGCTTTCTCTGTTGCAGGTCCACGACTGTGGAATGAGTTGCCACTGAGTGTCCGGCAGGCTCCCACACTCTCAGTCTTTAAGTCTCGCTTGAAGACCCACTTCTATTCGCTTGCCTTTAACACGGTGTGATTTGTTTTGGTCCGGTCTGTTCTCTACTCTGTTGGCCATTTTAGTTAGCTTCTGCTGCTATTTGTACCTGTATTTCTATTTTATGTTTTCCTGTCTGCTGTGCATGTTTGGTTCTTTTGTACAGCACTTTGGTTGGCCTTGTTGCTGTTTTAAGTGCTATATAAATAAATTGGTATGGTATGGTATGGTATATTTCAAGTACCGTGCTGTCATGTTCAACATGCTAATAACATATTTGGTCAATCCAGCATGCCAACACCTGGTTTAGAGGACAGTGATGACAAAGTGAGGAGCAAGAAAATGTAATTTTTAAATTTTTATTTTTTTTTTGCAAGTGATATTATCATTGCAATATTGAAAAAATATAATTGCACATTGCAAGTTTTTCTAGTGTTGTGCAGTCCAAAGTTATGGTTAAAAATACAATTATTAGTAGAAATGGGATATAAAAACTACAAACAAAAGACAAGTATAAAACTCAGGAAGAATATATTTTCCTTTCAGCAGTTTACGTTTTCTTTTGATATCAAAACAACAATGACTTTATACAGAATTAAAATTGTGTAGACAACATGAAAATCCTGCTTTAAGAAGCTCGAATCATAAAGACAAAAAGCATGACTTCAGTATTCATTCAACCTTTATTTATACAGATTAATCCCATTGAGTCTCGAGGACTCATTTACAAGAGAGACCTGACAAAGAGTTATGCCAACAGTGGACAATCATAAAGGATGTGTACAAATTTAAATTTTACAGATTTACTAATTTTACTAATTTTAAGTACTGGTTTAAGTTTGCCTTTTCAATACATCTTTTTGTTTTAACACGTCCAGGAGTGTGAACGAAGTGCATTTAGCCGTGAATTTATCAAGTGTCGCGAAAGGGGAGGAGACAATTTATTTTCTCAAATGTGATTGGTTGAATTTTAAGTCTAGCCTTTTACGTAAAAACGTAAAACGTCACTGGTCTTACGTGAATACGCACATTCAGTTTGGATAATGGGCGCGAGAAGTTATCAGGCTGGAAAATTGTAAATAAAATACGAACATTTTGAACTAAAAACCGTAAGTATTGCCTTAAAGCCGTACGAATGAAAGCGAGAATTACTAAACCTACTAGGAAAACATTTAGCAGCCCTTAACAGACTAATAATAACTTACAGCAACCGGTAATTGTAGCTAGTAAGCTAGTCGTCACGAGCTTATTTTGGATTTGGTAGCTAGAGCTGCAAACGTTTAGTTGACGGTCTTGCTGACCTGGTTTGTGCTTTTAATCATACCCAGCTTATACTTGTTCTAATATCAAATGACTATATATAAGAAAGATAGTGTTATGAATGTTTCTTTCTCTACTGCACACATCTTTTTTTTATTTATTTATTTACATTTGTCACACTGGACAACTCAAACACTTTCATTAAAGCTTAATTTAAGCTAATATAAGCCATTTGCTCAGGCAGAAAGCTATTGTTTCCAAGGGTCAAAGTAAATATTATTACAGATAACAGTTTAATAACTTTCTTTGTCTTTCTAAAATGTTGTAAGCGATTTTTTTTTATCTTTCAAACAGAACAGTATATGTATATATATATATATATATATATATATATATATATATATATATATATAATTGAAATGAGATAGATAGCAGTGAGAGGAGGGATTTGCGTAGGTCTATGAGCTGTAATTTCAAATCCATTTGATCCAACAAGGACTTTCCTTTTCTATTCATTGACCATTCACCTAATCAGTTTAGTTACATTGTGTCCATGGACATGCACTTAAAGTTACTTATTTCATTGGTAACTAATATTAATTTAACTTTATATATCATTGTGGGGAAAAATGAATTCATAAACTCCAAGTGCTCAGAATAATCAAAATTTAAAAGCTAATACATGTTAATACATGTATGTCTTGCCTTTACTCTTCTGACTCTTTGTTCTTTCATCTTTTGAATTTGGCATTGACCTTCACAGTGTGAAGGAAACAAACACAGGTTAAACATGTTAAACAGTACCCAGTTTGTGGAGACGCTGGGCCGTCTGGGTTATCCTGGTGCATCTTCACTGAATAATTCAGAGTTTGATTGGCTGTTTGACTGCGCCCCAGAGAACCTTCACTTCTTGCGCTTTGTCTGTCGCACCCTCAACCGGAGTAACGTTCTCAGCACAGAGGAGGTGGCTGCGTTTCAGGAACTACAGAAGTCTGGCAAGCCAATTCTGGATGAAACTGCTTTGGGTGAGGTCCTTAAAACCATCGGACCTTCAGATGGGAACAGCACAGATGTCTTGGGGTCATTTTCTTTTTCATCCTCTGGGTTTACACACGAAGATGACTTGGCAATAGAAGACCTGGAGGCAGAACTCGAGGCACTGAGTAAGGAGAAAGAGTTGAAGCAACAGCGTTTCAAGAAGTTGCAAGCTGTGGCCACATCCCGTGCAGATGTTGACCTGCAGCTCACAGCAGAGCTGGATAGCGATGTGTGTAAGCTAAAGGAAGCCAGTGCTTTAATTGCAGCTGAGAATACTGACACCAACACATTGTTACAAAACCTAACAGATAAGGTGAGCGGGCTGGCCTCCTATTTCCCTCAGCCAAAAACCAAGCAGAAAGAAAATTCTATTGTCCAGTCAAACACCTCCATCTCCCAAAGACCTGCTGTCCTTCTCTCTCAGCTCACGTTTGATCCCTACCTGCATCAGGAAGAGCTCAACACCAAAACTCTTGCTGCCTTCACACAGAAATTTTTTTTCCAGGGTATTTCTGACATAGTTGAGACGTCTTGTTCTGAGCACTTCCAGGTCTTTGACCTCAGTTCTTGTGAGGATGGAGGAGACCATGAGATTGAGTGTAAGAGGGGAGAACGTGTGGATTGTGCCGTGGAGGGCAGGAGAACAGAGATGGCCAGACTTCAGTGGGCACATGTTGTAGCTCAGCATCAGCTGATACAAGCCATAGCAGAGGAGAAGAGCATTAAAGCTGGATTAGAGTGGCTCGCAGAAAAGGCTTGTCATACTAAGGTAAAACAAATGCAAACAAGATTTTTATTTGTGTGTCTCATGATCAGCATCATCGTTTTCCACCTTGTATGTTTCACTTCACTGTGCCAGAGCATTTCCACTTCCTCCTCTCTGAACATGCGGGAAGTCATGACCAGAAAAGAGCTGCAGGCTGTAGAGGCTGAACTAGAAGCTCTGCTTCATGGACCCGTCCCTGCTGCACTCAGAGAGTCAGCCAGGCTGCTTAATGTTCCTGTTGTCAGAGGAGACCTGGAGCTCCAGCTCGCCAGGCAGAACTTCTACACTTCCAGGCAGGACCAGGTCAGTAGCTGACACCACTGATTACACCTTTAGCTGGTTTCTGCTGTAAATATATGAAGCCAACATCGTAAGAATCTTACAAACTGTCAGTCGGTCAGGGAGAATTAAAATGTCATGCTTAAAATATACAATCCATTATTTTTTTCACTATTTTTTCCTTTTCTGGGTTAGTAGTCACTGTGTTAGAGGCGGGTTACACCCTGGACAGGTTGCAAATCCGTCACAGGGTTACATAGAGGCAAATGAAACGGCAACCATTCACTCTCACTCACACCTCAGGCTATTTAGTTGCTAAATGGTCGACATCGACACATGCACAGAGAGAACATGTTTGCTTAAAAACAGTGGTTCCCAAAAGTTGCGTAATAAAACATCAAATGAGGGGTCTTAAAATAATTTTTATTTAGAAACTGGATAATCTTTTAAAATGAATGATTGCTTATAAACCTACGTTTAAGAATTAAAAAATGTAAAAAATTCTGATAAATTTAAGTAACAAGTTAATGTTTTTGTCATGTTTAAACGAGACTCAGATTTCTTTCTCATTCATTATGTCTGAGAAACGGGAAAACAAAATGTATTCCTCAGATCAGTCTAAAATAAAATATAGACTAACAACCTAAAGTTCCATTGATGAAATCAAAATTTAGAATGCAGCTTAAGGAACTGAGTTTATGAGATTCAGCCTCAGGGGAAAACAGCTGTTCCTTAGCCTCGTTTCAGGCTCTGAGGCTGCACAACCTTCTGCGTGAGGGAAGGAGTGGTCAATGGTTCTGATTGATTCTTAATGACTATTAGCAATGAGTCGGGATCACAAGTCTCTGCTGCTGTTATTTTGTGGGTCAGAAACTGAGGTTTGGGAACACCTGCTCTATTGTAGGAATTTTACAAACATTTAAGAAGAGATTGAGCATCTCTTTGTTGCCATTTTGTGACACTGGAGCTGTGAATCATACAGAATAGTTGATCTAAAATAAAATCTTTCCATATAGGTTCGTGACTACTTACTCCGTCAGAAAGCATCCTTTGATCTACTCCTTCTGGCTCATGAGATAGAGCTGAGAAGGTGGCAGACGTGTCAGAAGCAGCTGGGTGAAATTGAAGGCCGACTGTTGAAGGAAGGCAAAGCTTCATCTTTAAGGATCGAGTCTTTGGCGCACCCAGACCTGGCAATAAACCCAAGACCCAACCCCATCATCAGCTGCAGGGACGCTGCTTTCAGCAGGTAGGATGAGTGGAACTGTGTGTTTAAGATGTTTATTCATAGCAGATGTTTTCTA
The DNA here is from genome assembly GCF_014905685.2 of Nematolebias whitei. Classification (NCBI taxonomy): domain Eukaryota; kingdom Metazoa; phylum Chordata; class Actinopteri; order Cyprinodontiformes; family Rivulidae; genus Nematolebias; species Nematolebias whitei. Next base: position 22,893,821 of record NC_056498.1, on the reverse strand, counting down.
CACGTTAGGACTACATATATTTTATTATTTATTAAAACCTGATTGTACATGATTTGGTTAAAAATCTCTGATAATATTTGACTATATTTCTCAAGTACAAAGCTAACAAACACTTTTGAACAAACCATTAATGTAACTAGAGAAATGGCATTTTCAGTGAAAATGCAGTGTGAATGTTTATTGCTGAAGAACTTGCTGAAAACAGCTGAAATTGGCAAAAAACATATTGAAATGTAGCTGAAAAAGAAGAACAAGACTAAGTTAGCAGAAGAAAGCAGAAAGAACACATATTTGCTGAATTAAGTTTAAATAAGCAGAAATGAGCACAAATTAGTAAATTAGCTCTAAAAGTTGTGTAGTGTGTCAAGGACAGCTTTGCTGTGGACATACGGTCCCACCAAATGTGTTATTTAAAACGCGTACGGTCCCACTAAATGTAGTGAAAGTGGGGTGCAGCTTCGCTGTACCTTCACTACTAATTATTTAAATATAACGGGTTCTTTCTTTTTCGAGTTAAATTAATGCCATGTGACCGAGGTAACTGTGAGTATTGTTTAATCAGTGACAAGAGACGTTAATTTTCCTTTGACCCATCAGAATAAATGCGGTCATTTATTTAACAGAATCAAAATTTAACATCAAAACATTGTACACTTGATTAGCTGATCTGGTTCTGATTAGTAAAACTTGGCACGCTTTACTAATAAGACAAGACATTTCTGAAGGCATCTAGATTACTGGCAAAATAGAAGAGTTTAAAGGAAGGAGTTTAGAGGTTTAAAGAAGAGATGGATGGAGAAAGGTGTATGTTGTTGACCAGAATTGGCACGCTTCTTTCAATCACCAGCTCAAACCTCAGGTACACTTGGCGCGTGACGACTCGTTACCTTCGCAGGAGATGAATCAGCTCCGGTATCGGGTCAATTTCAACGCTACCTTCTAGTGTCTCCGGTTAGAGCGGCTGGTCATTGTCAGAAGTCGTGTCGATTTACTCCGTTCAACAAACAGGCTCCCTTCGAAGTTGGAGGCATTACGCCCGGGTGGATTCACAGCAAGCATCTGTGAGTCCGTCAGAGTTTCCACTCAGAAGTGGAAGACTCCACAAGGCTTGAGAAGACTCCATCAAAGACTGAGTTCAACTCAGATCAAAGACTGAAGAGTCAAGAAGACTCAGAAGAACTTGAGAAGACTTCAGAAGAACTTAGAAGAACTTGAGAAGACGGAGAAGACTTCCTAGTTCCAGGAAGTGCTGACTTTTAAAAGAGTCCTCACTTCCGGTCACTTAGGACTTCCTGATTGGTTGAAACAACCAACGGGGGGTGGTTCTAGTGATGTCAGAGGGTTATTAAAAGTCAAGAGAGAGTGCAAGAATGTTTAGGAACGTTTAGTACAGACAGAGAAATGTTATGGCCAAGTGAGACAAACGCAGATGCCAGTGTTTCTCTTTTTACCGTCTGCTAGGTTTAAAAACAATACAGCCCGTTCTAATAACTTCTTTTCTGACTGTCTCTGACTTTTGACCTACATCACTGACTTCTCATTTAGACAGAAAATCAAAATGCATAATTACTTTGTAAATAGACATTTAACTTGATTTCTAATTTAAATGAGGTTTAAAAAAATCATTAATACTGTTTCACAGTTGATTTAAAATGAGTGGTTCACTTCAACATTAGGAATGATATGAACTAAACACACTTTTTGATTATCAAGATATTGTAAAATAGTAATGATAATATAAAAAAAAAAGTGTGTTCTTTCAATTGATTACTTCAGGATGCAATTAGACAGTCTCTGGATGAGCTAATTTGTATTTCTGGATTCAAATCAATGAAATAACAGTTCCTGTCCCATGCAGGTCTTCAGAGACAGGTTTTGGTCGGAGGCCGAGTTCACTACAGTTGAAATTTGCAACAAAATTGCTGAAAAGGTAGAAAGAAGCTTAAATTACCAGAAGGAAGTGGAGAGAGCACATTGTTGCTGAATTAGGATGAAATAAGCTTAAACGAGTGCAATAACTGTGAAATTAGCTGAAAAAGTTAAAATTAGCATCCATCCATCCATTTTCTTCCGCTTATCCTTGGTCGGGTCGCGGGGGTAGCAGCCTAAGTAGGGAGGCCCAGACTTCCCTCTCCCCAGCCACTTGGTCCAGCTCCTCCGGGGGAATCCCAAGGCGTTCCCAGGCCAGCCGAGAAACATTGTCCCTCCAGCGTGTCCTGGATCTTCCTCTGGGCCTCCTTCCGGTGGGACGTGTCCGGAACACCTCACCAGGGAGGCGTCCAGGAGGCATCCTAAACAGATGCCCGAGCCACCTCAACTGGCTCCTCTCGACGTGGAGAAGCAGCGGCTCTGCTCTGTCTCTCCCGGATGATCAAGCTTCTCACCCTATCTCTAAGGGAGAGCCCAGACACCCTGCGGAGAAAACTCATTTTGGCCGCTTATGAACAGAATTGGTGACAAAGGGCAACCTTGGCGGAGTCCAACTCTCACCGGGAACAAGTCCGACTTACCGCCGGCAATGCGGACCAGGCTCTGACACCGCTCATACAGGGACCTAACAGCCCGTATCAAAGGGCCCGGTACCCCATACTCCCAGAGTACCCCCCACAGGGTTCTCCGAGGGTCGTGGTCAAATGCCTTCTCCAAGTCCACAAAGCACATGTAGACCGGTTGGGCAAACTCCCACGCACCCTCCAGGACCCTGCTGAGAGAGTAGAGCTGGTCCTGTGTTCCACGACCAGGAAGAAAACCGCACTGCTCCTCCTGAATCCAAGGTTCGACTATCCGACAGACCCTCCTCTCCAGAACCCCCGAATATACCTTACCAGGGAGGCTTAAGAGCGTGATCCCTCTGTAGTTGGAACACACTCTATGGTCCCCCTTTTTGAATAGGGGGACCACCACCCCGGTCTGCCAATCCAGGGGAACTTCCCCCGATGTCCACGCAATATTGCAGAGTTGCGTAAGTCAATACAACCCTACAACATCCAGAGCCTTAAGGAACTCCAGGCGAATCTAATCCACCCATGGGGCCCTGCCACCGAGGAGCTTTTTAACCACCTCGGTGACCTCAGCACCAGAGATTGGAGGACCCGACCCAGAGTCCCCAGGCTCCGCTTCCTCAGTGGAAGACGTGCCAGTGGGATTGAGGAGGTCTTCAAAGTATTCTGCCCACCGACCCACGGCATCCCGAGTTGAGGTCAGCAGCGCACCACTCCCACTATAAACAGTGTTTGTGACGTACCGCTTTCCCCCCCGAGACGCCGGATGGTGGACCAGAATCGCCTCGAAGCTGTACAGAAGTCATTCTCCATGGTCTCTCCAAACTCCTCCCATGTTCGAGTTTTTGCCTCAGCGACCACCCGAGCCGCATGGTCTGCCGGTACCCATCAGCTGCTTCCGGGGTCCCACAGGCCAAAAAGGCCCGATAGGACTCCTTCTGCCTGATATCATCCCTCACCGACGGTGTCCACCACCGGGTTCGAGGGTTGCCGCCACGACAGGCACCGACAACCTTGCGGCCGCAGCTCCTTTAAGCCGCCTCAACGATAGAGGCACGGAACATGGCCCACTCGGACTCAATGTCCCCTACCTCCCCCGGAACATGTTCAAAGTTCTCCCGGGGGTGGGAGTTAAAACTCCGTCTTACAGGATACTCTGCCAGATGTTCCCAGCAAACCCTCACAATACGTTTGGGCCTGCCAGGTCTGACTGGCATCCTCCCCCACCATCGGAGCCAACTCACCACCAGTGGACAGCTCCGCCCCTCTCTTCACCCGAGTGTCCAAGACATGTGACCGCAGATCAGATGAGACAATGATAAATTCGATCATCGAACTGCGGCCTAGGGTGTCCTGGTGCCAAGAACACATATGGACACCCTTATGCTTGAACATGGTGTTCGTTATTGACAATCCATGACGAGCACAGAAGTCCAACAACAGAACACCACACGGGTTCAGATCAGGGGGGCCGTTCCTCCCAACCACACCCCTCCAGGTCTCACTGTCATTGCCCATGTGATCATTGAAGTCCCCCAGCAGAACAAGTGAGTCCCCAGGAGGTGCACTTTCAAGTACCCCCTCCAAGGACTCCAAAAAGGGTGGATAATCTGAACTGCCGTTTGGTGCATAAGCACAAATGACAGTCAGAACCCATCCCCCCACACGTAGGCGGAGCGAGGCCACCCTCTCATTCACCGGGGTGAACCCCAACACACGGGCACCAAGATGGGGGGCAATAAGTATGCCCACTCCTGCTCGGTGCCTCTCACCAGGGGCAACTCCAGAGTGGAAGAGTGTCCAGCCCCTCTCAAGAAAACTGGTTCCAGATCCCGAGCCATGCGTAGAGGTGAGTCCGACTATTTCTAGCCGGTACCCCATACACCAGCTCAGGCTCCTTCCCCACCAGTGAGGTGACATTCCACGTCCCAATAGCCAGCTTCTGTAGCCGAGGATCAGACCGCCAGGGTCCCCGATCTCGGCCACCACCCATCCCACATTGCACCCGACCCCTTTGGCCCCTCCCACAGGTGGTGAGCCCATGGGAAGGGGGACCCACGTCTCCTCTTCGGGCTGTGCCCTGTCGAGCTCCATGGGTAAAAGCCCGGCCACCTGGCGCTCGCCCACGTGCCCCACCTTCAGGCCTGGCTCCAGAGTGGGGCCCCGGTGACCCAGATCCGGGCGAGGGAACACCAAGTCCATTTAACAGCTAAATAGTAACATAAATAACTGAAACTAGCATAACTAGCTGAAAATGGCAGAAAGAAGTTAATTAGGCTGAAAGTAGCAGAAATCACCTAAAAAAACTTGAATTTATCTGTAAACAGCTGAAATTAGCTATAAAATGGTAGCTGAAAATGTTGAACAAGCTTCAATTAGAAGAAGAAAGTATGAAGAACACATGTTTGACCAGTTAGGCTGAAAGTAGCAGAAATGAGCACAAAGTGGAAATTATCTGAATTTTTAAAAAAAGCTAAAATTAGCACAAAAAACAGCTGAAAAGTAGCTAAAAAGCAGAAAGAAGTTTAAATTTCTAGAAGGAAGAGGAGAAAGCACATTTTTGCTGAATTAGGCTGAAATAAGTTAATAAAAAACAAAAAAAATTGGAATTAGCCGAAAAAGCTATTGTGGAACAAGAAAGATGCAGAAAAATGTGTGGAAGAAAAATGGATCACAATAGTGTGAATGCTTCGTAAACATTCACACTATCGCTGACATTTATGTAGATAGGTCTATAAGCACTGTGTGGTAATCTTTTCTTAAGTGGGTACAGGGTTAACAGAGAAATGTGTAGTATTATTGCTGGAATTTAGCAAAACTAAAAAGTAAGCAAGAAAGTCAAGTAAGTGGGTGTGTGTTTTCCAGCATTTTGTCTGAGGGAGGCTTACTGACTTTGACAACCTCTGCTTTAGAGCTTTTATAATCTGATTTTTACCCAGTGTCAGCATTCTAGAAGTGCATGTATTTAAAGGTTAAAATAACTTTTTCTCCGCTATTATTATTAAACATGTCAAGTCATTTGTTTTTGTGTCTTAAGTTAATGAACATTTGGAAAAGTAAGGATAGGTGGAAGCACAAGTCACTTGGTTTATTTACTCAGCTATGAGGTTTCGTGTTGTCATGCTTGCACAGCTAAACAAGCCTCTTCAGTACTGCATTTTTATCTAAAATCTTATTTACTTATTACATTTTCTTTTTGAACATATAAAGACAATCTCACTCTGCAATGTGTTTTTGTGCCCTTTCGTCTCCTCAGACTGCTCCAGCTTCTTGAGCATGATTCAAGCCATGGCCGATCCGAGCCTTTTCGAACTTACGAAGCTTTGGACCAGGCAGCTCACAATTTGGTGACCAACCTCCAGCTGACCCGAGACTCTCTGGCCGGAGCCCGCCGTGAGCAGCGCTACACTGCAGCCCGTCTTTATGGTGACTGCGAGGCACTCTACAGGGCCTCTTACACAGAGCTCCAGCAGCTGGTCGTACGCCCGCAGGTATGTCCAACATCCAGTGCTGACCAGGAGCTCCTTTGCCCCAATGCACAGGTGGGTGTATTTCCTTTCACTCTTCTTTGATCAACCGTTTAGCTGAGTGAGTTGATTAATTTTATAATTATTGATCACTGTTTGGTGAGGGAAGCTGGTAGCACAGTTTTAGTTTTTTGCACATTGTTCTAATGGGTTTCTGTGTCACATACTGGCTTTTAAAGTTCTGTAGGTAGCACTCACGAGGAACTATTTTACTATCACTCAACATGCTGAAGCAGGTCGTATTATGTCCACTGAATCTATACACATTTTCTTATTTAGCTTCTCAGTAACAACTTTTGTTTTGTAATTTTCACACATTCCACAGTCCAAGTTTGTAGGAAAATATACTGAGTAGTGTGCAATAAACACTATTTATAAGGGAAACTCAGATCTTTTGAAGTGGGTTCTGTGGAAAGGTTATGAACAACTACCTGTTGACGATGGCTCCTAGAACTTTAGCTTACGGTAATTCTGGCTGGATTGATGAGCTAATTGCTAGTCCAAGTGGGAACAAGGTTATGGTGAATCATTGCTGTCATAGTGTAAAAAAAAAACCCCATAGCTTTCCATGCCAGTTTCGTTCTGTTGTAAACCTTTACATCGCTGTTGGTGTCAAATATTCCCAAGGAAAGCCCTACAGCTGTTGGTGCTATTGACACTTGCAAATAACTGAAATTCCATGTAAACAATCGTAAAATGAAACTGACCATGGCATCTGATAAAATGCTGAAATATTGTAGTGTTCACGTTAAAATAGATACCGATAGTTTAGCCAAAGCTGTGGCCAAAAGCTGTTGTAGTGTTTATTTATTGTAACATGGTGTTTAGCAACTTGCTGGTCCTTGCACCATCTGGACCAACTTTAATCGATCTATTGAACAGTGATGTAATAATGTGAATGCTACTGTTGTGATCCATTTTTCTTCTGTACATTTTTCAGCATCTTTCTCAATCAACAATTTTTGTGTATTTCAACAAATCATAAATCAAAATGTTCAGCTCTTTCAGGACAATCCTGCTATGACTTTTGGTGTTGGTGCAACTTTAGCTTTTTGAAATATTTAGTCTTTTCTGTCACTTTTTCCTCATAGAAAATTAACTGAGCTCATTTTTCGTCCTTCAGATCTTTAGATGTGTTACAACCTTTTACTGCTCCTTTCACATTTTGTTCTGGTTCAGCTTCTTTCAGAGTCTTTGTGCAAATTAATAAAACCTTTTTCAGCTACTTTCAGCTAATTTCAGCTGTTTTAAGCTCCTTTTAGATTTGTTCTGCTAACTACAACATTTTTGTGTTTCTTCTAACTACTTTCTGCTAATTTCAGCTTTTTATGCTCCTTTCAGCTTATTTCTGCCATTTCAGCTACTATTTAGCAGTTTTTATGTTAATTTTAGTTTTTTAAGCTATATTATTTGCACTCATTTAAACTTTTTTCTGCTAATATCACTTTCTTTCTGCCTTTTTAGCTACTTTTCAACTGTTTTTGGCAAATGTATGCTTTTTTCCCCACATAATTTCCACTTGGCGCTCATTTCTGCTTCTTTAAGCCTAACTGGGCAACCATGTGTTCTTTCTGCTTCCTTCTGCTAATTTAAGCTTGTTCCACATTTTCAAAGACATTTCTATCTTTTTTTTTTAATCTAATTTTAGTTGTTTTCTGATAAATTCAAGTTTTGTGAGATTTAATTTCTGCTACTTTCAAGCTAATTAACTTTTTTATGCTTGTTCTCTTGTTCACTTGTTCTTTATGCTTGTTGCTCATTTCAGCCTATTTCTGCTAGTTTCAGTTATTTCAGCTACTACTGCATATTTTTTTAATGCTAATATTAGCTTTTTCAGCTAATTCCACATTTTTAGCTAATTTCAGTTCTTTCTGCTTCCTTCTGGTAGCTTAAGTTTCTTTCTGCCTTTTTAGCTACTTTTTAGATTTTTTTTTAAGCTAATTTCCTAATTTTTGTTCTAATTACTGCTTATTTAAACCTAATTCTGCAAATGCATTTTTTTCTGCTTTCTTCTTGTAATTTAAGCTTGTTCTTACATTTCAGCATGTTTTTTCAGCTAATTTCAGCTGCTGTTCAGGAAGTTCGTCAGCAATAAGCAGTCACTCTGTATTTTCACAGGAAATGCAATTTCTCTAGTTTAAAAAAGTTAAATCTGGTAAATCCAGATTGAACTTTTTTAGATTTTTTTTTACCTGAATTATTGAGCATGCATCAGGAAATGTCTCTAGTTATTTTAGAATTTTGGCCACTTTACTAATTACGACTCATCAGTTTCACTGATACACATTTCTCAGATGCAGCCCCATTTTATTTTGCTGTGTCATTTCAGTATTTTGAAATGTCATGGCTGCTACTAATTTTGTGTGAATTTAGCATTTACAGCACTTGTGTTTTTGTTACATTGAAAATAAGATACATTTCCTTTAAACTACACACTTAGGCAGTCGGGTATGAGAAACTTTTAACCACACAACTGTCTTATTTATATTTAGTTTAGTTTAAATCAAAACTGTAATAAGATGTGATTTAAGTTACAATTTTTTTTTTCAGTTTGTTACACAGATTTGTTTACACAGTTCTTTTTTTTTTTGTCTGTGGGTTATCCTCCACATTTGCAGGAGCTGACACTGAAGCTTGTGGAAGCAGAGTCTCAGTTGCAGGATCTGCAACAGGTAATGCATGAAATCCTGGCAGAAATCAAAGCCAAGCGATCTCAACTAGACCGTAACGCCCTTCTTAGACGGGAGAGGGAACTGTACATCTTCTTCCACTTGGATCCTCAGCTTTTGCAGAAAGTAGTGGAAGATCTTGAAAGCAAGACGGCTAACAGAGGCAGCAGTGACGCCTGACAACAAAGAGTTCAAGGAACTCTGACAACCCCTCGGCTTTACTTTCATTCCTGTTCTGATAACAAGAATCTGTTTTCTGTAGCTGAAGTTTAAAGGGACTGAGGTTTTAACACGTTTGAACCAACCTCAGCTTATTTTGTGATGAACAGTGGTGATACTGGAAAAATAATATGTGGAGTTAATTTGGTGCACAAATGTTTTTAGTTTTGTTTAGTCTCATGAAGTTTGAAAATGTATTGTTCACTTGTCATCATTAAATAAAGTAAAATCCAATCCTTGTGAAGTTTTAATGAGTTTTTTTTCTCTTGTCACATGTTGCTTAATGTTTTTTGTAAGATTCTAGTTTAAATCGTGTTTTTGAATCTCTGAAACCAGCTTTCTTTTTGTCCTGTCCAGGTCTTTAATAGCTAAAGTGTCAAAGATCAGACAGAGACGAGCAGGCAGTTCATCAGTTAGGGAGGAGATGGAGCAGTCCAGCAACAGGTTGTACACAGGCCCCCTCTCCCAGGCAGCACTGAAGATCCTGGCTGTTCTGCGGGCCCAGAATCCTCATGAGGCCAGAGGCAACCAGCACTTCTCTACTTACCAAAGACAAAGTCAGTCAGAAATAGACTAAACTACATTTATTAAAAATGTATTTCTTGCTTTGAATCAGTCATGCTTGCTGGTAATGTTTCAAAGTGATCAATTTAGCAAGGTTGATACTAGTGGAAGATCTGTAAGAGGTTAATACTGTATTTTCCGCCGTATACGTCGCTCCAGCGTACATGTCGCATCAATCCAAAAATGTTTAATAAAGTGGGGGGAAAAACAAATGTGTCACGTCGCCGTACAAGTCGCATTTATGCGTCACCGCTGACTCCCCTGGAAATCTGGGCCGCTGTGCCAAAAATCAATTGGCTGACAAATGGTGGTCATGGGAGCATTCACGAGAGGACATTAATAAGAATTTAACAAGATTAACACTTAAAAACAGTTGTTTGTTTGCTAGACATTATAGCAAAGGTGTGTCTCAGTTGAACTTTTCCTTAATAAATGCACTTTATTGGTCAAAACAGCATTTCGCCTGGGCTGCGCGGCAAAATGAAGCTGTCCCGAAGCTGTCCCCGCTCATGAAGGCTCATGGCTGTACAGAGTTCCCATGTCCGCACCGCGCTGCTTCCCGGGATCACTGATCACACACCTCGCTGCCCCAGACACGTAATCCGCGATGGATGGATGGGTGGCGCACCGCTGTGGAGCTTTCCTCCCTGCTCCGGCGCTGGAGGAAGGCTGTAGCGCTCGCAGCCGGAGCCGCGATGGATGGGTGGGTGGCACACCAGGGGTGTTCCCCGCGAGGGGGATCCTCCACCGCCATGCGGCCGTCGGGTTGAATCCCCCGGGCAGACTGCGCGGACCTGACCCATTTACAAACGTTCGTTCTGCTTGATTACGTTTTGCGCTGCATATTATATTATATTACCTGCAGTTTGTAATCTACAGTATAGGATTTTCTGTTTGGGGGCATTTTACTTATGTTAAGTTTTTCTCAGCTGTCTCTACGTAAATGTGTGTGGGGGGTGGGGGTGGTAGCGGTAGTTGTCAAAAGCCTAGACGGCCCTCTCGTGCCTCTCGCAGCTGCAAATAGTAATGTTTAATCTGGTGAATGTCAGAATGAATGAAAGCGTCAAATGTCAGTCAAAAATTTATGTAAAAGGGTGCTTATATGCTGGAAAATACGGTACTAGATTTATCTACCTGGATTAATGAGCATGCATCATGCAATGCTTTTTTAACATTTCTTTAATCTTTTTGAAGGTTCCTTCAAGTTTTTTTGTTTGTTTTAAACTTTGGCTGCTTTCACATTCCAGTTCTTGCTCCTGACCCAGACAGCATATTGTGCAGTGTGCTTTAATATGAGGAGGGTTAAAAAGAACTAACATGAATCCTGCAAAGATCTCGCAGAAGAAATCAGTCATGCATTACCCTTCAGCTGTTCACCTGATGAATATCAAGTACAGCTAATAGATCTTGATGCTGCTTTATGTGTCTCACGTTATCTTTGGTAATTTTATAGATTCAGCTAGAAAGGAAACAAACTATGTCTTTGTGACAGGCTGCTAATTAAAATGTGTATAAAGATACAAATTAAAATTAGTTATTAAGTTTAGGAGTCTTTATGCCTAAATGATTATATAATCTAGGTTGTCTTTAAGAGGATTAAGAAAGAAAATATAAAACACTTATTTGATAATGATAAGCAGACTGAAAATGAATTTAAAAACAGCCAAAGTAAAAAATTAACTTTAAAAATCTTAGAAATTTTGATTTGGAGCACTTGAGAAGATTACAAGAATGTCTTATCTGCTTGAAATCAAAATACATAAACAAGTGGTGACTCAGCACTTCTGCACAGTACTGTGTGATATTTGTGTTTTGGTCTTTTTTATGTTTGTTAGTAAAGGGGTGTAATTACAGCCATCCAGAGCATCTGACTCAGAGTAGCTGGAATGCAGTGGAAAGAAAAGATGGCTACTCTTATTGGTAAGTGAGATAAATGATTGTTATACAACGACATAAAGAACATGCAATAAGACTGTTTAAATATTTGCTTTAACTTGCCTTTAGTAATCCATTATGTTGGACTTTGTGCTAACAAAGCCTGAGTTAAAAAAAATGTTTTAATGATGGCCTCACTGGGATTTAGCGGAACAAACTGCAGTTGAAGCTATTAGATTATTCTTTATCAGCTATAAAGCACCAAGAAAGAATAAAGTTCAACCATAACTACCAATAAATCTTTTTTTTTTCTTGTAAAAGCAAAGCCATGACAAATATGTCAGTATTTATACCATTTGAGATTTTATTAAGACTTCATTAGTTTTAATGAATATTCTTAAGTTGCAATTTTAAACTGATCAGAATGGTGCAAAAACAATTTGACTTCTAGTATTGACAGCACACCAGTGGTTTGAAACAGTAAGTAAAACTAAATATAAACAAAACAGTGACTGTTAGAAAATATCAGTTATATAAAATATATATCAAAATATAAGTTTATAGTTAGAAACTATGTTCAAATAATGCACTGTAAGTTTTATGATCATACTGTTCAAACACAAAACAATTCTCCAATGGTTTGGTTCAGGCACCAGGTATCACTTTCCACCTCCAATGAGCTGCAGACCTCTCAGACGTCAGCCTCCCATCAGTACTGTCAGATACCAGCATCATCCCAGTCCTCGTCCTGCTGGGACGTCTCACTCCGTAGAAGGACTCCTCAAACAGCAGCCTGTTATTCGTATTCCCAGACGTCCTCCGACAGGATCTGCTCAGAGCCTCCTGCGGACCTGTCTGGACCCACACTGTCGTTCTCCCAGCAAGATGCTCCTGACTCACGAGTATCCTGCCATCAAGACAGATATTCCAGCTCCCTCCAAATACCTGGCAGACATGCTGAACAAGCTACACCTCGCACAACGTAAGAAACAGAAAGTAGTGTTTTAAGACAGGCTTGTTTCTTTTGAATAGAAACACTGTTTAGACAGTTATTTATTTAGACGTTGTAATGACAGGCATACAATGATCTTTTATTAGTGCATATGGTGAAAAGCAGGGATTTTAAAAATATCCGTGTTCCTTTTTTTTCCCCCATTCTTTCAAAGTTTCGCTTCTTTCATCCCACTTGAATTCCCAGATGAAGAAGGCCTTAATGAGATGTTTGAACCTCCAGCAGAAGAGCCTTATTCTCCGTCTGTAGCCTGTTGCACACCGTCGTCCTGCCCTGAAGCATGTAAAGAGACAGTTAACACATCAGTTGTACAAAATGAAGAGAAAACTGTCATGAATGTTGACGGAAATAAACCAGAAGACAATTTAGGAAGTGGATTAAAGTCTAAACAGACCACTAGTGGGGTGAAAGATGGAGAAATACTTTATGAACAATCAGAGTCCAACAGTCAGCCTCCTAGTGACCGTACTGTGGTTGAAGGAGCAGGACATGACCAAACTGAGGGACCAGTCCAGTCTGAGCTCACAACACTTATACTGGAGCACAACAGGGGTCCTAACTTAAAAAAGATGCATTTAATATCTGTCATTATGGAAGATGACACTGATAGTAAAACAACAGCAGACAATGAGGAAACCACAGAGCATATGAAGGATACAGGACAGCTGCACTGCTCTGAAATCCTACATAAAGAGAGCCAGCATGAGATCAGTATTAAAGAAGACACTGGGTTACCAGTAACAAACACAGAGGCAGGACAAAGAGGAAAGGAGAGAGAGGTGCTGGAACTGCCACGTTTAGGTGAGTCTGCTGGTAAGTGTTTCATTCAGAAAATTATTAGTGTTTTATGTTGATTAGTTTACATTTACTTAAATGTAGTTGCTTTCACAATTTGATAATTTCAGTTTTAATAGTGTATTTAAATTTCTAAGCCATTATTTTTGACACCATGATGCATGATCTGTCTTAATTCACCACGAATTAATATTAACACATTTGCAGTTATATGAATCACCAAAAGGGGGCGCCAGAGAACTTTTGTGTTTGTATGTTTTCATACTGCAAAACATAAACTACAAATCTAACAATAAACAACTATTTTTTATAACACTCCCTGTTTGAAGGATAACTCTTCATAAAAATCTGTCTAAATGTTCTGAACTCAGAGTGAAAGCTGAATTGATTTGATGTGAAGGATTGTTGAGTGTGATTAAGATAATTAAAAAAAAAGACACAATTTTTAAAAGTCCAATACTTTCTTAAATGTAAAATTAGGATGAAAAGCAATAAATAAAAATATTGCACTTTATTCATGCCCTTACTAAAATTAAAATAAATGTTTTACTTTCAGCTACTCCCTTCTGCAGGGGTCACAACAACAAGGGAAACTGAACAAAAGATTTGGCAATCATTTTAGGTGAATGCCTTTTCTTATACAATCTGGGCTCAAACCTGCAGCCTCAAGATTAAGAGACTGCAGCACTGACCACTAAACTACCGTAGACCCCTAAAATAAGAAAAGCTCCACCTTTATTATTTGAAATGCTTTTTTATTTAAATACCTCCCTTAAAATGTTTTTTTTAAGCAAAGACAGATGTATTGTTAACATTCTATTTTCTGTTCAGAATCTTTTTAGATTGGATTCTTTAGTAAAGTTATGAACAATCATTATCTTACCTGTTGTAGATAGCTCTTTGAATGACCTCAGTGCAGATAAACAGAGTTTATAATTGCAAGTCCAAGTGGGACCAAGATGAAAATGTACAGTAGTCCCTTGTTTATTGCGTGTGTTAGGTTCCACAGACACACACCCGCAACAAATGAAAATCTGTGAAGTAGCGACGTTATATTTATTTTAGTATTTATATATATTTTAAGGCTTTATAAACCCTTCCCACACTCTTGCAATATTCTAAACTCTTAAACCTACGTCATTTTAACAACATACATACAGTCCTGTATATGTAGCTACTAAACTTTACTTACTAGCTCTGCAGAACAGGAGCGGCTCTCGTTCCGGTCCGACTCTGGTCTGGTCTGACTCGGTTCCTTTTTTGCAGACCTACCCTGCAGCAAACAAAGCCCACAATCAATTTTCTAAACTCCTAAACCTAATAATTTTAACAACATACTTATATGTACAGTAGCAATAAAAAAGGTAAAATCATTTAATCTGGACCAGTTTCTTTAATGGAGAAACGTTTTGTCTTCCATCCGGAAGACTTCATCAGTCTGTGGCCTGTCAACCAAATCTGTCTCACAAGTAGCCATCATGGCTGTGTTTCAAGCCAACCTCCTGTTGGAATCTCAGAAACAGGCTTTTAACACGTGCAAAAGGACCCATCCATCCAAAACAATCAATCATCATGTATAACAATCAAATGTTTTAGGGCAGATGGTGACTTGCTACTCATAAAAACAGACTGAGGACACCAAGGCCAAAATGGTTCAGAAGAAAGGTTGTAACGTTTTTCCCTCAAAGAAACAGGCCCAGATGACATGATTTAACCTTTTTTGTTGTTATATACCTGGATGACTGAGCTTGCAACCATTAAAAAAATATATATTAATGTCATCACAATGTCATCACTGTATGTTTCCACACAACGGCGAAATTAGTCTCTGCATTTAACCCAACCACCGCCAGGTGGTGCAGTGGGCAGCTATTGAGGGCGTCTGGGGGGGCATTTTGGGGATGAGGTGTGCTGCCCAGAGACACCACGCGGTATACAGTGACTGAACCTGGGACTTTCTGCCTCTATACCATCTTGGCCCCCAAAATGTACAGTAGTTTCTAAATTTTACTTACCGGCGTGTCCTTTATCGGAGGTCAGTATGGGCTGGTTGAAAGAGATGAAAGAGGGTGTCGTTGGGCTCCGAATGGACCGCTGGACCTTCGGCATGCGTCCCTGCTCGAAGGTCAACGTGGGAGCTACCAGCTTCAAGATTCACCGATGGGTCTGGACGTCCGATTCTGCTTTGGTTCTGCTCCGGTTCGGTGGGTTCCGTGCGGCTTCTCTGCATCTGCCGGGCGCCCAAGTCGCAGTAATAAACGTCAAACCTTTTCCAGTCAGATCAAAACTTTCCCTCTAGTATTTCAGCAGAAGGAAATGGGGCTTCTGGGTGGGGCCCCGTTGCCTTCTGGGAAATGTAGTCGTTATGAGCGGGAATACAGTGTACGCTTACTGAGAGAAAACTACAATATGGCGGCACCTGTCTGAAGTATTTTCTTTTTTGTAAACTTTTTACTGTACAGTACAGTATCCAGTACTGTTTCAGTGACATGAGTAATATTAACAATATATTGTATGTACATCCACAAAGCGAGTCCACGAAAAATGAACCGCAAAATAGCGAGGGACTACTGTATTTCTAAAACAACTTCAGCCTAACCATTGTTATGCTGCGAAGGCCTATTGTAATTGCTTTGTTTATTTTTATTTTTTTTAATGATTATTCTTGGCCCTAAAGAAGTGCTAATTTGGAGGGGTTATCATATCTGAAAACTCACCAAACTTTACCCAAAATTGTCCTCCACGTGAAATTTTAGTATTTTAATGGTACTGAAAGTGGGCGTGGCCAAAGCACTCCACAGTGCTCCCTAACGTGAGATTGGACAACTGGTAACTCGCAGAGAGCTAAAATTTGGTACATAGGTAAAACCGTTATGTTTTTTTGGCTTTGAACCAGTGTGACATGACTGTCGATGAGGAAGAGGGCCGGCACAAGAAGAGGGGGCATGTCAAAGACACCATCTTAGCACCAACATAATTGATTTGTTCCACTTTGGAGTAAGCTGTTTGGGGGAAGAATCAGTTTTGTGTTGTGTTTCCTTGACTGATGAAGCCTTCTGGATAGAAGGTGAAACGTTTCAGCCAAAAAAAAAAAAGAAACTGTCCAGATGACCTGACTAAAAATTTTAGGATTGTATACCTGCATTATTGAGCATGGACTTTTTTTGGTTTTTAACTTCAGCCCAATTTTTTTTATTGTTGTTTATGCAAACTTTATTTTATAAGCATTTAGACCACCACCAGTCTAGCATTACATTGTTAGTCATGCAGAAATATTATGATATTTTTGAAGGAAGTGCCCCATGCTGCACCAGAGGGGCTAACGTTAGCTGCTTTTGCTATTGGTGCTTGAATGCCATGATACAGTATTTAATTTAAATGTTTTTGTAATTTAAAATTGATAGCAGTGTTTTTTGTTTGTTTGTTTGTTTTGTTTTGCTTTGTTTTTTTTTAATGTCTAGAGGACCAGACTTAACTTTTTTAGATTTTTCTACCTGGATTATTGAGCATGCATCAGCATAGCAGTGCTAAAGTTTCTAAAACAGTCTTTGCCTAAGCTGCTGTGAAAACCTTGAGACTGAAGTTTGGTTCTAGCTCGGCTCAGACTATAGCTTGTCAGTCTGGTCAGAAATAAACTATTTCTCCAAACTGATGTAATTCAATAAGCTATCTACAGCAGGTAAGATATTAACTTTTCACAACTTTTCTACACATGCCACTTTCAAATGATTTTAACAACGACTTTAAGATAAATAATTGGGTCTAAATACAAGGGGGAAAAATGAAAATGCTCATTTTCTAATTTTGGGAGAATATTTACACTTCAAAAAGCACATGTCTTCTTTTAAATTTTGGTAATCAATTTGTTTTTGGCTCAAATTAAAATTGTATGGTCTAATTTTGGTGCATTTTGTCAAACTAGGAAAATGACTTTAATCCTGAAGCAGTTTAAGTTCGGCTGAACAAAGTACAGCTCATCTGTTATTCTGCTGAGTGGCAGTGACAACAGGTGACGAGGCTGAACTAATGCACCTGCACGGCCAAGTTTCTGTCTGAGCTGCAGAGACAACGCTGAGCTGACTGTCTCACACCAATATGCACATGTACCGAAGCACAATTAACAGTGTCAACACAGGCATCGGCTGACCTTGTGCTATCACACACTGCTGTTTGAGCGAGACTCACTCAAACATGCTCACCTCGCAAAATGGCTTTATCGATTCAGGATGCGAATAAAAAGCGATGATCGGATTTTTTAAAATGTGCTCTCACTTCTCTTCTTTTAGAAAACTCTGATGGAAAGCAGCATCCCGTGCCAAGATTGTCCCAAGCACGTGGAGCAAGACGGTCAGGGTTCAAACCTCCTTGTCTCCTTGGCAACCAGAAGAAAAATGCTAAAGTAAGTTTTTTTTTACTGTAAAGTGTTATAATCAAATCATTCTGAACTTTTATTATTAAACTCTTTGCATAATGATATTTATGATGTGCTCGCTTATTATTTTTATTCACTTATTTATTTTTTACTAACTTTTACCTGGGTTTTTATTTAATCCTACTTTCAGTCTTTTTATCCGTTTTTCTGAAGACACTATATTCTTGTCTTTTTTTGCATCCAGCCAAAAGTCCTTAGCTGTTTTAAAAAGGGATTATGTCTCTATTCCTCATGTTGACAAATTGATCTTGCTTGCGTGAAATTAAAAAGGGTAGGAAGTGTCGCAGCACAAGCGGTAGCCTTATGCTGAACTCTAAAATTCACAGAAGTTTTAAAGATGTTTGGACAAAAGTAGTTTCCCCTTTGATGAGCAAACTACAGAGAGGAAATGATATAGTGGGATGAATTGATCAATAATAGAAAGAACGATAGAAGATGTGAGTAAACATAGAAAGCATGGGAAATAAAGAGATGCAGGACTTGACTACAATCAGGACCCAGATTTCCTCTCTGTTAAAGTCTCTTTCCTTATTCACTCCCTTTCAGCTTTATTCCCCCATGCAGCATTCAGCTGCAGGCCACAGCCTGCCTCGGTTTTCTATCTATATCCTGTAGCACAGCACCCTGGGGAGGTTCATGACTTTGTCAGCAGGAAAACGGGTAGTGTTTACAGGGAAATGAGGAGGACTCTCCTCAGGGAGCTGAATCACAGAAATTCCTATCCACCGAACTCTGCTGACAGTCTTCTTTAAAGAATTTAACTGAACTTGCCTTTTATTTCTGAAATCCACACAATTTAACTTTCTTACCTAAATTTCAATTAACATATTCAGCTCGGGCTTTTGATTGATCAGGGATGACAGTGCATGCGCACAATACTTAATGGTGTCAAGCAATCTTTTTTAAACTAGTCAAAACAGCATTTTTATATTATGTAAAACAAAGGAACGAGTTGAAACAAGTGAGTTACTGCTATGTCTGTGTGTGTGTGTGTGTGTGTGTGTGTGTGTGTGTGGGTGGGGTGGGGGGGGGGGCATTACCCCATCTCAGCCACAGGCATTCTTCTCAGACAGCGTCCTGACTGTCTGTGTTTTTGTCTGGAACATGGAGCTGGGAGCTGACTTTCAGATCCTTTAACATCTCAGTTTTTGTTTGTTTTGTTAGTTTTTTTAAATAGATTTTTGTTCTTTTTTGTGCTGACTGTCTTACAGAATTTAACTGAACTTGCCTTTTATTTCTGAAAAATCCACACACTGCCAAGTTTACCTTTCTTACCTAAAGTTCATGATTCAAAATTTTTTTTACCTAATGTTTGATATATTTATTTTTTGGCGGAACTGCACCAAATTATTGTCATTGCAGTTTAAATGTGCACAGTATAAAAATTTTAAATGTTGCATATTCACCCTCTGTGTACCTAAACTTTATTCTACTAATTTATGGAAATATTCCATTACCTGTACCTAGGCCTGTCGTGATAAACAATAAATCAATTAATCGCATGATAAATGAAAATTATCGACCTCATTTTCATTTATCAGCTTTATCGTTTCTTTGTGTCTCTCTCTTTCTACTGAAGACACTGGATGACAAATAGGCTCAACTCCAGTGCTCTTCACTGACCCCTCCTGTTCTCTTTTCTGTTTAAAATCTGTTTAAACTGTCCAAAATTGTGTTTTTGGATCATTAAAAGCAGCTAAGCTGAGAAGCTAAGCTTCGAGCTAAGCTAACAGACCGACCTCGGGAATAAACCTCGGTCTTGTCAAAGCTCCAAAATTCACGGTTGAAACCTGTGCCTTTATGTTGTTTTTCTCTGCAAAAAGAAGCTGAGAACTTCCTGATGCATGCTCAATAATCCAGGTAGAAAAATCTAAAAAAGTTAAGTCAGGTCCTCTGGACGTTTAAAAAACAAACAAAGACGAAACATTTCTACAATTTTTTTTGTTTTGTTTTTTGAACGTCCAGAGGACCTGACTTAACTTTTTTAAAAGCTGAGAACTTGTTTACAGATTTGTTTTATTAATGCTATGCTAAAGAGCTCAAACCACATCGAGCGTCCGCCATTTTGAGAACCGAAAAACAGGAAGGAGAGACAGCCCATGTCACGTCAAGGGGCCTCCCTCCCATTAAGAGACACGCTGCTCGCTCCCTCACTATCCATCCTTCGGTTCACGCAATCTTATACTGCCATCCAGTGGTCAAAAAAGGTACTACATGCAAAACAAATTAACCAACATTTCTTCATAAATTCGACAATTACTAATTATTGTCAAATTTCAAACAGTATCGTTTATCGCAATAATTTCTGAGACAATTAATTTTACAGCAAAATTTGTTATCGTGACAGGCCTACCTGTACCTTAATAAGCTGATTTTTTTGTTTTATATTGATATTATACAGTTTGTAATGTTATCAGTCTGTTTTCAAGTGCCTTCTGAACCTGCTTCTGATGTGCGTTATTCTAAATCTTATTTTGCTTCTTTTTCTTCTTTTTTTCCTTTGTCTGTTCATCTTGGTGGCGTAGAACCCAAATGAAAGCAGCAGAGGGAGTACATTAAGCTTGGCACTCATAAAAGCAAGCAAACTTGTTACTGAACTGAACTCCTCCTCACCTCAGGACTTAGCCTCTCCTGTGAACAAAAACCTGGAAACAAAAAGTCTGCATGTTCCCCAAAGTCATTCACATCATCCTCCCCTCATCCCATCCTTCCCTCAAAAGAGAAAGCATGATGTATTTCAGCACCGACATGCAAACCTTCCTCTCAAAATCTGCCAAACTATATGTCCTCCTAAATGGCAGCCGTCTCCTTCCTCACAAGTGAAGACGGCAGAAGAAGGAGTGAGTGAATCGAAGAAAGCCAGGCCTGAAAACCCACCTTTGATTAGAGAATCATTGTTGCAAATCAATTCCTGTGTTCGTTCAGATCCAGATACCCTGGAGCGTACTCAACAAAGTTTGGAGTTCAAAGCAAAGAAAACATGCGTTAAAAAGAATGTTTCCAAACGTACTTCTTTTTCCAAACCACACAAGGACACATGGGCCAAATGTAGGGCCGATACTTCCACAGGTAACGCCAAAAGTTTTCACGAAGGGATTAACTCTGGTGAGCCACAAAATCAACCCAAAACTGGCTCCCACCCTACCACCCTGACATCTGACTCCAGAGTGAAGGATTCTGGTCAACTAAACCCAGAAGAGAAGCTGCAGATTCTTGAGGAGACCGGACGGGCCAAGGTGGTGTTGCTAACTATGGTGTTACGAGACGGAACAACTCAGTTAGATCCAGAACAGGTGAGTAGAGCTCGATAAGACAAAGTTTGAGTTATGAAAACTTTTTATTAAAAAGATGGTTAAAATACTGACGTACCGGTAAAAAAAAACCCTCTAGTAGTAATTTTGGGAATAAGGTGACTGAGAATGATGATTTCAAGTTAGATTTCTTTAGAGAAACAATAACTATTAAGGCTCAAGGTCTTGATCTGATGTCAAATTAAGATAACACTCACAGCATGTACAGTAGTCCCTCGTTTATAGCGGGGTTTAGGGGACCATGCCCCCCAGCAATAAGTAAAAAAACGCAAAGTAGGTATACAGTAGTCCAAGTTTAAGAAAATTTTGTCATTGCCATCTCGTGGTATATGCAACGAAATTATGTACACTAGTTGTAGTAGTAGGAAGTAGTAGTCTATTTTAGTATTTACTGTAGAAGTAGTAAGTAGTAGTTTATTTTAGTATTTACTGTAGAAGTAGTAAGTAGTAGTTTATTTTAGTATTTACTGTAGTAGTAGTAAGTAGTAGTTTACTTTAGTATTTACTGTATTAGTAGTACTATTAAGTATATATATATATATATATATATATATATATATATATATATATTCATAAAAATATATATTATTTAAAAATATATATTCACAATTTTTTTTAGATTTTTTCCTTCACAAAGCTCATGCAGGAGAAATGTGTGGGTGGCAGAGAGCCACAGGTGGCAGATAGCAGAGGGAGCTTCTCCCTGCACCTGTGGGCTTCACACAGGTGCTAAATCATTTAAAACAATTTATTTTAAATAAACAATCCATGGCTTATCCACCAATCAGCCAATTGTGTGTCATTTCCGCTCTTATTTTGATAAACCGCGAATGAGCGAGTCCGCGAAAGTTGCCGTGAATTAGCTAGGGACTACTAGTGGAAAGTTGTGGCACATATTTATTAATATGGCAAAATTGGCTGCAACTGACTATAAATGACAAATTGTATATAAACATATATGATCTCATTTTTACATATGTATACGGGGAACAAAGGCCTGAATTTTATCAGTTATCTGTAACACTCTACTCAACATGAGATGAAGACCAAACAGTGAATTCTTGTTTGATTAGCAGATTTCCCTTTTATTACTGCAAATTTCCCTCTTTTAATTCTTCGTACAGAAGCTCGCTCCCACAGTGTGTGGCCTCCTTGTACTGATGAAGAATGATCTTCTCTGCAACACACCGGAGAACACGCTCAGGCCAAACGACAGTCTGGTCTATCTAACACTGGAGCACACCCCTCTATGGGCCCAGCAGCCCACACACCACTCCCAGGAGCTCTTCACCAGGTCTGCATGTGTTCGAGACAAATGAGTGTGATGAAGAGTTGGACTTTAAGAGCATGGCATTGCCAAATCTATATTTGTTTTTGCCATCTGTCACAAGCAGGCTGATGTATTTTAGGCTTTCGTACTGACAGGAACACTAAAGTGTATGTGTTTATAATTTTGTCGTAGAGATGTGCTTCTGCGAGTGTTATCCAGATCTCAGCTGGTGGTTTGTTATAAAGCCAAGGATTTGCTTCGTACAGCTCTTCAGTATTACAACGATGAGCTCAGCTGGAAACAAGGCAAGACTCAAAATTGTGCAACTTTTTACTCTTTATAAACAAAAAATATTTTCTCTTTTTTTATTCAAGGTTATCGTCTTTTTGTTTTGTCTGTTACCACCTTTTTAATAGAAGGTTTTTAGACTTCACGCTGACCCTGGCAAATTATAAGACCAATAACAAGTGGACATGGAAATCACAAGTTATCCTTGCTATATGTATTCACCGGTTTTGTTTTTCCACTGTCCTAATGTCTTTGCACTCTTGCAGTAAAAGTTTCAAGCTGCTGATCCCAGCTTTAGTGTATTGTTCCTGGTGTTTGCCTTTTTATTTAAATGCCTCTCATCATCCTACTGTTCTTGACACTTCAGACTAATTTAGACTTTTCCTGTTTTGCCTGTCATCACTCTGCTCCGGTTGGTGCATTTCTTGTACATGTACTTCCTTTTCTAAACAGCTGTACAATATGGTCTGCATAGACCAAGAAGGTTGCTATTCATGGTGTAAAGTATGGAAAGGTCCACAGAAGCCAACAGAGGCAATGAGATGCTTTGTCCAATGTTGCTGTTTGGAGTCTTTTGGTACTTAAAAACAACCAAAATGCTAATGCAGACCAGGGATGTCGCTTCATTTTGTAGGCTAATACTAACTGACTGAAAAAACACACCTCTTTAAACATCTTCGTCCTGATGTGTGAGACCCTTCAAAAGTCTTGTCAAGCTTTGGCAAGTCTGAAATGTTCAGGATTTTGAGAAGGTCCCACACAATCTAAGACTGATTGATGTGAAATTATTACAATAAATGGAGCAGAGACATCTATAGGCACAGTCAGTTCTTAGACAAGTTGTAACCCAAAGTCTTACTGGTAATGTCTTTTAGACAAATACTTTCTATTTTAAATAAAGGTTGAATGAATTAGATTGTTTGTTGTAACAAATATATATATTTTTTTTGCAGTGGCAGGTTGTCAGATCCAAGACCCGCAGGTTTCAGGTTGGTTGCTGGATCCCACAAATCCTTCTTCATGCTACAATGATCTTCTTTATAAGCACTGCCAAAAAACACACACAGCATCTTTTCTGGGTGCTCAGAAGGTTAGTTAAATTTAAATGTTTTTATCTTCAGTATGAAAATTATCAGTTGTCACAGTTCACCATAATAATTTTCAGGAACTAAAAAGGTTTCTTGTAAATTGTATTACAATTAGGGGCTTTTCTCCAAAATGTTTGTTTCTATCCCTAAATTGCTACACACACACACACACACACAATGCATAGCATCAAAATATTTTTCTGTTTGGATTTGCCTTAGAATAAAATTAAATTCTTGTTCGTTCTTAAAAAATATCTTATAACCACAGCAGCTGATCAGGTACATTAGCGCTGTGAACAAAGAGAGAAGAGTTTGAAGTTTATAAAAAGAACAGCTCCAAGTATAAAACCGTGTGGAGTTTTTTTTATGCTGCTGATTTGTTTTGATGCATTTTTAGTTTGCTGTAATCTTTCCTCAGTGTTTCTCTCCTACAGGATAACAACAGAAAAACACCTAAAATAATACAAGACACCTGACTTAAACATAAGTCGGCCTACCTTTAATTCTGGTTAATAGAAGATAAAGCTTAGAGGTGGAGTAGTTTGGACAAGAAATGTAAGCTTAAAATTTGCATAAATTTAAGAGCATCTCTCATTAAGAGTGACAAACAGTGCTCGATTCTAAAGATGGCATCAAAAGAGCAGCTTGCACAATGTTCAAAGGTTAAGGGTCCCAGCTCTATTCTTAATTGCTCAATTCAACTTTTTTCTAATAAAATTGCGTTTTAAAAATCATATGTTCATGTGCTCATGAAGTAAATTTAAACTATGAGTTAATCTTAAGAACTGTGCAAATGTTTCATGCTGCTCATCTTTGGTATCACTAAATGTTTTTTCAGGTTTCTCAGATCATCTCAAGTCTCAACTGGCTTTACAAGCTTCATTTGAACCTCTGTGCTAAACTACAGGTAGAGAGATGCACTCACACACTCCTAGCTAACTGGATGTTCAGTAGATAACATGACTGTGTGTTTTCAGAGCCAGCGTTTGTGGGACCTGTACTCAGAAATGGAGCTGAGAATGATTCCTGTTCTGGCAGGTGAACACTACTTTGCTTTATTTCCTACAAGCCACGGAGATTTGAAATACATACAGGGTCATTAGGGTTGATTTCTTCCTCATCCAGTCAAAAATTTGTGAAAAATAACAAATTACTCAAATCAAGCCTTGTCTTTAATAAACCGAACCAGATTTTTTTTTGTGTTAGGATGGTTGCATATAAGACTCAAGGACATAGACTCATGCCAGGACTATAAAAAAGAGTTTTAATGAACATAATAAAAAGCTGACGTGTTAAGTGGACGACCACAAAATGAAACTGATACCAAATAAACAGATGACCTGTCAAAGCTCAAGAGACAACAAAGAAATACAGAAAACACAAGAACCAAGAGAAAACAACAAAACAAGAATATCTAGAAGTTCAGGATCACAACAGATGTTTTTTGATTCTTAGTTCTGTTTTAATGAAGCTGTGATGTGGAGATTGGATCGTGTTTAGCAGTCACAATAAATTAGATGTACACTACCACATTGAGTATTACACACTTGACTCAAGTTATTTTAACCCAATTACCGGTAAGTGTGCTCATCTAAGCCAGGTGTTCTCAAAGTTTTTGGGTTCAGGGACCTCTCACAGGGGAGAAAAAGTTTCAGGGACCCCCCTCATAACCTTCAAGTTTATTAAATAATTTTCTTCAGTTTGTCTCTTTAATGCAATGGAAATATTTGTGTAGCATAAACACTTAAGGTCTGTTCTTTAATAGTGTTAATACAATTTTTATCATTTTAAACATGTTTTTTTTTTATTCAAGACACACTTAATTAACAAAATTTTTAATTGTAACTTCCAAAAATTAGTTTTGAGAAAATTAATAGTCTCAAAAACCACTTTAAAACTTTACCTATTCATATAACAAACATAAATGTATTGCCACTTCTTCAAACTATTACAGAAAACTCTTTATATAAAACTGAACAGAAGCAGAACAGCAGTAGTCAAACAGGACTTATCTTGTAAACAGATCATGCCAGAACGCAAATAGTGGGCAGGGTGGTGCAGGGGGTCTGGGGGCCCTCCCCCAGAAATCCTTTAATAAAGTAGATGTGATTTTCTGCATTTTGGTGTATTTTAACGGGTTAAAGGTTTGTAAGCTTGACCTCAATTAAGTTACATTTTAACGGGTTGTTATAATATAACATCTACATGCTTGTATTAATATATATATATATATATATATATATATATATATAATAAAAAAATATATATATATATTTTTTTTTTGCGAACCCCCAAGCTCACAGATCCCAGTTTGAAAACCACCGATCTAAGACATGCATTTTAACTTGACAGACTTACAATTTCAACTCCTGATCATAAAATGTGTGTGTTTTTCAGTCATGGAAAGTCACCGCATCCACGTGGACAAAGAAGCACTGAAGAGAACTTCAGATCTCCTTGGGGTAAGGCAACACACGCAAACTTTAAGGGTACATTAAGCTAAGCTAGACTTAGCTAAGTTAGGATAAGCTAAATTAAGCAAAGATAAGCTATATTAAGTTAAATGAAGTCAAGTTAATCTAAGATAAATTATTATAAAATAAGTTAGGCTTAGGTAAATTAACTTAAACTAAGTTAAAGTCAACTAAGTGAAATAAAACTAGGTTAAATAGGAGAAGGTAAAATAAGATGCTAAGTTTAATTACGGTAGTGTTACGCCCCAAAAAATAAAGTTAGGCTAAGTTAAAATAACTTTTTTATTGTATGATTTTATTCATTGTTTTTTATAAACTTATTAGAGTTTATAATAAACAATTAAAGATGAATTTCTATTGTATTTAAATTCAATAGACCATAAAGTTCTATTCTATTCTATTCTATTCTATTCTATTCTATTCTATTCTATTCTATTCTATTCTATTAATTCTGCAAGTAAAATCTTGTATATCCAGTCTTGTTTATTTTGAGCAGGATAGCTTGTGTAATAATATTTCAAGTGGTTTTTGGAAAACAAAGATAATTATTTCTACCTTTAATGTCATTGTGTATTTTATCATTTTTATTATTATCCAGTAAAGGTTTAACAATGGATTAAAACATTATATAGAAGTATTTTCTTCTCAGTTTGATAAATACGTTATTAAAGATCATTTTATGCAGTTGATGTATATCCTTTAGTAACAACCTTGTCTAACTTTAAGTAGTGTTTAGGATAATTTAAAGTTAAACTCAGTCCTGGTGTGAGCTCAGTTAAACATTCCTTGAAGAGAAAAATGTTTCAAATGTCAAGTTTTCATTTCACAGAAAATACTCCTCAAACATTTAGAGTCTGCTCCAATGAATTTATTTTTTCATTCCTGCCTGATTGAATTTTAGTCTGACTGCTCTATGAATACAGAGAATAAACTAAATCTAAACTGGGGAGCCCTCCGGGGGAGGGGGTGAAAAATAAAACCCAAACTGATGAAACAGAATAATGATATCTCTCTTTTTCTTTTGGGTAGTCATATAGTGAGTGGATATTCTCCAGGATCCTGTCCTGATTACATGCAGATAAAAATGAAGTTTGGATGAGTTTTCCGTCACACAGAGATTCAAACACATGCCCATTTACAGCTGCTGGCAGCACCAGCAGGGTGTTGTTGTGGAGACCATTATGGAATCCTGCTAAGTTACTATACATAGGATGGATAGTCTTGATATTTCATTTTGCTGCATGAAATAACGCCTGCAACTGCCAACACACGTACTGAGGTTTCTGCATCAAAGCTTTGTGTGTGCGAACTTGTCTTTTTGTAATACAGAGTATCAGTGAGTGCAGCCATGCATGTCCCCACGCTGTCGTGTTGGGTTTTACTTTATCTGAGCTGTCAAGTTCACCTGTCTGTGCATCAAGCGGAGTGTCTCTATCCTGTCAGGCTGTATCTTACAGACATGCTCACATGCTGTTTTGTCCCAGACACCAAAAGTAAAATTCAGTACAACAAATATCGCTGTAAAAAACTTCTGTTTTTAAATGGCCTTCTCAGATCAGACTGCAACTCATAAAAATATCTAGCTCATTGGGATTCAAGGAGAGCATCCACATTTTCATGTAACAAATTGTAAATTACAATAACTTATGGTATTGCTGTACAAAGCGCTTCTAAACACTGAGCTAAAATGTGATGAGGCAGTCCAAAATATGCTCTGGGCCATGAATGAGACATTGAGAAAAGCACCCATTTAAAAATGTTGGTAGATATCTCTAAATAGCCTAACCTGTAAACAGCTAACCTGTCCCACTCCAGGGCAAGAGTCTGGGTGTCATTCTAAACAATACAGTATCATTTCAATCCCATATCAGTAACATCACTCGTTCAGCCTAATTTTATCTCTATAACATTACTCTCCTCTGTCCCTCCCTCTCATCCAACTGTGATGCCATTCTGGTTCTCTCTTTGGTCACATCTATATTAATGTAACTCCCTTCTTTTCGGTTTAACCATTCATAAACTCCAACTGGTCTAAATCTCTGCCACTCACATCATCTCCAGAACGACTATTTCTAAAGACTATTTCTATTATATACACTACATTGTCTTTACAAATCCAAGACAGCCTTACCACATTTAAATGGCTCCATTACACTGAGCAATAGAAGAAACATCTGTTGAAAAAAAAAAAACCTTTTGAAATCAAATTATTTAAAAAAATCATCCATTTTCATTTGTCAAATGGAGCTCCTGTTATTGTGTCAAATGCAAAAAAAAAAACGCTTAAAATATTTGAATCATGAGGGAAAGTTGTGTTTTACAGATCTTTTTTTTATATTGTCATAGGAGTTTATTATATTTTAATTACACATTAATTTGTCACTAATGACATATAAGATGTTGGATTAGTGATACATTCATGTTGCTGCTGATCTGTTTCATGCTGCTGATCTGTTTCATGTTGCTGCTGATCTGTTTCATGTTGCTGCTGATCTGTTTCAATGTTGTTGTGTTCATGCGTGCTCATCTGCTCACACAGACTCATGTTCATGTTTGTGCTGATGTTCGACGTAATCTTTTTATGTTATGAGTGCTCAGTGTATATTTAGTTGATGTTTTTCTTAGTTCATATCTTAGATGTTATTACTGTTTTTCTTTTACATTTTATTGTTGGATGTAACTGGGACCCTGTGTACATAATTTCGCTCCACCACATGTACCACATGAGGTGCGAATGACAATAAAGAATCTCTGACTCTGACATTAGTTTATTGCACTACCAATCAGAAGAAAGAACTCAGTTGGTGGAAATATTCTGACCTTTATTCATAGTAAATATACATATAGGTCAGTAAAACTACAGTATATATATAATTTTAGCCTCTAATCTTCAAATAGTAAATCACTATAGCAAGTATAAAGAAGCTGGTTTATCATTTCTGACAGACTAAAATTAAACAGCTGGAGCAGGAGGCCCACAGAGCAGCTGGACAAATATTCCTGTTGACCAGCAACACTCAGCTTCGAACGGTATGAACCTTAAATTATACTTCTGTTCTACCTTTGTCTCTCGACAATGTAAGGTAAAACCCCAAAACATTTTCAAATGTACGTGCCTTTTCTGTCTGTCAGTGTGTCTGCAATGTCTCTGTTTTAGTTTCACTGTTGGTATATTTTTAATACATTGTTTAAAGGTTCTGTTTGACAAGTTGCATCTCCACGAGCGCTGTGAGAACAAGAAGCTTCCCAAGACTATCAACAAGCAACAACAGTCAACATCAGAAGCTGCAGTACGACACAAACACACACACACGCCAGTTTTACTGTCCAGTACATGATCTCAGTAAAACTGATCTTTTCAATACAAGTACTGAGATGTTCAAAAAGTAAAGAAAAGGAACACAGTCACATGAAATATATCCAAATACATTCAGATATCACTGTAGCTCATAATTCTGTGTTAACAACAAAAAAATCAGCAAAAGTGGATTCAATGTGAAAAGAACAAAACATGTAAGAGGATAAAATCAAAATGAACTGAATTGTCCATTTAGGCCTTCAATACACCCCAAAAATATCCTGATGCATGCTCAATAATCCAGGTAGAAAAATCTAAAAAAGTTAAATCTGGTCCTCTGGACATTCAAAAAAAAAAAAAAAAACCAAAACAAAGCAAAACAACAAAAAATGTAGAAACGTTTCGTCTCTCGTCCGAGAGACTTCTTCAGTCTGATGTGCTGTTTTCAGCTCAGTCTCTTAAATAGCACCTTCTCAGAGTGGATCAACCAGTTTTGCTGCTGACAACCAAAACCAACTGATCACATGCTCAAGAAGGACCATCAGCCTAACAATGGATCATTAGCACACTGATGGCTGTTTACTACTCACAGAGGGCTGAGTGATACTAGCAATCACAGCATTGTAAGAGGGGGACAGTTGAACCCGGAGGCCTCCACCCCTGTTTAATGATGGACGGTTTCTTTTCACAAAGATGGCCTCCTTTACTCCTCTCTCAAACCATCGTTCCTCTCTATCCAGGATGTGCACATCTTCATCCCTGAAAGAGTGACCGCTGGCCTGGAGATGAGTGTAGACCGCAGAGTCCTGGCCTGATGATGTTGATCTTCTGTGCTGGGCCATCCTTTTGGCCAGTGGCTGTTTTGTTTCCCCGATGTAAGACTGATCACAGCCCTCCTGACACTGAACAGCATACACAACATTACTCTGTTTGTGCCGGGGGACTGGATCTTTAGGATGAACCAGTCTTTGCCGTAATGTATTTTGGGGTTTAAAAGCCACTGGGACGTTATGTTTAGAAAATAAATGTCTCAGTTTCTCTGATACTCCCTCAACATATGGAATGACCACTGGTCTGGGTCTGGGTTCCTCCTTTTCACCTGTTGGCTGACTGGAGTCCTGTTTGGGTTTCTTCTCTGCTTTTAGGAAGGCCCAGTTAGGATATCCACATTGCTCTAGAGCCTGTTTTGTGTGGGATTTCTCCTTCTGCCTGGCTCCTGAGCTAGTGGGGACGCTGTCTGCTCTGTGATACAGAGTCCTGATGACTCCTAACTTGTGCTCCAAAGGGTGATGGGAGTCAAACTGCAAATACTGGTCTGTGTGGGTGGGTTTGCGGTACACCTCAGTTTGCAAATGTCCTCTATCAGAGACTGAGACCTCACAGTCCAAGAAAGCCAACCTGCCATTTTTTACATCTTCTCGTGTGAACTTGATGTATTTATCCACAGAGTTGATGTGGTCAGTAAAATGTTGGACTTCCTGAGATTTGATTTTAACCCAGGTGTCGTCAACATACCTGAACCAATGACTTGGTGGTGTCCCTGAAAAGGACGTCAAGGCTCTCTTTTCTACCTCCTCCATGTACAGGTTGGCAACAATAGGAGAAACTGGAGACCCCATAGCACACCCATGTTTCTGCCTATAATATTGCTCCCCATATGTGAAGTAGGTTGACTGCAGGCACAGTTTCAAGAGTTGACACAATTGTTCTGTGGAAAGCGTGGTCCTGCTGCTCAGAGTGGTGTCTGATTTT
Source organism: Nematolebias whitei (assembly GCF_014905685.2). Taxonomy (NCBI): domain Eukaryota; kingdom Metazoa; phylum Chordata; class Actinopteri; order Cyprinodontiformes; family Rivulidae; genus Nematolebias; species Nematolebias whitei. Next base: position 22,862,746 of record NC_056498.1, on the reverse strand, counting down.
AATCTTAAACTGACCACCTCTACTGCATCATCAACAGGAATGCACGTAAAGAGTGATGTGACATCAAAAGAGACCATTGTTTCATCAGTCTCCATGATGACATCCCTCACCTTGTCCACAAAGTCCATGGTGTTCTGTATGTGGTGTTCTGAGCTGCCAACTAAAGGGATGAGTACAGAC
>NC_056498.1:22859199-22862466 GCF_014905685.2 Nematolebias whitei | reverse complement strand
AATACCACTTTACAATAAGGCTCCCCTTACAGAAGGATAATGTTATGTTATGTTATGTTATTAAGTCCTCTATAAACACTTGATAAATCTTTAATAACTGCTTATTATGCCATAATTAAGGGTGACACAGACAAAACTGACTAGTTTCTTTCCAAATAGTGAGTCAAATCTGCCACTATATAAATGTCATCAGATGATGGGGCCTTGCTCAAGGGCCCAGAGTGGGCAAATGAGGGTGGAGGCAGGTGTGGCTGTTTCACCTTTTCCACCCACCTTTTTCTTTTTTTTTTTTTTGGATGTCATCAGTCTGGGGAGTAGATACTTTCCGATCAAAGGCCCATTTTCTCTAAACTCTGCGCCATCACTCCCCTAATGCTTATTGTGCTCACAATGTCTGAAATGTTTAATATAACAACTCTAGATGAAATATATAGATGAACAGATGTGGCTCAATATTTGGGAAGAAACTGGTCAGTTTTCTCTTTCTCACCTTTAATGAATGCATAATAAGCGGTTATCAATGATTTATAAAGAGTATATAGAGGAATTAATAATGTATCTATAAACTATTTATTAGCCTTATTGTAAAGTGGTACTGAAAACGTTTTATTAATCCCTCGTCTGAACTTAAAGGAGAACTGGGAGCCCAGGCTAAAACAAACATAAAGGATGGGAGAAGCACCGGACCAGCCAGCTGTTTGCTGCTGGGTTCTTGCTGCTCTCCTTGCCTTGTGCCCCTACAACCAGAAGCCTTAAAACAGGTACAGCCGGTAACTCCCAGTTCCAGCTAACAACAAGGAAACAGAGATGAACAGGTGCTGGGCAGGTGTCAAGAACGGAGCAGGAGCGGAGATAGAGAATGATAAATGGAATGTACTTATATATAACACCTTTCCATGTAATCAAGATACTCAAAGTTCTTTACACTACAATCTGTGTCCTCATTTACCCATTCATACAGCTCTCTACTAGATCTCTACAAAGATAATTGAACAAATCATTCTAAAGAGAATAATCAGAGCTTTATCACATTCATTCACCGATGGGACACACATCAGAGGCGATGAGGGGTTCAGTGTCTTGCCCATGGACACTTCAGTATGTGACTGCTGGTGGATTCGAACCCCCAACTCTTGCCTTGGAGGACGACTGCTCTAACCACTCAGCCACAGCCGTCCATATCCAAAGGCTGACCCCACCAACCAGCTGCAAACAAAAGGACACACCAGTTAGTTCGACACTCGCTCCAGGAATAACACGGGGACACGTCACAGGCCGTAAACGCTTCGAGAGAAAAATATGCCAGTTGATGTCACTTTGGTTTACCAGAAAGGGTGTGATGGTGTGTGGGTGGGTGGGTGGGTGGAAACAGAAAGACAAATTATTTCTGTAGAAATAGTATTTATGTGTTGGTGCTGAGCGTCTGGATCAAAATGACTTCATTTTAAGGAGACAGATCTGTTTCTTCACGGTCACGTTTCATTGGCTTCACCAGCTGTAAAGTGTTCTTTTATCTAAAAAAAAACAACACAAGGCAATCATTTTATTTTTATATATAAATTTGCTTCTAAAAGAGCAAACAACATTATGATTTTACAGTACTGAGGCAGGGCGGCACAGTGGCGCAGCTGGTAGAGCTGTCACCTCTCAGGTCGTTGGATCAAACCCCAGCTGGGTGCCTTTGGGTGGAGTTTGCATGTTGTCTCCATGCATGTACTCCGGTTTCTTCCCACACACCAAAAACATGCATGTTAGACTGATTGGTAACTCCAAATTGTTCCTAGGTGTGAGTGAGAGAGTGAATAATTGTTTGTCTCTATGTGTCCCTGTGATGGACTGGAGACCTGTCCAGGTTGTCCCCCGCCTCTCGCACAGTGATGGATGGATATGGACACCGGCGACTCCCGTGACCCGTAAAGGAAGAAGCGGGTAAAGGTGATGGATGGTACTGAGGCAGACAACGTGGTCCATGGAGGACAAAAATCCACAGTTTGACTTGTGAGAAACAAAAGCTGGGTCCAGAAGAAGAACTGCTGAGTCTGGTTTTCACCTTTCTGCATCATCAGTTCTTTTTTTTTCTGGATGAGACAGAAGCTTGGTGTGGCAGTAGTCATCCCCATGATGTATTTATAATACTAACAGAGATATTACAATTAGCGTCATTTGCATGAACTCAGCAACAAGCTGATGGTTTGTGTGAACCAGGAGCAAAGAAACATCTGACAACTTGAGATGTTTTCAATCCAGGTGCTGCAGGACAGCAGAAATCCAGTCCAGTCGCTCTGGTCAGACAGAAACTTTACTGAATCAACACGTTCATTCATTCAACCTTTATTTATACAGGTTAGTCCCAGTGAGCCTCGGGGACTCTTTTACAAGAGACACCTGAAACCTGTTCCAAAAGACCCGTTCAAAGAGCTACGCCCAACCAGTTAGATAAGTTCAAACTTCTTCCTTTGCAAGAACAAAATTTCTAGCATGCCTGAGGTGAGTTGGCAGGTTTTTGTTTTTTTTTCCAAACAAACATTTTCTTAGAGTTCTTAGCAGATAGACATTTTCATAATTACAGAAGAATCTTGTAATACCAGAACAACTGTTGCAGGGTCAACGTGAACAGGTCATGTGACCGTGATTTAGTTTTTCAGGTGTTGATTCTTCTCAGTTTGCTGCTGTATGCTCAAACATTCCCTTTTCTAATATGTTAGCTGTAACTACATTCCTCCTGCTTAAATGAAAGATCGTGTGACTCCCTGATTGTGCGTGGGGGGGGGAGCACGCAGGACTCAACGCTCCAGATTCCTCGTGTGCACACTCTGGTTCCAAAACATACAGAATGGCTCTAATGAACCGGGTCCTGCTGGACATTAGGTCGATGGTGCTGACAAACAGTTTTATAGATTAAACATATTTTTGACTGAAGCTTTTTCCCTCGAGTCTTTATTTGTTTATTTTTACAGGACGAGGAAATCAGTCTAATGCAGAGGTGGGCAACATTTTTACCAAAATGCCACATCAAGACGTTTAAAACTATCAAAGGGCCGCATAGAGATTTGGAAAATACATTTCATTTACAACAGATAATCTAGATCTTTTTCTTATTGTGGTATAGATAGCATGTTTTATAAAACTAGTCTTTCCAAAATCCTTTAGGAATATAAGATATTATCTGTAAACTGGTCTTGTGACAATATATTATACACGTTAGCGGATCTATGCAAAGCAAACTTATATAATGTATTTACCCTTTTAATTTTTAACAATAATTTT
>NC_056498.1:22857224-22859099 GCF_014905685.2 Nematolebias whitei | reverse complement strand
TTTTTTTTTGTTTGATTCAAATGAAAAAAATGAACTGCCTGGACCATACCAGACCGGTTAATGATGCGTTACACGAATTCTGACTCACCTTCTTTCCGTTCTTGTAGAATTGGAACGTGGGCATGCTTCGAATGCCACATTGCTGGCACAGATCCTAAAACAGAGAGCGACCGGTCAGACTGACTGACGAACCACCGAAACTGCTGCGGCGTACTCAGAAATATCAAACATCCATCCATCCATCCATTTTCTTTACCCGTTTATTCCATTTTGGGTCACGGGGGTCGCTGGTGCCCATGTCCAGCAATCACTGTGCGAGGGGCGGGGTACACCCTGGACGGGTCGCAAGTCCATCACAGGGCCACATAGAGACAAACGAGACAAACAACCATTCACTCTCTCACTCACACCTAGGGGCAATTTAGAGTTACCAATCAGCCTAACATGCATGTTTTTGGTCTGTGGGAGGAAACCGGAGTACCCGGAGAAAACCCACACATGCACGGAGAGAACATGCAAACTCCACCCAGAAAGGCCCCTGGACTGGGGTTTGAACCAGGGACCTGCTCGCTGAGAGGCAGAAGCTCTACCAGTTGCGCCACCGTGCTGCCGAAATATCAAACAGTCTATTGTAAACCTCTGCAACTTTAATGTTTTTGGATTATACACTGGTCACATGAATTTACAGGTTATATCTTGTCAAAAATAATGGGTGTTTTCACCTGTAGCTTACAGACTCTACAGAACTGAACACACCTTTACGTGCAGGTCTGCTGCATTTACAGATAGAGAGGCGATGTCACAAACAATATGAGTCTGTCGAATGTCTCTTGTTGAGGAACCGATCCTCAGCATTCTCTTTTGAAGAGCCATAAATCTTGCGTCTACTCTGCAGCTATGCCAGCTGGATTTCTGTACAGGCAGCAGCCGTGGCACTCGAATGTCTCCAAATCTTCAAAAACATACTTACAGCAACCTCATCCACATCCACCTTAAGGAAAATCACTTGGCCTTTGTAGCGTATTGACAGTTCCTGCAAGAAAGTAGGTCAACATTAACCTTATTTTAAAATTATTTGTAAGGGGAAAGAAAGGAAAACTGAAACCTTCTGTTTCATCACATGAGTTCTCTCTTTAAAACATGAATACAACAAACAAAAGAAAAAAAAGTGAAATGTCTCTTTCTGTTATCCCCTTTTCCATTATCCAGTCAAGAATTTCTTTGTTTTGGATGTTAAAGTGTTTCACAATTTCCCCATGTAAAAATAAAATGCCTTTTATAAAGGGAAAAAATATAAAAAAATCAAAAGTGACTTAATGAGCTTTGGACGTGAGTCTCAATCAAACACACTTCAAAAACTGGAGCAATCATTTTGCAGGGACCACACCACGTAGCTGTGAAGTCCACCACCACCAGCTTGCCTCCTGCCGTGGCCAGCTCGTTGTCAAACTCCGCCTGAAGAGGATAGGAGGATATTTTGTCACTCTCTCCAAACAATAAGCACTGATACTATTATAATCTGTTATGATCTGACAGTCAGGGCCACAGGATAAGCCTTTACAGAAGACCTTGTTTTAACTTGACACACTGCAGCAGAGACGTGAAGAAATAAAAACTTACCATAGAATTAATGAGTTTCACCATGATAGTTCTTTTCTGAGCTCGTGCTCCACACACCTAGACAGCTGGGTTTGGATTAAACCTGTCGTGAGAAAACACGCCCTGACTTTTATCGGGTTTTCTTCGTTTGCTCAACCCACAGCTGGAATTGTTACAACTCTGAAAAACATTCAGCAGTCATACAAGTAATAATGACTTGGTTTACTGTAAATATCTGAGTCATAAAAGCTTGGCGTAACTCTCCTTAAAGTGTTG
>NC_056498.1:22855917-22857124 GCF_014905685.2 Nematolebias whitei | reverse complement strand
TTTATTTTCTAAACATAACGTCCCAGTGGCTTTTAAACCCCAAAATACATTACGGCAAAGACTGGTTCATCCTAAAGATCCAGTCCCCCGGCACAAACAGAGTAATGTTGTGTATGCTGTTCAGTGTCAGGAGGGCTGTGATCAGTCTTACATCGGGGAAACAAAACAGCCACTGGCCAAAAGGATGGCCCAGCACAGAAGATCAACATCATCAGGCCAGGACTCTGCGGTCTACACTCATCTCCAGGCCAGCGGTCACTCTTTCAGGGATGAAGATGTGCACATCCTGGATAGAGAGGAACGATGGTTTGAGAGAGGAGTAAAGGAGGCCATCTTTGTGAAAAGAAACCGTCCATCATTAAACAGGGGTGGAGGCCTCCGGGTTCAACTGTCCCCCTCTTACAATGCTGTGATTGCTAGTATCACTCAGCCCTCTGTGAGTAGTAAACAGCCATCAGTGTGCTAATGATCCATTGTTAGGCTGATGGTCCTTCTTGAGCATGTGATCAGTTGGTTTTGGTTGTCAGCAGCAAAACTGGTTGATCCACTCTGAGAAGGTGCTATTTAAGAGACTGAGCTGAAAACAGCACCTCAGACTGAAGAAGTCTCTCGGACGAGAGACGAAACGTTTCTACATTTTTTGTTGTTTTGCTTTGTTTTGGTTTTTTTTTTTTTTGAATGTCCAGAGGACCAGATTTAACTTTTTTAGACACCCCAAAAATGTTTCTCGTTTTTGTAGCTGCTGCAGCTTCAGGACCTTCATCCTCTGCCAAAGATTATTCTGGAGTACAGACAGGTTGGTTATGTTCCCCTACGCTTTTCTGTCAATTAAAATTTAAATCAGCTCGGTTTTCTTGTGATTGAAGTCAAACATTAAAGTCAGAGTTACATTTTAATCTTTTGTTTCACACAAATCTTTCTAAAAGACCAGTTGGTACTGATTTCTGTCATTTCCTAAATTAGACTTTTCTTTTCAGATCAAGCCTAAGTCCCAAGCAAAGCATCAAGCACTAGCTTTAATTTCTATGCAGTAGTCCCTCGTTTATCATGGGGTTTAGGACGCCCCCGCGATAAGTGAAAATCCGTGAAGTAGGGAGGATACAGTAGTCCCAAGTTCAAGTTTCACTCCCACTCCTTCCTTCTGTGTAAATAAGCAATTTAAATTTAAATACTGTAATATTTTAAAGAAACTATCTATGCTGTATGG
>NC_056498.1:22846609-22855817 GCF_014905685.2 Nematolebias whitei | reverse complement strand
GTTTCTTTAAAATATTACAGTATTTAAATTTTAATTGTTGAGAAGAAAAGTGCAGCAGGACATCAAAGGGTTAACCCTTCACACAACTGATGCAGCACGGAGCAGAAATGCACTTCTTGATCAATTACACTGTATTAATCAATCAATCAACTTTATTTCTATAGCACATTTTAAAAAACGCAAGGGTTGCCAAAGTGCTGTACAATAAGACAAAAAGACAAATTAATTAAGACAATAAAAACATACAAAGCATACACAAAGAAACATAAAAACATACACATACCAGTTTCACGGCAGGTGTGTTAAGATGCCATAAAAGATAAGATCATGTGTTAAAAGCCAAAGAATAAAGGTGTGTTTTTAAAAGAGATTTAAAAACAGGAAGAAAGGAGGCCTGTCTGACACTCAAGGGTAAGTTGTTCCACTCACCTGGGAGCAACAACAGCAAACGCTCTGTCACCTCTGAGCTTCAGCCTAGTTTACGGCATGTCAGCAGCAACCGATCAACTGATCTTAGGGATCGGGGAGGGCAGTAAGGCTGAAGCAGCTCAGACAGATATGGTGGGGCAAGGTTGTTCAAACATTTAAAAACAAACAGCAAGAGCTTAAAATGAATTCTGGAGTGCACAGGGAGCCAATGAAGGGATGCCAGGATGGGAGTAATATGCTCGTGCCTATGGGCTCGAGTTAACAGGCGAGCAGCAGAGTTCTGCACAAGCTGCAGACGGGCAAGAGAGGTCTGGCTAATGCCTGCATACAGCGCATTACAGTAGTCAAGACAAGCTGTGACAAAAGCATGGATTAATTTCTCCAAGTCTGGTCTTGCTAAGATTGGTTTCACTTTTGCTATTTGGTGAAGTTGATAAAAACTTTTCTGAACAACTTCTGATCTGTTTTTCAAATTCAAAATCAGACTCAAACTTCACCTCCAGATTGGTGACACAGTCCCTGAGATAAAATGACTGAGCCAAGATCTATACGGGGAGAAGGACAGCAACTCGGTCCAAACATCATAACTTCAGTCTTGTTCTCATTTAGACTAAGGAAGTTGAAAAAAAACATGCCTTAACATCATTAAGGCAGTGCGTAAGTTGCTGGAATGTGTTGTTTTGTGCCAGGGGAAAATAGATCTGGCAATCATCAGCATATAAGTGAAATGAAATGCCATGTTTCCTGAAAATAGAGCCGAGGGGGAGTAAGTAAAGAGCAAATAAAAGAGGGCCAAGGATTGAACCCTGGGAGACACCATGTGGAAGAGGAGCAGTGGAAGACATAAAATTGTCTATTTTTACGCAGAATCTCCTATTGGTTAAATACAACCGAAACCAATTGAAGACGACACCCCTGATGCCCACGCAGTGCTCAAGATGAGAGATTAAAATCCTGTGATCAATGGTGTCCAATGCAGCAGGCAAATCTAAGAGCACTAAAACAAGAAACTTTCCAGAATCTGTTGACAAGAATATATCATTATCATTACCAACTGAACATAGAAGTTCTAAAATAATTAAAAATTACTTTTAACACTTTTAAATTTTGTGATGATGACATTTTTACCATGTGACATACTTTGAATTTTAAGTTGGAAGACAAAAGTCGATCAGTGCGTCTGGACAGCAAAGGGTTAACCCTTCAGGAAGCTGCTTCAGCACGGAGCAGAAATGTGTGCTTGTCAGAGAGCCGCAGGTGGCAGAGAGCGGAGATCATGACAGGCTGCAGAGGGAGCTTCTCCTTGCACCTGTGGGAGGTGCTAAATCATTTAAAATAATTTATTTTAAACAAACAATCCATGCTGTTCGTGTGGCTCATCCATCAATCAGCCAATTGTGTGTCATGTCCACTCTTATTTTGAAAAACCAAGAAAGAGCGAGTCCGAGAAACCACAAAGTAGCGAGGGACTACTGTATAATAAATAATTGTATTTGTTGCCTTCAGATTCACAAGATCAAGTCCACTTTTGTTGATGGGATCCTCTCATGCATGAAGAGCAAGGTGAGCCTGTAAATGTCTTTTATATCAAGAAGCATCACTAAATCCAAATCTGTTCACACACAGTTTACAACCTAGGTTTACAGGAATAGTTTGCTCAGCTTTAAGTACGCTTTTTAAAAAACTCTTCTCGGTCAAACAACAAAACAAAAATAAAAATATTTTCTTTAGTGAAAGACAAAAAAGTCCCACAGCTGTGTGCCACTGGAGAAATCCTTTGTCACAGTCAGTAATGTAGTGAGTTGTAAGAGTAAGCCTAAATACTTTGGATAGCTTGGCAGAAAAATACTAATCCAGAGTGATGAGCTCTTGCTCTGCACCTACTGCACAGAGCTGTCACGTCTGGATTGTGTTTCCTAATGAGTCACTTCCTTTCTCTGCCAGTATGGTGAAAAACAATCTTTTTTTCTGACTGTCCTTCAACACAGGCCTCATTTGAGCCTCACATATGGAGAGCTGCAGCTTTTGTTTGTCAAATCTGTGCTTCAACTCAGCAAAGTCAGTCTGTTTGGCTGTTGACGGTGGTGATTCACTCAGTGTTTCTTTGGCCAGCAAGCAGCAATCCCAGCAAGGAAAGGGTGCCTAAAACACAACCACATACACAACTTTAGCCATAACTCTTAAATTCTTGATTTTGTGCAACTGTAAAAACCTAAATAAAACCTAAGATAGGCGGATAGGTGCAGCGTCTGCAGTGAAGCGGGCGCTGTACAGGTCTGTCGTGGTGAAGAGAGAGCTGAGTCAAAAGGTGAAGCTCTCAATTTACCGATCGATCTACGTTCCCACCCTCATCTATGGTCACGAGCTTTGGGTTGTGACCGAAAGAATGAGATCTCAGATACAAGCGGCCGAAATGAGTTTTCTCCGCAGGGTGTCTGGGCTCTCCCTTAGAGACAGGGTGAGAAGCTCGATCATCCGGGAGGGACTCGGAGTAGAGCCGCTGCTTCTCCACGTCGAGAGGAGCCAGTTGAGGTTGCTTGGGCATCTGTTTAGGATGCCTTCTGGACGCCTCCCTGGTGAGGTGTTCCAGACACGTCCCACCGGAAGGAGGCCCAGAGGAAGACCCAGGACACGCTGGAGGGACTATGTTTCTCGGCTGGCCTGGGAACGCCTCGGGATTCCCCCGGAAGAGCTGGCCCAAGTGGCTGGGGAGAGGGAAGTCTGGGCCTCCCTACTTAGGCTGCTACCCCCGCGACCCGACCCCGGATAAGCGGAAGAAAATGGATGGATGGATGGATGGTAAAAACCTAAATTAGTAATGAGAAGAAATTAAGGCTTAAACAAACCTTAAGCTGTCAATAAATGTCGCCACCTTCTTTTCTAACTTGCAAAGCTTCCAGTTTTTGTCGGAGTCAGACACTTAACTGCAGTCTTGAGCCCAAATCTTGTGTATTACTTATTAACATAACTGGAACCACAGTGTGCAAACAGATTGCTCAAACTGGCTTTGTATATTGTCTGTCTATCCAACAACATAATGAGAGTAATGATGGCGACAAGAACCGCAGCTGCTGTTTTCAGTTTGAATTGGAGTTGAACCAAGATTTTACTGATCACATAGCTGATTCAGTCGTGTGCAAACCATTACTTCTTGAGTAGTTAATTGTTTTCTTTTTCCTTGGAATTTTGCACTGGTTTTTTATGTAATCAGATAGATTGTTAGTTTTTTGTGTATGATTTTGTCTCTCTAAACACACCAGAACTACATTTCCTCTACTTGGTACCAGACGAGTGTCGTGACTGGAAGAATCTCAGCAAAACACCCAGTAAGTGTAACAAATATGACAATCCTACATTTGTCTTTTTGTCTTCATTTTTGTGTGAGCTAACTGTAACGGACTGACTCGTGGAGCTGTCCATGGTGCTGAATGAACTATGTTAAGCAGTGAACTCTTTCATTCAGCGATTTAGAGGTTCTTTATTGTCATTCCATTCCACATTGTCATGTGGTACATGTGGTGGAATGAAATTATGTACACAGGGTCCCAGTTACATCCAACAATAAAATGTAAAAGAAAAACAGTAATAAGATCTAAGATGTGTTTTTTGTATTAGAATTAGAAAAATTAAAAAGAGTTATTCATTTTGTTCTGTTACTTAAAAATTATTGTGATTGAACTAATTGTGTGAAAAAAATGGGCAGATATAATAAGATTTTTTTCTTCTTCTGCTGCCTTTCATTTTAAATCTCTTGTATTTTTTATATTGTTATGAAATTGTTTTGTATTTTTTAAAATGAATAAACTTTATACCATACCATACCAAGATATGAACTAAGAAAAACATCAGCTAAAAATACACTAAGCACTAATAGCATAAAAACAATAAACACAATACGTCGAACAGCAGCACAAACATGAGTCCGTGTGAGCAGATGAGTATGAATGAACACAGCAACATGAAACAGATCAGCAGCAACATGAAACAGATCAGCAGCAACATGATATGGTTTTTCACAGTGAATATCCTGGTTAGAGATTCATGAGTCTAACAGCCTCAGGGTAGAAGCTGTTCCTCAGTCTAGTGGTTCTACACTTAATGCTCCTCAGCCTCCTTCCTGAGGGGAGTGGGGCAAAAAGTGTGTGTGCTGGGTGAGTGGGGTCCTTCATGATGCAGGTGGCCCTCTTCCTGCATCTAGAGGTGTAGATGTCTGTGATGGTTGGGAGGCCTGTTGTCAAGATTCAAGTTTTATCTAAAAAAGTACACAATATAATACTTTGTACTTTTACTAAAATCATTTTAGTACACAGTTTACTCAATACATAAAAACCTTTGAGAAGTGACCTGTATGCAGGATAAAGCTTATATTAACACTATATAAATAAACAGAATTCAATTGAATCAAAGTTCATGTAACTTTTTATGCAAAAAAAAAGAAATAATAAAGACTTGAAGACTTTTGCACCCTGCTGAATATTAACAGACGGCTATAAACAAATGTTTTATCCTTACACTGTAAGAACACACTATTTTTCCTTTTTTTATGGATTGAAAGCTCATTTCAACATTACCCATCTGTCATTGGTCCTCGATCTGCACTGTGTCTGAAAAACACCAACAGTATTGCACTGTAGCTTTGGAGATATTGAACTTTTCTAGTCTCACCTTGTGATTTGCAAGCAGTATGAGTTACATACCAAATTGATTTAGCTGCTGCTAAATGATTTATGTGAACGTTGTGTAGCTGCACGTAACACAGCTCTGTTGGCTGTGCTCAAACGCAGATCTGGCAATGGATTGAGTTCTCCTTTTGGGTTTCATGCTTGAATGCTTCTGAGTGGTTGTGTGTGTGTGTGTGTGTGTGTGTGTGGGGGGGGGGGGGTTATTCAGCTGTATTGGTGTGTGTCTGGCAGTTTGGTTTGTTTAGTGGGTTTCTTTTGGAATTTGTTTCTTTATAGTTTATTTGAAATAATATGAGGCACATTTGCAGCATTTTGACCTGTGATTATATTTTCTATTTTCTGCATCAACTTCAGTTAAATATAATTATGTCAATAGAAATATATTATTATTGAACAAGCGCACTGGATCACCTAAATGAAAATAAAGTATTTTGGTATTATTGTGTATGAAGATGATACTCATTATTTACTTGGCTATAAATATGTTGTAGTGTAACCTTAATGCTCAAACTACAGATGTGAGAGCAGATAAAGCTTTAACGTTTACATGCTGTGTCAGTAGGTGTTGTAGGAATTATTAACAAATCTAAAAATAAATAAATTATTAGTGTAATGGAATTTATATTTCCTAATTCAAAATAAAGAGAATCAAGCTAATAGCTGGAGTCATTTGATCAGTCTTTGTTTTGTTAACATGGTTTCAAACATTTATCAGACATCAAGTTTATTGATCATGCAATTATAACAGGTTTTATAATGAGCTTTGCAGACAAGGGGAAGTCACTTGTGGTGTGGAAACTCCAGGGTTACATGCTTCTTTCGTGATACTACTTTGTATATAATAGGCCTGTCACGATAAACAATAAATCAATTAATCGCATGATAAATTAAAATTATCAACCTCATTTTCATTTATCGGCTTTATCGTTTCTTAGTGTGTCTCTCTCTTTCTACTGAAGATACTGGATGACAAAAGGTTCAACTCTGGTGTTCCTCACTGACCCCTCCCTTTCTCTTTTATCTTTAAAATTTATTTTAACGATCCAAAATCATGTTTTTGGATTGTTAAAAGCAGCTAAGCTGAGAAGCTAAGCTACGAGCTAAGCTAGCAGGCCGACCTTGGGGAAAAAACCTCCATCTCGTCTAAGCTTCAAAATTCACGGTTGAAACCTGTGCCTTTATGTAAAAAGTGGTTTTTCTCTGCAAAAAGAAGCTGAGAACTTGTTTAATGATTTTTTTTAAGTTAAAAGCTTTGTGTGACAAATGCTATGATAAAGAGCTCAAACCACACAGCGTCTGCCATTTAGAGAACTGAAGAGAGACAGCCCATGTCACGTCAAGGGGTCCCCCTCCCATTTTTCTTAAAGAGACACGCTGCTCGCTCCCTCACTATCCATCCTTCAGTGTCAAATTTTAAGCAATATTATCATTTATTGCAATAATTTCTGAGACAATTAATCGCCCAGCAAAATTTATTATCGTGACTGACCTAGTATATAATGAGAACTAAAACAGTGACCAGGATATACTGTGTACACTGTCCACTTAGTCAGGATTGCAAATATTGAGCTAAAATTTGGTGTGGTAGTAGCTGAGATTCATCCCCGACATAAACTCCTAACAAATTTAGAAAGATCTTTACTGAGTCACACGTTTTTTTTTTATAAAGCACATTTAAAAACAGCTGGTGTTGGACATAAAATAGTAAAGGAAACAATAACAAAACGTGTTTAAAACTTTGGTATGCATGGTGGTGGGGGAAATGCATTCATTCAAAGAATGTAACATCATGATGAAATCATAAACTGTCATAAAATTTCAGCTAATTCTTAAATTGTTGTGACAGCCCCACTATTTGACATTTCAGTAACTCTGCAGCCAGCCTTTGCTATTACATACTGCAAAAGAAAACATCTGCATACATTTAATCTTTTTCCTTTTTACAACTTTCAATTAGTTCATTAATACACAAGCATCAAAGAAATCATCCTGACTGAAACCCTGTAGAACACTCATTTTACAAATTAGCTAATTAAATTGTATCCTGTTCACTTTGACTCATTGTTCGTTATCTTTTATATGAACTGAGACATTTAATGTTTTTTTCTGAGAATTATTATTTTTTAATTAATCTGAAAGCGTTTCGTGATTCAGTGTATTAAAGGTCTTTTCGGTACAAGAATACTGCTCTGACTATAGTACATACTGATAAATTCTATTTATTTTGAGTTCTAAAATATTTTTTTCTACTCTATGATTTTGGTTTTCTGTGACTTACAATTTACAACAGATAGTTAAATAACATTCTGTGTCATAATCTATAGGTAAGATTACAAAGTAGTATTTTTTTGTTTTTATTTTGTTTTCTTGCTGATAACTAGTGATGTGTGGTTCGATACTAAAATATTGATACTATCGATGCCAGAACGTTTCTCTCTAGAATCGATGTTTAAATCAAACTATCAATAGTTTTGATACTTCAGTCATTTCAGGTAATGCATATCATTAACAGGAAGATGGTGGAAAAAAAAAACTAAACTATTGAGATCTTGTCTAAATGATACGCGTTGGAGGGAACTACTTTTTCTTCCACCTGAGTAAATGCGTAATGTGTTTCAGCGGAGCGGCACGCTGCTCGTCAGTCTCTCAGTCTGTAGCCACAGCGGCGGAGCTTAACAGAGTCATGTGTGGAGCTATTTCAGCTCCAGAAACAGTCAAGAAGCGGTTTGTGAGGTTTGTGGAAAATCTGTAAAGAGCTGTAGCAACACAACAAACCTTTTAAAATACTTCCAGTTAAATCAGAACACAGAATATGAGGCATTGATGAGGTGGACAGAGGAGGAGAGTCAGGTGCTGCTGTTCTGGAGGAGTCCCTCAGGGCTGCAGGACTATCCAGGTACAGAGGGAGGAAATGTGGAGCTTTCAGCTGTGCCAAGAACTGCTGCAGTTGGAGTTGTTCAAATTAATACATATGGTTATAAAATAATTAACAAAATAAATTAATGCTTCAATAAATAGTCGCATGAGTTCAGTTTGGAGTAATATGTGTATCACTGAAATAATCTCATATGTGCAAAAAAGCCTAGATTTATTCAGGTGAGGTTTCATAAAGAATTTATCATTTAAAGTGGATTACATAGACCATGTGTCATCAAATTATACAGAGCAATGGAGATTAAACAGCCTTGGTGAACTCTGAAAAATATATACTACAAAAATGTAGATAAAAATATAACATATCTTAAACGTATCTCTTTATTTAATAGATATTTAATCATTTATTTTAATAGTTCTATGATTTTTCTTTTTATTGTTGGAAAAACCATTTTCACATATTTTGTATGATGTCCTGGCTCAGACTAAATGAGGCCACTGCATCAACATACGCCTGCATTTAAATTAAAAAAATTACTTTTTCTTGCATTCTTTATGCAACTTTGATTTGAATACACTCCTTTTTTTAGGATTACCTGACACATTAGATGTATTTGCAAAAAGTATCAGTATCGGCATCAATACCACCGATACCCGCATGAATTTTACCCGGTATTGTATCGGACCAGAAAATCATGGTATTGAACAACACTATTGATAACAAATATGTTGACTTTTTGTAGTGGCAATATAGTGTGCTAATTTTAATAAAAATAACAATTTGGTTATGTTTAACAACAAGTAAAGCATACATATACTGGTAGGCTAATTTTAGTATTTAGAGGATAATATAATATAAATATATACTACAGTAGTCCCTCGCTACTTCGCCGTTCGTTTTTTGCGGACTCACTCTATCGTGGTTTTTCAAAATAAGATTGGACATGACACACAATTGACTGATTCATGGATGAGCCGCATGATAGGCATGGAATTTTTATATAAAATAAATTATTTTCAATTATTTAGCACCTGCTGCACCTTTGTGCAGCTCACACTGCAGGAGAAACTTCCTCTTGCAGCTCCTCCTCCTTTCTCCTCTGTGATCTCCATTCTGCTGCAGAGAAGTGGGCGTGGCCAAGAGCGCAAAGTGCAGCCGTGGCTGAGAGGAGGCTGAGAGCTGAAATCATGACATTTTGTGCTATATACATATATATATATAT
>NC_056498.1:22837004-22846509 GCF_014905685.2 Nematolebias whitei | reverse complement strand
ATATATATATATATATATATATATATATATTCTAAAACACAAACACAAATACTAACAGCATCATACAATAAAAATCAAAAGAGAATGACCAAAAACCGAATGACAGAAAACAAACAACATTTAAAGACTAGTCATCAAAAACTGCTTGTTTGTGCATTTAGCAAACAAAAATATATTAACACGGTGTTCTCCCTTAGGCAAGACTTTTTTTTTGTACATATTTTCAACTCAGCACCAGTTTTATGTCTACCCTGCTGAGAATCAGGCTACTGAGGGACATTGTCACAGCAGAATGGCTTCACCTCAGCTGAACTCAAAACAGATGAAAGCTTCAGCGCTTTGCAACACTCCTCATTTGAAATAATGTCTGTGAACTGTGGTGTAAAGAGAAGTGACTGGGTTCAAAACTCGCTTTTTCTATTCTAATCCTCCAACTAAAGATGCTCTTTTTTCCAGCCAGTGCAAGAAAATGACAAATTCTAATCCCTGTTGAGAAGCTTTCCCTATAAATGCATTCGACTGCACATTCATGTAGAAACTTGGCTCCTTGTGCTGTGATAAGCAATTTTTTACTGCTGCCACAAAAGACAGATGATGTGTGTGTGTGTGTGGGGGGGGGGGGGGGGGGTGCACATGCATGCATGTGTGTGTGTGCATGTGTGTGTGTAAACCGGCCACCCTAATCATTTGAGAAGACTATGCTATCTAGTTTTAAAAGTGTCGTTTTCTCAAATGATTGGGGTGGCTGTTGTAGTGACCAAAGATTAATCTATGGAAGCCAAGGCCATTGAACCTGGTGGTGGGTAAAATTGCTCTCTCCGCTTGCCTGGATCTGTCACTCTGCGCCACCCATGACAAACAAATAAAACTGCCTTGTTCTTATACACAGTGTATCTCCTACTTCAAATATACTACATCAAAACATTAAGGTTTACTTGCATTCCCTGTTCAGTTTCAGTCCAGAAAACCGCTGATCTTGTAAACATTCCCTATTTAAATCCCTCAGCGATGGGGTACATGGGCGTTCCACTTGTTTTCATTTTTGTACTTTATGCACCACGTCAAATTACAGTTTGAATGGAGCTAATTTATCAGAGTGTCAGTGTTTGTTCGTGTTTTCAAGCCAACAAAATGTTGAGTACTGGTATATGTTCTAGAGATGCACTGATCCAATACCAATATTGTATCGGTACCAATGTTTTTTTTTTTTTTAAACTTCGGGATCAGGTATTGGTGACAATGTGACCGATCCATGACTGGGCAGATGTATTCACTAATTCTATGCTTTGTGCTCAGAGTGACGTCACGTGCTAGCGTACTGACTGAACAAATTAAAGTTGTGTTGTTTTTACATGTTTGACCAAGCTTGTGAAGCTCTTGGTGTGTTTAAGTGTGCTGTTATTATGGTGCAGAGTTTTCAATAAATTTGTAATTCAGTACATTCATGCCTGCGTTTAAAAAAAAAAATGTTTTAAGTTAATTCAGCACTGGGTTTGTAAGTTCAAACATCCAGGTAGACAACAAAAATGGCTAAACTTATCATCTGGACCTGTTTCAGAAACGGGTCCAGATGACATGATTTAGCCGTTTTTGTTAATTCAGCACTGTTTTTCTGTATCAGATCGGTATCGGATCGGTATTGACCGATACTAAACAGCAAATATCGGTTTCGGATCGGAAGTGAAAAAAAGTGGATTGGTGCATCCCTAATATGTTCATCTGTATATGTACCGATACATGTTGCGTGATGATGAGTCATTAATGCGGTGCCTTGGAATTAAATTACCCCACACCAGCTGAGTGATTCATCCATCCCCATATGTTTAACAAGACAGTGATGCTTCTCCTGAGAATCTCACTCTGCCTCACTATGGGACAGGTTTACAATAAGCAGTATAAAACAAGGACGGAAAAAATCTAAAACACAATCCAAGAGACTGGAGAGGAATCAGCAGCAAGAAAAATAAGGTACATAGGATGAGATTAGCTTTGTCATGTCATATACATAATCTTGAACAAATAACTTTAAAGCATTTTTATCCCCACTCTGTAATGAAAGGCAGGTGATCATGTAATTTTCTGTGTGTGTTTGGCTGTCATGTTAGCAAAATATCTCATATCCCATTGGCATGTTTTAGTGAAACTTTCAGTAAGTATATATACATTTTCACCTGATTAACCTTTTGAAGTAAATGATTCAAGATACCCACCATAGCTAATCAAGCATTGCAAAAACAAAATAGCTATAATTTTGTAAATTTTACAAATATTCAGCAAACATTTAGTGTGGTAGTAGTTGAGAGTCAGCGCCAAGAAATACTTTGAGCATCAACATATCATCTAAGTTCTTAGTTTAAAACTTTGCCATGGGATTAATAAAGTATCTATCTGTCTTTTTCTACATGCATGTTTCCATTTCAAATATTGAGCATAAGAGTTGCCGATATGGCCTAATATTAATATTGAAAAATTTGTTTGTTTTTTTTCATGATACACAATATATCGTGATAAAGTATTTTGACAGGGATGACAGAAAATCGGAGGCAATAGTAGGAAGGATGGTGTGAATTTTCGCTCTAACTGAAATAATTTTATTCATAAAAAATCTCAAGAAGGCATCACTGCTTATAGCTGCAAGGATACATGGGTCAACAGAGATAGGACTTTTCATTAGTCTAGCTATGGTACTGAACAGAAACCTGGAGTTTTTATTCTCATCTATTAAAGATGAATAATATATTATAATCAGTATAATAGTAGAATAATATACAGTTCTAGCTTTATGAAGGGTTTTCTTATATGTTAGCAGACTATTTCTCAAAGTTAAATAAAATTCCTCCACTTTTGTGGAGCACCGTTTTCTTTCCTGCTTTCTAGATGCCTGTTTTAAAGTACGTAACTCAGACTTGAGTTAGGAGAATGGAGCCAGCTTCCTCTGATTTATCATTTTCTTTATCGGCAGAGCAATTTTATCAAGCGATTTTTGCATTAAAGTTGTAAAATTGTCAACCAGATCATCTAAGTCACTGTTCTCTGATGTATTGCTCTGCAAGACAGAGGAAAATAACAACGGCAGAGATTCTTTAAATTTGGTTACAGCATTCTCTGATAAACACCTGCTAAGATGAAATTTACTCCCAGTGTAGTAGTCACCCAGTGTGTAGTCAGTTAATGTAAACTCAAAGGTTATTTAAAACATCATCAGACAGAACAGGATTTTGAGGATGTATTAATAAATACTTAATCTCGAAGCCATCACCAGATCAAGAGTGTGATGATGAGAATGAGTGGATGTGTGGACATTTTAGGTAAAACCAATTGACTATTATATTATTAAAGGCTATACTTAAGCTATATACTATAAAAGTATATTCCTACTGCTGCTATACTTTCTTGTGCTAAATGTCCAAATCAAATGATCTTGTACATTTGCAATTATCCTAGTAAACTTTAGGTGATTTTTACAATTGCACAGAATGTTTAAGCTTTAAACAAAAAAACGTATAAGAAGTGTGCACTATGCATGTACAATCAACTGCAAAGACAAACAAATGTAAATTATCCAAATGAGCACAGGAACATTCTCACACTGGTTTCATCATGTCTCAATTATACCAAGCTAGCATGAACAATTGTTTTTTGTATTAACTTCTGTGGCATGGAAATAACTCAAACACCACCATGTAGTCTCAGCCTATCAGAAGACACTCATAAAACAAGAGCTGCTGACTGCCAAACACTCCAACATAACTTCCTGTTTCCTCTTATATGTTCACAATGAACTACTTTTTGTCATGCAAATGTGCTTGGTTTGGTTTTATGTTGCCTTGCTCTTTCTGACACAATTTTAACACTGGGGCTAATTCTACATATTTTATCTCCTTTTGTACCAACAGAAGCTCACAGTGGTGTTATTATGAAGCTGCAATTAACTTATTTTGGTTCATCAGTGAATCTGCATAAACCCTGAAAAGCTCGAACAACAGCACACACTTTCAAACCATTGTTAGTGCGGCTGACATTGAAAACTGTTTGTAAATTAGGAATATGCATGGAAATCTGGATGGAGGGTCTTCATCTGCAGGTAGGAGGCAGATAACAAAAAAAGGACAAGGTTATTTAGTGCTCATGAATGTGCAAATGAATCATAATGAGTGGCTTAACAGTATCCAATTGTATTCAATTATTGTAAATACAGAAAGGATGCCTTTGTTGCTGACATATTTTGACAGTTAATTTGTTTCCAATTAAGAAAATTAGACTGAACTTTCACAGGGCTGTGTTTAGATGTGAAACACACCCAATACTTGGCGGATTCTTCAAGTTATGCTTTGATCCACATTTTAGGAGCATAAGACAAATAGTTTTGAGATTTTGAGTCCACCTACAGTATATCTGATTTGTACATGGATTATCTTACAAAATAAGACATTAATAAAAGTTTTCAAGCTCAACATGGATGCAAATGACTGTTTTAGTCCTATGGCTTTCTACTAAACTCGCTAAGTTTCCCATCATCATATTTCTGAGTGAAGAAAAAAAACATTAAATTTTTTAAATTGATTGAAGGTGCCAACTACACACAGATTGTTCGCACAAACTGAATGAATGTGTCATAAATTTCCAACACACGCCCTTGAAATAGATTTGTTTTTTTGAAAGCATGTACAGTGCCTTTCGAAAGTATTCAGCCCCCTTGAACTTTTCAACCTTTTGCCACATTTCAGGCTTCAAACATAAAGATATAAAATTTCATTTTTTTGTGAAGAATCAACAACAAGTGGGACACAATCATGAAGTGGAAAGAAATTTATTGGATGTGTCAAACTTTTTTAACAAATAAAAAACTGAAAAGTGGGGCGTGCAATATTATTTGGCCCCTTCACAAATAATTAAAATTTTATATCTTTATCTTTGAAGCCTGAAATGTGGCAAAAGGTTGAAAAGTTCAAGGGGACCGAATACTTTCGCAAGGCACTGTAATTATTAAAATGACACACCAAAACATAGACCATAGATGACTTTCACCTGATCATAAACATATATGTCAACGAAGTTGGCTCCTGAATATGTTGTTATTGTAAGTCGTTACCATCAAACCATCATGTTCAGGCTTTGTTTCCTGTGTATTGATTATGGTGTGTTTGGTTTGTGTGCATGTGGTTTGGCAGTTGCATTTTGTGTGCTGGATAATTGAGTCTCTATGCCTGACTGACTGCCAGGGAATGTTCTGTAGTCGGTATCTCATAGGTGGTGCGATTGTATTTGTATTGATTTATGCTGAGCTCACTGCACTTCACATGTTGAACAAGCTGAGAATTCACATGTGAAACACTGAATTACTCGTCCCATTACAGGAGTGAACATCCACACAAACATGCACTCAGAAAACTGTAATTACATCCATGTTTTCTCATTCAGGCAGCCTAAAATACACACTATATGCCAAAGGCCTTATGTCTTGTGTGCATGTGTGTGTTTGTGTGTGTAGATGCTTTATCCTTACCATTAATACCTGATCCTTGTCAATGGTTTTCTACCGTCCACACCCAGCCTCTGCAGTCTTTTCCTTGACACACAAACCTACCTCCCTGTCCCTTCCTGTTGTAAATAATTAAGATGGTAGAAGCAAAGGGATGTTTTCCATCTGAATCTCACACACAGTCAAACCATAAACGTTCAGTACAGAGTCGGGTATAACATGTGTAGACTCAGACCATAATAGGAAATAAACTGTATGCTTTCCTCTTTCTTCATGTTAATCTATCTGTCCATCAGTGTGTGTTTCTGTGTGGACAGATTATTTTGTCCTTCCCATTATTGAAAAAAAACAACAAACTTTAACATCCCAACACCCCTTTAAACCTCACATCATGTGGTATTTTTGTGCACGTACTTTGGAGTGGGTGGATATAATGGGATTAGGAGATGATGCAGAGCTATTGAGGCTGAACCTGCTGTGTGTGAACCTCAGGATGTGTCTGTGGGACATAATATTTTTCTGTTTTATTATATTTTGGTTTAAAAGTCTTGCAACTGTATTAATTTATTTTAGTATCTTCTTCAGAAAATATTCAGATTACTTCTTTGGTCAGTACTTTGGTACTTAGGTGGACACTGTGGACTGCTACAAGTACCTATGGGGGTCCACCTAGACAATAAACTGGACTGGACAGCTAACACCAACGCCCTCTACAAGAAAGGGCACAGTTGCCTTTTTCTTCTGAAGAGACTCAGGTCCTTTAACGTCTGCAGGACCATGCTGCAGATGTTTCACCACTCGGTGGTCTCCAGCGTTTTCTTCTACGCTGTGGTGTGCTGGGGAAGCAGGGTGAAGAAAACTGATGCCAGTAGACTCGATAAACCCATCAGGAGAGCTGGCTCAGTTCTGGGAGTGGAGCTGCAGTCTCTGACAGAGGTGTCTGAGCAAAGGATGCTGAAGAAATTGTTCCAGATCCTGAACACATCCCACCTCCTGCATGACACACTGGACTCTTACTGCAGCACCCTCAGTCGTAGACTGAGACCCCCGAGGTGCTTCACAGAACACAGGAAGTCCTTCCTCCCTGTGACTATCAAACTTTTCAACTCCTCCCCCTTTCTACACATAGGACAATAAAATTAATCCTGCACCACAATAAACACTTTAATGTTTCTGTCTGCACCGGACCTGTTTAGAACTTAATGTTATTTTTATTTTATATCTTGTGTGATTCCTTGTGTATGTTCCTTTGTACTGAAACTCAAGCACAACAATTTCCTGCGGGATCAATAAAGTTCTATCTTATCTTATCTTAATACAGGTCGGACTAAGACTCTGAGCATCAGGTTTTCAGTCTTGGATAAAATGTCAGGAAGGCTTTTTTTCTTTTACTTAATACTAGGCAAGTGGCAAAATATAAACACAGCTCATTATTTTGCTACTCACAATGGTAAAACTGAGGTACCAGAGAAGTTTAAGTGGTTTATTTGTAAATTTGACAAAATGGTAAGATTCATTATTTTCCAGCCAAATCAAAATTCATATGACTGCTTGTTCAACCAGCTGTTTGTTGGTTGCAGGTTAAAATTTTGGTGAAAAATCTCAGTTTAATAATAACGTGTTATTTATTGTCATCACTGTATGTTCCCATACAATGGCGAAATTGGCTCTGCATTTAACCCTTCCACCACCAGGTGGGTGGCTATTGACAGCACCCGGGGGGCATTTGGGGATAAGGTGTGCTGCTCAGAGACACCACGAGATGTGCGATGACTGGGGATCGAACCTGGGCCTTTCGGTCCTGAGTCGGCTGTCCTGCCTCTACCCTATCTCGCCCCCCTAAAAAGACTGTGATGCAGCAGTCTTGAATTTATTAAGTTCTATGTGCTTTAAAATTTGCACAGTACTCACAAAAACTATTGCAAATTTGATTAGCTTTTGTTTGTATACTACAGTAGTAGATTTTAAAGTCTAAGAAATATTTTATTTGTTAAGTCAATTGGAGATTTTTTTGGTATATCCAAGCACATTATAGTAACATTAGCACAGATGTTGTCTAATGAAATTTAAGGTGTAACATTCCTTAAGGAAACACATATGGTCCACTGGTTTGGACGACAGAGTTTAAGACTACCCTATACAATTACAGTGTTTTAGCCTCTTTGGTTAAAGTGTAAAAAATAATGTTGTGGATGAGATCTTTCATGACCCATTAGAGTTCAGCTTATGTGTTGAGGATGACTCTCAACTACTACCACACCAAAATTCAATTTAGTATCTATAACAATGAGTTTTACCCATTTTTACCATACCATACCATTTTATTTATAGAGAACTTAAAACTGCGACAAGGCCAACCAAAGTGCTGTACAGACAGAAAAACAGGAAACACACAAAGCAATATACAAAATGAAGTAAGTCAGACTATAGACATAAAAACGTTGCAGATAATAAATATAACGACTAACCAGTGTGGAGCATACAAGTTCAAAACACAGATCATCTGGTGTTGAAAGCTACGGAATAGTAGTGGGTTTTTAAACGGGATTTGAAAACCGAGAGGGAGGGGGCCTGTCTGACAAGCAGAGGCAACTCGTTCCAAAGTCTTGGTCCTGCTGCAGAGAAGGCCCTGTCACCTCTGCGCTTAAGACGAGTTCCTGGAACTGTGAGAAGTAACTGGTCCACTGACCTCGGAGAACGTGGTGGGATTTTTGTGTTTTCTAGGTTTGATTTACCTTAACAGCCACCTTGAATTGGATTGCCATCAAAAGTTAGTTGCAGATGTACATTCAGTGACTACATTCTGTGGGGTTTATTGAAATCTGTCCAGTATTTCACGAGATATTTTGTTAACAGAACATACAAACAAACATTTACAGACACGGACAATTACATTGTCATTCACCTAATATGTTGGCAGGTGATAAAGCTCCATCAAACTGACAAATTATATATTTTTTTGTTTGTTTTTTACTAACTAGAACTTTCAAGCCCTGCCGAGGCAGCCGCTTCAAATCTTCAAGACGCAGTACATCCAAGGTAAGTTGCTCATGCACACACAAACACACTTCCCACCCGATTCAGAGACAGCGATAAACGTTGATTTGTGTGTGTGTGTGTGTGTGTGTGCACGCTGGTGGAACAGTTCTCCTGAGGCGTGCAAAAACTGATGAGCAGGGTACTCGTAAAGAGGGTTTATGAGGATGATAAAAGTCTACAGAAGCAAAGGGCTCCTCACTAACAAGTGCCAAAGGGTGCGTCTCCCTGCAGAGTCACCTCCAAATTGCTTTGCTTCTACAGCAGCATCTCATCTTTTCGAGTCATCACTTTGAGTTTTGCATTGTTAAATGTTTAAACTAAACAACTGCATGTACATGTGGTCATTTACATAATCGTATTCTGTAGATTTTATTAATAAATTGTCACTATACCAAATCTGAAAATATGGCATGGAAAACCTAGCATGAATGGCCATGCTAAAAAATGATTGGCCTTCTTTTGAGCCCAGTAGGTAATAACCTCATTAAACAGAGATAAAATGATCCCCTTTCTTTGATAAAGGGCTAAATTATGTCATTTTTTTAAAAGTAACAGAGCTCACTTTTACATATCTCTAAGTTTATTGTGTTGAAATTATATGAAAAGCAGGGATTTCTATTTAGGGTCATTACACATCAAGAATAGCACATGTTGATAGCATCTTAATAAGTTTAGAAAATGTGAAAGATTGAAATGTTAAGTATGACTGTGTCAAAAACAAGAAGAATAGCATGTTCTTTGAATGACGTTTGTCTAAAGCTGAAATCTTCTCAGTATTGTTAATTACTGTTTGGTCTAAAAGTGAAACTGGATTAAAGAAACCTACATGTAAAAGTATTTTATAGCTAATCCTTTCAGTCATGATGACAGTTTTAGTCAGTCTTTAAAAGTGACTCATTTGAAACATCTTTACTATTACACTCATTAAGCTCAATGAAAATGTAAGTATACACAGTATATTTAACAATTGTTATATATATATGT
>NC_056498.1:22824078-22836904 GCF_014905685.2 Nematolebias whitei | reverse complement strand
TTAACCTTTATTTAACCAGGAAAATCCCATTGAGATCACAGATCTCTTTTGCAAGGGGGGGCCTGAAGGCAGACTAACATGCATGTTTTGGTCTGTGGGAGGAAACCAGATTACCCGGAGAAAACCCACTCAAGCACGAGAAGAACATGCAAACTTCACACAGAAAAAACCCAGGTCCAATCGGGGATTGAACCCAGGACCTTCTTGCTGTGAGACAACAGTGCTAACCATATACTGTATGTTCTGTGCAACATTATGTACGGTATACAAAACAACTCGCGGTAGAGACAAGTGCTGTCTTTGTTTATTTTCATGGGAAATATTTTAGGCAGATAGCTTTTCTTGTGGACAAAAACATTACCTTTACGGTATAAGACCTGTTTTCTCTGAACTCAGTCTCTGTTCTCTCTCCTGAATCTTGCTGTCTTCTCTTTTATCTTTGCAAGTAATTGTGTTATCTCATCCCTTCTTGCACAGTTATTGAGCAGATCATTGTGAACATCACAGCACAAATATTTTAGGAAAAATGCATTAACTAGCAAGAGTTTGATTCTTTGGCAATTCATTCAGTGCCCAGGTGCTTAGTTAGAAATCTTTGTACTTGTTTCAGCATAACAGAGAAATCCACCACATATCAATTTTCAGTTCACTTTTTTAATAAACAAATTGAATTTCTTGCTAAACGTAGTAAAATTTAGACTTTAGATTTTAGTGGCAATCAAAAAATGCCTTTGCCAAGTCAAATGCTTCAAAGCTGTTATATTATGCACAATGAATCGAATCAAGTATCTAGAGTCCTAAAACATGTTTGGGGAAACTGTATGAACACAATCTGTTGCATTATTTCATTTTTGTGACCTCGTAGGCTTACCTTACATTTAGTATTAAAACAGCTGAAATTTTTAGTGAGTTAAATTCAAGGAAGCTAATGTCACGTCTAGACTGGACAATTGCAATGGTTTATTATCTGGGTGTCCAAATACTTCTTTAAAAAGTCTTCAGTTGATCCAAAATGCTGCTGCCAGAGTCTTAACTGGAGTTAGTAGGAGAGATCATCTCTCTCTAGTTTTAGCTTCTTTCCATTAGCTCCCTGTCAATTACAGAATAGAATTCAAAATCTTACATCCAACCTATAAAGCTCTCAACAACCTAGCTCCATCTTATTCATTCATTCATTCATTCATTCATTCATTCATTCAGCCTTTATTTAGACAGGTTAATCCCATTGAGCCTCAAGGACTCATTTATAAGAGAGACCTGATTTCAACAAAGAATGATGACAACAATGGACAATTATAAAAGAGGCATACAGATTTTTTTTACAAATTAAAATACAATGACAAAAAAAGTAGGAAAAAAACAGCTAGATTATAAGGCGAATGTAGAAAACTAAAACCAGGAACATATATATGTTATTTTCTATATATATATATATATATATATATATATAAAATATTATATTACAGATCTTAGTGTTCCATATTTTTCTAACAGAGCACTTCACTCTCAGACTGTAGGTTTACTTGTGGTTCCTAGAGTTTCCAAAAGCAGAATGGGAGGAAGATCTTTCAGTTATCAGGCTCCTCTCTTGTGAAACCAACTTCCATTTTCTGTCTGTGAGGCTGACACATTGTCCAGTTTTAAGATTGGGCTTAAGTCTTTCCTTTTTGATAAATCCTATAGTTAGGGTCGGCTTGTTATGCTGCTTAGACTATCCATCCATCCATCCATTATCTTTACCCGTTTATTCCATTTTGGGTCACGGGGGTCACTGGTGCCCATGTCCAGCAATCACTGTGCGAGGGGTGGGGTACACCCTGGACGGGTCGCAAGTCCATCACAGGGCCACATAGAGACAAACGACCATTCACTCTCTCACTCACACCTAGGGACAATTTAGAGTTACCAATCAGCCTAACATGCATGTTTTTGGACTGTGGGAGGAAACCGGAGCACCCGGAGAAAACCCACGCATGCACGGAGAGAACATGCAAACTCCACCCAGAAAGGCCCCTGGACCGGGGTTTGAACCAAGGACCTGCTCGCTGAGAGGCAGCAGCTCTACCAGTTGTGCCACCGTGCTGCCCCTGCTTAGACTAATGGAGGACAAATTGATCTAATTTCCTTAAATAAATTGTTAAAATTGAATAGTTTTTATTTGATACTATTTCTATCTTAACGTGATTCTTGACCTGCCATTGTGTATCTGTTCCTACCAAACCCAGCCGGTCGAAGCAGATGGCCGCTTGTCCTGAGCCTGGTTCTGCAGAAGGTTTCTTCCTCATGATGGAGTTTTTTCTTTCCACTGTCGCCTTCGTGCTTGCTCAAGATGAGAGTTCTTTGATGGAGTTAAACTCAAAGCAGTCTGCTCCTCAGATAATTAATGTTAAATTATTATTTTTATATATGAATGTTTCTGTTCAGATGACTTCTGTTGTGACTTGGCGCTATATAAATAAACTGAATTGAATTGATTTGAATTAATGCTTGAAGCTTTGACAGCTCGAAAGCTGATAGATAAATTTACGTTCCATTGAACAGACATGAAAAAAATTCCCTCTCACCCATCTAACCTACATTTTATCCATTCAGTCAGTATGTGATGAGTTTGTGATTTTTCTTTACACAGTTCTGCTCAAAGCTAATCAGATGCTAATAAAGAATACCAAGTTAATGCTCAATAATCCAGGTATAAAATCCAACAATGTTCAATCAGCTCATCTGGATTCTAATAAAGAATACTTGTCTGTTGTTTTTTGAGATGATATCACTTCAGTGCTTGTCTGCTTGGGGTCACCAGATAATCTGTCTGACAGTGGGTTTCAAACAAAAACAAATTTTCTCTTTATGTCAATGAGTAAAACATGAGAACATGTCCATCAGTCTGTTGGCATCTATGCCAGACTGACTGTGCAGCACTTTTTGCCAGTGTCACTACGCTCAGCGTTGTTCTTTCTCTCCCTTCCTGCTTGAGTGAATCAGAGGTGCCAACATCAGCACCTCTCATCTTTACTGACTCAGACTCCCAGAGCTCGTTGTCATTTAACCCTCTTCCCACCTCCGCTACATTTCTTTATATCAGTGGTTCCCAAACATTTTCAGCTTCTGACCCACAAAGTAACAATGGCAAAGGCTTGTACCCCAAATATAACCAGTTTAAGAATCAAAACTTTTCTAATGATTAGGGATGGGGCCGATCTGGTCTTGCCTCCGATACCAGCATCATTTACGTATTGGATTTTTCCGATCCAACCTGCAGAGATTTCCGATCCATGATGCATGTCTGTGTTGGTTTATGCCATAAACTTAGCAGATGTTTGAAGCCATTTAATCACTTTAATATCCACTTTAAAGATGGGAATAAAACAAACATGTTTTGTGTTAGCAGGATTTAATTCTAACTTTGAAACTTATCCAACATTAATGAAACATCTCAAGTTGCTGTTTTAGACATACATGCATATAATCTGTACAAATTGTACTTGAGAGGAGATTGTTACAACCTCATATAAAATTAATAATGATGATGATATTGGAATAGGATCGGTATTGGCAGATATCCAGATGTCGGGATCGGGATCGGATCCGAAGCAAAAAAAATAAGAAAAGTGGATCGGTGCATCCCTCCTAATGATCCTATTAAACAAAGGCGTAAAGACAACACAAACAGCCTCAACAACTATGATGCTATTTTAATTAATTTATAGTTGTTTTATTTATTTTTCAGAATACTGATATCAAAAATATGCTTTTAACAATCTTTTTGCATTTAATTGGATTTCTGGAGATTAACTGGGAACCCCTTACTTTATGCTCGAAAATCTTGTGACGTGAAAACATGAATGCTTAGACTTTAAGAAATAAAGGCTTGTGATTCATTGCAGAAGTGGCACTGTGGCTCATCTGGTAGAGCTGTTGCCTCTCAGCGAGAAGGTCACTGGTTCAAATCCTGGCCTGGGATCTTTCTGGGAGGAGTTTGCATGTTCTCTCCATGCATGTGTGGGTTTTCTCTGGGTAAAGTAATAAAGATATATTTTTTAATATATTGTGCAGCCCTAATCTGTTCTTCTTTCCGTATTTCTTTATTTCTTATCATCTACGTATCAATTTACACTTTTGGTTTTAAGGGGAGAGTTTAAGAGTACTGTAATTACAAATGATTGCAGTGTCCCAGTTTGTGTGTTTAGCGGAGGGGGGATGTTTTCTTGTTAGCACCTGTGCATGTGTGTGTGGTGCATTATCATTACACTGATGAGGGATGCTATGGTCAATGTTATAATTTCTCCTGCACTACAATCAGCACTTCTCTTCTGAACTTCAGAGCTCAGAGTTCAATGATTAGCTGATCCCAATCAGATTGTGTATTTTTTACAATTCAGTAACTCGTATACTTTTGTTTATGTTTTTGTATTTTTCCCCCCAGCTTCTGTTTTTCAATACACACAGACAACAAATACTTTGGAAATGAGAAAAAAAATTTTTTACCTTCTTTTTAAATTAATTTATTTCTATGGTCTAGTTTCTCTCAACAAACTGTTAAAAAAACATACTTTTTAACCATGTTGTGACATTTTATGGCCATCAAGCCTCATTCAAGTTCTGAAAATGAACGTGCCCTGTTGTTCCTGTTGAAGCTAAACTTGCAAAAAGGTTATAAAATGCTAATATAACATACTCTATAAATTTAAGCAGTCTTGAAATATGATGGGACGTGTTTTCAGCAGTTTTAATTGATCCTTGCAGGAAAAGAAGAAGATGTTGTGACTGTTCACCCTCGAGCCATGTTCATTCCACAGGAAGGCTGGACTTTTCTTGCTGCAGGTAGAAAATTTATGACATCAAAACGTAGCATTTTAAACATCATTTTATTCTATTCCTCTGTCCTGACTCCCCATCTTATATAAAACAATCATACTACTCAGCCTCTAATAAATAATCATAAGCATTTATAATCTCTGGTAAATGGTTTAATTTAATAATATTTTATTTTGAATGATTTCAGATTAAATTAATTTCTGTTTATTTATATAGCGCCATGTCATAACAGAAGTCGTGTCAGGGCATGGAACAGAAACATGACAAGACTTGCTTGTAGTCTAAGTAGCAGATTGGATTAATTGGGTTTCATGGACAAATATAGTTGCATGTCATCAGCATAACAATGAAAATTTACCCCATGCTGTTTAATAACTTTACCTAATGAAAGCATATATAAGGTAAAGAGTATTTGTCCAAGTACTGAACCCTGAGGAACTCCATGACTAACTTTGGTGTATGATGAAGATTCATTATTTACATTTACAAATCAGAATCTATCAGATAAATATGATTTAAATCAATTTAAAGCCAATTCACTAAAATTGTGCAATACCTGATTTTGCCCATCATTTGTACACATTATCTACTCTATCTCTGCACTGTATTCAAAAAGCAAATAGCACTAATGATGCAAACACTCCCATAACAACTATATGCTCTCTTTCTGCATCAACTCTCAGTTGCACATTTTTATTATGACTATCCGTCACAAACAGCTTACAGAAAAGTAATAGAAAGATAAATGTTTTTTCACAGTGAGCTCCAGGTCTTAATGGTTGAAGTACAGATACATTCCTTTACACTACAAGGACATCATTACAGTGTTTCAGAGAAGAATCATGTAGAAGATTTTTTTAAAGCATGTCTAAATCTGTTAGTGACACATGTTCTTGAAAATCACTGCATTCTCTTATTATCCAGTTATTTTCAACTGATTTTTTTTTTGTGTGTCATTGTTTTCTTTCCCTGATCCTGAGGAGAGGTTAAAAGCATTGTTAAATTGTTTCTTAATCATAAATTGTTGTTTTTTGTTGTTGTCTTTTTTAATGTTAAGTAACAACAACTAAATTTCAAACAACAAAGTCCATGCTCAATAATCCAGGTATACAATCCAACAATTTTCAGTCAGGTCATCTGGACAGTTTCTTTTTTTGCTAAAACGTTTCACCTTCCATCCAGAAGGCTTCATCAGTCAAGGAAACACACAACAAAAAACTGATTCTTCCCCCAAACAGCTTACTCCAAAGTGGAACAAACCAGTTATGTTGGTGCTAAGAGGGTGTCTTTGGTACGCCCCCTCCTCCGATGCCGGCCCTCTTCCTCATCAACAGTCATGTCAAACTGGTTCAAAACCAAAATAGTCCCATGCTATTGCTAAACATTTCAGCAAAAAAAGAAACTGTCACGATGACCTGACTGAAAATTGTCGGATTGTATACCTGGATTATTGAGCATGGACTATTTTGGTTTTGAACCAGTTTGACATGACTGTCGATGAGGAAGAAGGCCGGCATCGGAGGAGGGGGCGTGCCAAAGACACCACCTTAGCACCAACATAACTGGTTTGTTCCACTTTGGAGTAAGCTGTTTGGGGAAGAATCAGTTTTGTGTTGTGTGTTTCCTTGACTGATGAAGCCTTCTGGATGGAAGGTGAAACGTTTCAGCAAAAAAAGAAACTGTCCACATGACCTGACTGAAAAAAATTGTTGGATGAATATGAGTAGTTTATCCCGTTCTGCTTATTAACTTTACCTAATGGAAGCATATATAAGGTAAAGAGTTTGAATACATTCATAAAAATCTTCTTTTATGAATGAGAAAACTGAGGAATAGATGCTCAATTTCTTAAAGTTCTCAGTTGGTCTAGAGCTTATTCAGTTGTAATGGAAGTTTGTCATTTTAACAGTTTGCCAACTGGTAGTGGTGCAACTGGTAGAACTGCTGCCTCTCACCAAGCAGGTTCCTGGTTCAAATTCTGGTCCAGGAGCCTTTCTGGGTGGAGTTTGCATGTTCTCTCCGTGCATGCGTGGGTTTTCTCCGGGTACTCCGGTTTCCTTCCACAGACCAAAAACATGCATGTTAGACTGATTAGTAACTCTAAATTGTCCCTAGGTGTGAGTGAGAGAGTGAATAGTTGTTTGTCTTGTTTGTCTCTATGCGTCCCTGTGATGGACTTGCGACCTGTCCAGGGTGTACCCCGCCCCTCGCACAGTGATTGCTGGACATGGGCACCAGCGACCCCCGTGACCCAAAATGGAAGAAGCAGGTAAAAAGATAATGGATGGATGGATGGATGTTTTATTCATGGCACATGTTCAGACACGTTATCATCCACCACACAGTGAGGTGAAAGGTGGGCGATAATATTTGTGTGTGTGTGTTTGCTTGCCTGTCTCTTAGCAAAATATCTTCTAATAGCGGACAGATTTTAATGAAACTTTCTAAATGTTGAAATATTCTAATTTAATCATTGCACCTACATCTACAACTAATAACCTTTTGGTGTCAATCCAAATCAAGATGGCTGCCATAGCTAACTGACCTGAGTAAGCGCAACAGTGGCTATAACTGAGTTATTGTGCAAACATTTAGCTAATAATTTCTGTGTGGTAGTAGATGTGTACAAGTTAATCCCCAACACGTACTTCAAGAGCTAACAGATGGCACATCTTTGTTCAAAACTTCAGCATGCAAGGAAACAGATAATTAATGTACAGTTCTTTAAAACATCTACTCCCATGTTTTGTATTGTTTTTCCACCATTATAGTAGTGTTTGCATAAGCCACTTTATTCAGTTCAGATGAGCAAAGATTGACCTAAAATGCCCTCTTACACAGATACAGCCTCACTCTGTATCAAAATGTCACACCACTGTGTGCTGCTTGTCTGTGTTGTGCAGGCAAAAAGAGCAGGTCAGGACACTGTCAGTCTGGAACAGTGTTGTGGGGACTGTAGGGTGTCTGCCGGGCCTGACAGAGATACTTACATAACAAGAATTGGGGTTAGCAGGAGGGAACCTGCAGAATATGAGCAACAATGCTACAAATGTACTAAACAAGCTGAGCAACATGCTAGGCTCAGCAGGTGTACTCATGTCCACACAAACACACACGTGTCTTTAGAGGAGACAAGGTTGTTGCAGAAACAACCTTTTTTAGCAACTCCCTGAATGTACCCTCATGTCGTTCCTATATTGGAATCAACTGGACAGATCCAAACATAAGTGCTGTAGCCTTGTAATCCTAAGGTTATGGGTTAGAGCCCAGGCTGTATCAGGAAGGTCATCTGGCATAAAACAATTGCCAAATCTTTTGTGCAAGTTTGCATGATGTGGGAGAAGCTGAAAGAAAAGAACACATAGAGCCATACAAAATAAATCCTACTCAGGGCTATAAAGTCATCCATCCATCCATCCATTCATCATCTTTACCCACTTCTTTCTTTTCGACCCTGGACAGTCTCCAGTCCATCACAGGGCCACATAGAGACAAACAACAATTTACTGTCTCACACACCTAGGGATAATAGTTACCAATCAGACTAACATGCATGTTTTTGGAGGACACCGGAGTAACCAGAGAAAACCCATCCATGCACAGAGAGAACATGCAAACTTCACCCAGAATGGCCTCTGACCGGGATTTGAACCGAGGCAACCTCCTCACTGAGAGGTGGCAGCTCTACCAACTGCACCACAGTGCTCCCCCTATAAAGTCAGTTTAAAAAAAAAAAAAACATTTTGCTGAACATTTTCAAAGAAGTGGTTTTACTAGAGTTTAAACTGAAGTGTACCACAAACCCACCCACAGACCAGTATGATACTTGCGGTTTGACTCCCATCACCCTCCAGAGCACAAGTTAGGAGTCATCAGGACTCTGTACCACAGAGCAGACATTGTCCCCACTAACTCAGGAGCCAAGGAGAAGGAGAAATCCCACACAAGACAGACCCTGGACCAATGTGGATATCCTAACTGGACCTTCCTGCAAGCAGAGAAGAAACCCAAACAGGACACCAGCCAGCCATCAGGTGAAAAAGAGGAACCCAGGCCAGTGGTCATCGCGTATGTTGCGGGAGTTTCGGAGAAACTGAGATTTATTTTCTAAACACAACGTCCCAGTGGCTTTTAAACCCCAAAATACATTACGGCAAAGACTGGTTCATCCCAAAGATCCAGTCCCCCGGCACAAACAGAGTAATGTTGTGTATGCTGTTCAGTGTCAGGAGGGCTGTGATCCCTCGGGGAAACAAAACAGCCACTGGCCAAAAGGATGGCCCAGCACAGAAGATCAACATCATCAGGCCAGGACTCTGTGGTCTACACTCATCTCCAGGCCAGCGGTCACTCTTTCAGGGCTGAAGATATTCATATCCTGGATTGAGAGGAACGATGGTTTGAGAGAGGAGTAAAGGAGGCCATCTTTGTGAAAAGAACTCATCCATCATTAAACAGGGGCTTGCAGAGGCTTCCGTATCCAACTAAGGGTTACCATCTTACAATGCTGTTATTTCTAGTATCACTCAGCCCTCTGTGAATAGCAAGTGGCCAATAGGGCACTTGCTTTTCACAGAGGTCTGAGTTTTTCCTTTCTTCTTCTGTTTCTCTCCCCGACATGCACACAACCTGGTCAGCAATATGTTTCTGCGGCTGCCAGCCATGCTTGGAGCAAGTGTGATGGAGCTCATCAAATATTTATGGGATGATATCTTTAGAAGCGCTCTTGCTTGTCTCAGCAAGCCTCAGTTTTATCTTTTTCTTCATTTTTCCACTCACCACCACCCCTTTATAGTATTCTGTTTTCTCTGAGTTGTCCTTGAGTCTTTACTTTTAGTCCATCTGTTTTCAGCCTCTGTTTGATCTGGTTTATACAGCAAATGTTTTTGATTGTTTTAACCTGCTTTACGTACATGTTGCACAATATTTAACCGTTTCTGACTCTTACAACTCTCTTGACATGTGACACAGCAAACTGCCAGATTTAGCTAGCTGATTTTATTAAGTGCAACAATAACTAGTTTCAGTATTTCAGCACTAGTAATTCAGGTCTTTATAATCACATGCAGTCATTCATGATCATTCTTCGTCTCCCAACATCTTCACAAAATCCTATTACAATCGTTTGCTTCATCCTGAGTGACAACTTCTCATTTCTCTTTGCATTAGTTGGAGTTTAATTTGACTCTGAAGCAGCAGAGGAAGAGACGTGTCTCTGTGGAGTGGCAGCAAATCATTTATTAAAGCTTATTATTATTATTATTTGAATAAAAAGGTGTATTTCCTTTACTTCTTGGTGTTGTTTAAATGTAGCAAACATTCAATTTAGAATTTAAACTGTGTTTCAGGTCACATCTTCCAAACTTAAACCAGCTATAGCAATAGTAGTTTTATAGTTCCTCCATTTTTCTTTTCCATAAGCTAATGTGACAAAGTTATTTACATTTTAGGAGACAAAAATATAAATAACTAGATATAAGAACAGTTTTTTTTAATAGTTATGTCACTGGAATATATTTTTTATCTTACAATCCTACAAAATACTTCTTCACATTTCCAGTATTTTCCATAACTTTCTAGGCTCATGAAATTTCAGTCTTTTCATTACGGTCTTGAAAGTTCAGTCAAAAACTTTGACTTTGAACTCAGCAGCTTCCCTAATTAATAACTAATGAAGAAAATCCACCTCAGATCTTGCATTTAAATTGTATTTTAAAAGATGGTTCATATATTGTGAAGTGGGGGTCTATTGAAAGGTTACGGACGGTTTATATCTTACCTGTTGCAGATTGACCTCAGGTTGGAGAAACACAGTTTAATTCTGACCAGAATGACGAGCTAATGGCTAGTCTGAGTGGAGCCAAGACCAAAGTGAATTTCTGCTGTCTTAAAGTAAATGTCATGGCTCTTCATAAAAACACTATTTTATAAACATTTAAACGGCCATCAGTTTCATTATTATAGACATTCCAGCAGAATTAGAAATGCTTGTTTGTTGATGACGAGTTTCTTCTAAGATTAAGAGTTTGATGAGTTGTGGCCACGGTGGAAGGTAAGGCCAGGACTAAAATGTTGGTGTGTTTGTTTTTGTTACAGACTTCTGTCAAGTGGAGTTGCGTCTGCTGGCTCACTTCTCCTCTGATCCAGAGCTGCTCCGCATTTTTACCAATCCACAGGCTGACGTCTTCACCATGCTGGCCTCTCAGTGGTAGGTCCCCCCCACCCCACGCCCACACATACACCTTCTGCCAAGGTGACTTGATTCTCTACAGGGTGTCTCCTTCCCTCTTTGTTTCTTTCTCTCAAAACTGCAAGCTCCTTCACTTTCCAGTAATCTTGTTGCTATGACTACCATGTCTGCTGACTCATGATGCCCAGGACACCACTGAGATGGTCTCCCTGGTTATTACATTGTTTTGAGTTTTTTTTTTGTTTTTTTGGTTATGTGTATTTCCCCTCCTGCTTTCTACCACATGCATCATATTTATACACCAGTGGTTGTTTCATCCTG
Organism: Nematolebias whitei; assembly: GCF_014905685.2. Classification (NCBI taxonomy): domain Eukaryota; kingdom Metazoa; phylum Chordata; class Actinopteri; order Cyprinodontiformes; family Rivulidae; genus Nematolebias; species Nematolebias whitei. Next base: position 22,825,578 of record NC_056498.1, on the reverse strand, counting down.
CTGGTGATAAATATTTTCTTTCTTTGCATCCAGTTAGGCAGATTAGCACTTTAACAGCCCTAGTCGGTCTGTACACTGACTCTGCCATGATCTTCTTTTCACCTTTAAATTAATTATCTTATGACTTTGCAGCTCTGCTGTAGATAACCCATCTTCACCTGGGGGTGGAAGGGTTAAATGCAGAGCCAATTTCGCCATTGTATTGGAACATACAATGATAACAACTAGGCCTGTCGCGATAAAAAATAAATCATTTAATCGCATGAAAAATGAAAATTATCTACCTCATTTTCATTTATCGGCTTTATTGTTTCTTCATATCTCTCTCTTGCTACTGAAGACACTGGATGACAAAAAGCTCAACTCCGGTGCTCTTCACTGACCCCCCACCCCTTTTCTTTTTTTACATCTGTTTTAATAGTCCAAAATCATGTTTTTGGATCATTAAAAGCAGCTAAAGCTGAGAAGCTAAGCTACAAGCTAAGCTAACAGGCCGACCTCGGGAAAAAAACCTCCGTCTTGTCAAAGCTCTAAAATTCACAGTTGAAACCTGTGCCTTTGTGTAAAAACTTGTTTTCTCTGCTAAAAGAAGCTGAGAGCTTGTTTACTGATTTTTTTATTCAATGCTTTGTGTGAAAAATGCCATGCTAAAGAGCTCAAACCACACCAAGTGTGCACCATTTTGAGAACCAAAAACGGGAACGAGAGACAGCCCATGTCATGTCAAGGGGCCTCCCTCCCATTTTTCTTAAAGAGACAACGCTGCTCACTATCCATCTTTCGTTTCAAACAGTCTTATACTGCCATCCAGTGGTCATAAAAGATAATACACACAAAAATTAACCATCATTTCTTCTTAAATTTGACAATTACTAATTATTGTCAAATTTCAAACAATATTATCGTTTATCGCAATAATTTCTGAGACAATTAATCACCCATAAAAATTTGTTATCGTGACAGGCCTAATGACAACAAATAACACATTATTATTATTATTATTAATGACTTATTTTGGACATCTTGTTTCCTTATTCTGCAGTCTACTACTTCTGCTCTTCTTTGCACTTCTTCTATATTTGCTTTTTGTTGTTGTTGATGTTGTTTTTGTCTTACCATTTTCACAGTTTCTACACCTTGTCAATTTCAATATTTCCAACTTTTCCAGGCTCTAATTTCATAAATTTTTCATTTTATATTTGGGCCACTTTTGATAAATACATTTCCATTGTAAATTTGGTCTTAAGATCATGAAGTAAAAACAAAAACAAAGAATAATACTATATGTACTATAGTAGTAAAATTAAGTCCCAGGACATGACACTGGAGAGACTCTGTCTCTCAGATGGCCTGGGAACGCCTTGGAGTCCTCCCAGAAGAGCTGGAAGAGGTGGCTGTGGAATGAGATGGATGGATGGATGGATGGATGGATGGATGGATGGATGGATGGATGGATGGATGGATGGATGGATGGATGGATGGATGGATGGATGTATGGAT
>NC_056498.1:22772165-22823978 GCF_014905685.2 Nematolebias whitei | reverse complement strand
ATGGATGGATGGATGGATGGATGGATGGATGGATGGATGGATTGATTTAATTTGAAAAGGAAAAGAAAAAATGATGCACAAGTTTGCACCCGAGTTTTTCAGTCAATAAGCAAAAGTTCATGATGCTGATGGCTAAGATGTCAAATTTAAGTTTTGATACAGTAGAACTAAAAGGATTTATTTTAAATATTTTTAAACTATTTATTTAAAGTGAAATTTCACATGTTTTGTGTTTTTAAGAAGGCATAGTAGAAACCCTGAATCTGTCCATTCTTGTCTTGAAAATCTTTTACAGCCTTTCTTGTTCTTTGTTTCCTGACATCGTTTTCACACAAATGTTCTGAAATCCATTACAGTTTGCACGTTTCTTTCCACAACTGATGTTTATGGTCATTCTTACACTCGGTGGGACACCTTTTAACAAAACGTTGCAGAAGAAGAAATATATTAGTCTAGAGCACAGAGAGTTTAAATTTGTTATTGCATTAAAACATCTATTTATCTCTCTTTTTTCTTTGTTCTTTCAAATTAAGCAAATTGAGATTATAAACAAGCATACATCTGCAAAAAGAGAGTTTTAAAGCTATAAAGCTCTCCCCAAAGTGGCGTGTCTTGTTCCTGCAGACATGCAAGTTCTTGAAGAACTCCCTGAGTTAATGCCCAGCAGGGGGCAATGGACATCAAGTATGATTTGTTTCAACTGCTTGATGCTCAGTGGTTTGAAGGTATCCAGTCACTCACATTAACCCACAGTTAAACACAGGAATATGTGTGGAGACCAGCAGAGAGGCATTTCCATTTAGTTAGAGATTTAACTTGTAATTTTAGTGTTGGGGGCAACGTTCCTGTCAACACTGAACAGCAGCGGCAGCTTCCCATAAGCCCCTCAAGAAACTCCACTTTGCAGACTTGTCATCCCATCTTGTCTGATCCACCGTGCTACGGCTGTCTGCAAGTCACATTTCATAACCGTCAGCATCAGTCCTCTCCCTCTTCTCTCTTGTTTTATTTGTTTTCTTCTTCTTCTGCCTGTTTATGTCCCAATAGGTATTATAGTTTGTTTTTTTATAGATTTTCTCTAATTCTAAACTAGATATTTTTACATTATACTTCATACTTTTATACACAGAGTACTGTATTTATTAGCATGTTTTATTCCAAAATTTTTCTTATTCAGTCAATTGAGTCATGCTTTAAAGTAGATGTGGGCAACATTTTTTCCAAAGGGCCACACCAAGGCATTTAAAGCAATCAAAGAGCCGCATAAAGATTTGGAAAATTAGATGTTCTTTATGAAAGATAATCTAGAAGACTTTTTTTAGGCTTGTACTTATTGTAGTATGCTTTATAAAATATGGCTTCCCATATCTTTTAGGAATATAAGACATATTTTGTAAACTGGGTCTTGTGACAATATATTATACATGTTAGCTTAACATCTTATATACGTTAGCGTAACATGTTATACACATTAGCTTAACATGTTATACATGTTAACCTAACATGTTATACATGTTAGCTTAACATGTTATATGCATTATCTTAATATGTTATACACTTAGCTTAACATCTTATACATGTTAGCATAACATGTTGTACATGTTAACTTAACATGTTATACACGTTAATTTAACATGTTATATGCATTAGTAGAACATGTTATACATGTTAGTTTAACATGTTATACATGTTAGCTTACCCTGTTATACATGTTCACTTAACATGTTATACGCGTTAGCGTAACATGTTCTACACGTTAGCTGAACATGTTATACATGCCAGTGGAAAAATGCAAAACAAACTTATATGTTTGCGTTTCTAAGTCTTTAAGGTTCTGTCTAGTTATGGAAACACGATGACTTAAAAAATGGTTTTAAAAAAGTTTTGCGTAAGATGTTTAATTTAAATTTCCTTAAATCTTGTTGATAAATTGCAGGTTTTTTTAACAATCTTTTTTTGAAAAAAATAAATAAATACATTTTTTAAACTAAGGATATTGGGGCCTGATGGAGATTGTCCAAGGGCCACTTTTGGTCCAAGGGCCTTAAGTTGTCCACGTCTGCTTTAAAGTCTTAGCTCTTCGTGGTTGTATAAATCATTACCTTAAATGTTTTGTTGTTGTTGCTGTTCTATGTCAGTAATACAAATTATAATATAAATATTCAGATTGTACCAGAGACTTTAGTAACATGATGCATTTATATTTAAGAATAATATAATCCCCGTTATTGGAAGGGTGAGGTAGTTCAACTGATTGGGTAGGTGCTACATAGATGGGGGTTTCTATGTCATAAATACAGTGGGCCCAGGTTTCAGTCCTGACACAATGGTGCATGTGGTCCTCCAATGAGCCCACCAAAAAAAAGAAAGAAAAAAAACCATGAAACTCTACATTGAGTTGTGCCATATACTTATCCAGATGACAGTTTGTCAAGGCCTGACTTTACAATCACACTTTTGAAGCTGTGAAGGTGGACAAGATCCTGCATGTAAAATTCTTCTCTTGTAAAGACTCTTGTCTCTTGTCTGTTGGGCATGTCTCTCAGGAAAGGGATGAGTGTGGACGCTGTGACCTCTGAAGACAGGGAACATGCCAAACGAATCGTGTACTCTGTGGTATACGGTGCAGGTGAGTATAAAACCAACATTGTATGTTATAGAAAAGTGGAAACTTTAACCAGGTTGATGATCATATTAATTCAGTTGAATAATAAACAGGCAGCACAGTGGCGTGGTGGTTAAAGCTGTCACCTCACAGCAAGAATTTTGCAGCTTCAAAACTGTATTTTCTGTGTAGAGTTTGCATATTCTTCCCGTGCACGCATGGCACCGTATTTTCCGGCATACAAGTCGCAGTTTTTTGCATAGATTTGTCAGTCCTGCAACTTAGACGCCGAAGCGACTTATATACGTTTTTTTTTTTCCATATCCATAATGCAATTTTTGACTGCCGCTTTAAATTTCTAAAAATTGCAACTGCGAGTCCTCCTGTGCACGCTCGCTTCACTCAGCTGGTGCAGGTGGAGGAACGCTGGAGAGCTAGCGGCTCTGACTGCGATGGATGGATGGCACAGCTCCGCCCAGGCAAAATAAAGCCATCTTGACCATTAAATAAATGTATAATAAACACAACGGGTCAACAGTGACGCATAATAAATGCGACTTATACGCCGAAGTGACTTATATGTTTTTTTTCGTCTTCATGATGCTTGTTTTGACTGATGCGACTTATACTCGGGAGCGACTTATACGCTGGGAAAAGCGGTACTCCAGTTTCCAGTCACAGCCGAAAAACATGAGTTAGGTTGATTGGTGTGAGTGAGAGAGTGAATGGTTGTTTGTCAATCTAATCCTGTGGACTTGTGGATCTGTCAAGGGTGTACTCACCTAACTTCTCACCTAATAACTGCTAGATAGATTGGCACCAACGCCCACAACCCTCAATAGAAAAAGTGGGTAAAATGTTTCTCTTTTACATAAATGTAATTTTGTTTTATAGTGTTGAATACATTTTTGATTCTTCTCTGTGTACAGTAATAAGGATAAGTTATCAGGAGTAGAGAAAAAGGTGTAAATTGAAAGATATAACTGTTTACATAGCCATGTGACCCCATACCCCATGACTCAATACAAGCCACGGGACTATTGTGCACACTGCTGTTTTTGTCAACATGTCAGTTGATGGTTGGTAAAACTCATTGCAGAGTTTGAGTCAGTGTGTCAATATATGGTGTGCTTTGTGTTAGTTTTTGTATTCTTTGATTCATGTTGTTGATGAGAATCATGGCTGCTTTCTGAGATCTGGATATTTTGGCTGAGTTCGCCAAAAACACTTGTCTCTTTTGGCTTTTAGTAATAAATGTACTTATTTTCTTGTAAAACGTTTATTCAACCTTCATTTCCAGAATAATGGGCAAGTATTGTTAAGTACTTCAGTACTAAGAGTTGCTTTAACGCCATTTTATCCCATTTTTTTATTTTATTCTATGTTCAAGTTCAAGTAGGTTTCATTGCCATTCACATCACGTGGTACATGTGGTTGAACGAAATTGTGTACACAGGGTCCCAGTTACATTCAACAATAGCAAAAATATAAAGTGTAAAAAGAAACAGTAAATCAGGATCTAAGATATAAACTAAGAATATGCTAAACCCTACTAGTGCAAAACAATATGCCGAACAACAGCAGCACGAACATGAGTCTGTGTGAGCAGATGAGTGAATACAGCAGCATGAAATAATCAGCAGCATGGATAATCAGCAGCTCATCACTAATCAAAGTGGCATTTTGGGGGAGGTAAGCAAAGCCAAATGATCCAGATTATTTTTAAAAATGATGTAATTTCCACCACTAAATCCTGTTTGAGTTTCTTTGGTTTGTGTTTTGAGTAGTTTTGTCTTGTACTAATTTTAGCCATTTGATGTCTTCAGTTGCTTGTATCTCTCCACACATCTGTTTTTCATTTGTAATCCACATACAGTACCTGTTTTCCCTCAGTAATAATATTCCCCAGTTTTTAAACTTCCTTGTTTTCTTAAAGCATTGCCTCTGCTTACCTCAGTTCATGTCTTGGGTTTTCTTGCCCATCAGTTTAGTTATTAATGTTGTTTAGAGTCCTGTTGGCTTTGGGGTTCTTTCATCCAACATGTGGCACAGTGTCTTTACTTCATGTGCTACTTAGGCCTGTCGTGATAAATAATAAAGCAATTAATTGCATGATAAATTAAAATTATTGACCTCATTTTCATTTATCACCTTTATCGTTTCTTCATGTCTCACTTTTTCTACTGAAGACACTGGACGACAAAAGACTCAACTCTGGTACTCTTCACTGACCCCTCCCTTTCTCTTTTCTCTTTAAAATCTGTTTTAACCATCCAAAATCACGGTTTTGGATAATTAAAAGCAGCTAAGCTGAGAAGCTAAGCTACGAGCTGAGCTAACAGGCCAACCTCGGGAAAAAGCCTCCGTCTTGTCAAAGCTCCAAAATTCACAGTTGAAACCTGTGCCTTTGTCTATAAAGTTGTTTTTTCTCTGCCAAAAGAAGCTGAAAACTTGTTTACTGATTTTTTTTATTAAAAGCTTTGTGTGAAAAATGCTTTGCTCAAACCACACCGAGCATCCGCCATTTTGAGAACCAACAAAAAGGAAAGAGAGACAGCCCATGTCACATCAAGGGGCCTCCTTCCCATTTTTCTTAAAGAGACACGCTGCTTGCTCCCTCACTATCCATCCTTCGTTTCAAACAGTCTTGTACTGCCATCCAGTGGTCAACAAAAGGTACTACACACAAAATTAAAAAAACATTTCTTCTTAAATTTGAAAATTACAAATTATTGTCAAATTTCAAACAATATTATCGTTTATTGCAATATTTTCTGAGACAATTAATCGCCCAGCAAAATTTGTTATCATGACAGGCCCAGCGCTACTACGTACTAAACAATCCTTGTTGTGCTACCTTTCATACATAAAACAAGAGCATGTTTTAAGATACTTGTATTTTCTTTTAATATTCTGGGACTTCAGAAAATTTCTTTTTTACAGATTGTACTGCATCCAGTAATTTTACACATCTTTGACTTATCATATCCCACCAAGTCCTGCAGTGAAACGACTTCTTCACCAACAAGATGCCAACTTTTCACCTTTTTTTTTAACTTTTTTATTTTATGCATATTATCTCTAAAGACTACAATCAGGCAAAATAAAAATTGTAACAACTTCTGAGCCTCTTGTCTAATCTGCTGCAAGACTCCAGCACTCATTCAAAACTAAACTACACAGACCACTCTTTTAGACGTCTGCTGTTATTGCTACAGGGCTTTTTGCTTGCATTAAATAACTTTTTTTTTTCCCAAAATGCATATCAATAAAGGGGCATTTGTAGAAAAACAGAAATAATAATTTGAACAGGTTTGCTCCTTTAAAGACAATAGAAAAGGTTTTTATTTGTCCCAACACCACATGTAGTGTTTGTGCTACACTTACAAGTAATCACAGAAAGCTGTTTATCAATTTTAAACATTTTAGTCTGTGGGTAAATTGGGCAAAATAAACTATATACACTTATTTTCTTATGTAAAGCATAACTTTTTGTATGTAAATTAAAAACATACAACAAAGCCAAACTAAGAGGCACAGAGAGGGGGGTGATGTAGGGGAGAAGGGGAAGAAACTCGTTAGTTGGGCAGGGAGAAAAATGAGGTGAGGAATTCAAGGAGATCCTGATCTGCTTAGACAGACAGTGTTTTATGAAAGGGATGCGTTGCTATGGTTACTGGACACAGAGGGCGGGTCTCTCGATGAGACAATCAGGCCAGGGAGGAGGGGCACAGCAGCGCTAAGGACTTGTGCACATACATATGTTCACAAATAGGTCAAGAAATAACAGAGCTGGGCATGGTGCTAGGACAAAAAGAGGGATAAGGAAGGTTAAACAGAGACAATAGCTGATTAGAAAGTACTTAAAAGTGCCTATCTACAGACGTTTTGCAACTTTATTTTTTTACATTTCAAATGTGTAATGAAGAGGATACATACTGTATAGAAAAGGAAATCAAACTGCAGCAGAGGATTTAAAAGAAGGAAGAGAAAAGAAAAAGTAGCAGCAGTGGAAAAGGCGTGAGGGGCAAACTGAAAGCACAAACTGATTGACGGCGGTCTGCTAGAAACAGCTCCCAGAGCATCAGCAGCAAAGGTTAAAGTTCACCCCATGAGCTGACCTCATTCAGCAGGAATGTGGGGCTTCATGTAAACACAACACTTTCAAAGCCACGGCTCACGTTTACGTCTACACAGCAGCCTTGAGACATTTAGATTGTTCTCACTTCGTGTCTCCATCTCAGACTTTGTAGATTGTAGTTCAACAAATACTTTATCCAACCACTACCAGACACATTTGTACAATTTTCCCTTAGAAGTGTCAAAAAAATTAATAGTGTAAACGCTTATGAATTATTCACACTATTGTGATCCATTTTTCTTCCGTACATTTTTCTGCATCTTTCGCGTTCCACAGTTTTTGTGCTATTTCAACAAATCATATCAAAACATTCAGCTCGTTCAGGATTAAGTGTAGAACCACTAGACTGAGGAACAGCTTCTACCCTGAGGCTGTTAGACTCATGAATCTCTAACTAGAATAATCACTGTGAAAAACCATATCATGTTGCTGCTGATCTGTTTCATGTTGCTGCTGATCTGTTTCAATGTTGATGTGTTCATGCATGCACATCTGCTCACAGACTCATGTTCATGTTTGTGCTGATGTTCAATGTTTTATGTTATGAGTGCTTAGTGTATATTTAGTTGATGTTTTTCTTATTTCATACCTTAGATGTTATTACTGTTTTTCTTATACATTTTATTGTTGGATGTAACTGGGACCCCGTGTACATAATTTCGCTCCACCACATGTACCACATGTGGTGCAAATGACAATAAAGAAACTCTGACTCTGACTCTGACTCTGATAATCCTGCTATAACTTTTGGTATTGGTGCAACTTTAGCTTTTTGAAATATTTTGCCTTTTCTGACTTTTTTTCTTATCAAAAATTAATTTAGCTCATCTTACATCCATCACATCTTTAGACCTGTTTACAACCTTTTACTGCTCCTTTCACATTTGTTTTGCTTCAGCTTTTTTCAGCTTCCTTGTGCAATTATAAACATTTTTCAGCTATTTTCAGCTAATTTCAGCTGGGTTTTTTTTTATTTTTATCTGTTTTGTGATCTATACAGACTCTTTCTGCTAACTAGAAGATTTTTGTGATTCTTCTAACTTATATCTGTAAATTTCAGCTTGTTATGCTCCTTTCATCTTGTTTATGCAAGTTTCAGCTCTTTCTTCTATTTCATCTCCTATTTAGCTGTTTTTATGGTAATTTTAGCCTTTTCAGCCAATTCCACATTTTTTTGCAATAATTTCTACTTTTTTCAACCTAATTCAGCAATTCTCTCCACTTCCTGATAATTTAAGCTTCTTTCTACCTTTTCAGCTACTTTTCAGCTTTTTACTAAATTCAGCTTTTTTCAGATAATTTCCTTTTTTATGCTCATTTCTGCTTCTTTAAGTCTAACTGGGCAAAACTGTTCTCTCTCCATTTCCTTCTGCTAATTTAAGCTTGTTCTACCTTTTCCGTTACTTTTATTTTATTTTATTTATTTATTTTTTTTAGCATTTTTGTAGCTAACATCAGCGGTTTTCAGATAAATTAATGTTTTTCATGGTATTTTTTGCTAATTTCAGTCTAATTAACTTCTTTCTGCAAATTTCAGCTTGTTATGCTCTTTTCAGATAATTTCTGCTAGTTTCAGCTTGTTCCACTATTGTAGCTACTATTTAGCTGTTTTATGCTAAATTTAGCTTTTTCAACTAATTCCACATTTTTCAGCTCATTTCAGCTCCTTCCACTTCTAATTTCAGCTTTTTAGCTATTTTCCTATTTTTTGTGCTGATTTTTGCTTATTTAATCCCAATTCAGCAAATGTGTTCTTTCTGCTTTCTTCTGCCAGTATTGGTCTTCTATTTCAGCTACATTTCAGCATGTTTTTAACTAATTTCAGCTGGTTATAGCAAATTCTTCAGCAATGAGCATTCACATGGCATTTTCACAGGAAATGCAATTTCTCTAGTTCAGTTTTCTTTTGCTGCTTTAACTCTGCAACTTACTTAAAATAAAAGTTTCTTGGAAGTGTCTGAAGGCGTTTTCACATTTTATTTGCCTTGATACAAAAACAGAATACAGCTCAAATTTTATTTTATTTTGCCTAAAATGTGATAAATAATGATTTACTCTGTGTCAAAGTAACTCTATAAACATATTTCTTCATTTAGTTCACCTAAATATAATAGCCAGCTCTTCATTAGATACAGTGTATTTTCCAGAAATACTTTAGGATGTATCCAATAATTCTCAGTTGGATCATTTACCATACCATACCATACCACTTTATTTATAAAGCACTTAAAACAATAACAAGGCCAACCAAAGTGCTGTATAGACAAAACAACAGGTAACACACAAAGCAAAATACAAAATGAGGTAAATCAGAATATAGACAAAAAACGATGCAGATAATGACGACAAACCAGTGTGGAGCATACAGGATCAAAACACAGATCATCTTGTGTTAAAAGCTATTGAATAATAGTGAGTTTTTAAACGGGACTTGAAAACCGAGAGGGAGGGGGCCTGTCTGACGAGCAGAGGTAACTCGTTCCAGAGTCTTGGTCCTGCTACAGAGAAGGCCCTGTCACCTCTGCGCTTAAGACGAGTTCCTGGAACTGTGAGGAGCAACTGGTCAGCTGACCTCAGGGAATGTGGTGGGACATACGGTTGTAGCAGATCAGAGAGATGGGGGGGCGACACTGTTCATTGATTTGTAGACATACATGAGTATTTTGAACTGGATTTGAAAGTGAACCGGTAACAAGTGCAGTGAGGCCAAAACTGGTGTAATGTGCTCTCTTTTGCCTGTACTGGTTAAAAATCGGGCTGCTGCATTCTGGACCAGTTATAGTCGTGCAATGGAGGTCTGACTGATACCAAACAGGAGCAGTTTATTTTTTATAGAGACATTTTGCCCTCTATCCAGAGGGCTTCATCAGTCAGAGGAGTTCCATTAAACTGTTTCCCCACCAAGCGTGGCTACCTGCCTGGGAGGAGTCGAAGAGGGACAGGATGGCCCCCAGAAACCATCTTAGCTCCAGCAAACTGGTTGGTCCACTTAAAGAGTTTACTGCTTGGTGGGGAAACAGTTTACTAGAACTCCTCTGACTGATGCCGCCCTCCGGATAGAGGGCAAAACGTCTCTATAAAAAAGAAACTGTCCAAATGACCCGACTGAGAATTATTGGATTTGGTACCTAGATGATTGAGCATGAACTTTGTTTACTTTAGGATGTAAATGAAACCCCACAAAGATGTCCTAATGCAGAGAAAGGTAGACTACAATTAAAATCAGAATTGGTTACTGAAAAGTTAAAAAAAGATATTTAATTGTGTATAAAATTGGCTCATAAAGTGACAAAGCAGCACAAATGAAGGATTACAAATTTACGAAGCAAAATCACCACAGATGGACAAGTCTATCAAATTAATAAAGAAATTGGTGAAAATAAAAACAAAGCCAGAATGGATAGCATGAAAAGATGAATGGTTCCATAAACAACCATCTGATTTTCTGCTGTGTCTAATACCTAATGTCTGTCCATCCGTTCATATCTTTGTCTTCTTTCACTTATCTGTGGTCACTAAGATAATACTCATGCTCATGCTGGGGGATCCTGAGGCAAATAGGATGTATAATTTATCCAATGAGTTCTGGGTCTTTTCTAGATTTTATTTCCACTGGGACATGTCCAGAAATCCTCCAGAGGGAGGTGTTCAAGAGGCATTCTGGTCAGAGGTTCAAGCCAACTCAATTCATTCTTTTCGATGCAACAGAGCAGCAGCTTTAATAAAGTTCCTTCTCACCCTGTCTGACCCTTCCCACCTTATAGAGGAAGCTTATTTCATCTATTTGTGCTTAACTTTTAATTATTTCTCTCACAATCTATAGATCATATTTGTATAGAATTAAACCCTAGAAAAAAATGGACAAAGAAATTGTGAATTTTATCTTTTGGCTCATTTTTACTGGAATACTGTAGTCCCTTGATTATCGTGAGGGTTACGTTCCAGACACCACTGCAATAGGTGAAAAACTGTGAAGTAGGAAAGCTAGATTTATTTTAGCATTTTATATTTTTCAAGGCTTTATAAACCCTTCCCACACTCTTGCAATGTTTTCAGCGCTTAAACCTATGTCATTTTAACAACATACGCATATGTACTGTACAATACTGCTAAATTTTACTCACCAGCTCTGCAGAACAGCAGCTCAGTTCCTGTTCTGCAGACCTACCCTGCAGCAACAAAGCCCAACGCCCCGTCCAGGTTGATGTGCACGTGGATAATTGAGCTTCAGGATTATTTGTGACTTTCCTGCCAGTTCTATGATCTTAACAGATAAATCGTTACTTCTGACTTTGCGTTGCAAAACTTTCCCTCCATTTTGTCAGAAAGCAGTGTCTGGAAGCACTGTTGGCTTCTAGGTAGTGTAGTTCTTTTGACTGGCTAAACAGTGTAGGCTTGTTGAAAGAAAGCTACAAAATGGCGGCACCTGTCTGACGTACTATTTTTTAACTTTTTATCCCGTACACCATCATCCCGTACGTCATCATCACCACTACTTACTGTAAATGAATAGCCCTTTGGGGACGTAAATAAAGCAAAGTGAAGTGAAGTACCATCCGAATCACGTGGTGTAGAAATTGTCAATCGTTGAAAAATCGCAAAAGAGTGAGTCCGCAAAAGTTGAACTGTGAATTAGCGAGGGACTACTGTACTTCAAAGTAACACTCATCACTGCCAATAAACACTAATACATGAATCAATATTTTATTTAATATTGCCATCACTTGTGAACAAAGCTCCTACAAGCTTGAACTTCCCTGCTTCAGGCAAAGCCTCGGTCCGGGCTTGGAGGAAGGAAACCTTCCTTCTTTTTTGAATTAAGATCTGTGGCCTCAGACTCGGAGAGCCGACTCTCAGCTATTGCTTTGATTAAACAAGGACAAAATAGGTTTGGAAAAACATTTCCAGAACCCCATACTTATACTGGACCTCCCCACACACCCTTGGGGGACACAAATGTAAGCCTTTTTCATGTCCACTAATACTATATATAGTGCGTAATGTATGTAAATTAAAAACAAGTTTTAATGTATTGCAAGGATAATAGACAAAGTTCTTCAGTGTAAAGTTTTGGGGGATCCACGGGTTCTATACCTTGGTCTGATTCCAGAAGGTTTGATTGAAAAAGCGGACATTTATATCTTTAAAGATAATGATGGTGGCTGTGAAGAAAACTATCACAAAAAATTGGCTGAAAAGAGACTTGCCAAAAGTAAAACAATGGATCAAAATAATGGAAAATGGAGAAACTGACTTTCTTACTGCGACTCAAAATAGATGCCTTCAAACGGAACTGATGGAAATGGACACTTTATAAAAACCCCAATGCGACGGACTTAAGTGTACGAGAAATGTCACCCTAAAGTCTGTGTTCTATGATTTGCTTTATTTTTTGGTTTTGTTCTATTTCTGTTAATTTTTCTTGCTGATAAAAAAAGACAAAATAAAGAGTACTAAAAAAATAAAAGTAAGTTTTAATGTATTGCAAGGTTACACACTTAGGTCTTGACATTGTAATGTTTGTCTCATAAATGTATATATTATTCCCTGTAGGTCGTGAACGTTTGTCGGGGATACTGGGGGTGAGCGCTGAGCAGGCGAGTCAATTCCAGAACAGCTTCCTGCAGACCTTCAGAGAAGTCCAGACCTTCATTCAGAGAACCATCCAGCAGAGCCACAAACAAGGTTCGTATGTTTTCACATTGTGTTTCCCTGAATCATATTTACTATGTACATCTGAATGAAAATATGTTGGAGTACATTGGTCCTAGTCAGAACACAGTTTAAAATATTCTGTATATGGGACTAGAGATTAGGATGTATGACCTACTAATCAGCATCAAGTCTCCACAAAAGTCACAGACAACTCCATGTCCACGTGTCTATGGGTGTTTTCACACCAGCCCTGTTTAGTCCGCTTTAATCAAACTCTAGTCCGTGTGCCTAGAAAGTCCGGTTCGTTTGGGGAGGTGTGAATGTGCAATTGAACTCTGATGCGGACCAAAAAAGTGAACACTGGTCTGCCTAAAAACCTAGGTCTCGGTTCGGTTGAAGTGAACTCTAGCATGGCTCAAATGCATATGTGGATGCAAGCAAACCGGAGACCGCTCCAAAAGCAGGAAGTGGACTACAGCTCAGGGCATTCTGGGTAAATACAACCAGATACTGCACCGTCTCAGCCGCCTTGTGTGAAAATCACCATTCTCCAAGGTCTTCTGCCTTGTCTTCCGCCAGTGGTGGAGAAAGTACTCAAACACTGTACTTAAGTAAAAGTACAAATAAACAGAAAAAAATGTACTCTAGTAAAAGTAGAAGTACCACATTAACATTTTTACTTAAGTAAAAGTAAATAAGTACTTGCTTTTAAAATACTTAAAGTATTAAAAGTAAAAGTACTTGCTGAATGTATTACCTAATGTAATGGTATACATATCTTTAAGTCTGCGTACCATATGTATATTTTCTGTAATACATTAATAATGTTGTTCCATTTTAATGAACGATGCTGCAGATAATACATGTTTTTATTGTGTTTATTCTGTGACACAGTTCACACCTGGACTTGTGATTCTGTGCGTCAGAATTTCAGGGATGATCTGCAGAGTTAAATGTCATTAAGCAAAATAAGAAAGAGGATTGATTTTACCTTTGAAAGTTTTTATTTAACACAAATCAAAACCAATGTGTCATTTTCACTGCAGTAAAGCTAAAGTAAGTAAAAGTTGTCTGCCTGAACAAAAGGAGCATTAGAAACAACTGACAAAGGAACAGGCTCTGATCATTTCCACTGATATTTCAACTCCAGTTTATCATCAACTCCAGTTAAAATACTGTCTATTCAACCTTGTAATGGGTCAATAGTGAACAATATTTTAACTTCCTGACACCATTTTCAAAACTTGGACCCGAGTGTCGAGACATTTGGAGACATCGCTTGTCTCCTGTCCTAACATCATGAACTGACACATTTTAATATTGCAGCAAGAATTTCTTGTTCAAGTTCAGAAGAAGTTGGTTTTCAAAGATTTTTGAATCCAGTCTGGCTCTTTTGGGAGAGAGAAGGTGTCCTGCTGTACTGAGCCTTTCAATAATCTTTCAATAAGGCCATTGGTGGAGCATATCTTCTGGCTGACTCTCTTGCGGTGGAATACACTTTGGGTGTGCTAGTGGTGCTGCAGGTGCACCCAGCTCAGTGACATATATATACTAGAATATACGTCATTGGCCCAGCTCTTCTTGAAGGCCGGCCTAACGTTACCTGCCCACTTTGCAGTGATTCAATGGACCAGCTCCCCTCTCACCACTGGTTACTTTCAAAGTAACGAACAAATCAAAAAGCTGCAACATGACTGTAACTTGTAATGCAACGCATTATAGAAATGTAGTGTAGTAGAAAGTACAGATACTTGATGTAAAATGTAGTGAAGTAAAAGTATAAAGTACCCACATTTAACTCTACTTAAGTAAAGTACAGATACACAAAAAATGTACTTAAGTACAGTAACGAAGTATTTGTACTTAGTTACATCCCACCACTGTCTTCCGCTGATGCTGAGTCCAATGTTGAAAAATGTTTGTTTGGCACATGAGCCACAGACAAAACAGAAATCCTAAAACCACTAACATTTGACGCCACTCCATTTTTTTTTTTTTTTTTCCAGAAGAAGTAAGTTGTGCTCAGTGTCTTCTTCAGAGCTTTTCATGCCGTTTCCTTCAGTAGTTCTTGGTGCAGCGCCACCACAGGCAAGGGGGGGGAACAGGTTGGCTCGATTGACTCAGTGCAGTGTGAACGTGAACTGCATCAGCTGAAAATGTAACAAATGTTCCAGTTTTGGTCCCCAATGGAACCGAGTCTACCGGACTATCAGGTGTGAAAACACCCTATGTCTTTGGATCATGACACTTATGACGCAGTAGTATGCACTTTGATTTTTTTTATCCCTAACTCCCTCAGCTCTTTTGATTTTGTGTTTGGCTGAAGAATTAAGCGGATGTGCTTGCCTTGGCAGGAATGAGACAAACTGCCATG
Organism: Nematolebias whitei; assembly: GCF_014905685.2. Lineage (NCBI taxonomy): Eukaryota > Metazoa > Chordata > Actinopteri > Cyprinodontiformes > Rivulidae > Nematolebias > Nematolebias whitei. Next base: position 22,809,203 of record NC_056498.1, on the reverse strand, counting down.
AGTCAATACTTGAAGGTGGTTCATGAGAAGGGATTTGATCAGTTTGGTTTTATGGTTCAGAAGGGACTTTCTATTTATGCTCTTACTGAACTGCTAACACAGCACACTCTAAATTTGCACGTGCTCACACAAAATAGTGTAAAGTCTGCACTTTAACCCTCACTGAAGCAGGTTGTGAGCCAAGTTTAGACAGGACAGTGTTACATCATAAAATAAATCACTCGAGAACTGTTTGAGTTCAAACCTCAGCTTAAAATGCCAAAGACTGAAACAGCTCAGTTAATCAAATATACTCTAAATTGATTTTGGACTTGCTAAGAAAAGTAATAAATGAGTTACATCATCAAACCCAAATGAAAGTGAATGCCAAGCAATTTCAGAAGGAATGCACATCGCCTGTTGCCTTTAGTGCCAGAGTTTTGAACTAAGATGAGAAATGACGAGCTATTGCTGTTTCGGTCAATCAAGTATAATCTCACTCAATAAAGTGATTTGTCTCAAGCAGTTAGTTAATGCTCAGAGATTATGTTGAGGACGACGCTCACTTTTTACAACAACAAATTTGAGCTAAATATTCTGTAAAACTAACTGAACTGAAACCATTTTTGTACTGGCTAATGTCGATTAGCTGCCATCTTGTATTAGGTTGAATCCAAAAGTTAATGAGTTACAGATGTAAATCCAGTTACCTTCTGAAAGTTTTAAATAGATTTGTCCAATTCTTCCTGGGATATTTTGTGAACCGACAGCCAGGATTGGCTCCAGCATGGATGCGCACACATACACAGACAAAAACATCACCTGCCTTTTGGCAGCAAGAGATAATTAGACGTTTGGAAAGAAACAGGTGTGTGACACATTTTTTTAATTTCGTAGGATGTTGCTGCATAAAAAAGCAGTTTGAGTCATTTTGTCCTCAGGGTGCTGGATATTTTTCACACAAGATGCGACCGAAAACGCCTTCACAGACAAGTGCTACATCACCCAGAGCATCCTGCCACTACTGACACACCCCAACCGCCTGCTTGTCGCATCTCGTTTCCCAGGAGGCAGCCTCCTAATCGATGTGCTGTAATAAAATGCTGCAAACACATCAAAGAGGTGACTCCTTCTCAGGGGTGATGGTGACAATGCAAACTCATCATGGTGAATCACCATGATGAGTTTGGTCTCATCAGGAACTATGCCCGACTTATCTGCACCATCATAGTCGCCAAGTCTCCTCCATCCTTCCATATTCTTGTCCACGCGTCTTTTCCTTTTTCTTTCTTTGGTGCAATCCCTTTTTTCATGGCTTTTTGTCAGTCTCCCTTACCCCTCAGCAGAAATATTATATATATATATATATGTTCATCAATTTAACTTTGACTTAAAAAAAAAAAAAAAACCTTTTACACAAATTAACTGGCTGTCTCACCTTGTCAGCTCCTGTGTCTGATACAGCAATATTTTGTAACAGAATGGATGATGACAAGGTGAGCACAAAGGAGAACAGTGCTGGGTCAGCTACTGTTGTATTTACTAAAAATAGATTTTAAAGAGCAATGTAAAGGAAGAGATGGTCTCAGAATAGGGATGTGGCAACAGAAAAAGAAAATAAAGACCAAAAGAATTTCACCTAGGAACACTTATTTTAAGAGTTTACATTGCACTCTGCTTTTAAAATGAGATCAAGTCGTTGGGGCTGTCTTGTTGCTTTTTGTATGATACACATTTTATTCATGCTTTTAAAAAAGTAAGCCATTCAGTTACTTTTAAAAATGCAACAAAAAATATATATATATATATATTTATGCCAACATATATCAGGGGGTGCTTGTAGTTTATTCAAAACTTGCATCTTACTTATTTGACTTACATCAGAATATTTTTCATACATTGATGCTATACATCACTATGTTACAGCTACCCTCATCGCAAACTGTTCCAACATACTCTGCTTATGTTTGGCACAAGTTACACTAACGTTGATCATAAGGTCTGCATAAGTCAAAAAACATTGACTTAAGCTTGTATAAGTTCTGTGTAAGCTAGGGACAAGTGGTGGATGGGTTACTCGTAGGTTATATATTTGTTCAACTCATTACTGACATGATCTGACTGTAGCGTGCTCGAACCCATGTGCAGGAAGGGAAAGAGGCTCCAGTAAACAAGTAAAAACAGTTTATTAATTAAATAAACAAAACAAGATGCTGACGGGGCAGCTAACTTACTTAAAGGAGGATACAGAGGGAGACAGGTCATGAAGCCTTAGGACAAAGACAATCCAGAGACAAAGACATAACACCTAGGAGCTGAATATATACAGACGCTGACAAGGTGAAATGACAAACACCTGCAGTGATTAGGATTAGACACAGATGTGACAGTGCTGGATCACAGGAGGAGAAATGCCGAGGAGTGACAGGCAAACATGAGGAAAAACACAACGTTTGACAAGACCCCAGAAACCCTACAGGGACACCCCCCCCCCCCCCCCCCCCAAGTCATGGCCCCTGAAATCCAAAGGAGAGCACCATCAACTTTTTTTTTTTTGGAGGGGGGGGGGACAAAAGTAGGGCACAAAAGGAACAAACGAAAAACTGACAGGTAGGAACCTGGGAAGACACTAAACACAAAGGGGAATCAGAGATAAGACACTCAGGAGACAGCTTCTGGTTGTTTTGGGCTTTTTGTTTGTTCTCTGGACAGAGGGGAAGAATGTTCAGTCCCAGCAGTCCCTGGCAAGACGCTTCTGATGCTGTCTCTTGTTCAAGAGTGGCTTGACACAAGGAATGTGACAGCTGAACCCCTTGTCTTGCATACTTCTGAGCATGGTGGTTCTTGAAGCACTGACTCCAGCTGCAGTCCATTCTTTGTGAATCTCCTCCATATTTTGGAATGGGTTTTGTTGCACAATCCTCTCCAGGTTGCGATTATCCTTATTGCTTTCATACTTTTTTCGATCACATCTTTTCCTTCCCTTCGCCTCTCTATTAATGTGCTTGGACACAGAGCTCTGTGAACAGTCAGCCTCTTTAGCAAAGACCTTTTGTGTCTTGCCCTCCTTGTGCAAGGTGTCAATGGTCGTCTTTTGGACAACTGTCAAATCAGCAGTCTTCCCCATGATTGTTCAGCCTACATAACTAAACTGCAAGACCATTTAAAGGCCTTTGCAAGGGTTTTGAGTTAATTAGCTGATTAGACTGTGGTACTAGGTTTCTTCAATATTGAACCTTTTCATCCATCCATCCATCCATTATCTTTACCCGCTTATTCCATTTTTGGGTCACGGGGGTCGCTGGTGCCCATGTCCAGCAATCACTGTGCGAGGGGCGGGGTACACCCTGGACGGGTCGCAAGTCCATCACAGGGCCACATAGAGACAAACGAGACAAACAACCATTCACTCTCTCACACACACCTAGGGACAATTTAGAGTTACCAATCAGCCTAACATGCATGTTTTTGGTCTGTGGGAGGAAACCGGAGTACCCGGAGAAAACCCACGCATGCACGGAGAGAACATGCAAACTCCACCCAGAAGGCCCCTGGACCGGGGTTTGAACCAGGGACCTGTTCGCTGAGAGGCAGCAGCTCTACCAGTTGCGCCACCGTGCTGCCTTGAACCTTTTCACAATATTCTAATTTTCTGAGATACTGAATTTGGGGTTTTCATTCGTTGTTGGTTATAATCATCAACATTAAAAGAAATAAACATTTGAAATATATCGGTCTGTGTGTAATGAATGAATATAATATACAAGTTTCACTTTTTGAATGGAATTACTGAAATAAATCAGCTTTTTCATGATATTCTAATTTTATGACCAGCACCTGTATTTTAACTTTTTTTTCTCAATGTGACTTACCCTTTTTTTTTATTCCTTTTTGCTTTGTCATTGAGAGTAAGACCTCAGACCTAAAATGGAAATTCCTTCAGGTCTACCTCACTGAACAAATAAATAAATAAATAATAATTTTGTTCCAAGCTGAGCAGTCCTCAAGTTCAAATCAGCTGACAAACTTTTTATCCAATCCTTAAAACAATGTCAGTCAAGGTTGAATGGGTCTGGTATAAACATAATAATGTAGTTATTAGTTGGGAACACAGTGCTGAGTCCAAAACACATTTTCCCAAAAAGACAAATATCGATATTATTTTGTCTTGCATCATTTTGGATGGTATCATATTGTCCTGTATTGTATTATATTAAATAATATATTGTTGAATCGGTTTTTATATTGCATCACATTTGATCAAACAGTATTATATTGTGTTGCATTGTGTTAAATTGAAAACTTGTATTTACTCAAATGCTTTACCTAATGAAGTCCTTTTTAAAACTAATTTGCTGTTTTCAATTTTGCAGCCTCTCCATGTTTTAATAGGCAGAGCTCAAACAACACAAGCTGTCATTCAATTTATTTTAATAAAACTTGTTTACATCCAACTTCAAAGTATACATTGTTAGATCAACTGAGACTTAAAAACAGGTCAACCGTTTTTAGGAATGCAGTAGTTGTTTTTGTTTTTTTTCCCCACATTCTTTAAATGATTGATCAACAAAAGAACCTGAAAAAGATCTAGTCTTCATAATAACATGGTACAGTGTTGAGGAAACAAAAGAGAGAGAATATGCCTTTTGGGTGTGTAAAAAACACATTCCAGTCTGGTTCAGTGCCATACCTGTGTAAAAACTGAACCGCTGTGTGATGTGTTATCACTGACACAATGCTCATGGCATGGCGCTGTCCTCAAGCTACATAACAAAGGTCAAATTCCTGCTGAAAAGGTCACATATTTGAGTTAGAGGTCAACTCACACAAAGCAGCAGGGGTGTGTTTGTTACCGTCTGCTGTGCGCTCACTTCTTATATGCCAATGCTTGTGTGTGAAATTGTGCGTTTGTGTTCTGCTTAGGGAGGGGGCCATGCAGGTTTTACTCATAGTTAGAGGTACTAGTGGGATTAAACTGTAAATCCTGCTCTATTGTCCTGTTAGTGGAATGTACTGGTCATCTGTGAGTGTGTGTTTGTTTGCATACCTGATGATAATGTGTGTCCATAGCTGGCCATTCTTGTGTTACTCCTCTTGTGTGTTTTTGTAACTCATGGGACTGTGAGTCTTTTTATGCTTTTGTTTGTGTATTGTTTGTGTTACACACTTCAAGGTCAAGGTCAAGGTTCTTTATTGTCATTTGCATCACATGTGGTACATGAGGTGGAATGAAATTGTTTACACAGGGTCCCAGTTACACCCAAAAATAGCAAAAATATAAAGTATAAAAAGAAACAGTATACAAGGAACTAAGATATAAACTAAGATATACGCTAAACGAATGCCAAACAGTACGCTAAAAGATCTCAGACATACGCCAAACACTAATAGTGCAAACCAATACACCGAACAACAGCAGCACGAACATGAGTCTTTGTGAGCGGATGAGTACGAATGAATGAATACAGCAGCATAAGATCAGCAGCATGGATAATCAGCAGCTTATATCACAGTTTTTATGCTCACTCACTCAGCATAGTTCAAGGTTCATTGTCATTTGCATCACATGCAGTACATGAGGTGGAATGAAAATGTGTACTCGAGGTCCCAGTAACACCCAAAAATAGCAAAATATAAAAAGAAAGAGTATATAATGATCTAAGATATACATTAAGATACAGTATATGCTAACAAATGCTATACAATACTCTAAACACTAATAATGTAAAATAATATGGTATAATAAACAGCAGCCCGAACCTACAGTATATTTACTTTTTTACTGTAAAGTTTGTGTGTCCAATAAAGTAGAACTTTGAAATATTCAAAGTTGACTTTGATTCAATCATAAGTTAAATAACTTTGTTTTGTGGAAAAACTTTAAAAGCAGAATTATGTTATAACGGTAATAATAATACTAACAAATTACGGCTATAGTTTGATGCTGCACGATCAATCTTTGCACTGGTAATTTGTATTTATGACTATTAACTATAAAGGGTACCACTTTACAGTAAGGCTCCCCTTATAGATGGCTAAGAACTAGTTTATAGATACAATTTTTAATTCCTCTATAAACACTTTATTAATCATTAATAACTGTTTATTATGCATTAATTAAGGGTGACAGAGAGACAAAACTGACCAGTTTCTTGCCAAATAGTTAGCCAAATATGTTCACCTATATATTTAATCTAGAGTTGTTATATGAAACATTTCAGACTACGGTAAGTTATTACCTTGTAAGCGCAATAAGCATCTGTAAACCTAATTCTTTAGCATATGATATAATACTGTACTTTATCACTACATTATCAGTATCTACAACTATAAATACTGATAATGCAGTGATAAAGTACAATATTATATCCTAAAAAAATAAAAGGTTTACAAATGCTTATTGTGCTTACAAGTTAATAACTTACCGTAGTCTGAAATGTTTCATATAACAACTCTAGATTAAATATATAGGTGAACAGATTTGGCTCACTATTTGGCAAGAAACTGGTCAGTTTTGTCTCTCTTTCACCCTTAATTAATGCATAACCAACAGTTATTAATGATTAGTAAAGTGTTTATAGAGGAATTAATAACACATCTATAAACTATTTATTAGCACCTTATTGTAAAGCGGTATCCTATAAATATTGTGTATTTTTGTTTAGGGTATGTACTCTCTGTCATGGGCCGTCGCCGGAACCTCCCTAACATCAACTCCCCGGACTGGGCTGTCCGCATGCAGGCTGAAAGGCAGGCCGTCAACTTTGTCGTCCAGGGTAGGATTACTGATTCAAACTATCTGCTTCCCTAAACTTTTAGTAAGCGTTATGTTTTGTACCTTCATACATGTAAGCAAATGTTAAAACACAAAATGTACCAAAGGCATAATTATTGCTATAAGTCATAAGGATTTGACCACCTCTGAACACTTTTTCGTTGTTATCTAAAAGCGTTTGCACCTGCTTGCTGATCATTTCTGACAGAAGTTCTCTCAGGGAAGACGAGCTCATGACTAGTCTGTTTATGGGCAGTTTCTAAGGAGATTTCTGCCGCCCAATGATATCATAACTATTTATGCAAAGATTTATGCCCTGTAGTCCTAACAATATACAAGTCTATAGTTATTTACACTGAAGACAGAGTTGGCTGAGGTCCGTTAGCGTTAATGATGCACATGAAACTCGTGATGTAAAATGGAATGTATTGAACACAACCTGGAAGGGACACTGCCTGATAGAAGCTTAAGGTAGAGTAAGGAGGACCAAATTTTATAGTGACTCAACCAAATGATATATTATTGATCGTTACACCACATTACTTGTTTATCAAATACTTACTTTGGTCAGTTAGACTTAACATGTTAAATTACATTTCACACAGACCTTTGCTAGTAACCTTTTACTGCAAAACTAACAGACATGTAAATGTTTTTAAATTAGCTTTTGCAAGAACCACTATTCAGTTTTTAAAAACGGGATATTTCTAACTCTCTTGTAAAAGATATGAAAATCCAAGAAAGAATTCAAGAAATCAAAATAATACAAATATCTTGTAAAAGATCTAAAGCTTTCCACCTTGACCTCTCTAAAGGATTTTAAACATCTAAGTTCGATGCAAAAATCAATGCAGACAAGTTCCTGTTTTTAGTATTTTACACCGTTTCATAATGTAGCATGTTTTCTTTTATTTTGTTTTATATAATTTGTTTTATATACTTTGCATTTTATATGCTTTCATATGAATGTGTATTGTTGCGTGTACTTCATTTATGGTTTTTGTTTAAAACCGGTCTCTCTTGTAAATGAATCCTCATGACTCAATGAGACTAACCTGTATAAATAAAGGTTGAATGAATGTGCTTTATGATGGCGGCAAGTTGCTTTGGTTTTTGGTACCACTCTATCCGTTAGCATGCCTCCCCCTGAGACAGCATCTGTTTGATATTTAAAACTGATAATGCTCTGAGCAAGTTGTGCTGCAGGGAAGATGTTGATTACTGATACCTTCACTGTAAGTCACTTTAAAAGATTCAAACTCTCTCTCTTTAAATCAATTTCAGAGAAATCCGAGCACAACATGAAGGTGACTTCTCCTCCCGTCAATCTCAGCTCTCTCTTGTAAATGAGTCCCCGAGGCTCAATGGGATTAACCTGTCTAAATAAAGGTTGAATGAATGAATCTAACATGAGTTCATTACCAACGTGCTCATGTCTAAAACAAAAAGGCTGAAGTTTGAAAATACACACAAAGTACACAAAGTTATTATTATATTTTATTTTTAATTAGTCCACACTTTATACTTTTAGATATGTTGTGGTATCCTGATTAGCTTGCAAAGCTCAGTTTGAAATTTGCAGCGAAAAAAATAAAACACCAAGGTCAGGATGTTCAGCATCATCCTGAAGCTTTTCAGATGAGTTGCACTGTCAGGTCGAAAACTACGTCTTTAAATTAAGATCACTCACTGTTGTGTGCTTAGCTTCAGCACTTTATTTTTATGCTTTCGTTTATCTTATTTATTACTGATGTTCAGCATTTTGTTTCAGCTGTGGCTGGTGTTAAAGCACATTACAAATAAAGTTGAAGATGATGATGATGACTTGCATCTGTAATTGTGTTCCCTTCTTAAAGGACAACACAAAACATATTGGCAACATAAAAAGCTAAAACCTAAATTTTTTTATCAAAACACACAAATGCTGTCTGTTTTTACACTGTAGGTCTAATAGTATTACTTTGTGTGCATCATCAGGATTTTGTTTAAACCTGTAATGAAAGTTTTAATCTAACTAAATGGTCTAGTTCTCTATCTGTAATAAAAAATGTGTGCATATTTTTTTTTTACTTAAATTTATTTATTTATATGCACAGTATCAGATCAGTCTGAAACTTGTGATTTTCTACAAGATTTGCTTGTTAAACATGCTTGCATGTGTGTTTGTGTATGAATACAGGTTCAGCTGCTGATCTCTGTAAGACGGCCATGATCAGGATCTTTAACCTGGTCTCCTCCTCCAGCTCACTTTCCGCCAGGTACACTCAATGTCACACCTCACACGCTGTCTCGTCACATCGTACGTCCCTCTAAAAATATAGTTGAATGTTGTTTTATTGCGTTTTTGCAGATGAGCTGACAGTTTGTCTCTCCAGAACACATAAAAGCAATACTCACTGTTTTTTTTGGCCAAATGAGTTTGTTAATATGAGAAACGCCTCCTAAATCACTTCTGTTGCCAAACACTCAGTTTGAGTAAACACGCTTGAAGCAGGAGCCAAATGTTTCAATTAGGAGAGAAACGTGCAAAATGAGCATGACTGTACAGGAGCACCACAGTCCATTGATGGACATAAACAATTACTCACATGAGAACTTGTTTAGTCGTAGTAAAGAGTGTTTTATATATTTCTGAATGTTTTTATGTAACTGCAGGCTTCTAGCACAACTCCATGATGAGCTTCTTTATGAAGTGAAGGACTCCCAAGTGGAGCAATTTGCTGGTAAATCAGTTTCACACAAACACACACAAATGCACTGTATATTTGCCAGTATGAAGCTAAAATCATACACAAAACTGTAAACATACACTTTGTTTGCTGGAAAACCGCATCAAAAGGTAATCATAAGTATAAGAGTTAAGTGTTGCAGTATATATTTAAAAATATATATATTATTAAAGCTTAAATGCAGGATTAAGATGGGAGACAGAGCAACAGACTTGTTTTTCCTGTTAGTGATGATGGAGTTTGGAATACTTCCTGAAGTAATTAATCAGTAAAACATAATAAACTGCATTTACTAATGTCGAGATTTTATGAATGCCACCTTTATTTAATTTAATTTTCTGTGTGTTTACTTTATAAATGTATTTATTTATTTTATATTATTTTATTTCAGTAAATACACATTACAGTCTCCATGACAAAAAAAAATGTTGTTTTTTTTTAAATCTTCCATGATCTTCACTTTAGACATGCTCAAAATGAAGAGTTAGTCAACTTAATTGATTCTGATTAAACTATGTCCAAAAACAAGTATTTTAAATTTTTATTTTAAATTTACTGTAAAAATTTTTTCAGAAAATGTTTAAAAAAAGAAAAGGCTAAAGCAATAGCATAATTGAAGTCAAAATGTTGAGAATAAAGTCAGAATACTAGTAAAAAAAAAAAAAGACAAAAGGCTGAGAAAACTGTGGTCATTATTTCAAGAGTAACATCAAAACGATAAGAAAAAACTTGTGTAAAAGGTTGAATCAAAAAACAAACCAAAATGCTTTGTATACAACTTTCAGAATAGGTTTTAAAAACAATTTTTATACACTGAAACTTGCTTAGACAATGTTTAAATAACTTTAAAATCCACAGTGGTTCAGGCTGCAGTTTGACTTTTACCAGAAAATAATAATAAATGAAAAGTTAAAAGCTTCAGATATTCTGCGTAATTTTCAGTGTATTGATTTAAACTCTTATTGTGAAGAATTGATAGAAGTTCTGTGAGTCCCTCTGTTGTTGCTTGGGGGGGAGGGGGGGTGTAATAAAGTTCAGACCTCAGAATGGTTGAATAAAATGCTTTATTTAAAAAGACGATAATTATTAAACAAATACAGTAGAGTTTGGGAGCACAGAAGAGTTTATCTAAAAATAGGAATCCAAAAGATTTTCTTTTAGAGTGATTTTAATACACAGTTGTCTCTGCGTGTGTGTGCGTGCGTGCGTGCGTGTGCGTGTGTGTGTGCGTGTGCAGCTCTGGTGAGAAGCATCATGGAGTCCCTGCAGCACATTGATCATCTAGGAGTTCATCTTAAAGTGAGTAAAGTAAAAGAAAACTGCAGCTGATCAATATCTAAAATCCATCATCTTTTACCCGCTTCTTCCTTTTCGGGTCGCGGGTGTCACTGGTGTCCGTGTCCAGATATCACTGTGTGAGAGGAGGGGGACACCTGGACATGTTGCAAGGATAATATCTAAAATATGCTTAGTTTAATTTCTTGATTCACAAGTTGATGTAAAGCCGTACATTTTTTGTTGCCATGACACCAAGAGCAACAGAAAGACAATAACTGGTGTCGTTCAGAGAGATCAGAGAAGGCCTTTAACTGATACGTTAGTGTTTTTCCAGTACAGGAACTTTTGCAAAATGCTTCATCACTAGTTCTGTGGTTCTACGTCTGCTAGAAGTGTAAATTATAAAAAAAGAATAAAGAACTGGTGGTGGTTACTGTGCTTTACATGTCCGTGTGTGCTAAGACACTCGTCTCTTTTGTTTCCTCCTGTGTTTCCCAGGTGCCCCTGAAGGTGGCGGTGTCCTGTGGCAAGTCTTGGGGATCCATGTCTGAGCTTCACTTCCCTCCTCTGCCTCCGTCTGCACCCTGAGACCATCTTCCTCCCTCTCCTTACCACCTCCACCACCATCACTATTTATCAAATCCACCTCCTTCTCACTGTCATCATCCCCCCCCACCCCTTGCTACATTCCCATCCTTCCACCCTCTCTTGCTCTTTTGTCCCATTCCTCTCTCCTGTAACCAATATATCTTTTCTCTCTCCACTTGTCCTGCATCCACGTTGCTATGGAAACCAGGCAGCTGCAGCTCCCACTTCTTGCTTCCACTCCATCTGTATCCGGGGGCAACCGCAGGAGCTAAAAACTGGAATGGACCAGTTTGTCTCTCACACACGCTCTGTTTCATTTTCTTCTTTTTTTTTCATCCTGTAAAAAAAAAAAAAAAAAAAAAAGATTCCTTGTCCTCCTCCCTTTCTCCTACGTTTTCACACCTTCTCATAAGGACCCACATGTTTCCTCTGCCTCGTTGCCAAGGTGAAGAGAGGGTCTGATTTTTATTGGTTCATAAAATTAGTTGTGAGATGTTAGTTGAGCTTCTGTTGCCTAAAAAAGAAATACTGCTTTTGTTTCTAATGCTTGGTTCATGATGAATAAAGCTGGTTAGCATTTATTTCTGCTGGTTTGGGTCTTCACCTTTCTAAAACTAGACGTTCATCCTGAATTAACTTCTTGAGCTGAGTTGAATGCAGCATTTTGAAAGATGATCCTCTAACCTTTAATTTATGACATTCAAAGGACTTGTGACTCACTAATGGTTGATTAATGAGAGAGAAACTGTCTGGAGGTATATAAAAAAAAAAGAGTCATACATTTAATAAATGCCATGAAACCTTGATATTTTCAGGTTGGGTTAAATTCACCTTTTATTGAAAGCTTTTATGTGATTTAATGCTGAATATATCATTTTGTGCATCTGTGAACATCCATTTCTTTGCACTTTCCAACTCTTCTTTTAGCTGACCTCCTGGCTCCAGCCCATTCACCCTTTTGCAGTGTAACATACACACACTCCACAAGTGCTCTCACACACGTTTATTAGCTTTCTGGCACACTGACCGAATTTTCCTACGTCTGGCAACCCCATTGAAACTCTTTCTGCCTCTTCTATACAGTTATCCAATTAAAATTTGACATTGGAAAATTAATCTAATGCTTCTTGCTAATTATGTGAATGCTCAATAAGCATTCACATAATTAGCAAGAAGTGATCCTGTTTATAACAACGTCCATGCTCAATAATCCAGGTATACAATCCTACATTTTTCAGTCAGGTCATCTGGACAGTTTCTTTTTTTTTTTTTTTTTTTTTTGTGCTGAAACGTTTCGCCTTCGGTCCGGAAGGCTTCATCAGTCAAGGAAACATAACAAAACTGATTCTGTTTATATTTCTTATAGTTACTATACTTCTTCCGTACAGTTTTAGGCATCTTTCTCGTTCCACAATTTTTATCCGATTTCAACAAGTCATATCAAAACGTTCAGCTCGTTCAGGACATTCCAGCTATGACTTTTGGTTTTGATGTGCCATTTTTTTTTCTCATTTCTCATTTTTCAGATAATTTCCACTTTTCGTGCTCATTGCTGCTTCTTTCAACCTAAATGGGCAAACTTGTGATTTTTCTGCTTCCTTCTGCTAATTTAGACCCCTTTGTGCTATTTTTAGCTACATTTCACCAGTTTTTTGCTAATTTCTGCTTTTTTCAGAAAATTTCTACTTTTTGTGCTCATTTATGCTTTGCTCTGCAAATATGTGTTCTTTCTGCTTGCTTTTCCTAACTTAGGCTTGTTCTTCAATTTCAGCTACATTTCAGCAGTTTTTTTTTAGCTATTTTCAGCTGTTTTTCAGCAAGTTCTTCACACTGCATTTTTGCAGGAAATGCAATTTACCTAGTTATTGTAGGTGTCACTTTTTATATCAGAATATGGGTGTGATGTATTTAATCCATAAACAAGCGTCTTTTACTTAAACTTTCTTCAACGGGCCCTCACTTTTCTACTTCTCTCCTTTTCCTGGCGAGACACAAACTTTTTTCCCCACATCAGTTTGAGCGCCTCACAGCTAAAGCGATGAATAGTTATGGAAATCTGCCCCTCCATTCTTTCATTGTCTGGTGGTTTAGGAGTGCAACCTCACCCGCCTTTTGAAAGAGGAGGGGAGGCGTGAGACCAATATGTGCAAGTGGGCACTCATCACTCGAGGAGTAGGGGCAAAGTTCTAAGAAGGTGAACTAAATATTAATAAACTCATTTCAGTGTGTTTTAAACACAGTGGAGTTCAAATTTATTTGCTGCAGCATCTTCTGCTCCACGTTCAGTTTTAACTTTGTTATATTTTGACAGTTAAAATCCTGAATTGTTGTCTCTTGCCTGCAACATTTGCAAAATAAAAATTCAAAATGAAGCACATCTGCCACATCATGGTTTAAAACGAATGGTCTTTGCCATCAACAGGAGCTGCTGTGTGAGAGTATGCCTAAAGACTCAGTTGTCAAGGGCAACAGTGTGAGCATCCCCCCTGCAAGCTCAAGATGTGTAAGTAGGCCCTGCAGCCACTATCCCAGCTTTAATCTGTTATATTTCTTTCTTTTTTCCTTGGGTTGCATGGATTAAAAAAAAACACACATTTTACTCTTGCAGCAAGTAAAAGCTTAATGCATTGTCTTTTTAATCAATACAATATATGTACATCCATGTTTCAGTCATCACAATGCAACAAGTCCCATCTTTACATCTATACAGTGTTCCAGTTGATGTCGGTATAAAAGAAAGGGTAAAACGTCACAATAATAATGGTAATCCTGGTGTTGTAACACAGCATTCTTCTAAAGGAATGACACAAAGGGAGCTAGAGGCTAATAAATATTTGCCAGTGCAGTCTCTCAGAGGTTCAGGCAGACCGGTCAAATCTTGTAAGCCTCAGTGGAATCAGTAAATCAGCGCATGATGCTTGGTTTGGCATCTGAACCACACGTCACCGTTTTTTTTTTTTTTTTTTTACCCTGCTTTGCTCAATTCCATTTTTATCCCCCTCTGTAACTATTCTTAAGTGGACCATAACCACTATTTACTCGTCACCTTTCTTCATAAGACTACAGTAGTCTGCCTGCTCTCAGATTTCTCATTAAACCTAAAAGCAGCAGTTACAAAGTTCCCTTGGTTGCATTTTGACTCCCTTCCCCCTTTAGTTCATCCATCATCTATCAGTTCCTCCTTCCAGTCTTATGGTTAACCAGCCTGCCTCCCCTCAGAGTGGCTGTACGTCTGTCTCCTGCTGTGCTTTGTGTGGCTTGGTTTCCGTGGCAACAGACAACAGCCATGACAGGGCTCCAGGCAGAGAGACTCATTGCATTACAGCGGCATGAGAGCTTCAGGCTAACAGAACTCGAGCTGCTGCAGCGTTTTGACTCTCGTCTTTAGAGGAGTTTAGGCAGCCGGGACAGAATCAGTCTGGACGCATTTGTTGGACAAAGACGGTCTTACAGAACCATGGTTAGGATGCTGACTCTGAAAGTGTCTGCTGTTACTCAAAATGAGATGTTTTCATGCAGTGCAGGTTAAGTCCAAATCCTTTTTCCTAGTGTTACTGTCTGGTTTTTAGTCAAAGTCACAAAGAGAAGCAGGTAAAATACTCTGTTTTGACACGAGACATCCCTTCAAGAAATCAATATGTCTTGAGTTGTTATATATTTTAGGTAAACAGACACTGTCACTATGCCCATATATGGTGTGATTAACTAGTTCTCAAGCCTGTAACAGACTTCTCATCTAACATCATTTTTATGTTTGTTAGGGAAGAACAAATGAATCAAACACAATAAATCAGTTTATACCAAACTAATTATAATGTTTGTTGAGGCATTAAAACATTTTCAGCAGAGAAATATGCAAATATGTTTGTTATTTTTAGGCTTGTCAAGGATAATTGACAATTATACATCAAGCTAAACATTACAGTGCGTTTTATACCGTTAAAAATATATTTTTTATTTCAAAAATACTTATGTTTTTCTTTATTTGCAAGCCCAGATTAGAAAATTTTAGATTTTTAAGGGCAAGAAAGTCCACACAACATGAAAATGCACAATATAGGGAGCGCTAAAAAAAATTGGAAGGGATGAAATGGGATTGATCTATTTGTTTGTTTTATATTAGTTTTCCCAGTTACAAAAAGAGCACAAAAATGGTGCTATTTACAGTCAACTATATTTTACAGCTTTGCAGTTACTGACTTGAAAATTGAAATAAATACTTCAGTCAGACATCAGCCAGGTTTATGGTTGTGTACTGCGAACTAAGTGGTTTTGAGTCATACTTGAAAAGTTGTGAAAACACCATAAACTGCAAGTGGTTGTCAACAAAGCGGGAGTCCTTGTGGTTAAATGAAAGATATATTTTAACAGAAAACACTTTCAGAGTGGCTGCACTATTATCTGCATGAACGGCTCATTCTTTAGCATCTGGTGTCCCTTTTTGTCATTTCTCAACATCTGTTCGAATAATAAGATGTTCACATGTGCACTTCAGCTTTAAAATATATATATATATTTTTTAATAAAAAGAAATCCAAAAAGATCAACTTTTTTACAAACTTCCCTTCAGGCTTTGATACATCAATTACCAATACTCAGGCGGCGTCACTGCTTTGGTGCAGGATAGAGTTGATTTAATATCAGTGCAGCATCTTGTGTTTTTATTTAAACCCTTGCAGATAGCTATTCAGTATTCTGTTGTTTTGTCTGGACTTATTGCTTGATTAGATGGCACGTGGGAAGGATTTTCCTTTCAAATAAAAAAAAAATTGGGTTCATCTCTAGATATATCTAAGAGCAGGAATAAAAAATTTTCACCTTCAAAAACAGCCGT
Organism: Nematolebias whitei; assembly: GCF_014905685.2. Lineage (NCBI taxonomy): Eukaryota > Metazoa > Chordata > Actinopteri > Cyprinodontiformes > Rivulidae > Nematolebias > Nematolebias whitei. The sequence goes on along the minus strand of NC_056498.1, from coordinate 22,793,020 downwards.
GGGTCGCAGCACAAATCATACTCTGGTAGCATTTCCTGTAGCTATGCTTATGACGCATTGATAGTACAGGAAAAAATGAAACATTTGCCGTTTTCATATATGTAGGGAAAGAAAAACAAACAGTTCTGTACAGCAACAGCAAAACAAGACACTGTTGTGCTACAAGTGCTTTTTGCGTTCTTGAAACTCGTAGTTTCAGTCCATGAGTCCTGACTTTGTGTTTAAAGAGACAATGAGAGTCCAAGCTGTGGAGCTCTGTTGCTGCAGATCTCCTGCGCCCCATCCGTTAACTACCGTATTTTTCGGACTATAAGGTGCACTTAAAATCCTTTAATTTTCTCTAAAATCAACAGTGCGCCTTATAGTCAGAAAAATACAGTACCAATGTTGCACATTCCTCTCTCGCCCTTCTCTTCCTCTTCATCAAGTAGAACATTCAACCATTTCCCGAGATCAAATCAAACCCTGTCTGTATCTGTTCAGACCAGCGAGGGTGACATACAGGTATTTACAGTGACAGAGAGTCTAACAGCAAACGGAGTGGATGAGGCAAATAATGCAGGTTTCACCCTTTCCCCACAGTTCATTTCATTCAGTATGTAAAAAAAAACAAAAAACAAAGATTTAAACCGGTTCACATTCATGCCATGTAAGTCCTCACCTTCAAAGTAACACAACACAACTTCAAGGACTACACATTTCTGCATCAAAACCCTTTTATTTCTAATTTTACTCATGGAAAGTGTTTTTTTTTTTTTTTTTAATAAGTGCTGGAATTCCCTATGTTTGTTTTTTGTCTCTCACTGAGACAGTTTCACATTTAGCTTCCTCGGTTTGCGCCTCTCGTTGATCATTTCCTGGTGTTTAACATCAGCCATGAATAAAGCACACTTAAACTCAAACAAATCACAGAAACTCCAAAAGTAAAAATGTGAGATTGTTTTTTTTTTTTTTTTTGGATTGTACATCAGCAGGATATTTGAAAAGAATCAAGTAAATTTACAGTAGGTGTTTGCAGATGTTCATATTTAATATAATTCACTACATTCTAACATTAAATATACAAGACCAGCCTTAAAAGGAGGTAAGACTTCATATGGGGTCAGCATTCATGTGAAGTAGAAAACATACATTTCTCAGTTTAGAAATAAATGCATCGTAGTCAGTGCACTTTGTCTTTACGATTCAAATTAGCCTTTTAACTAGTTTAAGCCATGCGGTCCGCAAGATATTTGGACTCCAGCGTTTGAGCCTAGTGCATAAAGTCTTGGCAAAGGCTTGTTGAATCACATGACTTGTCTTCATGACGTGGGATAGTGGTTTCACCCAAAATACGTGAAAGGGCTTTAAGATCTTTACCGGGATAAAAACCCGATAAAACCAGCAGCAGAAATGGCTCACAACTGACAGACTTTACATCCTCGTCCAAGTTTAACATTTTTGTCTGTGTCCGGGTGGTTTTACTAAAACACCTAAACTATCAGCACCACGAACATTTTGCTTTATGTCCAACTTTTAGTGTAGAATAGAAATACGGTATCAAATTGTAGACGCTTTTCCAAAGCCTCCAGCAAGGTCAAAGTAGATGCATCAAGGTGGCTTCTAGGACTTTGTGAAAACTTAACGCTACAAAATTATCTGAAAACTGTACTGTTACCAATACTTTTAGGGTTTTTAGGAATTCTGTTTTCTTTGTATAACTAGATAAGAAAATCTTGCATTGGTTAAAACCCCATTTGCGACAACTTTACCTAATTTTGCTTTTAAACGGAATTTAAAAGAAAAAAAATGTCCTAGGTAATTAAGTCAAATCTAACTAAGGTCAAATTTTACCCATTCGTAGTATCATATTTGTAAACAAATTACTGTACAATCCTAAATTAGATACAAATGTAAACAAGCATGTACTAAGATTTTAAGGGCACCGAAGAGGAAAAACAGCTTTGACGTTTCTCACCTGGTGCATTAATATTTATAACACGCAGGATTTTGTGATATGTACTAATGTACCAAACGCTTTTGGACATACAGAAGCTAATAAAATGTGCTTATATTATTATTTTTTATGATTTTATCTCAAGATAACGAGTTATTTAGTTTATTATCTCATAATACCAGAGCTTATTTTGTCATAATAATGATGTAATGTGTGATATATATATTTAGGGGAGACATATTTAGCTGTTTCAACCTAGAATGGCTTGAACTAAAGAGTATTTCAAAATCACAATTTACCAAAATGGGGTACTTCTGATCTGAGATCAGGACTGTCATGCTGGCAGCTTTTTCAGTCTCTGATCAACGTTTCTGATAAAGATCATCTCGAAGCGTCATGACAGCAAAACGATGAGTTAAGCAGCAGGGCGTGCCATAAGAACCACTCATTTTTGCATCGTAACTACCTCGTTATAAAATTTGTTTGGTAATCTGGAGATAAAACAATCCTCTCACAATCTTGAGAAAAAATGCATGAAAATTAATACCAGCGTGTACGACTTTTCTCAGCTTTCGTACTGGAAAGCTATAAACCTGTAGTGAGTTACAAAATGCTGGTCTAACAGAAGAGCTGCGACGCTTCCAGTCCTTCAAACAAGACAAACAAAATTAACAGGAGGTGACTGAAATCCAAACACAGCAAGGCTTTTTAGATAGAACGTAAATAATTGGTTGCTTTAACTTTTCTTACTTGTTTGTGGCTGGTATTGACTTCACACCCCTCTATTGATCACAGATAAGTAAATTATACTGAAATAATGTAAACTCATTAAAAAATACTTTTTTTTGTTTTATTTAATCATGGTAACAGTTCCTCCCTTTAAAGTTTTATTTGCATTCAAAGACACATTTCATGCAAATATTACAATGTTTCTTCTTTTTTTTAATAAACATGATTTCATGTTTGTCTTTAAAAGAAGCCTATTTTCTTTATATATATATATTTATATTATATATGATATATGTTTTTTTTTTTCAATGCATTTCCAGGGCAGGCACCTTGCACACCACGAGTACATGTCACTCTTGCATTGCTGTTTGCATTGTACAGTTGGTTGGCTGGCAGGCATAATGTCATCCAGACAGCGCTGCAGTTGGTACATATAATTTATGTCTGCACCAACTCATACCACACACACACACACACATACACACACACACACAGGTTATCCCTCAAAGTCCTCTGCGTCGCACCCATGCACACACAACCAAACATAATGTGCAACCTGGCACCAGTCTGTTTCTTTGCTACAGAGGCCTCTAGGATAGAAACAGGGTCTCGGACTGGTCCAGCAAGCTTTAAATACAGTAATTAAAGCTGTGCAACAAGGCTCTGGGGTACATGCAAACATGGAAAAAGAATGGAAGGGATCTTAGAGAGGATAAGTCTGTGGAGGGGGGCATTGATGTTGCTCAGGGTTGCAGATATATCAAATGAGAGGGAGAGGAAAAGGACAGCAATGCGTGAATAGTTGGTGTTGATTTTGTCTCAGATATATTGTTTGTTTTTTTTTCACTCTTTTTCATCTTTTGTGCTTTTTTTTGGTGGTTTTTTTTTTTCCTGAAATGTTACTTTTTACACATGTTTTGATGATACAGCTCAGGCTCAGTGTAGTGGGAAGCTGAATCTACTGCTGGTTGTTTGGTGGGACCGTGGTGATGAAGCGAGCCTTTATGGGAGAAACCTTTGCTACGTGAGTTTTCCACTCTACACACAATAAAAACAGAGGGTAGCTGGGATATGAATGCCAATAGAGCCCGTGCAGTTATGTCAGTATTGTTCATTCCATCCTGATGGATTGCAATCCCTTATGTATTGCATACAACTACATGTTTAGTGTTGTGTTTATACACATGGTTGTTTAAATGTTGTTCTCAGAGAGAAGGTTGGAACGAGACCTTCACATCACTCTAGAGATGGAGTTCCAAAGTTAGGGTCACTGGAACACAGCGCCACACCTTAAACCTTCATGCATGGGCTGCTGTTAAATCTCCTCAAGCCCTCAGAGCAAGACATCTCGACGTGTCTCTGTCTGCAGTTCCAGTCAGGGACAAGTGGAGGCATGTTCCATGGCCCCTACTAGAGTCAGATTCAGGCACCCTGCTGACCCGTATCAGTCCATCATCCAAAATCAATGCTACTTCCTCTAAAAGAGTCAAGTTTTATTGTCTGTTCAGAGCCAGGGCCATGGCTGATCCCAGCAGAGTCCATCTAAGAACCTCACGATACATTCATCTTGTTGTATGGGCCGAGATGGGGTAGAGGTAGGGCAGCCGACTTGGGACCAGAAAGTCACGGCTCGACTCCTCGCCACTCCCACATGTCGTGGTGTCTCTGAGCAAGACACCTAATCCCTAATTGCTCCCTGGGCGCTTGCATAGCTGCCCACTGCACCACCTGGGTGCATCCCAGGTGTGATGGGTTAAATGCAGAGAACTAATTTTGCCATTGTATGGGAACATACAATGATGACAACACATGGCACTTTATTATGTTAGTAGTAGTGGACCTCCAAATTGAGTTGTGGATTTCTGACTTGTTTGTTTCAGATGTTTGGGAGGAAACTATGTAAATGTTTGCCAACCGTGAGATTTTGCTGATTTCAAGGGGAATCTCCTATTTTTAACAGGAATCACACAACATTTAAAAAAGCCAACCAAGGAAGCTTGCCGTACAATAAACGCAGATCGCGTGACGTCTGACTTCAGCTGCCCGGGCTCTATGTATGGGTTTGGATGTTTATTTGCTGTTTGTGCTCAGTTATGTACTGTACATCTGCAAGTATTGCTAGTAGTTATGTCTTACCCAAGTTGTTCCCCAATAACCTGGATTAAGTGTGAAGGGTAGACTGCAGCTACTCGGTCGTCGTCGTACTTTGGACTGTAAAATTTGCATATTTAAATGTGGAAATTTAGATTATAAAATTACAAATTATCGTCATGTATTCAAAATGTTTAACTAGACTTTTTTCGATAAACAGTTTAGAGGTACACATAGAAAGCAGTTGTGTTAAGTTGTGTAATATTTGACTTTTAGCAAGTGAGCGTCAGATGTTATTTGACAACCATCTTTGCCTCGTCAATCAACATACACACAACGTGACATAATCACCCACACACACACACAGAGAGGCTCTAACATGCAGCTTTGTTATTTAGAGATTTGTCATTGTGTAACAACACAGTAAGAAAGCTTCACCCTCCCCTCACCCTCAACCCGTCAGAGATCCTCTACACAGCTCCAGTGAGAAAAGGAGAGAATAATTTATCCATGAAATTAATTTAAAAGGAGGTGTGGATCCATTTATTTAATCAATGAGGAGAGGAAAGAGGATTTTCTGTGTGGATTTATTTTCTAGTGACCATCCTGTCTTCCTTTTCCTCCACAGTGGGGAGCAGCTATGCACCCTCGCTGTGCTTCAATATGTTGTCTTAAGAGCCAAATGATGTGTGCGTGACCAGGCTTTGTACAAACACACACAGTGACTCGGCAAGATCATTGTAAAAGTGTGTATAAGCACACTCAGCACTTTCTCCCCTCCCAAAGAAACCATATCTGCACCTCCCATCCCATCCACACCCCAGTGCAGCAGAATGCAAATTTCCTATTGCGCTTGAAGCCATCAACTGATTTCTGCTGTGAGCAAAGTAAGAGAATATTGGTTGGACATCGGAAGGGAATGAAGTGTTGAGGGAGGGGTCTGAGGCCCTGACTACACTACTCCATTGTTTTTCTGCTATTTGCAGAAAAATTTAAAATAAAATAAATCCAGCCCCCCACCAAAGATGACAAAAACCCTGAAATACTCATGCCACACCAGTAGGTGACAACAACGTCCACAATGACTGCATGTAAAATACAAGGAAATAAAAATAAATTCAAACCAGAGCAAGTGGTTCTACCAGAGCAACTCGTCCTCTTGTTTTGGTATCATTTACAATTTATTTTCAACGGATTAGCTTTGCAGCACGTAAGCTAAATTTAATGACGGCAGTTGCAGGATTAAGCTAGTCAGATGTAGGAAAACGGTAAAATTTGTGTCGTTCTTGTTGTCCATGCTCAGTACAAATCCAAAGGCAGCGTGCATGCAGTGGGCTGCAGTGCAACTGTGCCTAAAATCATCATTTGACAATACATTACAGATTCAGACCAACCTTTGAAATGGTTTGTAAAAAAAATCTGTGTACGAGAGGTACAAATGCAGCAGAGAAAAATATGTTTAGCAAAATATCTGTGTAGTGTAGACAGAGCCTGAGTAATATAATCTTGAGAGATTAGGGACTGCAGAGGGGGTTTAGTTAGATGTTTTCCAAAACTTCATTTTTTTGTTATTTTTCCCAAAGTGGAAGCGAAGGGGTAGAGATAGAAAAACTAGTTTAATAAAACAAAAAAATAATCAAACTCTTATTTAATATTTAAAGTATAATACAAAAATAACAGCAACAAAAGCATAATATTAAGCAATAAAAAAAATGTTAGTGACTTTACAATGAAAGAGTAAAAGTGTTACTCAAAGATTTCTCTAAGGACACAAAATAAATAAAAGCTGAGAGGAGAGGATGCAGCTGGGGCTCTAAGGTAAAGAAGGGATTTGCTTTCTTTGTCCCTTTTTTCCTCCATTTCCATCTCCATCTTTTTTCTCCCCGTCACCTTTTTTACTCCTCGTGGAGCTGCAGGCGGTAGCGGCTGTGGCGGATCTGGAAGAAGAGCCTCTCCAGCGGCGAGCGGCTCATCCCAGGTAGCCGGTGGTCCTCGCTCTGGCTCGTCCTGTAGAAGCCCAGCGACTCGTACAGCTTGTGGGCAGCCAGCTTGACGGCGGTTGTTCCGAGGACCACGGCGGTGTAGTTGTTGCGGACAGCGTACTCTAGAACGCGACGACCCAGGGCCTTTGCGATGCCTTTACCACGATAGCGGGAGTCCACTGACATGCGCCTCAGCTCCACGGTGTTGTCGTCCTCGTGACCTTGCGCCGCCACGATGCCCACCACACGTCCATCAAGGACTGCCACCCAGAAACAAGAGCCTGACAAAATAAAAGAGAAAACATTTGTAAACATAAACCTTTTGAAACAGTTAGAAATAAGCACTTAAAGGAATAGTACCAATTTTTATAAGTGGGTCCCTGTGGATGAATAACTATTGATCAGTAAATTGAATTAACATCAAGTCAAACTGGAATCTATTCTATCACAGATTTTGTCCATAAACATCTCAAACTTAAAAAAAGTAACAGTTCAAGCAACCACTATGTTATAAATTTGCACACCTCAATACTTTACTATCAGATAGTACCAGGAACACAGTTTGTTTCGCTCAATGTATTTCAATAAACCAAGAAGCATTTTCAACATGGCTGCTCTCCAGGTTAAATAACAAGAGACTTGTGTAAATAATTATTAAAAGTAAAAAATAAAGTGTTAAGAGTTTACAATAAAGCATCCGCTTGAACAGCTATGAAAGTTGAGGTTTCAGTTTGTTTGAGGTGGCTGAATTTCACTTTGGAACAGACCACAGACTGAACAGCTTTAACAGGAGTCCTCAGTAATAGTTTATTTCTGATTCTCTAAACTTTTTGATCGCTGTCTACTTTGAGTAACTCCTAACTGCTGATAGCTGCTTCACAGAACTGTTTTTATTGTAAAATTTCTAGATATTTTTTAAATGTTAGTGACAGATGCAAAGATTTAGTCTTATAAACTAATAAATATTATCAGCGCTGCTTATCTGATTAACCAGCCTATTAGGTTAACTCAATAAGACAACTAGACAAGACAGAAAGATAGAAACAGTGGAAGGGATGGAGGGATTTGTTGAACAAGTAGTATCTGAATGGTGCCAATTGGCATTCAATAAGACTCCACTGAATAAAACTGTAAGACCCTTCACATTGGATGACTACCTGAATGGAAAAGATTTAGCCAGAATTTGAATGGTCTTTGGAGATTCTTGTAGTGTGTACGGGGTCCTGGTTGAATCATGGTAAATGGACTGTATTTATATAGCGCTTTTCTATCTTATCCAGATTCTCAAAGCTCTTTACACTACAATCTGTGCCCTCATTTACCCATTCATACAGCACTCTACTAGATCTATACAAATAATAATCAGTGTTTTATCACATTCATACACCGACGGGACACACATCGGAGGCAATGAGGGTTTCCAGTGTCTTGCCCAGGGACACTTTGGCATGAGACTGCTAGTGGAATCAAACCCCCAATTCTTGCATTGGAGGACGACTGCTCTAACCACTCAGTCCCAGCCGTCCCATGGGCCCAGAATCATGGTGGTAGTGGTGGCAGATTATCCATAACTAGGGACTCGTGCACTCATGCACACGAATGTGGCGCAGTAGTTCAGAGTCTGAAGCAAGAATGGTTTCAAATTGGGAGTCTCTACTTCAAGCAGTAGAGTTCAAGTATCTCTGAGTCTTGGTTGGTGGTGGGGGGGGGGGCGCGTTGTGAATTGACAGATCTGCAGTAATACGAGAGCTGCTGAGTTTTAAGGCAAAGCTTTCGATTTATTGATTTATTGATTCATCTACGTTCCAACCCTCAACTTTGGTCATGAGGAGTGAATGATGACCAAAAGAAGATCCTGGATACAAGCGGCTGAAATAAACTTCCTTCATAGAGTGGCCGGGCTTAACCTTAGACATAAGGTGAAGAGCTCTGACATCCATGGGGAGCTCAGACTAGAGCTGTTGATGAGTATGTCTCCAGGGTTTTCCAGCATGTCCCACTGGAAGGAGACCCTGGGGCTGACCCTCAATTTGCTGAAGGGATTAGATATCCTCTCTAGCCTGGAAAGAACTTGGGATCCCACTGAAGCAGCTGAAGTGTCGCTGGGTAAAGGGATGTCTGGGTTTACCTCCTTGCCCTGTTGACTCCACAGCATGAACACAGATACGGGTAAAAGAAAAAGGGTTGTAAGCTCAATCATCCAGGTAGATAACAACAAAAAAGGTTAAATCATGTCATCTGGACCAGTCTCTTCAAGTGAGAAACATTTCATCTCCCATCTGGAAGACTTCGTCAGTCTGTGGCCTGCCAACCAGATCTGTCCCATAGGTAGGCTTCATGGCTGTGTTTCAAGCCAATCTCTTGGAATCTCAGAAACAGGCTTTGAACACTTGCAAACAGGGCACACACCCATTCGTCCACCGTCCATCCACCCATCAGGGCACACCCGTCCGCACGGATACGGGTAATTGGCATAAAATGAATGGTTTTGCTGACGGCATGCCTAGGTTACGACTGCGAATGTGGAAACAACTTAGCTCAGACTTGATACTTGCAACAGAAGCATTGTGCTAGTCTGGCATGAACTTCTAGTAGGTATAGCTGAATCGTGATGCAAGATGAGAGAGTTTGGGTCAAACACTAGAGTGCAGTAGCATCATGAGTCCTTCATAATGATGGAGGTTTTCATAAAATCGTCAGGATTCAGTAACTTTCTAAAAGATCATGTAGGTCATGGAGAGCTTAGTGCAACTGTGTACCGGTAGTTATTTTTTAGGGATTACAGTCACTTCAGATTTAAGTGGAATAAAGAAGATGACAGAGAATGTTTTGAACATTGTTTCAACTGTTTTCATTTTTTCAAACCCTGTTTTTAATGTCATATTTGGATCAGATCAGGATGTACTGCACTGGGGACTTGTAGCACTGAATAAACCAAACACTATAGTGACTGACAGGCAAAAGATTGATACTCATCATAAGTTTTGACAAACACGGTTAAAGTAACCTGTTAGGAGACACTACACCTCTGCCAGAGAACCATTTCAGGGCTTTGTACCAACCCTTTCTAAGGCTGATCTTTATCTGAGCTGCGCTTCTTAGATGTTCAATTTGACACAGCGATTAGGATAACGGGTTATTTGATTTTCATCCATGATGCATTTTTCACAGCTAGTAAAGCAAATGAGCTCCTTTCAGTCTCAAATCAGTGTGAATAAAAATCTCAAAATCCTTATTTAATTTGAAATTTTCATCAAGCTTCCAAAGAATGGTGGAAATTAAACATCAAAGGTGATGAATGTAGGAAGTCAGCTTGTTCTTCGTTTTGAAATCTCTGTTGGATCATGGAGATTTTAAACCACTTTACTGTGTTGATTCAGACTCTTTCAAAGAAAAGATTACCCTTTGCTTCCCACTCTAACCACCAATGTGTTGTTTTACAATCGTTATCACAGTTTTGTATCAAATTCCCATCTGTTTGTTAGAGATTAAGACTATTCCCTGACCTGCAGACCTGACGTTCGTTCACTCTGAATCCTAATTTTCTGAACTGACCCTCTCTTTCATGCTTTTACACAACACCTGTCTTTGCTCCTGCTGAATATCTCACAGAAACGGGTGATAATGGCCGATTATGGTTATGGCTGATTACAGGTGATTACTTCTTGTGGAGTCCCACATGTTAGCAGGGATTTGATGCCCTTGTAGACCTGCATTAAGCTGATCCTTCTGTTACAGCATCAAACAACTGAGATACGTAGGTTTCAGCAGCAGCAGGAAAGCCCACATTGTTCCTCTTGCTCTCCTAGAGTGCAATCAGTGGTCCACTTTTTAAAAATAGGAAGAAGCCTACTTTGCTCATGTGCTAAACTGCAACATCCAGAGCATTCAGTATAAATACAAACAGCATGTAAGAGGATCATGTTGCCCGAACTGAGATTTTATTTTATTTTAAATATCAAAGCAGAGAAGCTCTGACAGAAGAGAAATGTTGCCTCTACAGAAAAGTGGGTCAGATGACTATGCAGTTTGCTCACATCATCTTTTTTTTTTTTTAAGCCAGAATAAAGCTTTGCATAACAATAATTTTGGATCGTTTTTAAAAAAAATGCAGGACTGTTCAAAAGTGTTAAGGCATCCATACCTTCTTTATGTTTGCTTCCAGACTTTATTGTGATCTTTTAAAGCCATATTAGCTGCCAAAATCTGCTATTTTGATTGTCATCTTTTGTATCATCTATGAGAAAAAAAAATAACCGCTACCTAAAGCCTAGCACATGTCATGTTTTGTTGCCAACAATTCTGAGTCGTTTGTTTAGACTGGAACATTGACATACTCAGGATAGCCTCGGTGTGGGATGGATGTAAAGTTGGTCAAATAAATCCCCAAAGTAAACAGAGGGAGAGCAACAGAATCGGAGATGCCAGGTGGAAAGCAAAAAAAGTAAAGGTTTTCTCTCTTCTTATGAAAAGAAACAGAAACTAAAAAAAGGCTATAAAAGACAGAAGCAGTCATTCTTGACCGGGAAAGTTTCTGTAACTGATAGCCACATTTAAACCAAGACAAGAAATATTAAAAAAAAAAATTTTAACCTAATTTTTACTAGGAGTGCACCGATAAATCGTCCGGCCCGGGATTTATCGGCCCCGATTTCCTTAATTTTGGAAAATCAGCCAATACTTGCATGAGAAACCGATTTGAAGGATTTTTTATAGTTTTAACAACAATTGTCTGAACTTCATTTATATTTCAGAGCACTACCTCATGGCCAGTTAAAACAAGTTGTACAAATAAATTGGTATGGTATGGTATGGTAAGTTTGTGTTGTTTCTAGGATATTGTTCAAGGGTATGTTTTTCAATAAAATAATATTGAGAAATTGAAGGTTTGTTGTGACCTTATAACACCTCAGTGTCGCTTAGAAAACAAAATCAGTATCAGCCAAAATCGGAATCGGCAGGTCAGACTTTTTAGAGATCGGTGAGCGGCCAGAAAACTGCAATCAGTGCACCCCTAATTTTTTTCTAAACCCTGATAAATGTATTAAATTTACCACAAAACAATCATTTAAACATGTAGAAATTGCGTTAAAACCAATAAAAATCCTAATCAAAACTGAAACATTGCGTAATTTGAGAGCCATTTTGGCTTTAAAGTGATTCTGATCATCAATTCTTTAGGCTATAAAAGCCTTTCAGAGATTTTTCTTTGAGCTTTAGTTATTTAAAAAAAAAACACACATTTTCAATCCAGTACCTGACTAGCATTAGGTAGTAGCTGAGCATGATTAACAACACAAACTCTGAGCCTCTGACATTTCATGATGTTTGACCAAATGAATACAACTTTCATTTTTTAACATAAGCTCAAAAGCAGACATGAAAGCAGGTGATGTGCATTCCTTCAAGGATTGCTAAAGCTTTATTTTTAATCTTTATTCCTATTTATTTTGTCTCTCCTTTTCTGCTTGGTACCGCAGTAGATAAAAGAATCCTTCACAGTCTATGAAATGAGTAAAGAAGTGAAAGAGCAATATTTTGATCGAGGCACTGAAGTCCCTTTTGTTTCACCCCAGCAGCTGCAGAAGTGCTGCACGGTATTACACCAGTTCAGAGTCTGGGGTTCGTTGTGTGTGAGTCGTCTGAATGAGAACTCAGAAAAGGACTTGGGGAAAGAGAGAAAAGAGGGACACACACACCCCCCCCCCCCCCCCCCCCAAAAAAAAAAAAAGAAGAGAGAATTGATTGATTCATTTACTTTAAAAGAAGGAGCAAGCAGAGGAAGAGGACAGAGAGGGGTCTGAGTGAACAGTGATCAGTCTGAAAGGATCTGCTGCTCGGACATACAAACACAAAGCGAAGAGGACAGAATGATGAAGAATCTGAGGGTAATATGAGGCCGTGTACAGATGAAATAAATCCAGCAGAGGGTGAAGGCGAGAAGGAAAGAAAGGAAGGAAGAGCTGAATGGTTCCCACAGAAGGAAGAATCTGATTAGCGAGCTCTTATCTGATTTCTTAGAGTGCTGGGCAAAGACTTTATTATGTCTCTGCACACGTCAGTGTTAAATACTCAGCGATGCCACGACTGGAACTCCACAAACACACACAGGAGAGAGCACACGGGGTTTATAGTTAATGAGATTATTCTCCTTTCTTTCACGTGAAACCTAGAGGGCTAATTTAGCTGATAAGCGTTCAGTCTAGACAGCTTCTCTTCTTCAACACACAGAAGCTGCTGGAGCGCACTGGGAGATGTAAGTGTCTGTACTTTGGGTCATTTTTTGCTTTTTTTGGAAGTGAAAGGACAAAAATATTTTTGTTCACATCTGTGAGTGTTTGTACTGTTAGCAAAATATTTCATAACCCTAGAACAGATTTAGATTCTCTCTTTCGACGAAGAGGGTCGCTCTTACCCTCCCTCCCTCCCGCCGTTTTGCTCTCTTGTCCTGTCAACCTCTGAGCTTCCAAATCGAAAATTATTATGGATGTGGTCAGCTGGTCCCTCAATGCAATTGATAAAACTTTTACAATTTTTTTTTTTTTAAATAATTTTGCTGGTGATAAGATGGTTCTGAGGCCCGCCTTCTCCCCAAACAGCAAACTGGTTAGTCCACTATGTGAGTGTGCTGCTTGTGGGACTGAGTTTGTTGTGGCTCCACGGATTGATGAAGTCCTTTGGATGAAGGACGAAACGTCTCAACAAAAAAGAAAAAGTCCAGATGACCTGAATGAACTTTGTTGGACAATTTCAGTCTAAAGGATTGTCTCCTTTTTTTAGCTCATTTAGTTGCACAATTTATTTTGTAATAAAACTGTTTAACATAATATTTTTTTGTTTTGTTCTTTAATGGTAACAGCTGAAAAAACAAGTTCTTTCAGCTGCTTCGTTCTTTAGAGGTCGCTACAGCAGGCGTGAAAGATTTGGCCATAGTTTAATTCTGGATTCCCTTCCTGACGCAACCTGGGCTCGAACCTGCAGCCTCGGGATTGCAAGAGCGTGACGCTGACCACTGAGCCACCAACACCTCATAAGATTATACAGCAAGCGAACACAAAAGTGTTTCTTGGTTTTATACAACATGTACGCCCCACCCTCTGAGACACACACTGACCTACAGGTCAAAGTTCACGCTAGAAGTATAGATCAGCCTGTCACCCAGAAACCAAACATCAGCACTTCCTCTCGCTGCCGGCAAGTAAGAGCGGGCGGAAGCTGTGAGATACACTGTCCAGATGTGTTTAGAAACAGAAAATGAATAATTCATTCGATCTGAAGTGAAGATTTACGCCAGAGCTCTTCCTTCAGACTGCCTTTAGGCTCAGAGCATTACACAACGATCGATGCCTTGATGTGTGCACTGCCTGCTGCCTTTGGCAGAGACGAACACGCACTCGCTCTCCTTTTAGTGTCCATTAGTCCTGAAGAAGTCAGTCTGTGCACTTTTCTCTGTTATACTGTTTTAGTCCTCATTAACACAAGCAGATGCCAGCTTGTTGGAACATGCTCCATGTTTCAAACATGCTACACTTCACCTTGTCTAGGCTAGGTCTATCGTGATAAGCAATAAATCAATTAATTGCATGATAAATTAAAATTATCGACCTCATTTTCATTTATCGGCTTTATTGTTTCTTCGTGTCTCTCTCTCTCTACTGAAGACATTGTATGACAAAAAGCTCAACTCCGGTGCTCTTCACTGACCCCTCCCATTCTCTTTTATCTTCAAAATCTGTTTTAACCGTCCAAAATCACATTTTTGGATAATTAAAAGCAGCTAGGCTGAGAAGCTAAGCTACGAGCTAAGCTAACAGGCCAACCTCGGGAAAAACCTGTGTCTTGTCAAAGCTCCAAAATTCACGGTTGAAACCCGTGCCTTCATCTAAAAAGTTGTTTTTCTCTGCAAAAAGAAGCTGAGAAATTGTTTACTGATTTTTTTTTAATTAAAAGCTTTGTGTGAAAAATGCTATGCTAAAGAGCTCAAACCGAACGTCCGCTATTTTGAGAACCAAAGAGACAGCCCATGTCATGTCAAGGGGTCTCCCTCCCATTTTTCTTAAAGAGACACGCTGCTTGCACCCTCACTATCCATCTTTCGTTTCAAACAGTCTTATACTGCCATCCAGTGGTCAAAAAATGTACTACACACAAAATTAACTAACATTTCTTCTTAAATTTGACAATAATTACTAATTATTGTCAAATTTCAAACAATATTATCATTTATCGCGATAATTTCTGAGACAATTAATCGCTCAGCAAAATTTGTTATCGTGACAGGCCTAGTCTAGGCTCTTAAAACAACTACTGTCCCCTCATTCCTATGTTCAAACAGGCTTTACTGCTGAAAACTGTTTTAGCTTGTTAAATTTCAGTTTCTCTTGGTATAAAATATGCTACTTTTACTTTTATGCAACATTTAAGTACGTCTGAAAATGTAATTTTGCTGGAACAGGCTGCGATGATGCCCTGTTGATAACATTGTGCATCCCAAAACGTGATTTATGTGTGCTGTTCCTGACAGAACAATGCTGGTTTGAGTCCAGGTCAAACCTTCAGAGCTGACAAGGAATCTCTCACCCCTCAACAACAGATGTTAAACTGTGTTTATGTAACAATAACCCTTGGGGTTTGTCACTAGAGGCTCAATGCGACGATTAATGGAGCTGCTGATGACATCACTTAGCCGCTCCAATGTGTGCCTCAGATGCGTATTGATTCTACCTTAATGTGAACCATAAGTAGAGGTTAGTGAGACTGCAGTGCATTATTCATTACTGTAAGCTGTTCTTTCTCAAATCATTAGATGGACTTCATACTGTCACAGTTTAGGCTTGGTCTTTATGGTTATTAGCTGTTTTCAGATATCGCCACCTGTTCTTTGTATCTGAGGTACAGTAGTTTGTCTTTTTTACACTGCCAGTACACAGACATTTGTAGTTCTCATACCTTTGTTCATCGTGTCTTTTGTTAGCTTCTGTTTGAAACGGGTGCTTTCTTGATCCACTAAGGACTCCTTATTGAATAAGGGAACAGGACATGCACTGACTGACACTGTGACTGGCTGAGCAAAACTTTTTTTCTTTCAGCATCCAAACTGTTTAAACTGCATTTGCTTCACCAAAATTAAAGCTGCTTAACAAACTGTTGTTTGATTTGACAGCACATTATACAGGCTGTCATACAAGTCTTGGTTCCTGTAACTTGTTCCTTTGAATGTTTGTTGCGTTCTGTCAATCACTGCTTGAAAAATCAAACCAAGGAACCGCAACACTCTTATAACTATGGAGACATCCATTATTGTTGACTGACTGTTGTGTGTAAGTGACCACCTGCCGGGTGTTGTACAATCGCACCATACTCCTGTCGGTGCACAAGCAAACCTATAGTTGCTTAATACCTCTCCAACATGGAACTATAAAACTATATAACCCTCATAATCTCCAGTGTCCTCACAGTGGTTTGGTTCAAAGCCACCAGTTCTCCTCAGTTCCCTAGTCCAGTTCCTCACATCATGCCTGTCTGTCATTTGTATCAGCACACCTGTTCCTAATCAGTCATCACCATCCTTCCACTGTTCCTTATTCACCTTATTCCTGGGGGCTCTACTGTATAAATGATTATGGTACAACTTCCTGTCAGACAGGAAGTAGCAGTAAGCATTGGTTAACTATGGTAGCAGAGCATGGACCACGGTTTATTTCAAAGTAATCTGCATCCAGTTTAGCAGATAAAATGCTGTTTTTGTTTTATTCACATTTATTTAACAACCGTAAAGTTTATTCAAATAGCCTTGCAGAGTTCAGGTACCTGTTGTGTTGGTCGCGGCTGCAGGAACAACCGGACCAAACTAAACCAGTGGCTACAACAACAGTTTTGAACACAGAGCTCTCTACCTACAGATGAGGAATTAAGAAGAATGTGACTGAAACATCTGAACTTGAAGAGACCACCCAAAACGCTATACGTATGCTCATTTCACTTTGTTAGCAAACGGCCGACGGAGGAAAACCTACATCCTACTTTGTGTCTGGGCTACAATAAACCACTGGAGATGAGATGCTCCTCGGACTGAAAACAGTGACAAGAACACAGGTATGATTTCAAGTGTATGAAGCAGCATCATTGTATTTGTTCATCTTCGGTATTACGATTTTCTCTGCAATTAAGCCAAGCTCAGTGATGGAGGACTTTAAGGCTTTGGATGGGCTCTGTGTCTGCTTTAAGGTAAATAAGACTGTGTACCAAATTTCATAATAGCATGTGGAACTGTTTGTAAGGGCTGTTCTTCAAGGCGATGCTGTCGAGACACTTCATAGCAGCTCATCTGAAAACCTTTAGAATACAAATAGTTTCCATTGCTTTTGATGCCTGTGCAACATTTCACGTTTTGGTGGATGTTTAGTTCTTATAAACAGTGTATTTGGTCCAGGAAGAGGAAATTATGCTCCTTATCTGACTTTACAAAGAATAAACGGTGATGTAAAGGAAGATGTGCTGATTAGGTAAATGTCAAAAATGTTTCTTTTGCGATTGAACATGTTAGATGTTTTTGTTGCTATCATTTACTTAATGATGTTCAGTGTACTTGAGAATTTGCCCCTTAATTTGAATTGACCAACTAATTGCGGAAAACCTAATCATAGAACTGATTTTTTTTTTATCTTAATGTATATAAGTTGAATGACTCTCTTTTTTCTACATATTTAATACAAGCTTTGTTTATGATTACCTAAAGCTACAAGCTAAATGTATTGTGTGTTCTGTTTGTGTTTAGTAGGGAAAAATAAAATACTCATCTTGTTTAAATTACGGCCAAGACTGATTACAGACTTGCAAAAATAAATTCCATTTCATGTGTATTTTTTTTAGCTTTTGAACAGAATAAAGCGCATGTTTTATTTTGGAAACATCTTTTCTTTTATGTCTTTGCAGCACCTTTTCTCTGCAGTTAGTGCAGATCAAATACAGAAAGGAGGAGCAGCGCAGGAGGGAGATAAAACACTACAGGAGGAGAGGAGGATGGAAGGAGGTATGCTTTAGAAAGCTGCGTTTCTTCAGCTAACATGTCAGAAAACACTCAGGAGACCCTCATTTTCTTCCTGCTAACCAGGAAGCTCCTGATTCCTTTCTTCTCATACACAACGTGGGTGATGTCCAGAATACCCGTCCTTCACGTGCCCCTATTTTCTATCCAGCACTCTCCTCCTCCTTCCTTTCACATTTTCACTTTTCTTTTTGTTCACCTCCCTTGTTCTCTCATCTTTGGTTAAACCAGTGCAGTAAACTAAGACTAGAACAGAGCTAACCCCAACTCACCCACATGCTGCTACACACACAGACCATCCAGCAGGTATTTAATGAGTCCTGGCTCGATACAATCACAGTGGTCATCAAACAGTGTTGAGCAGCATCACATCTCACTGCAGGGATGTCAAACTGTTACAAAAGGGGGCCAAAATACAAAACTTGGTTCTCACCAAGGGCCATTTTCAATCACTTCATTAACTCAAGTCATCTCTTTTCAGTTGCAGGTTCATTTAATGTTCTCAGTTGCTCTTTCCATATTAAAAAAGATTACAGTAGTCCCTCGTTTATCGCGGGAGACCCGTACCCTGAAACCATGCCATAAGTGAAAAACTGCGAAGTAGGAATAGTAGTACAAGTAGTACTTTATTTTAGTATTATTTTAGTTTGTTTTACTATAACCTTTATATATATATATATATATATATATATATACATATATATATATATATACTGTAATCTGAAATAGTAGCTAAAAGAGCATAACAAGCTGAAATTAGCATAAAGAAGTCAATTAAGCTGAAATTAGCAGAAATTAACATGAACATTTTAAATTTCTCTGAAAGCAGCTAAAACTAACAAAAGAAACGCTACAAATGTAGCTGAAAAGGTAGAACAAGCTTAAAGTCACAGAAAGAGGCTGAAAGAACATGTTTGCCCAATTAGGCTGTAAAAAGCAGAAATGAGCACAAAAAGTGGAAATTATCTGAAAAAGGCTGAAATTAGCAAATAACGGTGGAAAAGTAGCTAAAAAGTAGGAATGAGTGTAAATTACAAGAAAGAAGTGGGGAGAGCACATTTTTGATGAAATTGGCTGAAAAAGTTGAAATTACGGCAAAAACTGTGGA
The DNA here is from genome assembly GCF_014905685.2 of Nematolebias whitei. Classification (NCBI taxonomy): domain Eukaryota; kingdom Metazoa; phylum Chordata; class Actinopteri; order Cyprinodontiformes; family Rivulidae; genus Nematolebias; species Nematolebias whitei. The sequence goes on along the minus strand of NC_056498.1, from coordinate 22,774,127 downwards.
ACTGGCTGAACAAACTAAAGTGAGCATAAAACAGCTAAATAGTGGCTGAAATAGCAGAGAAAGTTGAAACGTGCTGAAAGTAGCATAATAAGCTGAAATTAGCTGAAAGAAGTAGAAGCACAAAAATGTTGTAGTTAACAGAAAGAATCTGAAAGGAGCATAAAACATCTAAAAACCCAGCTGAAATGAGCTGAAAGTAGCTGAAAATGTTTAAATTTGCACAAAGAAACTGAAAGAAGACGAAGCAGAACAAAATGTGAAAGCAGCAGTAGAATGTTGTAAACAGATCTAAAAATTTGAAGGATGTAAAATGAGCTCAATTCATTTTCTATGAGAAAAAAAAAAGTGTCAGAAAAGGCTAAATATTTCAAAAAGCTAAAGTTGCACCAACACCAAAAGTCATAGCAGGATTGTCCTGAATGAGCTGAACGTTTTGATTTATGATTTGTTGAAATAGAACAAAAACTGGGGAACGAGAAAGACATTGAAAAACGTACAGAAAAAAATGGATCACAACAGTGTGAATGCTGCATAATTATTCACACTATTGTGACTGATTAGAGACAAAAAGAGAACGAACTGTGACCAAATCGAGACAAGATTAAGACACTTTGTGACTTGATTGAGACAAATAAGTAAATCTGCATGTCTTTCAAAAGGACGGTGCAGTTTATTCAGTTACGCAATGTGTGTCGTTGGTACCACTTAGTGAAAATGTGTCTTCGCTCACAATTTTGTGCCTTTTATTTGCAGCTCAGTGAGATACAGGCTTAAGCTCTGTGCCTGACCAGTCAAATGTTTCACAGCATACCACAACACACTTGTAGCACCAGAGCTGGTCATTTGGACCCAGGTGTCCGTCCCTGCACGGGCTGATTCAGTTTGCAGGGCTGTAATCAGTATCATTGTCCAGGAGCAGTGGTGCCTGACCCCCTCTGAAGCACCACAGCCCCACAGCAATAATGAGCGGACTCAACTGCACTGAGCTGTGGATTATCAAGTCACTGGGCGTCGTGTCAGAGAGGAACACACAGTTGACCGCTTTAACTAACACCTGCTATTCATGTTGGCCGCGTGCTTCGAGGCTAACGCATGTTTCCAAGCTTCAAAGCAGAGGAATGTATGAAAATGTGTCATATATTTGTGGACGGCAGTCTTTTACACCAGAGTTCAGCTCTAGCTGAGATTAAATAGTGGGCAGATCCATTTGTCCAATTAGAAGGAGGAAATGAGCCTTGCACAGACTGAGCGCCATGCAGAAAGTGTTTCAGCAGTCTCCTCCCGCATTCGATCAATAGGCCTGTGACGCCCTGCGGCCCCCGCCTTACCCCACAGTCCGAGTGGAGCTCTGAGAGGAAACGAGGGGGAGGAGGAGTGAGAGACAGACGAGGGAGGAGGGGTGGGAACGATGAAAGGAAGCAAAAAGACGACCTGCATATTTAATGATTTTTCCCTTTGCACTGCCGGAGGAACCTCTGGACCAGACCATGTTCAGTCACACTGTCATGATTTCATCTTTTAATTTAGCTGCAACAGGTTTACTAATTTTATAAATTCAGAAAAGAAAGGTTATCCCACATGATATTTAATCATGTTTAGACTGCTGACCGAGCACTCACACTATCATTTCCCTGCTTTTGTAACTACTCCTACCTGTTTGGTGATAGCATTAATATCTTAACGCTCAGCTCATTCAGGAGATGGGTGCTATTACTACTGCTCTGTGCACATTTTATAAACCTCTTTAAAATATTGAACTTTATTTACAAACATTTCCCCAAAGAAATCAATTGAGATCTCGTCAGTTCATTCAGAAACATCGTTCTCTATTAAATCTGCTTACAGCAAATTTGTTGTTTCTGTCTTTTTATGCTACTTTTAGTTTATAACTTCCGTTCTGCTGCTTCTGTTTCTTTACCATTCTGATACTTTTAGCTACCATTCTGATACTTTTAGCTACCG
>NC_056498.1:22767899-22772155 GCF_014905685.2 Nematolebias whitei | reverse complement strand
TTTTAGCTCCCATTCTGATACTTTTAGCTATAGTTCTGATCATTTTAGCTCCCATTTGCATACTTTTGCTCCCATTCTGATACTTTTAGCTATAGTTCTGATCATTTTAGCTTCCATTTGGATACTTTTAGCTCCATTTTTCATATTTGTAGCTACCATTCTGTTTGTGTTGGCGAAGCATTTCCTGCTGATACAATCACGTTCATTCGGTGAAAGCAGAGTGGTTTCTCTTGTGTCTTACCTGTGGGTCTCATGTAATACGCCTCTATGTCAGCCATGTCCGTGTGCAGAGCACAGTCCAGATAACTCTGGATAACTTTCCTGCTGTAGTAGTAGCGTGCGCCCATGAGAATGAGGGGGGCACAGCAGGTCAGCGTGACAGATTTGGTCACGAAAAAGCACAATACTATGGAGAAATGGAAGAAAAGTAAACGAAACCTGTCAGAAGAGAGAACCACATGTTTGATTTTTGGCAAAGTTTGAACCCAGCAGACAGAAGAACAAAGGCACAAACAATACGACAACATGAGTTCTTACAGAAAACACAGCACTAGAAATATTAGCGTTAATGTTTATTTCTTAGTCATTACTTCACACCAGGTTTTGACCACAGCTGCTTGCACAGATTCTCAGAAGTCACTAGAGCGTAGCTACGAGGTGACGAGGACTATTTCTTGAAATATACTGGCCATGTTGTGAACTCTGACGCTCTGAAGATGGTCTTTGCCAAGATAGTGTTCGTCTTTATTTGTAGTCTTTTTATTTAACATTTGAATGATGTGGTGGTCTGATTCCTGCGCTGGTTGTTTATATTTATGCATACGAAGTAAATGTGTACAGATGTGAGTTGGTACCGCTCAGATACACTGACAAACATGGCTGCTTGTTCAACAGCAAAGTGCACTTGTAAAGCTGGAAACAGGTGATCTATACATGTGTGAGAAAGACCCCCTGCCTTAACACATACATGCTTCCCAGTGGTTAATAACTCTTAGCTATGTCCCCAGGCGAGCAGAGGGTCCCTAAGAGCACACTAGTTGAAAGTATTAAAAAGATAAATACGACAAAGTTTGATATTTAAGTTAACAGAGCAGAGTGTTACTCCTGTGTTAATTTCTGCTGATTATAAATAATTTTCCGTGGTTACCTGAACACAACATTGAACTTGGCACTTTCCCCGGACTCCATCAAGTCTTTGTAACTATGTGGTCATTGCAAATGAGGGATGGGCTTAACTGAAAGAGGGCTCCAAAGTGAACATCTGCTTTGGGCCCTTTGTAATGAGACTCAGAGAAAACTTCGAGGAATCTTTGGAGCACGGTAAATTTGAAGAAACGGTCGTCATCACCCCACAGCTAGCTCCAATGACTTTCCAACACATCAAAGTCCATGCTCAATAATCCAGGTAAATAATCCAACAAAGTTCAGTCAGGTCATGTGGACGGTTTATTTTATTTTTTTGTTGGGACGTTTCATCCTTCATCCAAATAACTTCATCAGTCTGAGGAGCCACAACAAACTCAGTCCCACAAGCAGCACACTCCAACCACTTTGCTGGTGATAAGATGGTTTCTGGAGTCCGCCCTCTCCCCCGTCGAGTCCTCTGATGCAGCCATAGCCAAAGTGGTTCAAAACATCAAAGTTCATGCTCAGTAATCCAGGAAGAAAATCCAACAAATCACCATCAAACTGGTTGGTCCACTATGTGAGTGTGCTGCTTGTGGGGTTGAGTTCATTGTGGCTCTTCGGACTGATGAAGTTCTTTGGATGAAGGATGAAGCATCTCAACAACAACAACAAAAAAAAGAAACCCTCCAGATGATCTGACTGAATTTTGTTGAACTTTTCAACACCTTCACTGCTGTGGTCAGAAACTGTCGTGAAATAAAACCAGCACTAAAACTGATTTTCTCCAAGCTCCCGATTTTCAACTCGCGACTCTACAGATTCATTCGTGTCGCTTACAAAACGTTTGATCAAGAAAAGTTGGGGGTACTTTTCACACACACAAACACACACACAAAAAAAAAATGCAATAGACTGTGGAGTAAAAAACAATTGTTTCTTTTTGGATTTTAGCTCAAAGATGCTAAAGTTATTAGTCAGGTGTGACGCTAGGGGGCGCAAACTGACGCAAGCATGGAGATTGCGCATCGTGCAAGTTTCTCCTCAGCCCTCCAGAGAGATGACTTCTCGTTCTCCGTGAAACTCATACTGAACCTCTAAAAGGAAACATTCGAACCCTTCTGATATATAAAAACAAACAAAAACGAATTACTTTTAATTTGAAAAGCACATTATATACCAAAGAGCCAGATCAATGGATAACAGCAGCGTCAGCGCAAAGTGCGCGCCGCATGGGAGTGCGTTTTCTTTTCTTGGTACGTGGGCGCACCCTGTGGGACAATCTTCAAAATGATTCACTCCTTCAGTTCCCCCCCCCCCCCCCCCCATACACACACACACACACCCGGCATCACATCACCAGCATGCAGCATGCGCCCTGTGCCTTTTGTTGCGCGCGCCGGCTGAAAAGACGCGTAAAGCTGCAACAGATTTCAGCTGAACCGAGCCAGAATTTAAGACTTTAAAAAGTGCAGATGAAACATGAAAAGCTCTGAGTGGAAATAAAAGCGTCCTGTTTGGGTGATTTATCCTCACCTGTCAGAAGAGCATATAAAAACTGAGTCCTGGGCCGCTGCCAGATCCCCCTGAACGCAGTGTTGGGTATCCGCTCCATTATTCCCTCGTGAAAGATGCGCAGCGCCTCCTTTTCGTCCGCGCGCTCAAACTCGCGGATAAAAACCGCATCTTTGCCCGCATCCTTCGCCGCCAGCTCGGCGGGGCTCGGGGCCGCGCCGGCGGCGGGCGGAGAGCTCCACATCATGGGCTCTCTTTTGGTCCCGGCGGCGGGTAGAGCGTCGTGTTCGTCCGCAACAATCTTAGTCTCGCAAACCATTTTGGGAGACGAACAATGCATGCAACTACAGTTCAGAGGGGGGGCCCGGGGGGGTGGGGTTGGAGGTGAGGGGTTGGAGAAGAAAGAAAGCTGGATTAATTAGTGAAGGAGGGTTCAGGTTCTCCCCTTTAAAAAATAAAAAAAACAGCAAAAATGATGGTGAGGATGGTGATGATGAGGATGGTGGTGGTGGTGGGGATAAGACGAAAAAGGGGGGAGGGTGTTCTGCTGCAACCCTGAGAGTTTCTGGAAACCGAGACTTGCCGGTGCTGCTCAGGCGGTATTTATAGGCGAGCAGGGCGGTGCTGAGGGGGGGCTGGGGGAGGTCCTTCCGCCGCTCACATTGGACGCTATTGGGTGGGGGGGGGGGGTCTGAGCTGCTCATGTGTGCGGGTTAGGTGTGTTTTGGGACAGAAGATGCGCGAGGAAGTGTTCTGAAACACCTAGATGTTAAAACAAAAGTCTGGGTGAAATCAAGATGAAATGAAAAGCAAATGAAGGAATGCATATCACCCGCCATCTGTTGTGTCAAAGTTATTCATTCATTCTTTCAACCTTTATTTATACAGGTTAGTCCCATTGAGCCGCTCATTTACAAGAGAGACCTGATTTTAACAGAGTGACGACAACAATAGACAATCATAAAAGATGCGTACAAACTTTATTTTTGCAACAAGTGAAAATAAAATGGTAATGAAGGAAAAGTAGCAACGACAAAAACACATCTGGTTGTAAGGTGGTGATCATCAGAGACATGAGAGTTGAAGCTGTCTGGGTCAAGTCTTGAGAACACAGTGTTGGGTTCCACATATAGACTGACTGGCACGTCATGTGGATGACTCTCAGCTACTACCACAGCAACCTTTAGCTGTTAAACTGACTGAGTTATGGACATTTTTGTGTTGGCTCATTTTGACTATAGTTGCGGTGGCCATCTTGAATCAGGGTGGCTCCAAACGTCCATCACTTGTATTTATTTGCACGTCCAGCGATTACTTCATGGAAGTTTCATTAAAATCCAAGCCGTGGTTTGAAAGATATTTTGCTAACAGACAAACAGTTGATTTGAATAGTTCAAGTTTTAAACAACAATGTTGCAATCAGTTAGTGCTCAGAGTATGTGTTGGGGATGACTCTCAGCTACTACCACATGGCATCTGTCAAACTGACGGAGTAGCCGTACTTAGTGTTGACTGAGGTTTTAGCACTTGCAGACATTTTTCATTTCATTTTTCAAACATGGATGGATGGATGGATGGATGGATGGATGGATGGATGGATGGATGGATGGATGGAT
>NC_056498.1:22725929-22767799 GCF_014905685.2 Nematolebias whitei | reverse complement strand
GGATGGATGGATGGATGGATGGAAGGATGGATGGATGGATGGATGGATGGATGGATGGATGGATGGATGGATGGATGGATGGATGGATGGATGGATGGATGGATGGATGGATGGATGGATGGAGACATTTTTAATCGGTTTTACTCAGCTCATCAGTTGTAAATGTGCATTCAATAGTACTCTGAAAAGTTCATCAGAATCCGTCCACTGGTGAATGGGATATTTTGCTAACAGATGAGACTGGGGGTTGGGACTCATTCAGGGGGTGTATGTGTGTCTGCACAGCTCTGCTGCACTGCAGTGATCCCTCCATGCCGTTCTGTCAGACATCACTCCCCGCGTGGGGATTATACATGTGGACCCATCTGAGACCAGTCTGCAGCTGGTCCCACTGATCCCCTCCAGCTGAGTTTACACCAGTGCTGCTGATGATGCAGCGGCTCCTTTGTTGTCCTCCATCACACCCTGCCCTCCTATTTAATAACGCAGCATCATGTTTATTTATGAATCTATGATATAATTTAAATAATGGCACATCAAAGGTGGCAGAGAGTGGAGAAGATGCAAAGAGTCCAGTTTTGTGTACTCGGTGCCCTGCAGTGGTTCTCTCTGCTGGCAGCCTCTCAAAGGCACAGTCGCATAAAGCAGAACTAGTTTGAACCGGATCAGAACTAGTTCGCTATCGATAAGGCTGCTGCTGCATCCACACCCCGTTCCCTCCTCCTCGTGGTCTCCTCCTCCTGGTTAGGAGGAGGAGGAGCAGATGTCCCGCAGCGCCTCCGACTCCTCATGTTCTCAGCTCCGACATTAAAGGCTGTTAAAATGCGGCTTTCTCTTCAAACCACGCAGCGCATCCTCCGCTCGGAGCGGCTGGAGGATGCTCCGCGCATGCGTAGTGTTCGGCTAGTGCCGCTTTCAAATGCTGTGGGAAAAGAGTTCGCATCGATGGCGAAGTTTTGCTGGCAAAGATTTAAAAGCACCAGTCACAACACTCAAAATTATCAAAAGTGAAACACAAAAGTATCAAGTATGTCAATTATTTAAATAGTACATAAAAATCCCAAGGCTGACTAAAGTAACCACCTGACAACAAGCCAGACAATAATAAGAACATTGCATTTCCTGCAAAAATGCAATGTGAATCCTTATTGCAAAAGAACTTACTGGAAAATAGCTGAAAATAAATAAACATGCTGAAATGTAGCTGAAATGAAGAACATGCATAAATTAGCAGAACAAAGTAGAAAGCACACATATTTAATGTGTAGTGGCTTACTACATTAATACTTTTGGGTTCATTAAATAAAACACTTGGTTCTGTTTGACAGCAAAATAGGGGTTTTATTTGAACTAGGTTTAAATAAGGAGAAATGAGCTCAAAAATTAGTAAATTAGCTTAAAAATGCTGAAATTAACAAACAATAGCTGAAAAGTAGCTGAAAAGGCAGAAAGAAGTTTAAGCTAGCAGAAAAAGTCTGCAAGCAGAAATAAGTTATAGGCTGAAAGGAATTTATCTGAAAATAGTTTAAAAAAAATAGCTAAAAAATATGCTGAAAAAGTAAGATGAAAAGATAGAACAAACTTAAATTAGCATAAGAAAGCAGAAAGAACGTTTGCCCAATTAGACTGAAAGAAGCAGAAATTAGCACAAAAAAGTGGAAATTATCTGAAAAAAGCAGAAATTAGAACAAAAAAACTTAAATGTAGCAAAAAAAAGACAGAGAGAAGCTGAAATTACAAGAAGAAAGTTGAGGGAGCACATTTTTGCTGAATTAGGCTGAAAAAAGTTTAAATGAGTGCAAAACATGTGAATTTAGCTGAAAAAGCTAAAGTTAGCACAAAACAGCAAAAATAGTAGTTGAAAGGAGCATGACAAGCTGAAATTAGCAGAAAGAAATTAGAAGAAGTTCAAAAAGGTTGTAATTTGCAGGAAAAAATCTAAAAGAATCCCATAAACAGCTGAAAAAAACCAGCTAAAATTAGCTGAAAATAGCTGAATTTTTTTTTTACATTCGCACAAGGAAGCTGAAAGAAGCTGAACAGAACAAGATGTGAAATGAGCAGCAAAAGGTTGTAAACAGATCTAAAGATGTGATGGGTGTAAAATGAGCTCAAGTCATTTTTTATGAGGAAAAAAATGTCAGAAAAGTTTAAATATTTAAAAAAGCTAAAGTTGCACCAATACCAAAAGTCATGGCAGGATTGTCCTGGACGAGCTGAACGTTTCGATTTATGATTAGTTGAAATAGCACAAAAATTGTGGAATGAGATGCTGAAAAATGTACAGAAGAAAATGGATCACATGTATGAATGCTTCATAAACATTCACACAATAACAGAAGAATTAAAGACCTAGCATGAAGGAATGCATATCGCCCGCCGCCTTTCCAGAGTTTTAAACTGATCATATTTTGATGACAACTTACTCAAACCTCAAAATAACATTATATGAGATCGCATGCAATGCTGTGAGATCTCACAAGATGTGCCAGTGCTTGGAGTAGGTGTTGAGGATGACTCTCAGCTACAACTATACCAAACTTTAGCTCAAGATCTATAAATCTGATAAAGTTATGGCTATTTTGTGTTTGACAAGTGTCTTAGCTGTGGTGGTCATGTTGAATTGGTTTGACTTCAAAAGTTAATAATTTATGTGCTTTCATTGATTCCCATTTTTGTCAAACAAAAAAAATATAATTCAAACCTTTATTTATACAGATAAATCACATTGAGCCTCGAAGACTCATTTACAAGTGAGACCTGTTTGGACAGCCAAAAAATAATGAAAGTGACAACAAGTAGGATTTGGAGGCAAAAAATAAATCCAGACAGACTCTCATTCCTTGGCCGAGGAAAGATAGCCTGAAATTGATCAAAACACCCCGCACATAAGCACATAATGATGCAGACATTCCACAGGAAAGGGAGACAACAAGGGCGGTGAGCGTGTCTAAGGACGTTCCTGGAGGCACTGTAGGAGCGCCAGAGAGAATCCAAGAGTCCGTAGACTTCCTTGGTGGGAGAGGGGAGAGAGCAGAACGTTGAGATTTACAGAGCCTGTCAAGGCCAGCCGGGGAGCTGAATTCAGATAAACAACATTTGTTTTGGGGACAGGTAGAACTTTACTGATTTATGTCTGTCTTGAGTCTTTGCTGGTCCTCACGGAAATCCCGAAACATCCCAATTAAGTGAACATACCGCTGGTCCGTGCCTGAGGGTGCTCCCCAAGATCTGATCCATCATGCCTGCGAATCCTAGGGGCAATTCTAACAAATCACATCCAATTTGCAGTTCAGTTCGCAAAGCAATTGAGTCTGGGTGCTCGAGGCACGGAGCAAACCATCATATAAGACAGGCAGCCTGACCAGGGCCAACAATGTCCCTGTGATGGACTTGCGACCTGTCCAGGGTGTCCCCCGCCTCTTGCACACTGACTGCTGGATATGGACAGTAGTGACCCCCGTGACCCAGAAAGGAAGAAGCGTGTAAAGATGATGGATGTTGAACAATGTGTAGCACTCGGAGTATGTCTTGTGAATGACTCTCAGCAACTAGCACACCAAATTTTACTCCAATATCTGAAGAATTAGTTGAATTATTTGAAATTTTTGTGTTTCATAAGCTAGCTGCGGTGGCCATCTTAAATTAGTTTGACTTCAAAATTTGAACGTTTGTAGAAATACATCAAAGGATTGTTTCCTGAAAAAAATCACTACAATCTACTGTTTGTGGTGGTTCCTGAGAAAATTTGCTAACCATGAACAGATCCAGGCAAAAACATTATTTTTGGCTTTTTGCCTTAATCGGCTGTGGGCAATAAAAAGCTTAAAGGACAAAAAAATATGTTTTAATCCATAGAGTTGTCCTTTTGTATCACATAACAGCTTCAGTTTATTTTGGAGGGACTGAACCTCTGACAGATATGTCAGTAAATCTATTTGCTTTAATTCAAAACAGAAATCTATGAAGAGGAACAGCCTTTGTTAAGAGTTTTTTATTTATTTATTAAAGATCAATTAGTAAAACCATGCTGATTAAGTGTAATTTAAATGTCAGAAGTCATTTGACAATTAATTGTTACATCACTTCCAAGATAATCTTAACAATGTTTCCTCTTAAAACCCATCTACTACAGTCCAGACCTCACAGAAACTCTGTGCTAAATATTTAATCCATCCATTATCTTCCACTTGTTCTGGAGTCAGGTCTCAGGGCAGCAGCTTGAGCAGGATGGTCCAGACATAGTGTCTCCAGTGTGTCCTGTGTCTTCCCCGGGGTCTCCTCCCAGTTGGACATGCCCAGAGCACCTCCTTAGGGAGGCAGCATCCTTACCAGATGCCCAACCCACCTCAACTGGCTCCTCTAGAAATGGAGGAGCAGCAGCTCTATGGGTCTTGAAGAGAAAACTCATTTAACTGACTCTCTCTGCAATCTCATTCTTTCAGTCACTACCCAGAGCTCATAGGTGAGGGTAGGAACATAGACCGACCGGTAAACAGAGAGCTTCATCTTACAGCTCAGCTCCCTCTTCACCACAATGGACCGGCACAGAGTTCACAATACTGCAGATGCTGCACCGATCCGTCTGATGATCTCCTGCTCTATTCTTCCCTCACTCGTGGACAAAACTCAAAGATACTTGAACTCCTCCACACGAAGCAGAACCTCACTCCCTACCCGGAGCAGGTGGTCCATCCTTTTCTTACTGAGGACCTCGGGTTCTGATCCTCATCCCAGCCGTTTCACACTCGGCTGCGAACCGCTCCTGTGAGAGCTGAAGACACGATGACAATGACAAGCTGTTCAGTTTTTTTTAATTTATTTATTTATTTGCTAACTGACTTTTCAGCCTGAAACATTCCACAGTGTCACATGTTTGAGCGATCATTTGTTATTCTGACATTTTGTTTCACCTGCTCTTTGCTAAAGCTTGTAGGGAAGATTGATGATTTAAGGCTCGGAGAGTTCCCGCTAATGGGTCCAAATACAACTCTAATGCTCTTAAAACAAACTGGAGCACCACCACCACCGACACAACTCAGGTCGTTCGGTGAAGCCAGTGACGACTCCGTGACGATTTTGAGAGAACATTTTCTGCATAGGTTTGTTTTGATCAAGTTCAAAATCCAAGCGAGACAACAGATGATCCCTGGTAATGCTTTGAGACATTTTGGACATTCAAATTCAAAAATACTTGATTAATCCCAAAGGGAAATTAAGTGTTGTTGTAGCTCATCATTCTAGTTTCATTCAAGAGTCGTTATAGATGCTGATAGCTGTGGGCAGGAAGGGCGTCTTTGTTGGAGACTTGTTTACAAGCTCAGTGTGATACTAGCTTTAGAAAATGAGCCCCATCATCACACTTCCAACACCATGCTTTACCATCAGGAACAGTCTTAGTAGTCTTGGCCAAATTGAAACGCACTGAATTTAAGCTGAGAAAAACACGTTTTTCTAATTCTCATTTCCTCAAACACTGCATTTTCTATACTTATGGGCTTTTTCTTGTGTATTAACTAACTTGTTATTTATTATTTGACAAAGTTGAATCATGCAATATTAAGTTAACAACTTTTCTTTTAGAAATTGTAGACATTATGTAGCACCACTTACTCTTCGCTCGCACCAAGTCTGTCCCTCTGATTCTCCGTTAGCTCATTATGTGCTGCATCATTTTTGAAAGAATCACCCCTGCAGCTCTGACGGATGTTTCTCTGGTTTCATCTGGCTGCAGCTGAGACCATGTTTCTCCTGAGGATCGGTTGGTCCACGTATCCATTTTCAAGTTTCTGAACTCTCAGACTTTTCGGTTCCTATTTAAGTCTCCTCTCTGTGGAGACGTGATGCAGTCAAGCAGAAGAGCTCATCCCGAGGTCTAAAGCTAAGACTCTTCTTTTAACAGTTCTTTTTACGACAAAGCTAATAATGGAAAGCACTTTTTTTTTTCACATGCTTTATTTTTGCACATTGACTTATTTTCCTTAAAACCTTCTTCCCATCAATGTTCAGATAATGAAGATGTTAGCAAACAACACAGTTTAGAACTATTTGACATTTTTTGATGTGTTACACAGAAGTGTGCTAAACTCTGATATAAATTAACCATTTGTGACTAAACCTAAAGACGAGAAAGAACAGGAAGTAGCAGAAATGAAGATGTTGAGGTTCTCTTTAGGAGTGACAAGGATGGATAAGATTAGGAATGAGATCATCAGAGGTACAGCACAGGTTGAAGAACTGGGAGATAGTTAGAGAGTTCAGACTGAGATGGTTTGGACATGTCCAGAGGAGGGACAGTGGGTATATTGGTAGGAGGATGTTAGAAATGCAGCTGCCAGGAAAAAGACAAAGAGGAAATACTGTATATGGATGTATTTAGAGAGGACATGGAGGTAGTTGGAGTGAGGACAGAGGATGCAGAGGACAAAGATGGAGGAGGATGACTCGCTGTGGAGACCCTTGAAGAGCCAAAAGAAGAAGATTTGTGACTAAACTAATTAAAATAAAGTTTAACAGGCAATGATTATTTGAGCTGTTTCATGTCACTCATCAGATAATGTATGCTATTGTATGCTATTTGATGCTATTGGAGTTTTAAAATGAACATTTTCCTGCTTCAGGTTTGAAATGTGGACTTTCAGAAAAGCGCGTTAAATAATTACAGAACTGTGGCATTAATTTGCCAACATCTTACAGAATATTCATCCCGAACAGTAAATGGACTGCACTTATCTAGCACCTTTCTAGCAAACAGGCTACTCAAAGTGCTTGATAGCATGATCTGTGTCTTCATTTACACATCCACACACTCATTTGTACAGCTCTCTGCTACATCTCCTCAAACTAATCTGAATAAATCATTCTGTAGAATCTAATCAGAGTTTAAGATCGCATTCATGCATTGATGGGACACATCAGAGGCAGTGAAGAGTTCAGGGTCTTGCCGAGGGACATTTCGACACGTGACTGCATACTGCCAAGAATCAAATCTCTGACACTCGTTGGAGGGTGACTGCTTTAACCACTGAGCCACCACCGCTCACACAGTGCCCAAAAGAGGTCATTTTAACCCCTAAAAGTTATCCCCACTGTGTCCCCACACATGCAAGAAAATATACTAAAATATCCAACAAGGTTAATGGACAGATTCTTCTTGTTGAAACATTTTGTCTTTTATCCAAAAGATAATCACATACAGAACACCATGGACTTTGTGGTTAAGGTGAGGGATATCATCATGGAGACTGATGAAACAATGGTCTTTTTTGATGTCACATCACTCTTTTCTAACATGATTGTATGTTTAATGACCCCAGATTGGCAGACTGAAAAGACTCAGACACAGGTTTGCAAAAAGAAGTGGAATTAGGGATTCGGCTGTGGGAGGAAGTAGGAGACAAGATTTTTCCAGTTGATAAATGTAGAAATCCAGAAATATCTTATGGTAGTTTGTATTGAAGGTCGCGTTGGAGAGGGGGAGCTTCAAGGTCCTAATCGTTCCGATGGAGGAGAAGGTGAAATCCAGAGAGGTGAGTATGAAGCAGTGGATGGTTGTGTGGTGGAGTCCCGAAATGGATGTAAGCTGAGTAACGGTGTACAGGTTTAGTGATCCATACGAAGCCAAGGTGCCAGGAGGAAGTCGATGAGACATGGCAGAGCTGAATGGACAGACGGGCAAAAATATCAAAGTTGGTCAAAAGTTTCACAAGTTCAGATTTCAGGCCATCGCTCAATTACCCAAGGCAATTAATGCTCCAGTGTTGGTTGAATGTCTGGTAGGGGGTTACGTAGTGGAGAGGTACTGGTTGGGAATCATGTGCAGGTGTAGTTGATTACATGGTTGTCAGCTGTGGAGAAAGGTGATTATGGCAGAAGAATAGGAATCCCACATTTACGTGCATTCCTGTTGATGATGCAGTAGAGGTGGTCAGTTTAAAATTAAAATCAGACACCACTCTGAGCAGCAGGACCACGCTTTCCACAGAACAACTGTGTCAACTCTTGAAACTGTGCCTGCAGTCAACCTACTTCACATATGGGGAGCAATATTATAGGCAGAAACATGGGTGTGCTATGGGGTCTCCAGTTTCTCCTATTGTTGCCAACCTGTACATGGAGGAGGTAGAAAAGAGAGCCTTGATGTCCTTTTCAGGGACACCACCAAGTCATTGGTTCAGGTATGTTGACAACACCTGGGTTAAAATTAAATCTCAGGAAGTCCAACATTTTACTGACCATATCAACTCTGTGGATAAATACATCAAGTTCACACGAGAAGATGTAAAAAATGGCAGGTTGGCTTTCTTGGACTGTGAGGTCTCAGTCTCTGATAGAGGACATTTGCAAATTGAGGTGTACCGCAAACCCACCCACACAGACCAGTGTTTGCAGTTTGACTCCCATCACCCTTTGGAGCACAAGTTAGGAGTCATCAGGACTCTGTACCACAGAGCAGACAGCGTCCCCACTAACTCAGGAGCCAGGCAGAAGGAGAAATCCCTCACAAGACAGGCTCTAGAGCAATGTGGATATCCTAACTGGGCCTTCCTGAAAGCAGAGAAGAAACCCAAACAGGACTCCAGTCAGCCAACAGGTGAAAAGGAGTAACCCAGACCCAGACCAGTGGTCATTCCATATGTTGAGGGAGTATCAGAGAAACTGAGACGTTTATTTTCTAAACATAACGTCCCAGTGGCTTTTAAACCCCAAAATACATTATGGCAAAGACTGGTTCATCCCAAAGATCCAGTCCCCCGGCACAAACAGAGTAATGTTGTGTATGCTGTTCAGTGTCAGGAGGGCTGTGATCAGTCTTACATCGGGGAAACTAAACAGCCACTGGCCAAAAGGATGGCCCAGCACAGAAGATCAACATCATCAGGCCAGGACTCTGCGGTCTACACTCATCTCCAGGCCAGCGGTCACTCTTTCAGGGATGAAGATGTTCACATCCTGGATAGAGAGGAAGGATGGTTTGAGAGGAGTAAAGGAGGCCATCTTTGTGAAAAGAAACCGTCCATCATTAAACAGGGGTGGAGGCCTCCGGGTTCAACTGTCCCCCTCTTACAATGCTGTGATTGCTAGTATCACTCAGCCCTCTGTGAATAGTAAACAGCCATCAGTGTGCTAATGATCCATTGTTAGGCTGATGGTCCTTCTATATCATGTGAGCAGCTGGTTTTGGTTGTCAGCAGCAAACTGGTTGATCCCCTCTGAGAAGGAGCTATTCATAAGACTGAGCTGAATACAGCACCTCAGACTGAGGAAGTCTTTTGGATGAAAGACGAAACGTTTCTACATTTTTTTGTTGTTTTGCTTTGTTTTGTTTTTTGAATGTCCAGAGGACCAGATTTAACTTTTTTAGATTTTTCTACCGGGATTATTGAGCACGCATCAGGACATCCAGAGGATCTGACTCAACCTTGTTGGATTCGTCTGCCTGGATTATTCAGCATTCATCTGGATATGCTAAAATATCTGCAGCTGCTTCTAATTGGGTTTCCAGAACCTCCACACACAGACCCACATGTTGTTCTAATAATCTAGCAGGTGACCTCTGACTCTTTATGTTCCCCGCCCCCAACCACGAACCCTCTGCCTGCTCCGATCCAACACATCAGACTTCAGCAGTGGTCTGCTCTAAGGTTTGAGGTTGCACTGGATTTCCCACAGTATTATGGTCTGTGTGACAAGGAGGGGCTCAAAGGACACATCACAAACTGAATCAAAAGGGAGTTGTCAAAGCAAACAAAAGAGGGAGAAGTCTTGAACAAGTAGAGCAGTTGACCATTGAATGATCCTCAAAGTTAAACTAAAACCCCAAAACCTTGACTAGCAGTAACTCCCAAACCCAGTTAATAATGAATGACACAGGCCAAGATGGAGTGGAAGAGAGCGTAGAGATGGAGCGCAGGATCAGCAACCAGCAGTCAACCTTTTAAAATCTGATCAGCCAAATCAGATCTGGAAACAGGACGTGTTAAGGAAGCACACTCATTGAGAACAACCACATTTATTATGTTTTATTCCCACAGGAGCTGCTCCTGAAGCTGGGATTAATGACAATGTCTCCATTACACTGGATTTGAAATCGATGCAGGAAACATATTGTCCATCACCTCGCATGTCATCGTTTTAAACAGAGATCTTGTGAAATCTGTTAGCACTCAGACTATGTGTTGATACTGACTCTCAGCTACTACCACGCCAAATTGTAGCCCAGTAGCTGTAAAACTGACTGAGTTGTAGCTGTGTTTGAGTAGCTGTGGCAGCCAGCTTTAATCGGGTTAACTCCAATGATTACACTGTTTACTCTCATCAAAATCCCTCCAGTGGTTCGTGAGATATTTTACTAACAGACAGGCAGACAAACAGACACACAAGATAACACAATCAAAGTATAAAGTGTGCCAAACACCCTAAAGGCATGAAAATATGGAGGCCTGCTGTTTGATATAATATTCATTGTTTCATTAATCAACAGGATTTTCAGTCACAAGTTGTAGGAAAAGTGCTGGCAGTGTTTGTTTGAACAGTAAAAACTTTTGTGAAGTCACACCTAGTCAGCTGTTAATTTCTTGGTGAAATAGGTTTTGCATTTTGGTGAACAACATGGCTATATATATATATATATATATATATACCGTATTTTCCAGTGTATAAGTCGCAGGTTTTTTGCATAGATTTGCCAGTCCTACGACTTATAGTTCGAAGTGACATATATACTTTTTTTAAATAACGCAATTTTTGTCTGACGCTTTAAATAGGCTGTCACAGTGTAAAGTTTGCCGATGATACAGTGGTGGTGGGATGCATCACAAACAATGATGAGTCGAGTCCAGCTACAGGCAAGAGGTGGAACACCTGGAGAGCTGGTGCAAAGAGAACAACCTTCACATCAATGTGAAGAAGACAAAGGAGATGAATGTGGACTTCAGAAGGAACAAACTCACCTACACCCCCCTGAACATAAGAGGATCTGCGGTGGAAGTGGTCTCCAGCTACAAGTACTTGGGTGTACACATGAATAACAACCTCAGCTGGAGCAACAACACCACCAGCCTGATCAAGAAAGCTCATCAGAGACTCTACTTTCTCAGACGGCTGAGGCGAGCTGGTCTGGGAAGCTCAGTCTTCACCTCCTTCTACAGGTGTGCAGTGGAGAGCATCCTGTGCTCCAGCATCAACGTGTGGCATGGAGGCTGCACAGCTGCAGGAAGAAAAGCTTTGCAGAGAGTGGTGAAGGCTGCACAGAAGTCTGTTAGAGTCAGCCTCCCCACCATCACAGACATCTACACCTCCAGATGCAGGAAGAGAGCCACCTGCATCATGAAGGACCACACTCACCCAGCACACACACTTTTTGCCCCGCTCCCCTCAGGCAGGAGGTTGGGGAGCATTAAGTGTAGAACCACTAGACTGAGGAACAGCTTCTACCCTGAGACCGTTAGACTCATGAATCTCTAATCAGAATAGTCACTGTGAAAAATCACATCATGTTGCTGCTGATCTGTTTCATGTTGATGTGTTCATGCGTTCCCTGTGATGGACTTGCGACCTGTCCAGGGTGTACCCCGCCCCTCGCACAGTGATTGCTGGACATGGGCACCGGCGACCCCCGTGACCCAAAATGGAATAAGCGGGTAAAGAAAATGGATGGATGGATGGATGGTGTTCATGCGTGCTCATCTGCTCACACTGACTCATGTTCGTGCTGCTGTTTGACATAATGTTTTTATGCTACTAGTGCTTAGTGTATTTTAGATTATGTTATTCTTAGTTCATATCTTAGATCTTATTACTGTTTTTCTTATACATTTTATTGTTGGATGTAACTGGGACCCTGTGTACATAATTTCATTCCACCACATGTACCACACGTGGTGCGAATGACAATAAAGAATCTCTGACTCTAAAATGTTCATTCATACTGACATGAACCAGAGTAAATTTGCAGCCGCTAGAGGTGCGAGAGGGTCCTCTAGGCTCTTGACAACTATCTGTAGTATTACATATACAGCATTTTGTTTCTGTACGCTAATCCCACCACCACCACCACCAAACATTCACTCAGCAAGTACAGTACAGAGAGAAGACAAAACCAGAGCAAAGCATAACGGCAAAATGCCACCAAAAAGTAGATCATATTCTGCTGAATATAAACTGCAGGTAATTAAATATGCAGCCAAATGACAATCGGGCAGCAGATGGAAAGTTTGGAGTCAGTGAGAAACTGGTCAGGGACTGATGAAAAGCGGAGGTCGCTCTAGCCGTGATAAAAAAAAAACAAAGAGAGATAATTGTGGGATGAAAGCAAAATGGCCAGAGCTGGAGTTAAGAGTGCACTCATGGGTGCTGGAAGGATCCAGCATGTTCTGTGTGTTATTATTTCAGAATAAATGCCTTATACTCCAAAGTGACTTATATGGTTGATATTTTCCTCTTCACGATGCTTTTTTTTGACTGATGCGACTTATACGCCAGAAAATATGGTACGTATCATAGAAGCATCATGCAGAGTTATAAGTTGTTTCCATCTTAATTTGTCTGTCCCAACAGAATGTTTAATTGAAAGTACCAAACTTAAAATTTATAACAAGTCAAATTCTTCATAAAATCCTAGCATTCCTTGAAAGAATGCATATCGCCCGCTGCCTTTTATGTTAGACTTTAAATCTAAAGTGATCTTACGATGAGCCATTTGGTCAAACCTTGTAAATGCCATGCTGAGTACGTGTTGGGGATGACTTGTAGCTGCTACCACATTCAGTTTAAGCTCAGTAATGGTAACTTTCTCATGGTTAGAGCTATCCTTGGGTTAGCTGAAATTGATTAACTGTGACATCTATCTTGATTTGGGTTTTCAATAGATGCATATCTGATGGTTAATATCTGGATTTTTCATTAAAATCTGCACAGTGGTTCGAGAGATGTTTTGCCGACATGGCAGAAACACACACAGAGACATGAACTGGACTTCTGCGATGGCGGGCACTAAATATTCATGTTTCATTCATTTTTCAGACTCACTTCACACGGACTGCTCCCTAATGTGCTTCAAGATGTCCAACAGGACTGTGCAAAGGCAGCAGGAGATTTTTTTAAAAAGCCTTAAAGGATCTGAAGTCTGCAGGATTTGGACCTTTTGCTGAAGCAGGTGAACAAACAGTTGAGTGGGAGAGAGGGTGAGGAGTGAACGAGTGAGAGTGATTCAGTTTAAACTGTGTGCCCTCATGTTTAAACCTGCAGACAGCAGCTTGAGAGTGCAGAACATCATGTCGTCTCTGGGCGGAGAATCCTGCCAGGTCACTGCAGGCTCTCCATCAACCCGCTGAGCCTTTGAGTTTTCCCTTTCTGGTTCCATTTACAGTATTTCACCGTAGCTGGGTGTCCAGCTGTTTGCAGGGCAGCAGAGAGTGCTGCATCGCTGCGACAGCTGCCAGCCTGCCTTCACTCAGGACTCCTCCTGCTGGTCCAGATGAGACTCCTGCAGGATTGAGGAGGGAGTTCTGCTGTGACTAAACAAAAAGGTGCATCCTGTGTGTGTGTGTGTGTTTGGACATTAGCTAAAACAGCAGCACACTACAGCTGTTTAAACCTAAACACACATTTTTAATAAAGACCACTCCACAGCTGCTAGAGATGATCAGACATTTTATGTAACTGTGAGTTTTATAAATAATGATTTGAAGTTTGGTGTGGTAGTCGCTGAGAGTCATCTACAACCTCCATAGTCCCCGTTACTAAAAGCCAAACATCCTGCAAAATGTTTTTACTACATGCATTTATTTTACAAAGTAAAAGTCTTTTTCGTGGATTTATTGACGAGCGGATCGCCCCCGTCGAGGATCATCTTTACCTCCCTGACAGAAAGTTTTGCCACTTCAGATGTTTTATCTAACAAAGTTAAGTCAGATTAAGTATCTGTCCAGAGGATCTGACTCAAATTTGTTAGATTTTTCTACCTGGATTATTGTGAATTCAGTCAACTCATTGATAAGAGACCAGTTGTAGACAAAGCCACAGATAACATACACAACAATAAGCAACCATAAAATGCATATAAAATTAAAAGCAAGTGATATAAGACTAAATAAAAAGGTACATTATGAAATGAGGTAAAATACTAAAAACAGGAGTGTGCCTGCATTGAACTTAACAGTTGTTTAAAATCCCTTAGAGAGGCCAAAGTCACCATTTTAAGATTTTTTTGCTAAGTGTTACAGGTTACAGGAGTGGAGTAAGAAAAGGCCTTTTTGTCGATTTCAGTCCGCACTGAGGGGACGCTGCAGGTAATGATGTCTTGAGAGCGCACGCCGTAACTGCACTGACGACTTGACATGTGGGAGGCGATACAAGAAGACCAAGGAGTGAATGCATCAGGATAGTCAGATGTTTTGTTTTTCTTCCACAGATTTGTTTTTTTCTGATTTAACATCTAGTTTTATTTTAAATGAACTCATGGGTTGGCTGGACAGAAGAGCTTACCTGTGTGTGTCAGCTCAGAAATGCCCACTTCTCAGAGCTAATAGTTCGGACACATTCGTCTGTTTCCCCGTCGCAAATCTTATTTTACAACTTTGAGATCAGCGTGGAACTGCTTATTATCCAGCTGTTTCAACTCTGCCGCCCTCAGCCTCATCTTACTGAGTAACTCTCTGGACACTGTTGATCTCCCCTGACCCCCTGTGGACTCCAGGGTCCAGGCCACCCCCTTTGAACAGGTACATTGTAATCAAACTTTAACTCACGCCGACTACAATATATACATTGCTAGGTCTTTAAATTCCAGCTGTACAAAACCTCCTGTCCGTTTCTGTAATAAGTGAGAGAAGCAGAGCGTGCTCTGTTCACACAAGGGGAGCTGTTGGTCAGGCTACTTCTTGTTGTGCCATGCTTTAAATTACTTGTTGAATTAAGTGTTTACAAATCTAGGTAAACAAAGATGTTTAACAACCCATTAAAATACACCAGAATGCAGGAGATGGCATCTACTTTATTCAAAATTTTCTGTGGGAAGATTCCCAGACCCCCCCCCCCCCATCAGTGCCCCCACCCCCCAACACACACACACACATTACAAATGCTTCTGACGCCAATGATTCCCGCCATAGAAATACATTCAGATCTCCAAATCCTTCAAAGGCACTCATCAGTTTAGTTGCTATATATTTGTCTTTTTATGCTGCTTTAACTTTTAGCAACCATTCTGCTACTTTTGGTTTTTAGCTAGTCTTTTGCTGCTTTTAACTGTTATAGTGAAAGGCATTTAATACTTCACTTGTCTATATATAAATAACCAATAATAATAAATAAAAAAATGTACTCTTGTGCTACTTTGTTATTAGCTAGCTTCGCTAAGTTTAGCTTTTAAATACTTACCTTTTCTATTTTTAGCTAGCCTTTACCTTTAGCATATATTTTGCTACTTTAGCTTGTGTTTAGCTACTTTTGCTTTTATTAATGTTTTGCTGTTTTTTTTTTTTGTTTGTTTGTTTGTTTTCCCCATATTTTAACTAAGTTTTAGCTGCTTCAGGAGATTTTGGCTGTCAGTCAACATTCAGTTTCTCCAGTATTGTTTATTTATGTTAAAAGGTGCAATCATTTAAAACTTGATTCAAGCCGTACCGGCGAATTGTCTCAAACCCAAAATGAGTCTTTCTGAATTGATCTCCAGCTGAGACAAACTTTAGCTCTTATTTATTTACGGTCCTGTTTCTCATCAAGACTTTCAAAACATCTGCAGTCCAATAAGCAATATTTGACCCATTAACCTCAAAATGCCTGGACCATTTATTCCAATTCTCAGTCAGATAAAATAAGAGAAGGAGAAGCGGTGATTTTATGTTTTTATTTGTGGGTACAACATGAAGACAGTGAATGGGGACTCCTTGTGGCACATTAACAAAGTTCACAACAAAGTTAAAAAAAGAGTTATTACTTCCTCCTCTGGGTTTTTTTCCTCCCTGCTGCAGTTCAGCGCATCTCCTTCTGCTGCTGATGCTGCAGTTCACCCAACACCACCTAGTTCATCACCTTTTCTGCCTCCGTCTGCAGACGCCGCCGTGACACGTCCATTACATCATTTATATACACACACAGTCGTTATTAACAAGTGAGCGAGAAAGTGCTGTGAATTCATGCTACACTGCTGTGCTAAATAAGAACCTACAAGTTTTATTTAATCTGCCTTAAAGAACAATAAACTTTATTTGCAAGTCAAGACTCAACCACCCCTGCAGACTATATTAAACTGGTAAAATTACAGTCTGATTCATAACCATGTCTTAAATGACTCCACAAACTGCTGTTATTACGCACAGCTAAATAAGCTCTGATGCTACAGTTTGAAGTGTGTAAACAATAATCTCATACGACAACCCTTTACAGACACGGTTTACTGTATCTACATCGTACAGTCAGAGTTACTAACGAGTACAAATCTGTTTCTGCTTCATGAGACGGGTGAAAGCTGAGAACGCAGAAAACGTGTGGTTCACAAACATGAGAGTCGTCCTGAATAAGGCCTAACGATGACAGGATTTATAGCTTCGCCTAACGGTGATGATGTGACAAATGGAATAAAATAAAGTGCCTGTTTGTGTAGTTCGGATGAGGATCGCTGTACACGGGTAGAGGTGTGGAGCGGGTTTGTTGTCGGTGTTTCTGGGCAGCCGGAGCTCAGAGCAGAGAGTTGGGCATGCAGTCGCACAGAGCCCTCCTCTCAGCCCTCAGCACCAACATCTCTGTCTGCAAAAGAGCAAAAAGACAAAAAAATACGTTAAAAAGAACCAGTCACTGAATGCATGTCGACGCCACCTTGCATGCTAAAGCTCTGAACAAAGAAGAAGTGCTCAGAGTATGTGTTGGAGATGACTCTCATCTACCTTCATACCCAGTTTCAGCTCAAAATGTGTACAAAGAACTGGGTTAGAGCTGGTTTTCTGTTTGCTAACGCCAGTACAGTAGTCCCTCGCTACTTCACCGTTAGACTTTTGCAGACTCGCTCTTTCGCGGTTTTTCCACGCAAGACTGTCAACGTTAATATTACTCATGTGATTGGGACGGTACGGGATTAAAAAGTTAACGTTGGGAGGGAAAAACATTTCAGACAGGTGCTGCCATTTTATTGTTTTCTTTCACTAAGCCTACAGGCACGTCAACAGAACTACACTACCCAGAAGCCAACAGTGATTCCAGCTGCTGCTTTTTGCCAAAATGGGGGGAAAGTTTTGCAACGCAAAATCAGAAGTAACGATCGATCTATGAAGCTCACAAAATGGGCAGGAAAGTCACAAATAACCCTGAAGATCAACAAACTTTGTTGGTTTTGAACCAGTTTGACATGACTGTCGACGAGGAAGAGGGCCGGCACCGGAGGAGGGGGCGTGCCAAAGAGACCATCTTAGCACCAACATAACTGGTTTGTTCCACTTTGGAGTAAGCTGTTTGGGGGAAGAATCAGTTTTGTGTTGTGTGTTTCCTTGACTGATGAAGCCTTCTGGATGGAAGGTGAAACGTTTCAGCACAAAAAAAAAAAAAGAATCTGTCCAGATGACCTGACTGAAAATGGTTGAATCCTGAAGACCAATTATCCACGTGCACATCAACCTGGACGGGGCGGTGAGCTTTGTCGCTGCAAGGTAGAATTGCATTCAGGCCCAAAGAATACAATCCGGCCCCAGCCCGTACCCACCATCATTTCCGAACCCCACCCGACCCAACGAATTAACAGTAATTACAGAACCTGAAAAAAATCCTGACATTTTTAATTAAGCTTTGACTGCTTATATAGTTATTAATGGTCAGTGGACGTGCGCGGCTAATGGGGTAGAAGATCGGAGCTGAGGGGGTGTTTGTCCTTTCATGGCTGTCAAAGTGCATTAAATCCCTGCTTCTGTCTGCATTCTGCATTATTCAGACACGGACCCTGCTCGGACATGTCTGCTTTGGTTGAGTCGTCAGCCGCGCGCGTCCACTGAGCGCAGCAGCTGAACGTCCATTTGGGCGATGGATCGCTGCCTGACAGTTTAGTCCCATCTGAAGCTGAACTGAACTTTATTTTTCCTCTTTCAAGGCCGGTCAGCTCACGGTGAAATGGCCACATGCGGCTGGTGATTGTATGGCAAGCAATGTTGCCATCTAATTGAATCATGGCTGATCCGCTGACGCAATCAAAAGCCTGACACTGACCCGGCCCACCCATCCAGCACATTATCATGGCCTGGCCCGACCCGAATTTGAGCCGGGCCGGACTTCAGGCCCGGGTTAGAAATGACAGCTCTACTGCAGAACCAGAACTGAGCTGCTGGTCTGCAGAGCTGGTGAGTAAAATTTACCAGTACTCTACAGTACATATGCATATGTTGTTAAAATGACGTAGGTTTAAGAGTTTAGAACATTGCAATAGTGTGGGAAGAGTTTCTAAAGCCTTAAAACATTTATAAATACTAAAATAAATATAGCGTTCCTACTCTATCGCGGTGATGTCTGGAACGTAACCCCCACGATCATGGAGGGACTCCTGTACCTCACGGGGCTGCGACTGATGGCCACCCAGAATCTTGAGTTGCAGTTTCACAAATGATGACCAAGCAAGTTGGATGACTAAAAAATTACAGCCTATTTTTTGTGTGCACAGTTTGCAGAACTGTATTCTAGGCCATGCACCTCTGCCAATTTGGCAGCCGCCTCCACAGTTATCGGAGTTCACTTTAGAAATGAAGCTCAGACAAGACGGAGGTTGTGTTTTTTAGACCCGAGCGTCTGAGGAGCAAACTTTGCAGCTTTTCACTCACTCTGAGTGGCATTAACTTGGCTCGCAGTACTAACACAAGGAAACTTTGTGTTATTTTTTTATGAGTATATGTCTTCAAATTTTTATCAGGACTGTTTTCTTCCACCTGTGCAATACCACTAAAATTAGAAACACGACGCAGAAAAACTGCTCTGTGCTTTTATCGCTTCTAGACTTCTGAATTCTTTATTGCCTGGATGTTTGAACGACTCTGAAAAGTCTCGCAGTCTTCAGGCTCCTCTCTTGTGGAACCAACTTCCAGTTTCTGTCCATGAGGCTGACACATTGTCCAGTTTTAAGACTGGACTTAAGTCTTTCCTTTTTGATAAATCCTATAGTTAGGGTCAGCTTGGGTTTCCTGAGCGATCCCTTAGTTATGCTGCTATAGGCTTAGACTGCTGGAGGACAAGTTGACCTCATTTCCTCACTGCTGCTGTCTTTACTTACTCCACTCTACCTGCTTATATTTGTAATTATTTCTATCCTTAACATGTGTTTTTTTGTCTTTCTTCCCATAGCGACTACACCTGGACCTGTCAATCTGTGTTTGTCTGTCTCTCCTTCCTGTCCTCTCTTTCTCCAGCCAGTCGACGCAGATGTTGCCCATCCTGATCCTGGTTCTGCAGGAGGTTTCCTCCTGTTAAAAGGGAGTCTTTCCTTCCCACTGTTGTCAACACGCTGCACAGAACAGGAGCTTGCAATGAAGTGAAGATTTCACAAACACTGACTTTTTTTTCCTTAAATAGATCATTTTTACGAATCGGCATTTCATAACGTGAGTGAATATTTTATACTGAGATGAGAAAGAATTCCTAAGCGAGAATCTTCGTACATTTTATGAGCACCAGTCTGTTTAGGGCTAACACAGGTTAGAGTCACCAGTTGACCTAAGACTGAGTCCATGGACAGCTGTAGGAAGTGGGGACACAAACACAGGAAGGACACAGAAAGTGTGCACCCACTGCACAGTTTCACTGACCCTGGCATCAAGGTTGAAAGCGGTCTTCTTCAGATCCTGCAGTGCCCTCTGCATGAACTCAAAGGCATGGCAGTCCACACATGGACGACCTGGAGACAGGTCAGAAAGGCGTGTCTGGTTATTTGTCACAAATAGTCTTCGTATCAAAACAAAATTAAGTATATTTATGGCAGCAGACCTATGCAGCATGAGGAAAACTGCTCATTGCTGCCTCATGAGACAAGCAGGATAATAATAAAAAACACTGTCCATTAGATGATCGAGTAAACAGGAGGAATTAGAGAATAGTCCTGAACTTGTCCCACAGGAAGGACAGTGATAAGACTATATTACACAAGTAAAGTCTAATAAAAATACTAATGACATAATTTAAACAAATCAAAAATGAAAATGTCCATTAGCAATAATCTACACAGATAAACAAATGACAAAACCCTGTTAATGATTGCAACTATAGAATGGTGGATACATTATTACAAATATAAACCCAATAATTAAACCTAAAAGAGCAATTAAGAGTAACACAATAAGTCTCTTATGATAACACTCCAGGTGTTCAAACTGTACAGATATTGTGTTTTAAAACAAAATAAATATATATTTTATTCAGTGAAAACACTAACTTCCTGGTCCTAGTCAACGTTTCTTTTATTAAAGGGAGAACAATATAAATGACAAGGGTTATTATGATTAAAGGTTATGTTTTTGTTATAGGATGGTCTCAGTATGAGTGGAAGATGGTTTAGAAACAAGTTTATATTTCAGAAATTTACTATAATGTAACGTGAGTTAGGATCAGAGAAAATATTTTTTGATATGTTTTGAGGATTTCTGTGAGATATTTTTTTTTTTACTTTGACACTTAAAGAGTATAAACAAGCATTCAGCTTGGTTGTATATTGTGAATGCAACTGATGTTTTAATTATGTAAATGTAATAAACTCGTTCATTTAAAATACATAAAACATATATAATGAATTAACAGTGGCGGGTGTTATTATTAATTAATTAATTAATTAAAGGCCAGATGTTCCAGGTGTGTCCACCTACTTTCTGCTGGGATGACGGTCCCGGCCTCCTCAGCATCAGCAGCACCGACACAGAGGAGCTGCACGGCCAGAAGAACCACCGCTGCATAATATCCACTGGACGCCATGATGGCGACGGTTCCTTTAACGGAGACAACAACAACAACATGTCCATTTATTTTAACGAGAACAGCGTTTTCTACACGACCGATAAAAACATAAATATATCAAGCTTCGAAATCAAATGTTACATTTTTAACACTTGTAATAATATAAACGCAGTCTACGGATGAGTATTTTACAATTATATTTAACACTATACGTTTCGTTACCGTCAATCAGCCGATGGTATTTATTTGCACCAAATCACCGTTAAATTCCCACCGCGAGCCCTTTCATTAGAAGCCAAAGTGCGCATGCGTCATGGATTTCTGAAATTTGCATTTGTTGAACCAAACTTCCGGGAACAAATTTCAAAATAAAACACAAATATACAAACCGGATTCCAAAAAAGTTGGGACACTAAACAAATTGTGAATAAAAACTGAATGCAATGATGTGGAGATGACAAATGTCAATATTTTATTCGTAATATAACACAGATGACAGATCAAAAGTTTAATCTGAGTAAATGTAACATTTTAAAGGAAAAATATGTTGTTTCAAAATTTCGCAGTGTCAACAAATCCCAAAAAAGTTGGGACAAGTAGCAATAAGTGACTGGAAAAAAGAAACTGATCATATAACGAACAGCTGGAAGACCATTTAACACTAATTAGCTCAATTGACAACATGATTGGGTATAAAAAGAGCTTCTCAGAGTGTCAGTGTCTCTCAGAAGCCAAGATGGTAAGAGGATCACCAATTCCACCATTGTTGTGCAGAAAGATAGTGCAGCAATACCAGAATGGTGTTACCCAGTGTAAAATAGCAAAGACTTTTAAGTTATCATCATCAACCGTGCATAACATCATCAAAAGATTCAGAGAATCTGGAACAATCGCTGTGTGTAAGGGTCAAGGCCATAAAACTCTACTGGATGCTCGTGATCTCCGGGCCCTTAAACGTCACTGCACCTCAAACAGGAATGCCACTGTCAAGGAAATAACAGAATGGGCTCAGGAATACTTCCAGAAAGCATTGTCAGTGAACACAATCCACCGTGCCATCCGCCGTTGCCAGCTGAAACTCTACAGTGCAAAGAGGAAGCCATTTCTAAGCAAGCTCCACAAGCTCAGACGTTTGCACTGGGCCAGGGGTCATTTAAAATGGAGTGTGGCAAAATGGAAGACTGTTCTGTGGTCAGATGAGTCACAATTTGAAGTTCTTTATGGAACACTGGGACGCCATGTCATCCGGACCAGAGGAGACAAGGATAGCCCAAGTTGTTATCAACGCTCCGTTCAGAAGCCTGCATCACTGATGGTATGGGGTTGCATGAGCGCTTGTGGCATGGGCAGCTTGCATGTCTGGAAAGGCACCATTAATGCAGAAAACTATGTTCAGGTTCTAGAACAACATATGCTCCCATCTAGACGTCATCTCTTTCAGGGAAGACCCTGCATTTTTCAACACAATAATGCCAGACCACATTCTGCAGCAATCACAACATCATGGCTACGTAGGAGAAGGATCCGGGTACTGAAATGGCCAGCCTGCAGTCCAGATCTTTCACCTATAGAGAACATTTGGCGCATCATAAAGAGGAAGGTGTGACAAAGAAGGCCCAAGACGATTGAACAGTTAGAGGCCTGTATTAGACATGAATGGGAGAGCATTCCTATTTCTAAACTTGAGAAACTGGTCTCCTCTGTCCCCAGACGTCTGTTGAGTGTTGTAAGAAGAAGGGGGGATGCCACACAGTGGTAAAAATGGACTCGTCCCAACTTTTTTGGGATTTGTTGACTCCATGAAATTTGGAAACAACAGATTTTTCCCTTAAAATGATACATTCTCTCAGTTTAACCTTTTGATCTGTGATTTGTGTTCTATTCTAAATAAAATATTAGATGTTGGCACTTCCACATCATTGCATTCAGTTTTTATTCACAATTTGTTTAGTGTCCCAACTTTTTTGGAATCCGGTTTGTACAGTATATACATTTATTTATATATATCCATCCATCCATTAACTTTTACCCACTTCTTCCATTTTGGGTCACGAGGGTCACCGGTGCTCATGTCCAGCAATCACTGTTCGTGGGGCGGGGGACACCCTGGACAGGTCTCCAGTCCATCACAGGAACACATAGAGACAAACGAGACAAAAAACCATTCACTCTCTCACTCACATCATGGGACACATAGAGACAATTTAGAGTTACCAATCAGCCTAACATGCATGTTTTTGTTCTGTGGGAGGAAACTGGAGCACACGGAGAAAACCCACGCATGCACGGAGAGAACATGCAAACTCCACCCAGAGAGGCCCCCGGACTGGGATTTGATATATATAATGTTATGTTTATGATATGGCCTATACGAATGCAATGTTTGTATGACATGTGGAAGATTGCTCTGCATAAATAGCCCAGCCTGCAGAAGATAGGCACTGTAGGAGCCGTAACACTGCAAAAATCCCCCAAATTTCTTGACTACTTGCAAAACTGGTCAAGTCATGCAGCCATTAAATTTCTATGTCGAATCTATTATCGAAAACATCAAATCCCTGAACAGCATCTGGGTTTTGATCCCAGATTAAGTTAAACCATCGCTCACCACTGCACCAAAGAGGTCTCCTAAACAAGGAGCCCCAAATACTGGATTTGGCCCTAATCTGGACCCATATGAAGTCTTATCTGGACACAGATCGGTTAATAAATCTCAGAATAAATCAGTTTTATACATGCGCACACACAGAAAGATGGATAGACAGACTACATCCCACGACAATTTTTTAAAAAGGACATGATTTGTTCAAGTCATGTCATTCACATCATATGTGGTACATGAGGTGGAATGAAATTATGTACAGGGTCCCAGTTACATCCAACAATAGCAAAAATAGCAGTGTATTTTGTTAGCACTCAAGTTGTGTGTTGGGGATGATGATTAGTTGATACCACCCAAATTCTTTAGCACCATTTGTGTGAAATTGAGTTATTCCCATTTTTGTGTTTGTAATTTTTTATTAGTTTTGACAGCCATCTTGCACTGGTCTGATTCTAAAAATTAATCAGAAGGTAGTCAAAAACAATTTATTTTAAGGCAGAAATGCTCCCTCCTTGTAAGAAAATGAGGCATGATCACTTTTTGGCAGAGAAAATACTTTTTTATGGATCTTCACAGGCATTTCTTCAGGGTTCAAAATGACTGAGCTGCAATTTTTATCCCTCTGAATGAAAAGATACACCCATTGTGAGGCAAAAAAAATCTATCTGGCAAATTAAAAAAGTTATTAATTTTGTGTCATATTGTAGTGTGCAAAAACTGCTAAATATCACCCCTTTGACAATACATTATAAAGGCAAAAATGTCCTTTCAGTGATAAGCTTTAGGACTTTTATCACTGTAATCGTTTTGACTGGTGAACGTTCCCATTATGGGGATGGAAAATTCCAATTTATGGAACGTCTTGTCTCTAAAAGTACATGAAAAATAAGATCCAACATAACACAGGCAAACTAGATGGATAGAATAACAAAATTGATAGAAACAATGCAGATGATGATATTTGTTTTCATATTTGATCATTTCATCACAGTGAAGTCATGTCACAGTCTAATAAAATAAATTTAAGCTTAGAGCATCTTAATCGCCAGTTCCTTGTTTATATTGCTATAATCTCGTGAATTGAAATTTGCAAATATTTATGAAAAACTACAAAGAGCTGAAACGACTCTCATAGAGAACCTCATGAGGTTTAGTGGAAAAAACTGAACCTAGAGAAACTCAAACAAGCTGTTTACTAAGAGAACTGGGAAATCTTCCATCCATCCATTTTCTTCCGCTTATCCGGGGTCGGGTCGCGGGGGTAGCAGCCTAAGTAGGGAGGCCCAGACTTCCCTCTCCCCAGTCACTTGGTCCAGCTCTTCCGGGGGAATCCCGAGGCGTTCCCAGGCCAGCCGAGAAACATAGTCCCTCCAGCGTGTCCTGGGTCTTTCTCTGGGCCTCCTTCCGGTGGGACGTGTCCGGAACACCTCACCAGGGAGGCGTCCAGGAGGCATCCTAAACAGATGCCCGAGCCACCTCAACTGGCTCCTCTCGACGTGGAGAAGCATCGGCTCTACTCTGAGTCCCTCCCGGATGATTGAGCTTCTCACCCTGTCTCTAAGGGAGAGCCCAGACACCCTGCGGAGAAAACTCATTTCGGCCGCTTGTATCCGAGATCTCATTCTTTCGATCACAACCCAAAGCTCGTGACCATAGATGAGGGTAGGAACGTAGATCGATCGGTAAATTGAGAGCTTCGCCTTTTGACTCAGCTCTCTCTTCACCACGACAGACCTGTACAGCACCTGCTTCACTGCAGATGCTGCACCTATCCGCCTATCGATCTCACGCTCCATTTTTCCCTCATTCGTGAACAAGACCCCAAGATACTTGAACTCCTCCACTTGGGGCAGGAACTTGGACTTGAACTTGGAACATTTGGAGGAACTGATCTTCATCCCGGCCGTGTTGCACTCGGCTGCAAACCGCTCCAGTGAAAGCTGTAGATCACTATCTGATGAAGCCAATAGGACCACACCATCTGCAAAAAGCAGAGACGCAATCCTAAGGCCACCAAAACGGATCCCCTCAACACCTTGGCTGCACCTAGAAATTCTGTCCATAAAAGTTATGAACAGAATCGGTGACAAA
The DNA here is from genome assembly GCF_014905685.2 of Nematolebias whitei. Taxonomy (NCBI): domain Eukaryota; kingdom Metazoa; phylum Chordata; class Actinopteri; order Cyprinodontiformes; family Rivulidae; genus Nematolebias; species Nematolebias whitei. The sequence continues at coordinate 22,742,193 of NC_056498.1, read as the reverse complement.
GGGCAACCTTGGCGGAGTCCAACTCTCAGCGGGAACGAGCCTGACTTACTGCCGGCGATGCTGACAAAAAAATCTGAAATCTTTCCATATGCAATTGGGATTTTAACATTTTATGGCATTTAAGACTATTTAACATTCAAAAATAGTTCAGAACATTAAAATCCAGGACCTTAGGGTTGAGTTCAGTACTACTAATAGTTCAGTACATTATTCAACTTTTACAATTGGTAAATTAAACTTCCACAAATTAAAACAAAAGACTCGTCCTTCATCCAAGGCTTAATCGGTCAGAAAAGCCACAAAGTCAGTCTTATATTTTAAATTAACGCCATTATTAATGACTAATTTTTAACTACATTTTTACTGTAGTAGGCCTATATTGTTGTCTGTACTTTATATGTTCTGTCTGGAACAGGTCCCTCTTGTAAATGAGTCCTAGTCGTGGCTCAATGAGACTAACCTGTATAATACGGTGGCCCTAAGGTGTAAATGAACATGTGAAAAAACAGAATGACATTAAGACAAACAGGATTTATTTTTATTTTTTTTACTTTATTAACAGCAGAAAAACGAGCAACAGAACAATATACAGTACATCCTGATGCATGCTCAATGATCCAAGTAGAAAAATCTAAAAAAGTTAAGTCAGGTCCTCTGAAGGCCTCTGGGTTCAACTGTCCCCCTCTTACAATGCTGTGATTGCTAGTATCACTCAGCCCTCTGTGAACAGTAAACAGCCATCAGTGTGCTAATGATCCATTCTTAGGCTGATGGTCCTTCTTGAGCATGTGATCAGCTGGTTTTGGTTGTCAGCAGCAAAACTGGTTGATCCACTCTGAGAAGGTGCTATTTAAGAGACTGAGCTGAATACAGCACCTCAGACTGAGGAAGTCTCTCGGATGAAACATTTCTACGATTTTATTTATTTATTTTTGTTGTTTTTTGAACATCCAGAGGACCTGACAACTTTTTTTTTTAGAATATACAGTACACACCCTGATGCATGCTCAATAATCCAGGTAGAAAAATCACAAAGCTTAAGTCTGGTCCTCTGGACATTCAAAAAAAAAAAAAAAAAAAAATTTTTTTTTTTGTAGAAACGTTTCGTCTCTCATCCAAGAGACTTCCTCAGTCTGAGGAGCTGTATTCAGCTCAGTCTCTTAAATAGCACCTTCTCAGGGTGGATCAACCAGTTTGCTGCTGACAACCAAAACCAGCTGATCACATGCTCAAGAAGGACCATCAGCCTAACAATGGATCATTAGCACCCTGATGGCTGTTTACTACTCACAGAGGGCTGAGTGATACTAGCAATCACAGCATTGTAAGAGGGGGACAGTTGAACACGTAGGCCTCCACCCTTGTTTAATGATGGATGAGTTCTTTTCACAAAGATGGCCTCCTTTACTCCTCTCTCAAACCATCGTTCCTCTCTGTCCAGGATGTGAACACCTTCAGCCCTGAAAGAGTGACCGCTGGCCTGGAGATGAGTGTAGACCGCAGAGTCCTGGCCTGATGATGTTGATCTTCTGTGCTGGGCCATCCTTTTGGCCAGTGGTTGTTTAGTTTCCCCGATGTAAGACTGATCACAGCCCTCCTGACACTGAACAGCATACACAACATTACTCTGTTTGTGCCGGGGGACTGGATCTTTGGGATGAACCAGTCTTTGCCGTAATGTATTTTGGGGTTTAAAAGCCACTGGGACGTTATGTTTAGAAAATAAACGTCTCAGTTTCTCTGATACTCCCTCAACATGCGGAATGACCACTGGTCTGGGTTCCTCCTTTTCACCTGATCACAACAACGTTTTTTCAAACGTTGTTGTGATTGTTTTTTTTTCTAATGTAATTGTTTTTTCAAATGTTATGATTGTTTTTTTCAAATGTTGTGATTTTTTTCCAAATGTAATTGTTTTCAAATGTTATTTTTTTTTCAAATGTTGTTGTGATTGTTTTTTTTTAAATGCTGTTGTGATTGTTATTTTTCAAATGTTGTTATGATTGGTTTTTTTTTCAAATGTTGTGATTGTTTTTTTCTTATGTAATTCCGTTTTTTCTAATGTTTATTTACATCTTAGTGCCACTGTAAAACGGTAAGGTTGAATGAATTAAAAAAAATACTTTATTTGAACGTTCACAAGTCTTAAAACGTTTGACTTATGTGCTTCAGTTGTAAAAAAAAAAAAAAAAGTTCAGTGTCTTTTCTTATAGAAAAACACATTAAAACCTAACAAGAGTAATTACTCCGTTTGTTTTTACTAGTTTTATTTCTTTGTTATCAACGTGCGCCCCGCCCCCTCCCGTGTGGGCGGGGTCCTGACTGCTGTTTTCTTAGGTAGCTTGTTAAAATGCCCGAACCCAAACACTTCTTTTTCCAAGATGGCGTCGATGAAGGACAGCGACACCGGCCTGTGGCTTCACAACAAGCTGGGCTCTACGGACGAGCTGTGGACGCCTCCGAGCATCGCCTCTCTCCTCACCGTGTCGGTCATCGACAACATACGGCTGTGCTTCTCGAGCTTGTCGCCGCCGGTGAAGCTCAAACTGCTGCTCGGCATGCTGCACCTTCCCAGGCGGACGGTTGACGAGGTCGGTTGCTCAACGTTAGTTTTCAATGTATTTTGACCCTAACAATCAGAGACTCCGAGAACTTTTAAAACCATCGAAATATGGTTTAACTTCCGAGGATAGTCGCGCAAAACCCTAAAAGCGTTCCCGTCTGTGTCGAAGGCTGTTAAAAACTAAAACTGGCTAGCTGCGGCTAAAACCTCAAGCTAACGTGTTTTATTCTTCAGCCTCTTCCTGGAGTTTCCACCCAGATGTAAAGCCGCGATGAAAGGTATAACTAATGCGAACAACGAGATGCTCCCGACCAACTTTCTCAGTTGTTTGGTTCGGGTTTTTCCCGGAGAGGCTCACGAGCTAAGGCGGGCGACATTAGCGCGGTGGCTTGCTCACAGACATTGTGGCGGATGGAGGAAGGACGCAGCGGTTAGTGGAGCTGGAGGGCGGTGCCAACCATCAGCCCGACATATCACCGCTCAGCTGCTCCCGTCATCGGCTTGTTCAACATATTCAGTCAGAAAGTGGCATGAATGTGACCTTTTATTCTTTTGTCCTTCAAATTTAAGCCATTAGGTGTTGTACCTCTTAAGTATTTGATTTAATATGAACTCAAACTCTTTAATTTGTGTCGTGTCCTTTGTGACATCTGGTGACATCTAGTGGTGATGTTGTGAACTGCAACCATTTTCAAACGTGGAGAGATCAGGGTTGACCAAGTTTTTAAATGTTTTTTTTTTTTTTTTTGCTCGTTTCTCCTGAATTCCTCGAATCTACGTTTTTAGTTTTTTTTTTTTTTGACAACAATAAAGTTAGGAAAAATATGATTCTCCATTTTTACCATACCATACCATACCAATTTATTTATATAGCACTTAAAACAGCAACAAGGCCAACCAAAGTGCTGTACAAAAGAACACAAACATGCACAGCGGACAGGAAAACATAAAATAGAAATACAGATACAAATAGCAGCAGAAGCTAACTAAAATGGCCAACAGAGTAGAGAACAGACTGGACCAAAACAAATCACACCGTGTTAAAGGCAAGAGAATAGAAGTGGGTCTTCAAGCGAGACTTAAAGACTGAGAGTGTGGGAGCCTGCCGGACACTCAGTGGCAACTCATTCCACAGTCGTGGACCTGCAACAGAGAAAGCCCTGTCACCTCTGAGCTTACGACGGGTTTCTGGGACTGAGAGAAGCATCTGGTCTGCTGACCTCAGAGAGCGCGGTGGGACATATGGCTGCAGAAGATCAGTGAGATAGGATGGGGCGGAACTGTTCAGTGATTTAAAAACATACATGAGAATTTTGAAATGGATCCGAAGGTGAATGGGTAGCCAGTGCAGGGAGGCCAAAACTGGCGTGATGTGCTCTCTATAGCCTGTACCAGTTAAAAATCGGGCTGCAGCATTTTGGACCAGTTGTAGACGAGCAATGGAGGACTGACTGATTCCAAACAGAAGTGAATTGCAGTAATCAAGCCTAGATGTTATGAAGGCGTGGATCACTGTCTCGAGGTTCTTTTTGTTGAGTATAGGCTTCAGCTTAGACAGCCGTCTCAGCTGAAAAAAACAGGATTTGACCATCATGTTTACGTGACTGTTGAGTTTTAAGGACGGGTCCATTATCACCCCCAGATTAGTCACCTTTTGTTTCTCTAGCGGGGCTAGAGAGAATAGGTCAATGTCATAGTTCATGAGTGAGCCACTGGGATGGAACAGCATGACTTCAGACTTCTTCTCATTGAAGCTTAAGAAGTTTAAAGCCATTCAGTCCCAGATGTCAGCCAGGCAGTCAAGAAGAGGCTGAATAGAGCGTGTGCCTCAGGGGGAAGTAAATTTGGCAATCATCGGCATAGAAATGAAAGGGTATGTCGTGTTTGCGGAAGATAGCACCTAGTGGCAGCAGGTATAAAGAAAAGAGAAGGGGACCGAGGATGGACCCCTGCGGTACCCCCCACTGGAGTGCGGTCGATGCCGAACTAAAATCTTTGATATTGACACAGAAGGTTCTGTCAGAGAGGTAGGACCCAAACCATTTAAGGGCTGACCCTGTGATGCCCACCCACTGCTCCAGTCTAGAAATGAGGATGTTGTGGTCGATTTTTCAAAAACATGCCCTTAAATAAATTGTAAATCACATTTTTTGGATGATTGTTTCCTCTGGTATCGGATGCTGTGAAGCTGGAAGGATTTTTACTGAAACTTTTTTTAGTTTTGGACATTTGTTATGATGCATAACCATAGCAACAAGGCAGTTTTCTACAACCAAAATACACTAAGCACTAGTAGCATAAAAACATTATGTCAAACAGCAGCATGAACATGAGCATGAGTCGGTGTGAGCAGATGAGCACGCATAAACACATCAACATGAAACAGATCAGCAGCAACATTGAAACAGATCAGCAGCAACATGATGCGATTCTTCACAGTGATTATTCTGGTTAGAGATTCATGAGTCTTAATGGCCTCAGGGTAGAAGCTGTTCCTCAGTCTAGTGGTTCTACACTTAATGCTCCTTAACCTCCTGCCTGAGGGGAGCGGGGCAAAAAGTGAGTGCTGGGTGAGTGAGGTCTTTCATGATGCAGGTGACCCTCTTTCTGCATCTAGAGGTGTAGATAGATGTCTGTGATGGTGGGGAGACTGACTCCAGCAGACTTCTGTGCAGCCTTCACCACTTTCTCAAAGCAGTATCTACAATAAGTTTGTCTACACTCTCTGAGGTGAACTCTTCTTTTACAGTCACTTTGTTTTTGTAATGTGAACATCCTTATGTGCAGAAAGATCCACACACAAGTAGGTATAAATAATTTGGTAGGTTATACAAAAAAAAATATTTTTTTTACATGTTATTTTAAACAGTTTTATACTAAAAAATTTTCAGACCTATTCTACGACTTGACCTATAAACCTTTTTCCTAAGTTAATTTGAAGCTGACTCCGTTTCTTCACAGATGAAGGAGGCCTTGTCGGAGATAATCCAGCTGGCTACGGTGGATTCAGAACCCTGGGTGTTGATGGTTGCAGATATCCTCAAGTCCTTCCCGGAGACCGGCTCTCTGAATCTGGACCTGGAGGAGCAGAATCCAAACGTGCAGGATATCCTTGGAGAGCTCAGGGAGAAAGGTTAGCGTTATGTGTTTCTTAGCTTTTTGTCTTATTTGGGCTTTGCTACCATTTCATACACAATGTACGACGAACAATGTTTGTTCTTGGATGTCAAAAATGTCCCCAAAATTGAAAATTGAGTGGAAAAGTGTGTAATTTTAAAGTGAGAAATGTGTCGGAACCTTGTTTACAATGATTTCTAATTTGTTGTAACAGCAGGTCACATGACTCTGTCCTGTTCTTGATCTCCTCCTTCTCCTCAGTGAGTGAGTGTGAGGCGTCTGCCATGCTTCCTCTGGAATGTCAGTATCTGAACAAGAGCGCGTTGACCACTCTGGTGGGACCCCTCACACCCCCCGTTAAACATTTCCAGCTCAAGAGGAAGCCCAAGAGCGCAACGCTGAGGGCAGAACTGCTGCAGAAATGTAAGTTCTGTAAATGAAACCTCAGCTAAACAGCGCCTTGCACCAAGATGGGGGTTTGCTCCAACTGTAAAGTGCAGCGGGTTCTTTGGTTTTGCGTGAACTCGAAATTATTTTACTTGTAATGCAGCAACAGAGACGGCCCAGCAGCTCAAAAAGACAGCCACGCCGTTCCACGCCAAAGGAAGAGGACTGGTCAAAAAGATCGACACGACAAGTGAGTTCCAGATGTGCACGTGTCCAGACGTGTGCTCCTTCGTGCAACAGCTGGATCACAAAATTCTCATGTCAAATTTGTTTAGTCTTTGTCATGAGAGATTCAAACACTGACTTCTGTCGCTGATACTGGTTTGTGCGTCTCAGCTCCTCTCAAGGGGATTCCCAAGGCCCCGTTCCGCAGCCCCACAGCCCCCAGTTTATTCAGCCCGCCCAGTAACCGCGCGCCCATCGCTCCCCCACGAACACCCCTGCGGAAAGAGAGAGGAGTCAAGGTGAGGCTCCTCCGCTCCCGGCTTCAGTCGTTCTTTTCTGACAAAGTCTGAAAGAATAGAATTTTCTCTCTTTCAGCTTTTAGATATTTCAGAGTTGGACACGGTTGGAGCTGGAAGGGAGGCGAAAAGGAGAAGGAAGACTTTGGGTAACGATGCTTACAGTTTTACATTCTGCGCTGTACGATGCACAAACTTAATGTTTTTTCTCTTCCACAGAAACAGAAGTTGCAGATAAAGCAGCCAAGGAAGAGGCAGCGGCGGCGGCGGTGGTGGAGAACACCACACCAGACTATGCTGCTGGTCTCGTCTCTGCACAGGTGTTAAAGACGTGCACTCACCTCAGAATTCCCCCCTCCGCTCTGTTTTGTCAGCTTTTCTTTCAGAACAAACCCTTTTCAAACACTTCTCATTTTGTTTTGTTCTTCAGAAACTGGGGGCGCTGAACGAGAACCCTCTGCCTTCCACCAGTTACCTCCCCGCCACACCCAGCATGGTTCCCTCCTCGTCTTACATTCCCAGCTCCGAGGCACAGCCAGGTCAGTGGAACGACTCAGCCGTGGACCTAAAGGCTAAAGAACCGAAATGTTGATCTTGCGGTGTCTTTTTCTCCACCCCCTCCCCAGCGAACGCTGGTGGTTCAGGACGGGACACGCTGCAGGCAGCTCGCCAGCCGGAGGACCCCACCACAGCAGCCTCTGGTGCCGGCGCCACCTTACCCAACCAGTACAAACAGAGGACGCCCATGTACAACGCCAGCACCGCAGCCAACCCCGCAACCCCCACATCCCCCAGTACGCCGGCCTCCACCCCAGCCAGCAACGGCCCCCCGGCTGCTGCGACCGCCAGCCAACCGGAGACCCCCACTCAGCCTCCCAGCACCCCTCAGACCCCGACACCAGCGCCTACACCACAACAGCCCCAGCCCAAAAAAAACCTCTCGCTCACGGTACGGTGGAGAAACTCGTTTTGAAGCTTTAGCATATTTGAGGTTAGCGTGTTGATGCTAATGCTATCGCATGCTGTTTGTGCTGCGCAGAGGGACCAGATGTATGCTGCCCAGGAGATGTTCAAGACGGCCAACAAGGTCACCAGACCAGAGAAGGCTCTCATCCTGGGGTTCATGGCCGGATCCAGAGGTACCAGTTCCAGCTGTGGGATCACAAAGAAAAACGGCTTCTTCTGCTAACTTCCCCCCAGTGTCACATGCAACAACAGGTTGTGGGTGATCCTTCAGTGTTTAACAGGCTGTAAAATCTCAACTATTGAACCCAATAAAAAGTCACAATAGGTAACCAAGACTAGACGCTTATCTGCCACTTTATTAGGAACACCTCTTCCATCACTTCTTAACACTAATCAGCTGATCAGACGGCAACAACTCTGCCTTCAGGCTTGTGATGTGAAGACGACTTGCAGTTCAAGGTTCTTTACTGTTGTTCACATCACGTCACTGTTTCCCCTACAATTATACGAGTGGTGGGGGGCAGGTGTGTTTGCTCCGTCTGAAATCCACGACCATCTCCTTTGTCTTCTTCACATTGTTGTGATGGTTGTTCTTACTGCACCAGCTCTCCAGGTGTTCCACCTCCTTCCTGTAGCTGGACTCATCATTGTGATGGATCCCACCACCACTGTATCGTCTGCAAACTTTACAATATGACAGCCTGGATGGGTCGGTGAGCAGAGTGAACAGGAGGGGGCTCAACACACAGCCCTGAGGGAAGCCAGTGCTGAGGGTCATGGTGGAGGAGGAAAAGTTGTGTTCAGACTGAGCATCAGAACCAGGAAGAAACTAGGATCATGGTGGTTGTTGGTGCCAGACAGGCTGGTCCACTGAACCTCACCATCTCTAAAAGTTGAACATGAATGATGCTGCCCATGACTGGCTGATGAGGTATTTGCATTAATAAGCAACTGAAAAGTTGTGACCAATAAGAATATATTTAATGTGAGAACTCGTCTCTGCTCTGATATTTAAAATCCAATGGTCAACAATTTCTCATACCAATGGACTTTCAGCTGTTTTTTGCAGCACTTTATGGACTAAATGTCCTTACATGCAACAAACATGGAAGTAGTGTTGGTTCATTCAAATGTTTTTTTTTTTGTAAGGGAACATTTTCTTACTAAGACCACAATTAAAATTTGCACAATCATTTTAATGAACTTACATTTGTTTTTTTTTTTTGGTTTTGGGGTTTAACTAAATTCAGAAGATGTCTTGTTGAATTCTTCAGTAGGTGAACTTGAAGGAGTAAAAATAAAATGAACAAAACAAGGCACCTGTCAGAATGTTACGTCTGTGTATCCTTTTCTTTTTGCAGCTTGTTTTCATAGCTGATATTATTTTTTGACTGTTTTTTTTAACTTTTTTTCTTCTTCCTCGGAATGAAATGGTATAAAAATTGTAGCATGATCGCAATTTCAGCGGTTCATGTAATTTGAAACTAACCGTTTAGTTTTCTTCTGCGTCCTACAGAGAACCCGTGTCCAGAGCAGGGTGACGTCATCCAGATCAAGCTGAGCGAGCACACAGAGGTTCTGCCCAAAGCCGACGGCACCGGCAGCACCACCATGCTGGTGGACACTGTCTTCGAAATGAACTACTCAACAGGACAGTGGACCCGTCTGAAGAAATACAAACCCATCACAAACGTCTCCTGAGGGCCTTGGCTCACTATAAACGCTTCTATGTACACACACACACGTGGGCCAAATCAAGCTTGTTATCAAGGAGAGAAAGCTCCTCCCTTTTACCACACCGCCAAAACGGATAACTTTTTTTTTTTTGTTTCTTTTACACATTTGTTTGTTTTTAAGCCTCTGAATCTTGAGACTGATTTCAGGAGGTGGGGGGGGGGGTGCAGAGGAGGCGCTCTTTACCACCGGGGACCTTCGAGCGTTTGTGCTGAGGTACAAGAAGGTTCAGAGAGGAGACGGACCGTCTGTAGTTTTCTGTACAAAGTTTTCAGCTTTGACCCTTCCAAATAAAAAGTTTTGTGATAAAACGGAGATCTGCGATGATGGTCGTCACTCGTCATTAGAGATGACTGTTGGGTTTCTTCCTCACGTTAGTTGTTGTCTGGAACTTCCCATACTCTGAGCTTCCAACAACTGCAGCAGATTTCTGTATGAGCACAAATGCACTTGTGTAGCTGAAAATCAGTACTTTAAACCAGTGGTTCCAAACTCTAGTCCTTGAGGAACACCATCCTGCATGTTTTCGTTGCTTCCCTGCTCCAACACCTGATTCAGCGATTGAATTACTTCATGTACTCTAGAAGCCTGTTAATCACCCGTTTAATTAAAATCGGGTGTGTCGGAGCAGAGAAACGACATGCACAATGGTGTTCCTCAAGGACCAGGGCCCTAGAAGTATTAAAATGGTTCATATTTGTGGTTTGCAGGGAAGTTGTGCAGTTTTTAAAAAGGACAGGTGTTAATTCAGTTTTAGAATTTTCCACACCTGGATAAGTTGGAAAAAAAGCAAACCGCAGAGAAAAAGATGTTTTTCTAGACTTTGTTCTTTACTGCAGTTTCTAGCAGATAAAAAGCCACATTACTGGAAAAAAAAAGTGATTTTACATTGATTTTGTGTTTAAAGTGGTTAAAGTCATACAGTCCGTTTACTTTTCACATCAAGCTTTAATTTAGAGGGTTTAGTCACCAGAAGTTTAGTTTTTGCATCTATATCTGAGCAGGTTTCACGAATAGCTGCAATAAAGACAAATAAACGAGACGCTCTTTTATTTTGGTGTTTACAGTCTAGAGCCCGTCCGTTTGTTGGAGTGCGTTATGTCAGACGCCTGTAAAGACCTGTTGTCCTGCAGGTCACAGCAGCCGGTTGTGGAGTCCCACGTAGCTTCAAATGCTAAAGATTTTTGTGCCCAACAAGCAGCTTATGGTCAATACATTCCTGCCAGCAGGGTTGCTGAGTGCAAAGTTACATGTGAGGAATGAAAAAAAAAAGTGACACCACAGTAATGTAAATCGTAGTTTTTATAGTTTATTTTGGTTTTATTTTAGCACCTGAAAACCTTGTGTCTGAGATAACCGTTGACTTGAAGTTGATTTTAATATTTAAAGTTAACTGCTGTGACCTGAAGGCAGCACGAAAACACCCAGTTCACCTGAACTACAACCACCGGCATCAAAAAGGACGGCATCACCACTCTGAGGATGATGTTTCATTTGTTAAATTTTGTGTATTAATCTACGGTAAAAAAAATAATAATAATCAGGCTCAAAAACTATAATTGCCATATTTTTCAGACTATAAGGCACACTTAAAATCCTTTAATTTTCTCAAAAATCAACAGTGAGCCTTATAAACAGGTGCAACTTATATATTAATTCTGGTTGTGCTTACTGACCTCGAACTGATTTTATGTGGTTATTAATGAGTTGAATAAAGTGACTTACCTGTTTTGTTTTGCTAAATGCGCCTTATGTGTGAAAACAGACCCGTTCCTTGATATTGTGCCTTATAGTCCAAAAACCACAGTAGTCAGAATTGCAGCCTTGTGGCATTAAGACGCAGTAAAACCAAAGATATGATTGTTGTCAATCACAGAGGTGATATAATCGTTGCCAGGGCTCGTATAAAAGAAGACCCGCTACAAAAAGCTCCGTAGTCCGCAGATAAAATGAAACGTTTTATTTATTAAAATGAGCTGAAGCATAAAACAGGCAGCACAACTGCTGAGCCACACATCATTCATATGAACATGCTCATCAGGTCAAACACAGCTTTTGCCTATTTTTATTAAAACACCCAGTACGTCTCGTCCTTTGTAGTTTCTAATGTTAATACTTAGCACATCTTTCTGTGTTTCATTCTTTTCTGCCTCATTTGACCGAATAATTTAATCTCTGTAGGGACCTTGGATTATCAGTTTGATGTGTGTGTGCACGTTCTCCTGTTGGAGCAGGATCTTAAACAGGACGATTTAGGTAAACACACACTCAACATGAGCCAAGCTGCTAAGTGAAATCTGATGTGAAAATGTTTCCACCTAAACGTTCAGCTTCTGAGCTTCTAGCCTGTAAAACATAAAATCCCCTCGGAGGAACGAGAGAGTTCTTATTAGTGCAAAAACTTGAACATTCGCCTCCGACTGTGCCTCTGGCAGGACGGCAGAAATGCCTCGACACGCTCTCTTTTGGTAATGGCTGTAGTGTGTGTGTGTTTAGTTTGCTCCAGGGCTCCTCCAACCTCCGAAGGTCTTCTCCAGGTAGAGGGCCACGGCAAGGGTCAGATGGTCCTGCAGCTTTCCAGCGACCACCTGCAGACCCAGAGGCAGACCCTCCTGCCCCAGACCCAGAGGACACTGGGTCACAGGCAGGCCCAGGATGTTCAGGATACCTGAGGATGAAACACAAGCGTAATGAAACCAGAGTGACACCTCATCAACTCTCACTGCCTGTTCTGCTTGTTACGCTAACACACTACGGTAACATGAGTGATGTGTGTGTAACAAGTGGACAATAAAGTTATTTCAAACAAGATGCAGTAACGAACTGCTCCATCAGTCTGTTGAAGCAGGAGTGATGTTTTGACTGAAGCCATCAAAGAGCAACACGCCGACATCAAACTTGGACTAAATGTTTTCGAAGCATGAAGGAAACACTGTCGGGGCTTTTCCTTCTTTTTACTCATTTTTATTTTATTTCCTTTTACGCTCAAAAACATTAAATAATTAGTTTCCTCGGGTCAAAAGAAAGTTTGTCATTTATTTAATATGTGGTACTTTTTCCTTCTGGTACAGAGTTTCTTCCTTCCTTCCTTCCATCTTTCCTTCTTCCTTTCCTTCCCTTCCTTCCTTTCTTTCTTTCCTCCCTTTAGCAAATCTTTAGCAAAAAAAAAACAACAACAACAATATAAACAAGTTCCACGAATTCTTCCAGTAGAGAGATCAAATATTGAGCCAGTGGCTGCTGATAGATACTAAACACCTGAGGTCAAGGTGCAGCTGAGAAAACCCACAATAAATTCACACTTATGCCCTTAAACTTTAAAATCTCTTTAAGTCTTCGACCTGCAGATGAATCCAGATGTTTTCAGAACATCTGGGCTCCGTGTGTCTCATACAAAGTTAGACCGGTAAGCTGCGAGGCGTCGGCAGAACCACTAACCAGTGTAGGAGAAGTCGAAGGCTGTGAAGAGGGGGTGGTGGTGTTTGGGCGCCACTCTGGGGTGTGACGGGTAGAACAGGATGCCATCGGTTCCCAGCAGCTCCTCAAACTCCTTCTGCAGCTTCTCTTTCTTCTGGATGAGGGAGGGCGAGGTTTTGGAGCCATAGGTCTTCTCGACGACGGCCAACACTGAACAAAGCACAACTCAGTTGCACAGAAAGACATGTAAGGAACAAAATGGCAGCCATGTTGTCTCCTTACAGATGGCAGCCATCGTATGGTCTGATCTTCCCACCATCCACTTCAGCAGCTCCCACAGAGGCCACACTGGTCGACCGGGTTCTCCCATCAGCGCCGCGAACGCCAGGGGAGGCTAAAAACAGATTTCATCTAAATAACGTGCATACTTTATGTTTCCTGGCGAAAGAACAGTGTGGATTATATTCAGCCACAGACAGGCGAGTGTCAGCAGAGATGACATCATCTCACTCTGAACTCTAATCTGTGCTTTGTATAAACACCAGACAAACGATATGCTGGTGAAGAACCTCAAAACAAAAACTCTGACGGAGAAGCCTTTTCCCAATGAAGCATTTCTAACCAAGAAGCCAAAATAACTTCTCAGATTAACAGATTAACTTTAGTAAACAAAGAGGTGAGTGATTCTGTGGAGCAAACTGTGTGAGGCTGTAAATCCATACAAGCCTCACACTCAAGGTTTACACAACAAAAACACTTTTCTTCAGAGGTTAGTGTGTGTGGTATGCACTAACTCCGCTAAACAGATTAGGGATTATTTCTGGACAGCAGACTACAATAGGAGCTATGATTGAGAGCTGGAGTTCTTTCTGTTCCAGTGAAACTCATCCTATGAAACAGAAACCGACTCCTGCCTGAACCGTGGTTAGAATTACCGTATTTTTTGGACTATAAGGCGCATCGAGCGAAACAAAACAGACAAGTCAAACTTTATTCAACTCATTCACAAAAACCACACGAAATGGGCTCGAGGTCAGTAAACACAACCGGAATTAATACATAGGGCGCACCAGATTATAAGGCTCACTCGTTTTTTGAGAAAATTAAAAGATTTTAATTGCGTCTTATAGTCTGAAAAATACGGTAATACAAATCAAGTCGTTTTGCAAATATTGAGATAAAAATTCATAAGATAGCAACTGAGGGTTCTGTTTAAAACTTTGCCTTTAGCTAGTGGACTCGCCCCTGTCTGTCTGTTAGCAAAATATATAAACCATTGCATGGATTATAATATTTTGACTGTTTTGAACCCAGTCAGCTGAACATGGCCATCACAGCTTGTTGACGTTATCCAACACAACGATGGCTCTAATTTAGTCGAATTTACAGATATCGAGCTAAAGTTTGATGCAATAGCAGCTGATTGTTGTGCTCAATACGGGCGCCGAACGTTATTACCGTACTTGCTGCCATACACGTACAAGTCGCATCAGTCCAAATATGTGTAATAAAGTGAAAAATAAAAATAAAATACGTCGATTTGCCGTAAAAGTCGCATCTATTATGCGTCACCACTGACCACCTGGAAATGTGGGCCGGTGTTGTGTCAAAAATCGATTGGTTGCCAAAAGGCGGCCGCGGGAGAGCGCACGGGAAGACTTTAACAATAACTTAACAAGATTAACACTTAAAAACTATTATTTGTTTGCTCAAAATTATAGTAAAGGTGTGTCTCAGTTGACCTTTTCCTTAATAAATGAACTTTAATGGTCAAATCGTCTGCATTTCACCTGGGCGGTGCGGTGAAATGCAGATGATTTGACGTTTGCTCCAGGAGTTCTGGAGAGAGACGAAGGTGGCCTGTATGGCAAGCCAAGTGTCTCATTAATAGCCACTTTTACCTATTAAGGAGACACTTGGTTTGCCATATTACTTGAGGGCCCTCTAGTGGCTGAAAATGGTAATGTTCAATATTTTCCGTCAGAATGAATGAAATCGTCAGATCTCAGCCAAAACTTGGGTTATAAATATGGGGGAAAAAACGTATATTAGTCGTTTCAGTGTATAAGTCGCAGGACTCGCAAATTTATGCAAAACGCTGCAACTTATACGGTGAAAAATACGGTACATCTCACAACATTTCATGAGATCACACATAGCACCACTTTCAAGGTGTGACCAAAACAGCTAGAACGGAACGGTTCTCATATGATAATGTTACTTTAGAACTCTGCCATGAAAGCTGGCACTATAGATCTATTACACTAATGCATAAAAGAAGACGAGCTTTGCTCAGTTCAGCAAGCTTCTTTGATTTCTGTAAAACAAACAGCTGAAGTTCAGCTCTGTGTAAAATGACTGACGAGATTCAGAAAGAATTTATCTCCGAGGAGCAAACTTGTGTAAGAAATATGTTTTTGTTAAAAGAGCTGAAAGATTCTGTAGCATCTCATAAAGTGACCAAATTTAAAGAATATGTGTTTTTCTTTAATAAAGTCTATTAGATGAGCAGTTGGTGAGTTCAAGTTCAGGGCTCAGGTGGACTTACGTTCCCATCCTGGTCAGGAAGACCCATGTACATGTTCCAGATCTGGAAGCCATAGCGCAGCTCAGGTAAACGCACCTGCTGGACTTTCACTCCGAGATCCGCCTCCAGACGCTCCACCACCTGCAGCGTGAGGCGGTTAATCTGAGAAAAATCCTGTTTGCAGTTCAGCTTGTGATGAAAACGTCAGCGTGCTGACGGGTTAAACAAACAGATGGGTTCTACCCGCCTTCTTCTGGATGTCCAGGAGCTCTTTGCTGACAGGGTGAGTGCAAACAGAGCGGCCTTCATGAGGGATGGAGAAGAAGCGCAGCTTCTTCAGCTCCACCTTTGTTTTTAAGGACAGCCTGCGTGCACAACAGCAAATCATACTTCTGATAGCAGCACAGATTACAGCCTAACAAACACCTGCAGGGTCTGGGCGCGTGGTCTGAACCGAACTCAAACACGATCAAAGGTGCGTCTCAACAGGCCGGACACACCTGCACCTGCTGCACAGGTCAGACTTTCAAGAAAATTAACAAGTTTGTCAGAAGTCGATCCAAAAAGTTCAAACATCTACATGAGTTTTTTTTAAAGCACTGTTTATACATTTACAATGGTGCAGCGTTAAACCATGTGAGCAGATGTAAACATCTGTCAAAGACCAACGTGCCAACCCTTATCATAAGAAACTTGATCTTTAGAACGAAGCTTCGTGAAAACTTGTTAAAATAACATAAAGCCACTTCGTTTTGAGTGTAAATTGAATTCGGGATGTTCAAACGATGAGTTTTATTCTGCGCGAGCTGAACTTTGTGTGAACTCGCCCCACGCAGCTCGTCAGGACAGAGGCAGCTGTGTGGGTTCTTACTGGGACGACATCACGCCGCTACCGTGAAGTTACACATTTACATTACATCTGAATTATAAAACTTTACAGAAGATTCTTCTTCTCAATGCCCAACATCCTCCTCAAACATTTGTTCTAATCCAGCATCCGTTTCTTTATTTCCAGGGCAGCTGACGTCTGTC
>NC_056498.1:22723105-22725829 GCF_014905685.2 Nematolebias whitei | reverse complement strand
GGGGGGGGGGAGACACACTGGACATGTCTCCAGTCCATCACATGGACACAAACAACCACTAACGCTTAAGGCAGGGGTCTGCAACCTGTGGCTCTGGGGCCACGTGTGGCCCTTTAGCGCCTCAGCTGCGGCTCAATGAAGCTTTGACCAAAACTTACAGGAAATTGAATTATTCTGGTTTTTATACAACAAAAAAGGAGTTTTAGCTTAAAAAAAAAATTCTGCAAATGTTTGGGCGACACTATTTTTTGCTTTATTACTTCAAAGCAGGATTCTTGATGTCTCCTCACATCAAAGACCACAGAGGCCTGCAGAGTTATTGCCATCTAAAGGTAGAAACTAGAAGTTTTTACGTCTTTATATCAGACTTTATTTTTCAGACTATAAGGTGAATTAAGAGAAACCAAACAGTCAGATAAGTCAAACTTCACTCAACTGAATAACTCAACATTGTTCAGTTGTACCACATAAAATCAGTAAGCACAACCAGAATTAAAACATAAGGCTCACTGTTGATTTTTGAGAAAACTAAATGATTTTAAGTGTCTTATAGCCCAAAAAATACAGCATTTTTTCCCCCAAAATGTAAAAACGTCAATAAATGTTGAAATTCATTATTGGTTATTAGTTTTAAAATGTCACCCACACTGGTCAGAAAAGCCCCCTCCAACTAACTCGGCCCATGGGCCACCAGTTGATCATCACAGTTGTAGCAGGTTTCGTGGCTCCGGGCCCTTTTTTAATTTAATAATCAAAGTGGGAGAAATGGCTCTTTGATCACAAAGGTTGCAGACCGCTGGCTTAGGGACAATTTAGAGCTACCAATCAGCCCAACATGCATGTTTTTAGTCTGTGGGAGGAAACTGGAGTATCTAAAGGAAACCCACATGTGCACTGGGAGAACCTGCAGCCTTCTTGCTGTGAGGCGACGGCACTAACTGCTCAACCCTGTAAACTTACCGTTAATAATTATTGTAAATTTGCACGGTAATCAGGGTTTTATCATCTCTTCATTACCTAGGTTTATGGTCTCGTGTCCTAAAATGTAACGTTTATTTGCTTTAAAGCTTCGCTGACTCATAAGTTTCTTACAGAACCTGCAACTGTAAATGGTTTTTGTACTTAATGAGCGTAGCTAACGTTAAAAGTCCTTTGCAGTGTGTTTAATATTCCCATAATGCTGCAACTGGAGGTGCTACGAACTGGAAGCTGTTCCTATTTTTTTCTAAACTTATCCAGTCCTGGGATCCTAAAAGTCAATTTCACACCTTTCCATTCATTTTAACACATTGTAGGACGATTAAATGAGAAATCAAAATAAACCCATGAAGCAGTGATGGTAGAAATAATTGCAGTGGGGTGCAGCTGAGCTCTTACTTGGTGGCGTTGGGTCCGGACATGATGCGGAGCATGGGCAGCAGGTCTTCAGCGTAGCGGCACATGGGACCCGAGCTGAGATACTCATCCTGTCTGCCAGAGGCAGGAGGGTACTGGTTCTCACAGGACACCACACCTGAGACACAGAACCAGCTCTGACCCATACTGTTTTAGACCGGAGCCCTTAAAGAGCCTCCTGAAACATTTCTAATAGAAGCATTAGATGCTAAATGAGAAATCAAACCTTGTACTTTTACTGTAAAATACTGTGTAGCACAAACATGCAGAGAATAAAATGCTTCATTTTGACTGTTTCCATCTCTTACCTCCGCTGTAAGAGTGAGTCGAAAGCTCTTAAATGCTTCAGCATGTGACGAGCTAATTACCAGTTTGTTTTTCTTTAATCTTTAATGTTTTTATTGTCAGAATCTGCAGCTGTTTATGAAGGTTTTCAACCAACAAACCAAGTGAAGCAGCAGGAAACGAGAACATCGTTGTTCTCTGCTACTTTATCTGCCCTCCAACCATTTATACTCAAATGAGTAATCCCTCGCTAGTTCGCAGTTTCAGCTTTTATGGACGGCTTTTCTGGCGGCGTTATTCCCATGACCCGCCTGGCAGCACCCGGGAAACCAAAGTCTTTGGGTTCCGGGGGGAGTATGGTTGCAGAAATATGTATTATATATGTATATATATATATATATATATATAGTGAGTAATATTTTTATCCATCCATCTTTCTTTACCTGCTTCTTCATTTTCGGGTCGCGGGGGTCACTGGTGCCCATGTCCAGCAGTCACTGTGCGAGAGGTGGGCCACACCCTGGACAGGTCGCAAGTCCATCACTGGGCATTTTTAAAAATTAAATTAATTTATTTTTCTTGTGTTCAATCTTACTTTGAAACACCGCAATAGTATTATTCATATTATTAATATTACTCATTTTTACAGTATTATTCATATTACTAATATTACTCATATTTATAGTATTATTCATACTACTAATATTACTCATTTTATAGTAGTTTTCATATTACTAATATTACTCATTTTTATAGTATTATTCATATTACTAATATTACTCATATTTATAGTATTATTCATACTACTAATATTACTCATTTTTATAGTATTCATATTACAAACATTACTCATTTTTACAGTATTATTCATATTACTAATATTATTCATTTTTATAGTATTAATCATATGACTAATATTACTAATATCACAAATTTTTATAGTATTATTCATATTACTAATATTACTAATTTTATAGTATTACTCATATTACTCATTTTTATAGTATTATTCATATTACTAATATTACAAATATTACTCATTTT
>NC_056498.1:22700192-22723095 GCF_014905685.2 Nematolebias whitei | reverse complement strand
TCATATTACTAATATTACAAATATTACTCATTTTTATAGTATTAATCATATTACTAATATTACTCACATGACTGGGACAGTACAGGATACTGTACAGTACAAATTTAACGAAAAAATAAAATATTTCGGACAGGTGCCGCCATTTTCTAGTTTTCTCACAATAAGCCTACACTGTATCCCCCGCTCATAACGACTACATTTCCCAGAAGCCAACAGGGTCCCTGGCCAGAAGCCCCATTTCCTTCTGCTGAAATATTAGACGGAAATTTTTGATCTGATGGAAAAAGTTCGGAGCTTATTACAGCGACTTCGGCGCCCAGCGCGTACAGAGAGCCGCACAGAACCCACCGAACCGGAACAGAACTGGACCTCCAGACACATCAGTGAATCTTGAGAGCTGGTAGCCAGCTCACGAGGACCTCCGAGCGGGGATGCGCTGGTAAGTAAATTTTAGCAGCTACATACAAGTATGTTGTTAAAATTAGTAGGTTTAAGAGTTTAGAACATTGATCGTGGGCGTCGTTGCTGCAGGGTTGGTCTGCAGAAACGAAGCGAGTCGGACCAGAACCGAGAGCTGTTGCTGTTCTGCAGAGCTGGAAAAATTTAGTAGCTACATAAACGTAAGTTGTTACATAATTTTTTTTTTTCATTTAGCCTTTATTTATCCAGGTAGTCTCATTGAGCCACGAGAACTCTTTTTCAAAAGAGACCTGTTTGGGGAGCAGATGGGGGTTGAGGGCCTTGCTCATGGGCCCAGGGTGGGGCGGATGAGGGTGGGGGCAGGTGTGGGTGCTTCACCTACCCCACCCACATTTTTGATGCTGTTGGTGCCGGGGCTTGAACCGGCGATCTTCCGATCACAGGCCCACCTTCTCTAACCTCTGCGCCACCACTCCCCCCAGTGACGTAGGTTTAAGAGTTTAGAACATTGCAAGAGTGTGGGAAGAGTTTCTAAAGCCTTAAAATATCTATAAATACTAAATATGATGTTGCTACTTTGCGGATTTTCACTTATTGTGTGTGTGGAACCTAACCCCACAATAAACGAGGGACTGCTGTACAACATGCCGAGGCTTCACAGGATCGCTGCAACCTGTGTGGTCGGAACAGTCTCTCTTCTTTAGCTTTGAAGCTGTTAACCAGACAACATGGAGGACTGTCCACTCCCTGAAGAACTTTTTTCAGGTTTCTAAAAGCTTCACTGACCAGCAGCAGCCACTTCTCCAGCCATAAAATGAAAACGGCTCCACGGCCGGCTGAAGGTGTGGCAGGAAGCGAACAAACCCCAGGTGAGTCAGCCTCTACATCGAGCTGATCCTCTACAGGTTAAACCGCTTCACAGACGTTTCCATGAGACGAGTGGACGTTTAGTAAAAGAGCTCACGTAGGGACGTCACCTGCAGCGTCTCTAACCTGGAGTGGTTTTATGGCCAAATATCCCGTTGAAAAAACACGGCATGCGGATGCTGCCTCCGATGTCGGAGCCCACGCCGATGACCGCTCCTGCTGCTCCCAATATGCTGCCCTCCCCCCCTGAGGACAGAAGACAGAGGGACAGAAGAAGACATGAACCAGCAGCCAGGACAGTTGTAGTCTCACGCTAAATAGTTCAGATATTTGTGTGAATGCTATTGTCACTTCTACTTTCTTCTGTACATTTTTCAGCATCTTTCTCGTTCCACAGTTTTTGTGCTATTTCAACAAATCATAAATCAAAACATTCAGCTCGTTCAGGACAATCCTGCTATGACTTGTATTGGTGCAACTTTAGCTTTTTGAAATATTTAGCCTTTTCTGCCTTTTTTTTCCTCATAAAAAATAAATTGAGCTCATTTTACATCCTTCAAATCTTTAGATCCGTTTACAACCTTTTACTGCTCCTTTCACATTTTGTTCTGCTTCAGCTTCTTTCAGCTTCCTTGTGCAAATTTTTACATTTTTCAGCTACTTTCAGCTGATTTCAGCTGTTTTTCCAGCTGTTTTGTGCTCCTTTCAGATTCTTTCCACTAACTAGAATATTTTTGTGCTTCTTCTTACTCCTTTCAGTTGATTTCTGCAAGTTTCAGCTATTTTTGCTATTTTAGCTTTCAGCTAGCTGCTTTATGCTAATTTTAGCTTTTTTAGCCAATTCTACATTTTTTGCACTAATTTCAACGTTTTTCAGCCTAATTCAGCAAAATGTGCTCCCTCTACTTCCTTCTGGTAATATATGCTTCTTTCGGCTTGTTTAGCTACCATACTTTAAGCTGTTTTTTTTTTTTTTGTTGCTAATTTCAGCTTTTTTCAGATCATTTTTACTTTTCTGTGTTAATTTCTGTTTCTTTCAGCCTAATTGGGCAAACGTGTTCTTTCTGCTTTCTTCTGCTAATTTAAGCTTGCTCTATTATTTCAGCTAACTTTTTAGCATTGTTTAGCTAATTTCAGCTGCTTCCAGATAAATTCAAGTTTTTGGTGGTGATTTCTGCTACTTTCAGCCTAATTAATTTCTTTATGGTAATTTTAGCTTGTTATGCTCCTTTCAGCTAGCTTCAGATACTATTTAGCTGTTTCATGCTAAATTTAGCCTTTTCAGCTAATTCTACATTTTTTTAGTTAATTTCAGCTCTTTCCACTTCCTTCTAGTAGTTTAAGCTTCTTTCTTCCTTTTCAGTTACTTTTCAGCATTTTTTTGTTGTTGCTAATTTCAGCTTTTTAGCTAATTTCATAATTTTTGTGCTCATTTCTATTTATTTAAACCTAATTCAGCAAATATGTGTTCTTTCTTCGGCTAATTTAGGCTTGTTCTTCCATTTCAGCATGTTTTTTTTTTTTAGCTAATTTCAGCTGTTTTTCAGCAAGTTCTTCTGCAATAAGCATTCACACTGCATTCTTTCAGGAAATGCAGTTTCTCTAGTTTAAACTGAGGTTCAGTGACATGAGTATGAGTCGTTAACATCTTACTTGTTGTAGGTAACATTTTAAGATGGAAGATCCACTCAAATTAGTGGTTGGCTGATCAGTCCAATCAGAATTAAACCCTTTTTTTTTTTTTCCCAAAATAAGGTTGTTTAAGATACTTTTTACTTATAGTGTAAACCTAAAGTCAAAATATTTCAACTATCCCTTCAAAGCTGTGAGACGAAAGCTTTAATGGTTTCTGATTCGTTCCATTCAGCAGCATCACTGACCTGAGCTTCCTCCTGGTATCCTCTCCAGGTCGTACGGGTTGCTGGTGATGCCGTACACGTGGTTGTTTGATTCCCACCACATGCACAGCTCGCTGGTGTTGGTGACGCCCAGAGGGATGGCCCCCGCTCTTTTCAGCAGGGCCACGGGTGGAGAGTCCACGGAGGCCACCACTCCCCGCCTGGACACCAGGCCTGCGCTGAAGGGCATGCCTGCAAGACGAGAACAGGTCGAGCGCTAAGAGGAATTTCAACCATGTGAAGCTCCCAGTTTCACAGAGTGTGTTGGAGGGCGTGGAAGTTTATAACAGTAACGGATCAAATGTCAACTCAAACGTTTGTAACCAAGGCGGCAGAAGGAGGATCTGGTTTCAGGAAGTTACCCTGGAGGGAAAAGGACTCTTTGACTGACAGCGGGACTCCTAGTAAAGGCAGCCGGTCCTCCAGCACCTCCTCTCCACCCGTCTCCTCCTCAATGAGCTTATCAACCTGAGCTGCTTCCTGGAGGGCGGCAGCAAACCTGGACAACAAACAAACAAACAAACAAACATATTATTTGACCCACTTCTGTTTAAATCTTAAAAAACGTTTAGGTTAGGCCTCAAAGTGAAAACTCTAAAACTATAACCGAGACAGAGTTAGTTCTTGCCTGTCTTTTACGACAGCGTTCAGAAACGGGTTCACTTCCTGGATCCTGTCGATGTAGGCCTGCACCACCTCCACACTCGACACCTGCAGAAACACAACTTTTAAACGGTGCAGGACGCACAGAGGCGCACAACTGCAAAACAACAAGCAAAACAAACTACAGACTCTGAAACACTGGGAGTTAGAAACATTATTTTAACATAAACATTTCCAGAACCGACGTCTGATGATGAAGTAACTCGTAAAAATATTGAGACGTGATGAATAATGAATGTTTATGAAGCATTCACTCTATTATGATCCGTTGTTCTTCCGTATGTTTTTCAGCATCTTTCTCGTTCCATCATTTTTGAGCTATTTCAACAAATCATAAATCAAAACTTTCAGCTCGTTCAGGACCATCCTCCTGTGACTTTTGGTATTGGTGCAACTTTAGCTTTTTGTAATATTTTAGCCTTTTCTGCCACTTTTTCCTCATAGAAAATGAATTGAGCTCATTTTCCATCCTTCAAATCTTTAGATGTGTTTACAACCTTTCACATTTTGTTCTGCTTCAGCTGCTTTCAGCTTCCTTGTGCAAATTCAAACATTTTTTCAGCTAATTTCAGCTGTTTTTTTCAGCTGTTTTGTGCTCCGTTTGGAGTCTTTCTTCTAACTACAACATTTTTGTGCTGCTTCTAACTTCTTTCTGCACATTTTTAGCTTGTTCTGCTACTTTAAACTTTTTTCTGCTATTTCAGTTACTATATAGCTGTTTACATGCATTTTTTTTAGCATTTTCAGATAATTCCACATATGTTGTACTCATTTAAACTTTTTTCAGCCTAATTCAGCAAAAACGTGCTCTCTCCACTTCCTTCTGGTAATTAGGCTTATTTCTGTCCTTTTAAAACTACTTTGTACTTTTCAGCTGTTTTTTTTTGCTAATTTCTGCCTTTCTCACATAATTTCTACTTCTTTCTGCCTAACTGGGCACAAGTTTGCTCTGTCCACTTCCTTCTGGTAATTTAGGCTTCTTTCTGACTTTTCAGCTAATTTCAGCTTTTCTTTAGCTAATTAACTCATTTTTGTGCTCATTTCTACTTATTTAACCCCAATTCAGCAAATGTGTGTTCTTTCTGCTTTCTTCTGCTAACTTGGGCTCGTTCTTCCAGTTCAGCTGCATTTCTGCAAACTTCAGCTTGTTCTGCTAGTTTAAGCTTCTTCTGCTATTTCAGCTACTATTTAGCTGTTTAGATTAAAATTTTTAGCGTTTTCAGCAACATTTTTTGCACTCAAGTTTTTTCATCTTAATTAAATATGCTCTCTCAACATCCCTCTGGTAATTAAGCTTATTTCTGCATTTTTAGCTACTTTTCAGCGTTTTTTTTTTTCTTTTGGGGGGGCTAACTTCTGCCTTTTTCAGATAATTTCCACTTTTTTGTGCCAATTTCTGCTTCTTTCAGCCTAAATTGGCACCTTTTTTTGCTCTCTCCACTTCCTTCTGGTAATTTAGGCTACTTTCTGACTTTTCAGCTAGTTTTCAGCTTTTTTTAAATTGTTGATAATTTCAGCTTTTCTTTAGCTAATTAACTCATTCTTGTGCCCATTTCTACTTATTTAACCCTAATCCAGCAAATGTGTGTTCTTTCTGCTTTCTTCTGCTAATTTGGGCTCGTTCTTCCAGTTCAGCTACATTTCAGCTGTTTTCAACAAGTTATTCTGCTTTAAGCATTCACACTGCATTTTCGCAAGAAATGCATTTTCTCTAGATTTAAATTGTGTTTAATTTAAACAATAAACAGTTTGGTGGTGGTGGGGGGGGGGGATGATTTGATGCTGACTCACATAATACGCAGCTCGCACATCAGCTGAAACACATGAGACATGTCCTTCAGCTGTTGTTGCATCTAAACAGCTGCAGAAGCATAACTCAACTTTATAAATAGAAATAGTTTCAGCTGCTTTCATTCTAAAACTGCGTGGCAGCGCAGGTTCTCACAGCTGTCAGTTTGTGGGGATGATGACGACCACTAGCATGAAGCTTTCTTCCACCAACAAGCTAAAACTTTGCGCACCTCTTTCCGCCGGATCTTCTTGGCGAGCTGCGTCGCTGACAGGAGCAGCAGCGGGCTGCTGACGGGCGGCAGCTTCTTCGCAGCGGCTCTCCGAGGGGAGAAGAACTGAAAAACCATGAAAAAGAAGCCCGTGACCGTCCGGAAGAGCCACGTCTGAGCTCTCTCCAGGCGGCTCAGCGCCATGTTGCCTGCGGGGTACACGAGAGGAGGACGGAGGGTCAGCGGCAGCTCGATGGTCCGATGGTCAGTAGCAGCAGATACCTGTTGGTCAAGATGGCGCAGGTTAGACGACGCCGGAACCGGATGTGTGGTTCTGGATTTCAAAATAAAATTATCTTTAACATGGCACAACTGCTCCAAATAAATTCAAAAAAGTAAAAATAATCAAATAAAAAGTTAAAAACAAAAAACAATTGGACTTTATTTGTAACAAAAGACGTTTCACTTCTCACCTGAAGCGCTTTCTCATTTCAAATAAAGTTGACAACAACAATAATAAAAGGATATTATGGTGTTATTTTTTTTTTAAAATATATTGTTGTATTATTCGTTTTTTATTAAATAATTACTAAATTAATTTTAGTACACTTAAAAAAAACTTCATAGAAAAGTTTATCTATGTAAAACTCAAATTTACAAGCATAATTTAAAATCCACTAAAGATAATTTTATGTTTTTTTTATCCAAATGACATTTTATCTTCAATATTTGATTTAATCAAAGTAGTATAATAATAATCAGTGTTTTGTTATGTGCAAAATCCTATTGTGTGATTAAGAATTTAAATTATTTGTTTAAATCAGTATAATATATATTTTTAAATAAGACAATAAAAAATGATTTTAATGACATGTTTATTTTATTCATATGCACACTTAGTGTATAGACACAATGAAAACTGGCAAATTATTTCAATTATTTTTAAAAAGGAAATAATAACCAGAACGTTACAAATAAACTTTTAAAATTTCTCTCTTTCTATATATACAAATATATAAATATTGTTATTAAGATTATTATTTTTTATCAACAAAGTTTTTATTACACCCATTTCTTTGTAAAACTTGAATATTTTTGGGAAATAAACGACCGAGTGTGTGTGTGTGTGTGTGTGTGTGTGTGTATTCTTCTGGCCTTGTCACCTTCCAGCTCACATGTGGGTTCTGGCTGTAAATCATTAAACATTTTGAACCTTAGCTGAAACATAAAAATGGTTGCACAATCACTTTTATTGTTTTATGGAGCATGTTCAGCTACAGCAGAGTTTAAACTGAGCAGGTAAAGGTTGTGTTACAATCGTTCTCAAACATTTATTGAAATAAATTTATTAAATTTATAAAACATACGAACAACTACGTGTTTAGTAAATACACCCGAGTCTTTAAGGCTGTGCTTTATAAAAAGTTATATATTGCACAAACCGGATTCCAAAAAAGTTGGGACACTAAACAAATTGTGAATAAAAACTGAATGCAATGATGTGGAGATGGCAAATGTCAATATTTTATTCGTAATATAACATTGATGACAGATCAAAAGTTTAATCTGAGTAAATGTAACATTTTAAAGGAAAAATATGTTGATTCAAAATTTCACAGTGTCAACAAATCCCCAAAAAGTTAGGACAAGTAGCAATAAGTGGCTGGAAAAAGGAAATTGAGCATATAACGAACAGCTGGAAGACCAATTAACACTAATTAGGTCAATTGACAACATGATTGGGTATAAAAAGAGCTTCTCAGAGTGTCAGTGTCTCTCAGAAGCCAAGATGGTAAGAGGATCACCAATTCCACCATTGTTGCGCAGAAAGTGTGTGCAGCAATACCAGAATGGTGTTACCCAGCGTAAAATAGCAAAGACTTTTAAGTTATCATCATCAACCGTGCATAACATCATCAAAAGATTCAGAGAATCTGGAACAATCGCTGTGCGTAAGGGTCAAGGCCGTAAAACTCTACTGGATGCTCGTGATCTCCGGGCCCTTAAACGTCACTGCACCTCAAACAGGAATGCCACTGTCAAGGAAATAACAGAATGGGCTCAGGAATACTTCCAGAAAGCATTGTCAGTGAACTCAATCCACCGTGCCATCCGCCGTTGCCAGCTGACACTCTACAGTGCAAAGAGGAAGCCATTTCTAAGCAAGCTCCACAAGCTCAGACGTTTGCACTGGGCCAGGGGTCATTTAAAATGGAGTGTGGCAAAATGGAAGACTGTTCTGTGGTCAGATGAGTCACGATTTGAAGTTCTTTATGGAACACTGGGACGCCATGTCATCCGGACCAGAGGAGACAAGGATAGCCCAAGTTGTTATCAACGCTCCGTTCAGAAGCCTGCATCACTGATGGTATGGGGTTGCATGAGCGCTTGTGGCATGGGCAGCTTGCATGTCTGGAAAGGCACCATTAATGCAGAAAACTATGTTCAGGTTCTAGAACAACATATGCTCCCATCTAGACGTCATCTCTTTCAGGGAAGACCCTGCATTTTTCAACACGATAATGCCAGACCACATTCTGCAGCAATCACAACATCATGGCTACGTAGGAGAAGGATGCGGGTACTGAAATGGCCAGCCTGCAGTCCAGATCTTTCACCTATAGAGAACATTTGGCGCATCATAAAGAGGAAGGTGCCACAAAGAAGGCCCAAGACGATTGAACAGTTAGAGGCCTGTATTAGACATGAATGGGAGAGCATTCCTATTTCTAAACTTGAGAAACTGGTCTCCTCTGTCCCCAGACGTCTGTTAAGTGTTGTAAGAAGAAGGGGGGATGCCACACAGTGGTAACAATGGACTTGTCCCAACTTTTTTGGGATTTGTTGACGCCATGAAATTTGGAAACAACAGATTTTTCCCTTAAAATGATACATTCTCTCAGTTTAAACTTTTGATCTGTGATTCGTGTTCTATTCTGAATAAAATATTAGATGTTGGCACCTCCACATCATTGCATTCAGTTTTTATTCACAATTTGTTTAGTGTGCCAACTTTTTTGGAATCCGTTTTGTAAATGCTGATTGTTGATTTCATAAAATAAACACAAATAAAACTCTCCTAAGATATATTGTTCTAATACTTATTGTAATTTTAATGGAAAATATACTAAATATGCCCACTCAAACTGCTCTGCTCATTTTAAAATGTATTTTCTTATTTTTTGTCTTTTGTTTGTTAGAATATTTCCACTCTAGTAAAATCTGAATACAGTATATGATTTTATTTATATCCACCTCAAAGCAACATAAAAAATGCACCGTCAACATGACTTTTGGTTCTCAAAAGACAAATTCAAGATTGTCACAGTTTGAGTATTTTTAAGGCCCATCAGCAGAACTCTCATCTCCTGATATTGTTAAAGGAAACACCATTACCTTAGAAATGACTAGAACCCAGGTTTACAATAAAAACATCACTTTGAAACAAATATCTGGAAAATAATGAGTAATGTAAACTCAGTGCAGTGTTTATAAAAAGAGCTATTTCTGTTTGGCAAGTAAAGTTTTGGGTATGTTTCTCGAGTGGCATTGTAATTAGTTTATTCTTTTCAAGTAAAACAAACTTTCTTTTTTATTTTGTACTGAAAAGTGTTTGGAAATTTTCTGACTGCTATGAGAAAGCTGACCTACACCACACACACCCAGCTCCCTGCAGTGCACATCTGTTTATGAACACTAGAGGGCAGCATTGTTTCAGAAAATGCATCCACTTTAAGGCCTGACTGAATTTAATGGCAGAAAACCAAAAAGCTGCAGTGCAGGTCGTTGGGTCAGTGCAGATTCTGTAATGTGCTGTGTGTCTGTCAGATTTACTGCTGCTGGGTTCACCTCTAGATTCTGTCCCACCACAATAAAAGCACAGAGCAAACAGACAACAGATTCTTGCTTCTGTACAAATCTTTTATGAGCTGATGTGGATAATTGTTTCTAGTTTTTGGCATTTCAGCCTGCTGCCATGTCAGAGACGCCTTCTTCTCTGTTTCAGTTTGTTGTTGTTTTCATCTTTTCACCCATAAGGCAAAGAAAACACATTACAACACTCAGATCTCTTTTTTGGAAAGGTTGTGAGCAATAAATATCTTACCTGTTGTGTTGCAGACAGCTTTTTGAACAACCTCAGTCTGGATAAATAATAATAATAATAATAATAATAATAATAATAATGTGTTATGTGTTGTCATCATTGTATATTCCCATAAATAGAGTTTATTTCTGACAAGCTAAAAACTAAAACCAGCAGGGAAAGCAAAGTTTATTGGTGCTGTCTTAAAACGACTTAAGTCTCAAAGATTTCATTGCATTTTATGCAAATGATAACTTATAAATATCTCGCCACATAAATTTAGAATTATTTTTATTATTAAATGTAATACTATGATAACAACAAAGTCCAAAGTATTTAACGCATTCAGGTATTTCTAAAGCTGCTCTAATTATTGTAACCTACATCTGTGTTGCTGCTCCTTGAAACTTTATTGTTAAATGCTGAACGTAACTAAACAATTTTACATTACTGTTGGAAAAAGTGGTGGTTTTAGCCTCTTTTTGGGGGGTGCTCAAGCACCCCTAAATTTTAACTCAGCCCCCCTGAAAAATAAAGAAACCATTATTAGGATTTTGTAAGGAAACTCAGTTCTCAAACATTAGATTCATGAAAATATTAAATAAATATGGAATAAATGATGACACTTAAAATGGCCAGTAAAATCTATGATTTTTTTTTTGCACGTGTCAGCGCCTCGATGCCTCCTGTCAATCAGTCCAGCAGGCTTGTCAGCAACTGACCAATCAGCGATCTCAATTTGTCCCAAAGTGAACGCCCCTTACCTGCAGGAGCTCCACCCCCTTTGCTCCGACAACGTTATTGGTGTTTTGCATTACAAGCGCAAAAATCATCAGAAAAAATGGTTAAATGTTGTCAGTGGAGAACATGTAATTCAGACAGCGAGCGTTTAGAGGGTGGAATACAGTTTATTTATTTCCTAAACCTAAACTGAGTCTGGAAAAATATTAAAGATGGATAAAGGCGGGTGGGCGACCTCATGAGCAGCTGAATACAAGAGTGATAAACAGGAAGTACCACATGCTCGTCTGTACGAACTGCAGGTAAATCCTCCATTTTCTGTCGTAATTACATTAATGATTAAATGAAAGGTTAATGCTTAAAGCTAGTTGTGCTTTGTGTTTTAAATGTAAATATATTTAACTTCTGTTTGTACAAGTTTAGTCTTAGTTTGTTATGATCAGTTAAAGCTAAACTGATTTTGTACAAAGTGTTTATTAGGCTGTGTAATGTAAAGCGGAGTGCTACGTCTGTAGCATCTTAGCTAGTTTGTCTGTGTCGCACGCCGCTAGATTAGCGCCACTTCTTGTGCCAAGCTCTCTAAAGTAGTTATTGAATCAAGTGTTTACTTATGTATGTAAAGGTTTAAAAAGCCGTTAAAATACACAAGAGTGCAGGAAATGGCATCTACTTTATTCCAAATTTTCTGGGGTAGGACCCTGAAATCTCCCCACCAGTATGTGCCCCCCCTTTACAAATGCTTCTGATGCCAGTGGGCACCACATTGTTCAAGCCAAGAGACATTGTCAACACTGGGGGCTGAGTACCCCTAAAGGGCAGATTCTAGAACCGCCCCTGGATGGAACTACCGTAATTTCCGGACTATAAGCCGCTACTTTTTTCACACGCTTTGAACCTGCAGCTTATACAACGCTGCAGCTAATTTATGGATTTTTTTTTTTTTTTTTTGATGGGCTAACGATCTTCATGCCACCAAAACATTTAGCCTCATCACACTCGGGACTCACATAGCTGTCCAATACACATCTCTCTTGGGGGGTGGGTCCTCGTGACTCAATGAGACTACCTGTATAAATAAAAGAGAAAATGGGGAGGGGGGATTCCCCTGCATGTACAGAGCAGCTTTTTGCTCAAGTCTGCTGGTGCATCCTGACAGCAGAGCAGGAAGATCAGTGACTTCCTGGTAGGCTGCTGTATTTTATTTTATTTTATTTTATTTTTTAAACCAGTCGTGTTACAGGCACGGTTCAGAAAAAGAAAAAAAAAAACTTTTACTGTATGTATTTGAGTATATTACTGGTTTGTATTTAATTAAAAGTAAAAAAAAAAAGTCTTTTTAAATATCTCATGTTACAACATGGACACCTGCGGCTTATACACAGGCATGGCCTATGCAAATGATTTATTTTTATTTAGTGGGCGTGGCTTATATTCAGGCATACTCAATAGTCTGGAAATTACGGTATATGAAGTTAGCTAATCTTTGCACGGACTTTTTACATTTTTAAAGCTGTTTCTGCGTCTTTTCTCCTGATTATGTTAGCAGCTGCACAACGGCAACAACACCCAGCTGAGCCTTTTGTCTCTGAATATTTCTCTGGACGTTTGGGGACCGAGCAGCTAGGCCCTGCTCGGTTTTATTTCTGGGAAGCTGGGTCAAACGGTGCAACCTTCCACACGCTCAGACCCACCACATCCAAACCCGCTGACACATACCTGAGAGGCAACACTTGTGCAAACACACCGCACGTTCTGTTGACAACATCAAGGTGTCATTCAGAGAATTAAAAGGTAAATGCTCCGTGACAGGGAACGCCCGGTGTGAAAAGCACAACACAAACATATCCCAGTCCCAACAGAGTGGAGAAGAAGAAGAAAACCTGATCACCTGTGAGGTGAAACCTGAGGCTGGCACGTCTGCTGGGCATGTAGAGACAAGAGGGGGGAGCGCAGCAGCAACAGTTGACAGAGTTTCTGTCCTGTTATTTTCAGCTGTGTGTCTGCAGAGTGTTGCTCTGTCATGTTTTATGGGATCCTTTGTGAAACGGGCGCCTTGAGGAGGGTAAAATGATACGGGGAGGGGGGGTGGTGTCAGTGAACAACAGCAGAACGGCTGTATTGATTTCCACCGTCTTTCTGGACTCTTTTGTCTCACGATGGACGTCTCGGAGCTCCTTGTTGTGACTCCAACAATCGTTTTATGGTCAAGGTTACAGCAGCCGAGCTGAAATTCAGCGTGGTAGTAGCTGAGACTAGTCCCAACGCAGACTCCACTGTGACTGTGTGAGATTGTGGATCATTTTTATTTTCAAGGTTTGACCAAAACAACTCCCATCGTCTGTCAACATAAGATGGTCATAGTTTAGAACTTAAGCTGCATTTAATTATTAAAACTGCTCATCAATTATAAAAAGGAACAAAAGCAGTAAAATTTACATTCAAGTATTTATTGTTGCTTTAGTATTTTGTGTGATCTGTATCATAAGTACCCGGTATGCTCCAATACTTTCAGTCATTTAAAATAATAGTACTGCATGCATTGAAGGTTTCACACAATACTGACAATAACAGATACATTAATATTTACACAGTACTTTTGACTATTATCCAAGGCAGAAGCAGATGTTTGATCAGGAAACGTTTCTGATTTTATTTTATTTTTATTTTCAAGCGTATTGGCTCAAACATGTCAGTCCAGAGAAGAACATCAGTTTGGATTTATTAAAAAATAAAAATAAAATATACACCAAGTCCAACAAATTTTAATCGATAGACAAAACAGATATAATTACCTCATGTACAAGAAGAGAGTCCAGGCTGGATTAAGAAACATTTCAAGAGGGAACTGTGACAAAAGGTGTCAGCAAAGGTCAAAGTTTACAAGACAGTGGTGAGACCAGCTATGTTGTATGGTCTGGAGACAGTGGTGCTGACAAAAAGACAGGAGAAAGAACTGGAAGGGGCAGAAATGAAGATGTTGAGGTTCTTCTTAGGAGTGACAAGGAGGGATAAGATTAGGAATGAAATCATGAGCAGTACAGCACATGATGAAGATAGCACAGGGAGATAAAGTTAAAGACTGAGATGGTTTGGACATGTCCAGAGGAGGGACAGTGGGTGTATTGGTAGAAGGATGTTAGAAATGCAGCTGCCAGGAAAAAGACAAAGAGGAGATATATGGATGCAGTTAGAGAGGACATGGAGGTAGATGGAGTGAGGACAGAGGATGCAGAGGACAGAGTGAGGTGGAGGATGACTCACTGTGGCGACCCCTGAAGAGGGAAAAGCTGAAAGAATAATAACAAGAACAAGAAAAATAACAAAAAGAAAAAAAAAAGAACAAGAAGATTTTGATTTTTAACAAAACTTTATTTACACAATAAGTTAGCACAACAGTGTTAAAAAAGGTGATCAGGACAAACTTAAAATAAAATATTTACATGAGGAGCTTGTTGTATTTTAATTCTCCCTGATCAGAAATGGTGAATAAAACCTTAAATCCCCACAGTTTCAAAAGAAGAACAAGAACAAGAAGCCCAAGAACAAGAAGAACCAAGAACAACAAGAAAAAGAAGAACAAGAACAACAAAAAGAACAAGAACAACAAGAAAAACAAGAACAAAATTTAGTTTTTTAACAAAACTTTATTTACACAATAAGTTAACACAACAGTGTTAAAAAGGGTGATCAGGACAAACTTCAAATAAAATATTTACATGAGGAGCTTGTTGTATTTTAATTCTCCCTGATCAGAAATGGTGCATAAAACGTTCTTAAACCCCCACAGTTTCACAGAATTCTTCAAGTGTCCAGTGTCTCTGTGGAAGCAAAACTCCCAACATCAGTCTGGCCTTGACGTTGCACTTCCACAGAGCCGCAAGAAGAACAAGAAGAAGAACTTCATACTACTTTAATAACCTGGAATTTAGTCAGGCTAGTTTTTAACTTTACTGTAATAAATTCTCAAATATAACTTTCAAATTTTCATTTCTAAAACTGGTTTCATCAGCCAGATTTTGCCACAACTGTGTGTACTGGTCAGTAAGTTTTTATTAAATTTTTTTTAAAAGGACATAAAATTTTTCTTGTAAATGTTTTTCTTGCAGCTGCTTTCTTCTGCAGGGTCACCACAACGGGAAAAACTCGCATGAAAGATTCAACGATTGTTTTGCGCTGCATGCTCATCCTGATGTAACCTGGGCTCAAACCTGCAGCCTCAGGATTACGAGACGTCAGCCCTGACCACCGAGCTACAGGGGTTTTGTCTGCACTGATGGCATGCCATTAATGCTGTGCAGCACTAACAGTTTTCTGACGTTTCTTGTTTAGACCTCAGTTTGTCTCCCTCTCCGTCTTTAGTTCACTTTTTTCTGTTTCAGTGACCAGATCGGGCTGAGCTGTTGGTTTCTTTGGGACGTTTGATCATTTTCACAGCGTTCAGACCATTTAAAAGCTTTTAATGTTCTTTACATGAAGAGCAAATGGAAATCCTTTTAAGCAAAGCAACAATGGACATTATTCAAATTAAAGAGAAATATTAGTTTAATTTTGTTTCCTTTAATGCTTTTGCTCAAAATCACTTATTTTCCTTCTGATGCTGAGCAATTTGCACACTTACATCAACAAAATGGGTAAAATACAAACAATTGTAAAACAAAAAAAAAGGCACGATAAAAATATTAAAAATATTATGTATGAGACATCAACTGTGAAGTTAAACCTGCAATGAGCTGCTGAAAACACAACAATTACCAATGTAAAGTTTTAAAAGTCTTAATCCCATTTTTCATTGACAGTCAAACTTTAAACAGAAGTTTAAGGAAAATAAAAACCGCTTTTGAGAACTCTGAAAACTGGAACAGTTGCTTTTTGAGTGACTTGTTCTGTGTTTCCTGTCCTGCCTGTTTCTCTGAAACCAGATTTTTTTAAATTATTTTTTGCAGGTGCATGTTTACTCAAGATGCACTTTAATCTTATTTGATGGTCACTATCTCATAACTTTAATTTGAATTTTGCAACTCTACTTCCAAAAAAGGAGGGGGTTTGTGTATGTTGTAAATAAAGTAATATATATTCTAACAATAGAATGTAATGATTTGCAAATCTCACTTTGATCTCAGAATTTTGTCTCTCAACAACAACAACAACAAAAAGAATATCCTGTCAATATCTGTATTTATATCTATAACAAGCAGGACTGAACGTCGGTACTGGTGGTCGTGCTCTTCGGGCCCTCAGGGGCGACTGCGTTAAAACAGGTCTGGTTCTGTTCTGGACATCACTGCATGGGCTCAGGAACACATCCACAAACTTCTGTCTGTAAACATAGCTCACAAACGCAGGTTAAAGCTCTATCACACAAAAGAGAAGCCATATGTGAACACCATCCGGAAACGCTGCCGTCTCCTCTGAGGCAAACCTCGTTCAATATAAACTGAGGCCAACTGTTAAGACTGATCTGTGGTGAGATGAAGCTAAATTAGAAAATTAAAAATTGACTTGCAAAATTCACAAAATGAAAAATGGTGCTCCAGGGTGATGTTGGTGCTGGGCTCGAAGGACCATAATGTTGGATAAATAAATATCCTGTGGTTATCTATTAACAAAATAAGCCACTCTGAAGACACAAGAAGATTTTTAATCGGTCTTTTACTTGTAAGGGCAGAGTTCACAAAATGCTTGATTCCCAGTCATGAATATCTGCACCGGACAGTGAGGCAGGAAGTGTTTTTATAATGCTTATTAGACTGGTGACCTCGGTCTGCCAGCTGCAGGCTCAGATCAGCTCCTCTCTAACCTCACACATGGTTCAACATTAATTTAACATTAGTTAGTGATAAACATCCATAAACCTTTACCTAAATTCCCCTGACATTGTCAGCCTGTTATCAGAGCACAGTTCAACAGCTTGCCTCCCTGATGGTATGGGGGTACATTAGTGCCTCTGACATGGGGAACTTACACATCTGGAGAGGTATCAAGTTTTGGAACATCTGCTCCCGTCCAACATTTTTTTCAAGGAAAGCCTAGCATATTTCAGCAAAACAATGCTAAACCACATGTGGCATCCTCAGCATGGAGTCCAGGAGAGGACCCCCCCCCCCAAACACACACACACACAGTCCAGACCTCTCACCAGTAGAAAACATGTGAAGCGGCTCTACCTGCCACAGCGATTTTTAGATGTGTTGCTGCCACCAGATTTAAAATGATCTAATTTTTCTAAAATATTTGTTTTGTTTTTTCATTTCTATTTTCAATTGTGCCGCTGAAGGTGGCTGCATGTTGGAGCAGCTCTGTTACTTTCATCTTGAGATTTTGCTTTTGGAAACTTTAATTCTTCTTTTTCTGGATGTAAATCACATTTTTTTGGACGATTGTTTCCTCTGGTATCAGATGCTGTGCAGCTGGAAGGATTTTTACCGAAACTTTTTTAGTTTTGGACATTTGTTATGATGCGTAACCATGGCAACAAGGCAGT
Organism: Nematolebias whitei; assembly: GCF_014905685.2. NCBI lineage: Eukaryota > Metazoa > Chordata > Actinopteri > Cyprinodontiformes > Rivulidae > Nematolebias > Nematolebias whitei. The sequence goes on along the minus strand of NC_056498.1, from coordinate 22,705,941 downwards.
TTTCTACAACTAACAGCAGCTGATTAACATCTCAAAAGCTCAAATAATATCTAATCTCAATCAATAATGGCCATCGCTCTGGGTGGAGTTCTGCCCGGCATTCGGGCGGTCCTACAGCCCGAGGGAACCGAGAGGTCAGCCGAGTCTGGGTGGACGGATCGGACGGCATCTGCAACCAGTTTCGTAGGATCCACTGTGCGATGGACCTTTACAAGAGATCCTTCCTGACTACAGCCATCAGCATCTATAACATCTCTTAATGAAATGAGGATAACGAGTTACAACAACAAATAATTTCCCTCTGGGATTAATAAAGTATTTTTGAATTTGAATTCAAACATCTGATGTGTGTTTTATTGTGAATAAAATGTGGATTTGTGAGATTTTCACATCATGTCATTGTGTTTTTATTTGTAGTTGACAGCACAATCCAACGGTTTTATTTTATTTTTTTGATTTTGTGTCAATTTACTCACCAAAGTCAAATTTGGATCTAAACAAGTCTTCAAGTTAATTTGATCAGGGAGCTGAACAAAGTATCTGAAGGCGACTCGAACCATCATTGGAGGCAAACGATTGTGTTTCCACATCGTATCTTTCCAAATAACCATAAGGAATGTTAGTCAGTATTAAAACAGAGGCATTTCTTATTTATTTACTTAGTCATTGATTTATTCCCCTGTCAGAACAAAGTTCAGGAGGCGCCCTGGTTTTTGAACATTTATGATTCAATGCAACAAAATAAACAAATTTAAAAGGTATCAGATAATTGTAATACTTAGTTTATTTACATAAAGACTTTAATCGCTGGATGTCTGGCCCCTGAGCTGCTGGCGTTCAGTAACTGTGGCCCCCTGAGCATTTTAGTTGAAAAGTCCTGCTTTAGAGGGTGAAATACAGTTTATTCTATTTCCCAAACCCAAACAGGGTCTAGAAAAATGTAAAAGATTGATAAAGCACTGCGGCCGACCTCATGAGCAGCTGAATACAACAGTGATCAACAGGAAGTATCTGTATGAAGGTAACTGCAGGTAAATCCTCCATTTACTGTCATAAGTACATCATATGTTTAATGGTTAAATGAAAGGTTAGCCTCATGCTGAAAGCTAGTTGTGCTTTGTTTTGTGTATTTTATATGTAGACATATGTTGTAACTTCTGGTTGCACAAGTTTAGTCTTTGTTTATGATCTGTTAACACTAAACTGACTTTGTACAACGCGTTTATTAGGCTGTGTAATGTAAAGCAGAGCGCTACATCTGTAGCATCTTAGCTAGCGTGTCTGTATTGCACGCTGCTAGCTTAGTGCTACTTCTTCTTGTGCCGAGCTCTAAAATAGTTATTGAATCAAGTGTTTACTTATGGAGGTAAACATAGATGTTTAACAACCCATTAAAATATACCAGGATGCAGGAAATGGCATCTACTTTATGCAATTTTTTTGTGGGAGGACCCCCAGACCCCCCCCCCCCCATTCCCCACATTATGAATGCTTCTGATGCCAGTGGCCACCACATTGTTCAAGCCAAGATCCATTTCACTGGGGGCTGAGCACCCCTAAAGGGCACATTCTAGAACCGCCCCTGTTGAACATGTTTAAATGTTTCAGACATACATGCAAACATCTGAAGAATGTTGTAAGTTTGACTCACAGTCACTAAATGAGTTGAACATTTAGGAAAATAAACATCAAACTGTCTAAAAAGACTCAAAAACATATGATCAATGAAATCGATCGGAGTATCAACCTTTTTAATGCTGTTTGGTTTTATCAGGTGTTTTTTTAACACCCTGCTGCTGTCATTACAGAAAAGACAAAAGGAATAAATAAGTAAAGTTCATAATAAATTATTGGGTTCTATTTTTTGTTACCTTTACTTTCACCTTCAGGCAGATTTGAGCGCGTCAGTGTTTTAATTAGTGTGTCAGAAACATCTCTGTGGAACGTTCTTTATGTTTCTTGCAGCAGTTTTTCTTTGAGTCGAGGATGGCAGGAAGGTAAGATTAAAGTGAAATTGGGGGGGGGGGTTGTGTCCGATGGGGCGGCCCTCTACACCTCCTCATATCCTTTGGGGATCTGTGGGCAAAATCATGAAGCAGCTGGTGTCCTTCAAAAGCCCATTACAGAGGCCTGGGGCCCCTCGCCTGGCTGCCTGTCAGAGGGATTGTTAGCACCCAGAGAGGAGATTTAACAAGGACCCCCCCACCTGTCAAAAGGGAGGCTCGGCTCTTTAGGTGCAAATTGGAATTTCAGCTGCAGGACAGGTTTATGTTTTATTTACTCTGAAATCTCATTATTGTTTAAAGGATTTGACTTGAAGTAAAATGCTGCAGAGTGAACATGCTAATAGGACAACAACAACAAAAAACGACTCGTCGGCTGTGCTCCTTCTTTTCTGTGCTCTGGGAGGACTTGTGTCCAAGGCAGGGGGGTTGGGGGGTGCTGAGAGGCTCAGGTGGGAGCAGTAGAAGTGTACAAGTGGACTAGTGATATCCTTTAAAGAGTGTGAGGACGTCTCAGCGAGGAATCAACCTCATTCAAAAATATTCTGCCCCACCAGACTGTGTGAAAAATATCAATAATTGTATGAATGTTTATGAAGCATTCACACTGTTGTGATCCATTTTTCTTCCATACATTTTTCTGCATCTTTCTTGTTCCACAATTATGTGCTATTTCAACAAATCATACACCAAAACATTCAGCTTGTTCAGTTTCAGTTCTGTTTAGTTTATTTATAAAGCACCAAGTCACAACAGAAGTCATCTCAGGGCACTTCAGGAGAAGGGCGCTATGACTTTTAGTATCAACTTTAGCTTTTTAAAAATATTTAGCCTTTTCTGACATTTTTTTTTTCTGAGCTCATCCTTCAAATCTTTAGATCTGTTTACAGCCTTTTACTGCTCCTTTCACATTTTGTTCTGGTTCAGCTTCTTTCAGCTTCCTTCTGCAAATTTAAACTTTTTTCCCAGCTACATTCAGCTAATTTCAGCTGTTCTGTGATCCTTTCAGATTATTTATAACTACAATATTTTTGTGCTTCTTCTAACTTCTTTCTACTAATGTCAGCTTGTTACGCTCCTTTCAGTTTATTTCTGCAAGTTTCAGCTTTTCTTTTTGCCATTTCAGCTACTATTTAGCTGTTTTATGCTAATATTAGCTTTTTCAGCTAATTCCACATATTTGCACCCATTTTAACTTTTGTGTTTATTCTACTTTCTCCTGCTGATTTATGGTTGTTCTACATTTTCAGCTACGTATCTGCATTTTTTGTGTGTGCTAATTTCAGCTGTTTTTCAGCAATAAGCATTCACACGTTATATTTGCAGGAAATGCAATTTCATTAGTTTTCATTGTTTTCATGAACGACTCAGTACATATACCAATATTTTAAAATTAGGATAACTGGTCTCTGATTCCCTGAATCCAAATGTTTTATTTTAGACAGACGGAATATTGATTTGAGGCTTTGATCGGTTTTACTGACAAGTTTCTTCCATTAATTGTTCAAGATGAAGACATTCATGAACAGGGAATGAATCTTACCTGATTATTGGCACTACATGAAAGTGACACAAACAAAGCCCCAAAGGGCCTCAAACAGAGAAAGGAACTGGTTTTAGATCCAACCCTGTCCATGTTTGTAGTTTGTATCCATATTAAATCATCTCAGATCCTGCACAAGATACTGAGATATTTCAGGCCAGGTCCAAATGAAACGTCCGTCCAAAAGAATAGCTTCATTTCAGGAGTAATCTAGATTAATCTGAAGTGTTTTTAAAATAAAACATGCTCGAGTTCAAACTAACTCTGGGATCTGTTTCTGTCATCTGCCTGTTGTAGATTTTGTTTGTTTTTGCCTTAAACGTTCAACGATCTGATCTTTTGTTTGCTCTCAGATCAGCTGACGCTACAAACAGGAAGTCATTAATGTTGTTTGTGTCTGAGCTGGACGACGACGTTAAAACAAAAACGACTTGGCTGAAGAAGCTGGAACTGAGGCATAAAAGTACACAAAAAAGGCTAAACACTAAGTAAAGCCAAAAGTAACAAAAAGCTAATTTAAAGCTAAAAGTAGCAGGAAACTTAAATAAAGACATAAGATAAAGTATCAAAATGTAGCTAAAAGCTAAAGGTAAAAGACGGTAACTAGAATCTAAGGCTAGCGAGTTAAAAGCAAGCAAAGGTCAACAAAACAATCAAAATAGTACAAGGTTAACAGCAGCAAATAGCTAAAACAGGCAAAAGGGTAGCTAAAAGTATCAACAGTGTTGCCAGGTAGCACAGGCAAGCTAAACACTAAAAGGAGCAGAAGGCTACCTTAAAGGTAAAGTAGCAAAAGACTAAGAGTATATTAGCAGAACAGCAAAAATGCTAAAGATCACAAAGAAAACCATAATTTTGAAGGAATTGAAGTGATGCCACGGCATTTCTATGGAAAAAGACGTAAATAAAAGTACATATTTTGCGTAGTATAAAGGTTAAAAACTTAACCTAAACCTTAAGTCCTATCACCTGGCTCCTGAATGAGCTGAACGCTTGGAGAGGTGCACAGCTAAAACGGCTGCATTAGTGGTCACATTGTAGAAAACGTGTGAAAAAGTCAAAACAGTTAAACAGCAGGGTGATAGACAGCTTTGTAGAGGTCAAAGGTCACTCATTCATGAACGCTGCTCTATACTCCTAAACTGTGCAGAGTGACGTCCAACACGACCTGAAAACAAACCAGGAGTCCGCGGGACGACTGACTGCTCCTCAGCTGTAAATAAATAGTTTTAATATTATTGTCAGTGACAATGAAAACAGCCGCCGTGTTTTTTTCTGCTGGTTTTGGACAGAGTTCTGTCACAGCCACAGACGTCCTGAGAACCCCTCAGCTCCGAGCTGAATGTGTTAAACACCCTCAGTATGTGGCTGAATCGTGTGAGACGCCGCCGTGCTGTAAAACATGGATTTTTACCGCTCTCTGGCTTCCAGCACACCTTCAGGCGGTACAGACATCGAACATCGAAAAGCATGTCGCATCGAGGACCATTCATTTAAAATACATTTATCTGAAATGTCCCTTGATTGGGCATCAAATGTCAGTTTGTGTCCCTCTGTATAATCAAAAGTACTTGAATTTGTCAAAAACTAGACTTTAAAAAGTGATTTCTGTTTTCTGATTGCAGAAAAGCAAACTTTTTAAGGGGCCAATAAATAAGCATAGAAGCACCCTTATGACTATTTGGTAAATTATCCTGTTTTGTCGTTATACTCAGGTTTACCTCCTGTAGCTTCAGAACAGCCCCTTCAAAATAAATTAAAACGTGTGATTCAGCTGGGAGTACTACGACTTTCATGATGACGCAGAAGCTTTCAGAAAATGTGACAAATTTCCCCAAAGACGACAGTGAAGCCACCTGAGACCCACACCTCCAGCAGAGTTCATAGTGGAAACATCAGTCAGAGTTTAAACAGAAAGTTTGGACTTTATGTGACTGATCTGGCACTTTGATACTTTTAACTTTTACAAAATTACGTTTTAAATGTCATGATTTTTAAAGATTTTACGAGCTGAGAGTGTGATGATGTCACACCTTCTGACTGGTGACCTGCTCAGCTCTTCTAGAATCATGCTAACAACCTTTTCTTATTTCCACAATATTTTCACCTCACATGCGATCGAAATGTGTGTTTTGTCTTCATTCAGTCTGTCCCCCAATATATATATATATATATATATATATATATATATATATATATATAT
>NC_056498.1:22664053-22699792 GCF_014905685.2 Nematolebias whitei | reverse complement strand
CATATATATATATATATATATATATACATATATATATATATTAGTGATGCACGATATTGGATTTTTGGCAGATATCCGATATGTTAAAACTTATTCGGCCAATAACCGATGCCGATACCGATATTTTATATATGTTCCTTTGTCAGATCATAGCCCTCTTATTTAGGCTTATTTGCTACCAAAATTGTGCAACAGCTGTAAGAGCTGGTGACATATATTCAATAACAGCCATATGATATACATAGCACTTTAATTTATATTAAACGAAAAGTGTTAAATGTTATTTATTAGCATTAGTCACCTGCGATGCTGTCTCACTTGTGGAGGCTTGTTCCAGGTTCCTAGCTGCAGTGTGGGTTCCTCTGCACTCCTGTGCATGAAGGACAGACTTTTTAAGTTCAAAGCTTTTGTCTCTCCATTGTGTTGTGAGACTAATCATGCTAACGGGGCTAACACGACGTCCAAATGTCTGTGGTAAAACTCACCCAACAAGTCGTGCTATCAACTATTAGCTTCTCTATTACGGAAATGACGGCTTGTAACTCGGGTAACGTTACGTCTGAAAAATATCTCAGACTGAGGACGATGTAGCGAGGCTCATCGTAGTCCATAAATCTTCAGAATCCGACATCCTCACCAACAAAAAATAAAACTTCCACACCACAGATATTTTGAATTTTCCTCTCCACCGTGAGCTCGGGTAGGCACACGTGACGTCATCACATTGTGCTGCTGCTGCAGGCAAAAACAGCGCCTTTTATATTGGCGAGTTATTTTAATGGAATGCCCGATGTCCGATATTGAAATTTAACATTAATATCGGCCAATACCGATGCCATGCCGATAATATTGTGCAGCCCTAATATATATATAAAATTCTTTCAGCTGCTCCCTTCTTCAGGGGTCACCACAGTGAATTAACTCGTACAAGGAATTGCTTTTACCCCGGATGTCCTTCCTGACGCAGCAACAGACCACCGAGCTACCACAGCCCTCTGTGTGGAGCAGAGAGCTGCCAGGGCACCCGAGGGAGCAGATGGTGGAGGTTAAAGGCCTTGCTCAAGGGCTCAGAGTGGGGCAAACAAGGATGAAGGCAGGTGTAGGTGATTCACCGTTCCCACCCACATTTTGATGTTGTCGGTCCGTGGAGCTGAACAGGCGACATTCCAAAATACCATAGATAAATTCACACATTTGTCCACCAGACGTTTTTGACACATTGTCCAATAATCTTTTGTTACAACTGACAGTTTTTTGCAGACATTTTGTTTGAGGCTCAGTTTCTAGTTTGCATTCCTGTCTGCCTGTCTGATAAAGGTTTTTGCAGCCCACCTGTACAGTGTGGATTAAATATGTTCACATTGTCAGGGATAATGACTTTAGAACAATGTGGGTACATTTTAAATGGTAAATGGACTGTACTTATATATGGTAGCCCTTTTCTCTCTTAAGCACATTACTAGAGCTATAAAGAGAATAATCAGTGCTTTATCACATTCAAACAAAGATGGGACACACATCGGAGGCAATAAGGGGTTCAGTTTCTTGCCCAGGGACACTTCAGCATGTGACTGCTGGTGGAATCGAACCCCTAACTCTTGGATTGGAGGATGACTGCTCTTCAGCCACAGCTGCCCAAGTTTAAGTTATAGATTTATTTGAAATGAAACATGCCTGTCAATGATCTCCTGACTGAAGGAGCAGTTATGTCTGATGATACTGTGCATGTCGGTTGTGGAAGCGGTGAAGAGTGATCCCTGACAGTGGACATACGACGTGTTCACGGTCCCACGCAGGGATTTCCACCACAGGATTGTGTTGCAGCTTACAGATCCCTGTAGTGCCATGTAGATTATCAGCTTTGTTTGTTGCACACAAACATTTCTCTGCACTCCGCGAATCCTTAAAGATAATTATGTTTCGTAAACGGCAAAACCTCACGGTTTTCGCAACGTGAAATTTATTACTGTGGGTAAAATCTTTATGTATTTTGCTTCTGAAAAGCCAGACTTGATTGCAATCCTTTAAAGTGGGATCAGTTTTTCTCCTCTTTTTCCTCGTGGAGCCTCTTTTCTGCCAGTTTTCTGTTCTGTACCTTGTCATTTTCAGAGGGATGTGTTTTGTTGTTGTTAGGACAGCTAATTCATGCCAATGATAATTTCAGGCATACCAAAACTTTTCAACTCAAGAGATGAACCAGAGTTGTGTCGACACAGAACAGACAGATGTTTTAAGTTGGTTCTTTAGATTCGTTACCAGCAGATTGTCACAAAGACACAGTTTGCACCCATGGAAACAGAAACAACACAATCTGACACAGAAAACAATATTTTATGTCTAAGGTGATTCCCAAAGATCTGAGAACTTCTCATACAGATGGTCAACTGAAGGATGAAGCAAACCTCAGATGAACATCGGGTCTTTTCTGTTTCAGGATGATACATGAAGTTTCTCCATGCAGGGACGGGAACTTGAAGAGCCATAAAGGAGGCACAGAAAGATTCTTTTCATTATACAAATATTCCTCTGAAGCAGAAATTTATGGAAATATGTTGGTAAAATACTTCCCCCTTCAGATTGTTTGCTGCACATGTAGGTAACAGCAGGGTTGTATGGAAACTCAATGATGCCTCTCAGGTAAAAACAATACAAAAAAAACTTTCATCCATTATTTTTTCTTTACCCTCCGTTTTTGGTCGTGGGGAAGCTGGCACCTATCATCTTAAGTCACACATTTTAAATACTGGTACTAGCTCCACTGTATGACTTAGCATCTCTCAAATGTGTTATACAGTACGTTCTCATATTTACAAGTTAATGTTACACCCCTGTAAAGGGGAAAAGTTAAAACAGACACAGACATGGTGTTACTTCTGTCACGTCCAGTGTTGCAATGGACGAGCAGAAGTGACACGTTTCTTTCAGTTGTGTTCACTGTTATGGCCCAAGGCTTTCCTCTTGGCCTCTCTATCATGTCTGTGTTTCAGAGCTTCTAATTGGTGTTGATTGGAAGTGGAGGCCAGTGTCTCCAGAAGAGCTTCAGATCCAGCTCAAGATCCACCACTTGCTCTCATTTCTCCTCTCTCCCACTTCTTGACCTCTCTTCTCCAAACAACCATGATTTTTGTTAAATAAATGTAATTTTAAGTTATCCCATGTGTTGCTTCCCCTTTATTTGTTATGGTCCTAGAGCCAGGCCGTAACAAATTGGGGGCTCGTCTGGGATAGACATAGTTAGACATAACCAATCGAGACACGATCGGTAAATAAACTCTTAAAACATAAATTTTGAAGAGGTACCACTCTCTAAAGACATATATACATATATGTATATATAGACGTATATACAATCGTAGCCAGAAAAGTAACATCAAAGAAAATGTATTTAAATGTATTATCATTTTACTGCATAATTCTGTGACCTTTGAATGGCAAGACCAGAATAATCGATCATAGATCGCTAGATCAGCAATCACAGTGCATCTTATTTCCATGAATTTTACTTCAACTGAGGAATGAATTAAGGTGTTTTTTATTTCCATTTCCCACATATTACCATGAGCAAAAGACTATTACTTTTAGCCAAATAATACAAAACAATATTTTTCTTAATTTTTTTTCTGTCTTCTTTCCAACTGAAACTGTTTTATAACTACCACATTAACATCTCATGAAATATTTAAAATTATGTCTTAGCCTCATATTATTGAGATATTTTCTTTAAATTACGACTAGCCTATCATCGTAATGAGATTACTGTATATGTAAATGTTCTAAAATATCATCTCATTATCATGAGATACTATCTGTGAATTTAAAACTCAAAGTTATGAATTGGTTATATTGGATGCTAAAATGCTCATAGCTCATAGTATCTTATAATTTAACATGTCTATCTCAAAATTTTTACATATACGTCTCATTTCAAAATTATGGCTTAGCTATCTCATTATTTTAGGATAGTATCTAAATTACAATTACTGTATGAGATTCTGAAATTTGAATTGGTCAAAATTGCTACTTATGAGAAAATGTCGGGACATTATTGTAAAATTATGATTCAGTAATTGACAAATATTGAATGCCAAAATGCTAATATAAAACACTTCTTTACAATTATGAATTAGCATTTCACAGTAAAAGTAGCTCAAAATGTTTACATAGCATCTCATTTATGAGACTTTCTCGAAATAGGGTTTAGCATCGCGAGAGGTTAAAATGCTAATAATTATGAGACACTGCCTTAAAAGCACAACTTAGCTAAGTCATTATTTTAAGAAAGTATCTTGTAAAAATAAGAATAATTAGTAATTGACAGTTTTTTTTATGCTAAAATGCTACCATGCAATACTTCAAAATTACAAATTACAACATCTCATAATTATAAGTAATGATCTAAAAATTATGGTGTATAATTATGAGATGCTGTTTCAAAATTACAAGTTTGTCCTTTAAATCAACAAGATAGTTTTTTCAAAACTAGGACTTAGCATATTGTCATTATGGTAAACTCGTTCAAATTTTTTGCCTCTACTCAAAATTATGAAGCATATCTCAAAATTACAACAGAGAGCAGGATATTCAACTAAACTGCCCAGGAATCTTAATGAAGGCCACATGCTCAGGGGCCAAACATCCAGTAATTATTGCCATTATATAAATTTATTTTACAATTTCAAATTTAGTTTTCTAGACAGATTTAGTTGTACTTTATAGATATAAAAGGACTACCTCTTTGAAAAAAAAAATAGTGGTCATTCAAGAATTTTTTTTTTTAAAGAAAACTTTATTTATCAAAAAACAAGTACAAACAAGTATGGCAGTTCATAATAGTGTAAATCTATCTAAAAAGGGCATAGCTTAGATATGGGAACATCAAAAGCAAAACTGTTTAAAAGAATAATAAGATAAAATAAAAAAGTAAAATAAAATAAACTGGGGGGGGGGGGGTATATTTTAGGATTAGGATTAACATGCATTAGTAGGCAATTCATTTAACATTTCCTACAGGTCTCCATGTGTTTCAATATATTTCAGAGATTTCAAATATAATTGGAATTCAGATAAAAAAAATGGGTACGATTTTAGCACTCTCTGTTTATTAATAAAGCATTTTGCCAGACAAAATATCAAATTACAACCGAGTTCAATTTTTTTGTTTTTCAATAATTCTCAAAATGTTACTCTGGACATAGATTCAGGAAGTGTAATTTTCGGTGTGATCCACGATTCCAAATTATTTTGTTTTTGCTGCATTCATAGAAGATATGGGCTATTGTTTCTAAATCCTTTTCACAGAATGAGCATTTATTGTCATCAATATTAAAACGATAGTAGCTCTGGAGGGGTAAACTGCATTTAAAATTTTAACGTGTTTCTTTAGCCTTTGGTTGTATGGGGGGTTTTAAATATAGAGTTCTTAACATTTCAATTATTATTTTTTTTTTTTTTCTAATTTGAAAAGTGTATATTTTTTTTATGTTTTCTCTCACAAATTTTTTCATTTTTTATTTGAATCTGGTTTTGTTTTAAATGGTCATTGTTGGGCCGGATTGACATCACTCGCGGCCAAATGTGGCCCCGGGGCCACAACTTGAATAACCATAATTTACAGGATAATTATTTCCTTTTTCTATTATGAGAGGAAACGTGTTCCCACAAGGTCCCTCGCAGGTGCTTTTATTTTGTTTCCCCTTTTTGCGCTTGTGATGATCACGTGACCAGAAGCCCCGCCCCCTCCTCCATTAAAGCAGAGTAAAAGTCATCCCTGCTTCTTCCTCGCTTCAGTCCGTCTTCACAGAGGCAGACAGAGGAGCCCAGGCTGTAAACCGAAACCACCGGAGCTTGCGTGCCGTGCGTGTTGCGCGTGCAGGCGGCGCGCTGACGTGATAAATTAGTCAAATTAAAGCTGCCGGGAACCGGACGCTGCAGCGGATCGGGACGCTTCGTGTCTCCTCCGCAGAGGACGCGGTGAGGATATTAAAAGGAGCCAGGTGAGTCCACCTCTCTGTTTGTGTCTGCGGGGGGCGGGGGGGACACGCGTGTCTCCATTTTCCTTCGGCGGTGGTCGTGCGTCAGCGTTTTTTTTTTTTTTTCCCCCTCTGCTGCGTGGAGCGCGTGAAGGACGAGCCCACCAACAAACTCAGCCCAGTTTGGCATCCATTATTTACAACAGAGAAACACGGAGGCGCGCCCCCCCGCGCCTCAATAATAAATGTGATAATAATAATATATAAAAAATAAATAAATAAAAAAAAAACCGTCAGATTGAGTAGATTAGTGTTAAATCTGGGTCTTTAGGTGTCAGCGTGCTAAGCGCACGCGCTATGCTTGTGCATCCTGAGCTCTTGTCCAGTCGGCCTCTGCCTCTTGTTTTAGAGCTGGACTCGGATTTGGACCAAGTTTGTGGTTGAGCCGTGTTGTTTTGAGGAGCACGTCCTGATCATGATGTCTGTAATCATTTGCAGCCGTCATCACCCGCTGGGAGCACTGGGAGGTGTATGTTTAGTGACTGGTCGCTCTCATCTCCTTATGATTTAGTGAATTAACGCCTCCGTGCCCGCCCACCTTTTTCTTGACTCTCCCTCTTTTTCCCTTCCAGCTCTCACAGGCTGCTGCTGCTGCAGCGCCACAGAGGCGGCTCCGCTGCACGCTGGAAACCCAGAATTCAATTGGAGGAAACAGAAAGGTAGCCCCCTCTACTCCGCACCCCCCATCCACTGCAGGAAACTGAGAGAGAGGAGGAAGCAGCAGCAGAAAGGAGGCATGAGAGTCTTCACCCTAACTGCGCACTGATGCACCGCGGCTGCAAATGAGCAGAGACGACCAGGTCTGTTCCAGAACGGCGGCTGCGACGTTTTAAGGTGCGTTTTAAGGTGCTGCTCATCCTCGTCACTGATCCTCCAGAGAGCCCCGAGCTGACCTCACAACGTACAAGTGGGCGTGTGCAGGGCAGAGATGTAAACACGAGCCGGGCTGGATTTTAACGCACGCGCAACGTCCTCCTCCTCCTCCCGGGCCGTCCGAGATGGAGACGGAGAGGGTCGAGTCGGAGCAAGAGGGAGAGGCGGAGCCGCCCATGCACAGCGTGCACGGGACCAACCGCATCAGGCCGTCCTCCTACAGGGCTCTGCGCAGCGCCGTGTCCACGCTGGCCCGCCTGGACGACTTCAGCTGTGAGAAGATCGGAGCGGGGTTCTTCTCTGAGGTGTTCAAGGTGAGACTTGGAGGGGAGAGGGCGTGTGTTTTTATTGGGGCATCCTGGATGCTCGTGGCTTGTTCAGTTCCCCGTTAAGATAATATCTCTCTGGGTTGGGGCGGTAGTAACCAGACTGTTTATATAGGTAGACCTCGGGCTGGAATCCAGAAGTTGAAGCCAGAAAGGTCTTTCTCCATCCGTTGCCAAATAATGAACTCGTGGTCACGTGGTTGCAGGACATTGTTTTTACACAACCTTTTTTATAGTCCACGAGACATGATGCAGAGCTCCTGGAGAACTCGTCACTGCACAGGTTTCTTCTCGCCAGGGTCTCCACTCGTCCCTGCATCCCCTGTTTGACCACAAATCGATGATGAAGAAAGCGCCACACTTGGGCCCGTCGCGATAAACAATAAATCAATTAATCGCACGATAAATGAAAATTATCGACCTCATTTTCATTTATCGGATTTATCGTTTCTTCGTGTGTCTCTCTTTCTATTGAAGACACTGGTTGACAAAAAGCTCAACTCCGGTGCTCTTCACTGACCCCTCCCTTTCTCTTTTTAAAATCCATTTTAATCGTCCAAAATCGCGTTTTTGAATCGTTAAAAGCAGCTAAGCTGAGAAGTTAAGCTACGAGCTAAGCTAACAGGCCGACCTCGTGGGGGGAAAAAACCTCCGTCTTGTCAAAGCTCCAAAATTCACAGTTGAAACCCGTGCCTTGGTGTAGAAAGTTGTTTTTCTCTGCAAAAAGAAGCTGAGAACTTGTTTACTGATTTATTTATTTTTATTAAAAGCTTTGTGTGAAAAATGCTATGCTAAAGAGCTCAAACCACACAGTGTCAGCCCATGTTACGTCAAGCGTCTTCCCTCCCATTTTTCTTAAAGAGACACGCTACTCAACTATCCATCCTTCGGTTCAAACAGTCTTATACTGCCATCTGGTGGTAAAAAATATTCTACATGCAAAATAAATCTACATTTCTTCTAAAATTTGACAATTACTAATTATTGTTAAATTTCAAGCAATATTATCATTTATCGCAATAATTTTTGAGACGATAATCGCCCGGCAAAATTTGTTATCGTGACAGGCCTAGCCACACTTTCCAGCAGACGGACTCCTTCATACATAATGGCTGCATGATCTCCATACAGGAGGTTTTGGCCATTTCACAAATTTAGTGTGTTTGAAGAGTCGTGCAGCTGAATGTCCGAGCGCATTTCCGCATTGACAAACACGCCCACAAACTTCTGACCAATCACGCAATACTTGGCGCGTACGCCTGAGAGGAAAAGTTTGTCCCGGGCCTTGTCGAGAACGGGTTGACGAAGCTTCTCTGTGAATAAAATGACGTGATTTCATCACGTAACTGTGACAGTGAGAAACAAATTTAGCACTTTGGATAGAGTATGTCAGGCCCTTAACGTTTCGTTTAGCAAATTAATGTTTTTGCTAACTTTGAAAACCTTTAGCGGAATTGGCTTCCGCTAAATTTAAATCCAGAAAATTCAAGTCCGCTAATTTTTTTATAGACGGTTCTCTACACTAAAAGCACTCAAGAGAATAAAAATGAAAATAACATGAAAAACCCATTGCCACACTCAGAAACATCGTAAACAGTCAAACAGTGCACACATACTTCCTACCCAGCATGCTTTGCAACACTCACACTGTCTCTGGGGTGTGACTCTCTCACACATCTTTATTTTAATACTATCAGATTTATTACCGAGAGGACATTGATTATATTGACAGCAACTTTTGTAGTTAGTTTATAAAAGTAGTTAACCATGAAGAGGATCGCCAAAGTGAATTAATTAATTTTAGTAAATGACACGAGGGAGACGCCTAACATACGCTGAATGCATCACTCTGTTTCAGCACAGCAGAGTTCTCCGCTTTTTTGGTTCTGGTGGACCGGATTAATTTCTGAAAGCTCACCCCTGAGTGGCACATGGATTCTTTACTTATGGTTTATGAACCGTTTTCAGTTGTGTTCACCTACAGCGTTGTCACATTAGTTTTACAGTGTCCGCGACAGCAATGTATTATAAAAGTTAGCCATTTAACGTTAGCTTCTGCTAATTAAAAAAAATAATAATAAAATCGGTTTAGCGGTTTAGAGTTAGCAAAGCTAATTTTTTAATTGGCGAATTATCGGTTAGTGAAGCTAACTTTTTGGTTAGCTGTGCTGCTTTCCTGTTGTCTGGTTGCAGGACAAGTTTTAAGTCCAGCCCCCTCCAAGTAAACAAACAGCGCATTGTGTCTTATCAGTAGTTTTCTCTTTCCAACTGTATGTTCAAATACTTCCTTTTAACACGTTTATCTATATTTAGTTGAATTAAATGTATGATGCATCGTTTTTCAAAATATGATGAATTTCCTCAATTTGGCAATTTTCTTCAATAAACTATGAAGTTGCTGTGCATCATCAAAGATCTTCCCTCGGCATAAAATCTTTGCTGTTTAATCCTGCGCCTGAGTGGGCGCACAGACTGTATGTCATCACATTCATCACATGTCAACCGTTTTGCCTCTGTTACTACCTCGCTTTGTGGCACAAAGTAGCATCAGTTAGCTTCAACCCTCGGTCCATTCAAAAAAATCACACAAAAGTTACCAGAAGGCGTCCGAAGTCCCTGCTTGTGGTTCCAAAAATACAACATGGCAACAACGAGAGAAGGTGGGACTGTTGCGCCCTCCCCCAAAAAGGTGATGCTGGTCCCCCCCTTTGGATGAAAACAAACAAAAAAAAGTTTTCAGCCTCTCTCCCCCTCCTCAAGTCTAAACATAGTGAATCAAGTTAATCTAGCTGGGGGGACATTTTGATTAAACTCTATAAAGTCTTGATTTACACACTTATCAAATTTAAATCCTTGTCAAAGCTGAAACACTTTTTGTGACGTGTAGAAATAAAGAAATAAGACATTTTAAAGAAATGCAATTTTTAGATTAAAGAATTTCAAAGAAATGAAAATGGCGTGTAATGGCCCTGCAGCTTTGCAGAGGTCTGGCTCTGGTCTGCTTTTACTGACGGGCTCGATCATTATCCAGAACTGACGCGTGCTCAATTCTCTTGCGGTCACATGAGTTGTTGACATCCTGTCATCTCAACTGTAGCTTTCACAAGCTATCAAAGAAGTGGTCTCCATGGCAACTGTTGCGAAGTAGTCAAAAACACTTGGAAAGAAAATAAAAAAAACAAGGCTCGATGCTAAATATTCAAAGAAGGAAGTGGCTTTATTTTGGAGGAGTAACGTTTTTTTTAGGGTGAGCATGAGGTGTAAGTTGATCCAGGTAGATCAGGTGAATGTGTGGGTAACCCAATGCTCACCTCTGTTTGACACGCTGCTGCTGCTCACTCTGCATGCAGCCTGATTGCAGAGAACAGTTTATTAATGACGGAGGCAACTCATAACGAAGAACGACTGAACCCGGAGCAGATTAGGTGATGAGAAATAAAAAACTTTAAAAAAAGTTCTTTAAAAAAAAACGTAAACTTTAGAACACTTTTTTTATTTTTTTATTTCATGCACAGTTTGGCTGAGGATCACATTGAATAAAAACCTAAAAATGTTTTATCCTGAGCTGGAAAGTAGCGATTCAGATGGGGCTCTGTAGAAAGGTATCAACAAATGATATCTTACCTGTTGTAGATGGCCCTTTAAGACTCCGTCTGGAGGAATTAAGTTATTTTTTTTACTGGATAACAGGCTAACTACTAGTCTGACAATTCCAATATCAAATATTACAAAGATTCATTTAAAATCAATTTATAAACTTTTAAATTTCTGTCAATGTACCGGTACTTTACTTTATTTCCATTGTATTCTAAGGTAAATTGTAGGCACATATAGCAGCAGCTGGTTGCAAATGGTGGCATTTCTAGCAGCGATATTAAATCTTTTTCTAAATAACATTCTAGTATGTAATGGTTAGTGGTGCAAATATTTATAAAATAGCATTTGCATAAACTGCTATAAAACCTTTAGAGATTTGCAGTAGTTTATAAAATGGCAGCAGTTCACTTTAGTCTTGGCCCCTCTCATACAAGCTGTTAGCTAATTAGTCCGATCAGATTTAACCTGAGGTCGTTCAAAGAACTTTTTAATAACGGGTAGATTATTAATTATTTATAGTTTTTTTTTTTTTTTTTTTTTTAAGATTTGAAATATTTATAAATGGTTTTGTGGTAACACCTCTTCTATTAAAAAAAAAAATAATAAAAAGTCCTCAAACTATTTCTTGCAGTCGTTTGAGATACTGATTTATCTAAAACAACATGCAGCATTGTACTGTGCTCCAATGTGGTTTGAGCTTTTGACTTAAACTTGACATTTTATTGGAGAAACATTTGCTTATTAATAACTGATATGTTGCTGGTCTGTAACTCATACTACAAACATTCAGTACAGTCTGAACATGTTGCTGTGTATGAGAGGCCCAAAAGGACTAAATTCATCACAGGACATAGGTTTGTTCTCCAGAAGATGCACTGTGCGTTGAGTAAACCATTTAGGGCTTTTGATAACCTATAATTGTAACTTGCTACAGTTTATTTTATCTATTTAAGCAGATAAAACATCAGCTTTTTATCATACTGGGTCTGTTTCGAATTGAACTCAAGTTTCACTACAATGTTGTTGTTTCTCATGTGATGATCAGAGGAGAAAATCTGTCCAGAGCTTTGCAGGAAGTTTAGAGTTTAAAGGTTTGTCTTCAGAAATACAGATTTGTTTTATTGTTCGTATTAGAAAGCTTTCTTAGCAACTCGCATGAACACAGATCCTACATTTTATTTCTATCGAAACACATTTGCTTTATTAATGGTCTAAATATACTATATATAGAGAGATATGATTTTTTTTTTTTTTTTGTACCTCCTCCTTCCTTGTGCCTCCTTTTCTTTATCTAACAAAAAAAGGCAGCTCCTCTCATGAGGCTGCAGCCTCAGGCACCCGTCTACCCACGTCTATGTTGTTTGGTTGTCATTTCTTTGGACGGGCTGTACTGAAATGTAATTTCGTTGTGCTTCTGTGCAATGACAATAAATTCTGATTCTGATACAGAACGTAAACTTACTGCTCATTGATCAGACTGTCAGTCTCCGAATTTATTGTTGTAAAGTTCATTTTAGGACAAAAGACCATTTTATTAATATATTATTAAAATCTTTTCAGCTTTGGTGTCTTCGATTTGCAAATTGGATCCATTTAGTTTGCTTTGTAATTGTTAAACGAGTTAGCGTATTTTTTTCCAGTGTTTTCTTATAGTTTGGTTGCTATGGCCTAAACATCTTGTCTATTTTCATCTCTACATTTGCTAATCTGTAAGCTTTTCGGGAAAAAGTGTAAAATCAATGGTTAATGTGTTGAAGTGAGGCAGAAATTGAAAGTACTTTTCCAGAAAAGCAGAAGCTGTGCTCCTAATATCCATATAACGTTGGTTACATGCAGACCTGCTGGATGATATATGCTTTCTGCAGATGTTCTGTGTTGTTGCAGATGTTAAAACTGTGAAATGTGGCTTCATGGTTTTTACAACCGTGTTCAAGCGTTGTCGTACACAGAAGTGACTGCTGGAATGGGAGCAAAACTATAAATTTTCTTCCTGTGCAAGCGTTCTGTGACTTCTCCGTGCTTTTCTTTCCCTCCTCAGTTCGATTGGCGTCCCGAGGCCACTCCCTCTGCTTTGCCCTTTTGAATGTCTAATGAACATGCAAATGTCACCATGTTTACTGCCGCCTCATCAAGTTGGCACTTGGGTTTGGATCAACCTGCCCTTTTGATAGCTGCGGCAACAATTTTGCATTTGTATCACGCTATCGGTTACATTTCATAGTTTGCTGATGCGCTTGACTGAACAGTTGTTGCTGCGTACTGGTTCAGGGGAGACGAGGGCCGATGCGCTGTGCAGGAAAACCCGTATTGGATGTTTTTGTTTATTACGTTTGAGTCGGGACAGTGCATACGCTGCCTGTACATGCATTAGATTTGGGTTACAAAGCCCCTGGCCTCCTGCCATGTTGCTGAGCTTCAGTCCTGAGTGCAGATCAATGGAGGCTCGCTGCAGGGAGACGGGCAGCCATTCACCCCTCTAGAGTGCAGTTGTGCAATCTGAGAGGAGGAAAAAAAGGGAAACTGGGGCAAAAACACAACAAAATATATTAGTAAAAGGGGGCAATGTGTCATGACAAATCCTTCAGGTGCTGTTTTTCATATTTGTGCACATTATTGGAATTTTTTCCTCCTTCCTCAACCTGAGAAACCTGAAGGTTTTAAAGCAACAAAACACTTCAACCAGAGACTAATTTCAGCTTCAGTCAACAGTTTCATTGACCCCAGAAAGTGATTAGACATTCATTTTGGTTTACAGGCCAGAAACGTGCAGAAAGAAATGACTTGGATCCTTTTTCTAATTGGATTACTGCGGCACTGCATCACATTCCAGCTGTTCTTCTGGTAATGAATGCAGGCAACACCTGCTCTCTAAGAACGAGCCGCAATCATCAAAATACAAGAAATAAACACTTCAAATCTTTCATTTTGTGTAATGAATCTGAGTTTCAATTTTTGAAATGATTGACAAAAAATATGGAACTTTCCCAAGATAATCAAATTTTTTGTGATGTACCTGAACAAGGTCTCAGTAGTTCTACGCCTGTCAAAGTGGATGAATTATGGTATAGTCTCTGTTAGGGCTGGGCGATGATGGACCAAAATCAATATCTCAACGTTTTTAAAATAAATCGCAATATACGATGTATATCAATTTTTTTCTTTCCATAAAGTAGTAGCAAAAATATATTTGAGTCCAAGTTTTGTCCCAATTGTCACACAGGCTTATTTATTTAAAAAAAAAACATCTGTAACTGTACAAAATCCATCCATCCATTATCTTTAACCGCCTCTTCCTTTACAAACTCAACGTCTAAAAAAATTAAACTATTTAGATATATTGAATAATAATCCTCCCCTGCTGCGCCAACTTCTCTACATTTAGTAAGCGTTTGTGAAACAGCAGTGAGGGGCTGTTTGTTTGTATCTGCGGGGGAGGAGGAGGTGTGAAGTTGGCAGTGCGGACGGGCAGAAAAATAACTATTACACAGATTTTCAAGTCTTACAGTGAAAGCGTCACATTAATAAAGTAGCGGCTTATATCGCTAAGGACTGTGTCTTTAGCAGTAAAACCTGCAGCTTTATTAATGTGGTGCTACCTCTGTTCCTCTCATAAGGCACAGTACAGATAAGCGTTTTGTACCGCAGTTTGTTTCAGGGAAGGAAGCTGGGATGAGTTCACAGCCGAAACTGCAACACCAAGTTTAACACACTCTTCATACTCGTATCCATCCATCCATTTTCTTCCGCTTATCCAGGGTCGGGTCACGGGGGTAGCAGCTTAAGTAGGGAGGCCCAGACTTCCCTCTCCCCAGCCACTTGAGCCAGCTCCTCTGGGAGGAATCCCAAGGTGCTCCCAGGCCAGCAGAGAAACCTAGTCCCTCCAGTGTGTCCTGGGTCTTCCTCTGGGTCTCCTCCCGGTGGGACGTGCCCGAAACACCTCACCAGAGAGGCGTCCAGGAGGCATCCTAAGCAGATGCCCAAGCCACCTCAATTGGCTCCTCTCGATGTGAAGAAGCAGCGGCTCTACTCTTGAGTCCCTCCCGGATGACAGAGCTTCTCGCTGTATCTCTAAGGGAGAGCCCAGACACCCTGCGGAGAAAACTCATTTTGACCGCCTGTATCCGTGATCTTGTTCTTTTGGTCACAACCCAAAGCTCATGACCATAGATGAGGGTAGGAACGTAGATCGACCGGTAAATTGAGAGCTTCGCCTTTTGACTCTGCTCTCTCTTCACCACAACAGACCGGTACAGCACCCGCTTCACTGTTGACGCTGCACCTATCCGCCTATCGATTTCTCGCTCCATTTTTCCCTCATTCGTGAACAAGACCCCAAGATACTTGAACTTCTTCACTTGGGGCAGGACCTCCTCCCCGACCCAGAGAGGGCACTCTACCCTTTTCCGGCTCAAGACCATCCTCATCCCGACCGCATCACACTCTGCTGCAAACCGCTCCAACAAAAGCTGTAGATCACGACCTGATGAAGCCATAGGACCACATCATCTGCAAAAAAGCAGAGACGCGATCCTAAGGCCACCAAAACAGATCCCCTCAACACATTGGCTGCGTCTAGAAATTCTGTCTATAAAAGTTATGAACAGAATCTGTGACAAAGGACAATCTTGGCGGAGTCCAACTCTCACTGGGAACGAGCCTGACTTACTGCCGGCAATGCGGACAAAGCTCTGACACTGGTCATACTGGGACCTAACAGCCCGTATCAAAGGGCCTGGTACCCCATATTCCCAGAGTACCCCCCACAGGACCCCCCAAGGGACGCGGTCTAGCGCCTTCTCCAAGTCCACAAAACACACATAGACTGGTTGGGCGAACTCCCACGCACCCTCGAGGACCCTGCTGAGAGTGTAGAGCTGGTCCAGTGTTCCAAGACCAGGACGAAAACCGCACTGCTCCTCCTAAATCTGAGGTTCGACTGTCTGACGGACCCTCCTCTCCAGAACCCCCGAATAGACCTTACCAGGGTGGCTTAAGAGCGTGATCCCCCTATAGTTGGAACAAACTCTACGGTCCCCCTTTTTGAATATGGGGTCCACCACCCCATACTCCTATAGTGCTGTTTTAAATGGTGAAAAAGGTTTGTTGTGCTAGAGCCTTTTGTCGGGACTTGTTTTCGGCATTGTCTACAGAAAACATTTTTCTGATGCTCATCTGACAAATTAAGTCCAAACCATCTCTAAATAACAGAGCAATATTTTTTTTTCCTGCTCTGTGATATACGTGCTGACTGTGCTGCTCCACCTGGAGCAGGGAGCAGGTCAGGGGCTGGGCTGAGAGGGAGAGAGGTGGCCGCATGGGAGAAAGAAGACAGCAGACGGATTTTCAAGTGTACCACTATCGTTTATATAGATTATAGTTTCATCTTATATCTCAAATTAAATTATCTCTATTTTTAAAATATCGAGATATCGCCCAGTCCTAGTCTCCGTCCATACATAGGTTAACTCTCTCTTGTCCCGCCCATAACTTCTGAGCTGTTCAAGACAATTTACCAAAACGTCATGTAACATCATTGGACAGAGTGTCGCATACACTTTTCAAATGTCAAATGTTATGTAAGGTCTTTGCTTGTCCAGGCCGTCACTGTAAAATAGTTTGACCAGGATATAATGTGCCGTATACTCTTGTTTTACAAATGAATGTTCCCTCAATGTTGGCGGGTTTTCATGACTGCTCAAAACTTATAACCAAGTAAATAAAAGAAAGATTCAAATTCAAATCTACTTTATTAATCCCAAAGGGAAATTAATTGTTGTTGTAGCTCATCTTGGTTTCATTAGAGTTGTTCTAGATGCTGATGTCTTTGGGCAGGAAGGATCTCTTGTAGAAGTCTGTCCCACAGCGGATCCGAAGAAACTGGCTACAGATGTCAATCTGTCCACCCAGACCCAGCAGACCTCTCGGTCCTCTTGGGCAGCAGGACTGCCTGAATGTCGGGCAGAACTTCTGCCTGAGCGATGGCCATTTCTCCCAGCAGCCTGCAAAGCCCCTTATTGCCACAGACTTAACTGCAGGTGCCGGGGGATGATCTTGGTCCTCCCACTGTCACAAGCTGCGTTTCTCGCTACCTCCAAGATCTCTGCAGTCAGGCACTCAAGCATCACCTCCATGTAGACAGGAATGCATCCACGGTACCTCCTTTTCAACTCATTTGGGATTTGGGGCTGTAATTGAGATTTGAGCTTTTGAGATGTTAATCAGCTGCTCCCAGTTGTAGAAAACCACCCTGTTGTTATGGTTACACATCATAACAAATGAAGTCTCACAACACATCTTTCGCTGCCACAATATCCAAAAAGTGCTGTCGAGTTGAGGTTATCTTCTATGTTTTTCTAGCTCTGAATTCTGAAATGTCGTCATCTCCTCAGACCTTGGTGTTGCCATTTTATTGGACGTGTTGTGTACTTTTGTAAGTAAAACAAAGAAACTGTGAGGTTTGAACAAAGTGCGTTGGATCCTTGTGACATCACACTCAGTATTGACTTCTCTCGGGGACAATCGAAGCCCCTCAACGTCAGATCTTCAGCTCCACTTGGCTCGCTTACATCCTTGGTTGAGAAGGTCCGAAGAACAGAGGTGAAATTGGTTTGGACTATCTATTGGAACGACTCTGAACCCATGCCGGTCCGACCCAAACAGGGAAGAGTTGAGACTGTGTAAAAGGGCCTTATGTGCCTTGCTGGATATGGGCACCTGCTCTCTGCGACCCGGAAATGGAAAAATCGGTAAAGGAAAATGGATGATTGGATTCTTGTAATGACTGTAGGGAAAACAAGTGTATAGCTGGTTGTTTTGGGCCATGCGCTTTAAAACAAATTACAAAAACGATCTTGGGAAGAGAAAATTAAGAAAGAGGGGATTACTGTGACTGAATACTGTCGCCATGTCTGAAGAGTTGGTCTTTGTCTGTCAGCTGCTTGTGACAGCAAGATAATGTAGGAAACGTGCGTAGCCAAACACCTCTAGGGTTCAGTTGCTTAAGTGGGATTCAGGGTAAGGTTCAGTTTTTGTTGCCAGTAGAGCTGCAGAGTGGCAGAAATTCAGAATAAACGTCTTCAGCCCAGTGTTCAGTGTTATCCAAAGCTGGTCACTTGAATGTAAACGTGCACTGCTCCCTCTTTTTATATGAATTTAAAGCGGGGTTCAGTGAAATAATTGTGAACAATTACTTTCTTCTAAATGGATCTTTGAATGACCTGCTTGGAGACATGGTGTAACGGACATGATGCGTGACGCGAATGGCGAGATCGCTCCGCCCACATGTGAATGCAATCCAGGGTGAGCTAACCTCCAACAAACTAACAAGATGGCTGTTATGGCTGAGTTAGTGAAGCTCATGACGTTACCTGAGGCATTTAATGAGACATTTCTGCCTTATCAGCCAACATTAAGGCAAAGGAGACGGGCAAATAAAATTAAGCAAGCAAAGATGTTAATAACTTCAAATATTTACTGCAGTGGATGTTTTCATGCTGCAGAGCAATGATTAACAGTGAAATTCAGTTTGTACTAAGAGTGACAGTTTTACATGACACAACCTAATTAACATTTTGTGCAAAATCAGTTTAGTTTAACTGATCATATCAAACAAAAATTAAACTTGTGCAACCAGAAGTTACAACATATTTCTACGTACAAGACACACAAAACTAAGCACAACTAGCTTCAAGTATTAACCTTTCACTTAACCAGTAAGCATGCAATGTAATTATGACAGAAAATGGAGGATTTACCTGCAGTTACCTTCATACAGATGAACATTTTGTACTTCCTGTTTATCACCGTTGTATTCAGCTGTTCATGAGGTCGGCCGCAGGGTTTTATCATCTTTACATTTTTCTAAACTCTGTTTAGGTTTTGGAAACAGAATAAACTGTATTCCACCCTCTAAACACTCAGGGTAACGCTGTCTAAATTACATGTTCCTCACAGACAACGTTAAACCATTTTTTTCTGATGATTTTTCACGAAATTCCTCTGACCGCAAAGCATTCATAATGCAACTCCCCAACACTGTTGTTTGAGGAAAAGGAGGTGCAGCTCCTGCAGATAAAGGGTTTGGGACAAATTGAGATCGCCGATTGACAGGTGGCGTCACGCCAGTTCTCACGAGATTGACAAAGCTAGCTAACGGCTAACAGCTAGTCTGAGCAAGGCTAAGACGAAGGGGATTCCCTCCGTCTTGCAAAATAACACAAATCTATAAAAATTCTAGTGATTTCATTTTGACGCTAACTTTTAAACCTTTACCTATGTATCAGTTTCACACGACATTAATATTTACCGTACTTTCTACTGTACATGTTGCACTGCTGTATAAATCGCATCAGTCCAATAAAATGGGAAAAAACATATGTGTTTCTTCTCCGTATAATTTGCATCTATTACGTGTCACCGCTGACCACCCAGAAATGTGGGCCAGTGTTGTGCCAAAAAATCAATTTGCTGCCAAATGGAGGCCGCGGGAGCACGTATGAGAGGACTTTAACAAGATTAACATTTAAAAACTATTATTTGTTTGCTCGAATTTCTAGTAAAGGTGTGTCTCAGTTGAACTTTTCCTTAATAAATGCACTTTAATGGTAAAATCAGCTGCATTTCAAAAATCTATTTGCGGGAGCGCGCAAAGGGACGACTCGCTGTGCATTTTGTCGAAATTTAACAAGATTAACGCCTAAAAACAATTGTTTGCTCGACATTATAGTAAATATGTGTCTCAGTTGAACCTTTCCTTAATAAATGCACTTTGACGGTCAAATCAGCTGAATTTCACCTGGGCGGTGCAGTGAAATGCAGCTGATTTGACATTTGCTCCAGAAGTTCTAGAGCGAGACGAAGGTGGCTTGGTATGGCAAGCCAAATGTCTCATTAATAACCACTTTTCCCTATTAATGACACTTTGCTTGCCACATTGCTCGAGGGCCCTCTAGTGGCTGAAAATAGTAGTGTTCAATATTCTCCATGTCAGAATGAATGAAATCATCAGATCTCAGCCAGAAATTGGGTTATAAACATGGGGGGGGACAACTTATTAGTCGCTTTGCTGTATAAGTCGCAGGACTTGCACATTTATGCAAAAAGGTGCAACTTATACAGTGAAAAATACGATACATAGAACTCTGGTTATTTACGATCGTTAATCGTAGCAAAAGTAACTAGCTGGGGCACATCCAGCAGGACAATAATGATACAAAAAAACATGTAATTTGAAACTTGCACCATTGTAAAAGTTTATAAATTAGTATTTGCACAAGCCATTTTTGGTGATTTAAAGTCGTTTTAAGACGGCAACGATCCACTTTGGTCTTGGCCTGGCTCTGATAGCTGTTAGCTAGCTCCAACAATCCAGTAAAGGTTAACTTCCCAATTTCTCTTAACTAGATGCTGATGTATCTACAGCAGGTAAGATATCAATTGTTAATAATTTTTCCAAAGAATCCCAGTTTTAAAAAATCTGCGTTACTTTTTGTAAACTAGTGATGTTTTTATTTGAAGTTGCTGATTTACCGGTAGTTTTTATTTGATCATGAGGGAAACATGGGAGTAACAAGGTTAATGGTTTTTTTTTTTTTTTTTGTTAATTAACCCCCAGTCGTTTTTGTTTGATTTACATACTAGACGGCCCCCCCTCCCTGATACAAATAAATGGTTGACACACTGCCACTCCCTGAAAGTGTACAATGATTGTTTAGTCAGCGAGGGCTTGGACTCACCCAGTGGGACGTGTTGAGATGTGACCAGATCTTTGTGTAAAATCCTGATTGTGGGAACTACTTCAGTTCTGGAAAGCTCTAACGACGACAAAGAACACAGAGGGGGGGAACTGATCCTTAAAAGTTGCGTGAACACAAAACACGATCCTTCACGGCCTGTCTCCTGTGTGCCTGTGATCAGTTTTCAGTTCAGGATTAAGTGTGTGTGTGTGTGTGTGTGTGCGCGCTATGGTGTTGTTGGTATGTATGGCAGAGCCAGTGCAGACTTGATCATCTTTTTCTTTTCTTTCTCATTCCCCATGATGTGTGCTCTCGCCTCCCAAGCATTTAGCTTTTGTTTATGTTCTGCAGTCGCACAAACGCAAAACTGCTGAGCACGTGATGCGCCTGTCTTCACTTGAATTGCTGTTTTTACTGCTTAAAATCTTACAGCTGGACGAAAGGATTACAGTGGATACCTGCAACGATTGCCCAATTTTTCTGTCTTTGAATCACCTCCTGCAAGTTGTGATCTCAAAAGACGGTGCATGCGTGTTTACGTCTGTGCACAAAGCGTTTCCTCCCATCCATGTGTTAGCAGAGCTGCACTCTTTAGCTAAAACTTCGTGGACCACTCCTCTGTGAGAAGATAAACAAACAGCCCTGAGCCGGCGTCTGAGTCGGACCAGTTTCACAGACGTGATGGTGAAATGTTTATCGTGAAGCTGAGCTCGGTTGTTTTTCGAGGTCTGCCCCATCAGCTTTAAAGAGGCTGTTTGACAAAACTGTCCAAACTTTTGCTCATGTGTGTCTAGAGATGCCAAATCCACACACAATGAATTTCTTGTTTGCAGCAGAGTCAAATTTGTGGCACTCATTTTAAGAAATTATATATTTTTTGCATTATTTCTAAAGAAACCATGAAAATGAGACATTTCATTTAGGGCTGCAAACTATAGCTAATATGCTCTCACCAAGTCAATGTGCTTAGTATCAGTATTGCTGTTCGGACAGCAATAATCCACAGGTTATGTTTTTAGATGAAAGTAGCCAAGATGCTAAAATGTACAAATGGTTGGAGAGTGAAGAAAGTGTAGGTTTATGCAACTTTATGTCATGTTGTCATATTCAACAGTAATAACAAAGTTACATTTTTTTCTATATACCATGCAGCATTTTTTATTTTTTTAAATTTAAACTATTTTTTTTACATTGGGGTATTGTAGTGAACTTAACCCGATGTCAAAACTAAGCCTAAGGTCAAATCCCTTGACCTTAAGAACCTTGTGGGACAGAAACTGTCATTTCATTGATTTGAATCCAGAAATACAGGTTCACCCATCCTGAGACTCTCTTTCTTGAAAATCAAGTGAAAGAACACTCTCTTTTTATTATCATTACTATTTTACAAATGTTGATAATCAAAGTGTCTTAGTTCAAACCATTTTAGATGTTGCAGTGAACTAATCAATTTTATTAACTGTGAAACAGTGTAATGATTTTTTAATGCTTATGCAGAGTTAGAATTCATGTTAAGGTCTGTTACAGATTTTTATGCATTTTCTGATTTCTGTCTTTGAATGAGCAAGTGTGCGTTTTCCAAGGTCAGGAGTCGAAGCAGACATGTGTCTTGTTTACATCCTCTCAGACGTCAACGGAGGAGGTGGCACCTGTTTCTAAAACTCTCCAAAACAAAACTCTCTCTGTCTCTGAGAACAGTTTAATCTGTTCCATAACAATTCTTGCTGTTTTTTTCTTCTAGTAACCTCTTACATCACAAAACACACCCCTGTCTGGTTGAAATTACCCAATCAGGGACGCTCAAATGAACCGGGAATAGAGCTCTTTAAAATGCCGGTACTTCCTAGTTCTCTCAGTTCAGAGTCTGAAAAGTTCAGTTCGGTGAAGTCTCTGAGGAGTGCGGTGAGGCGCTGAGAAGTCGTTTGGGAGAACAGAAGTCCAGCATGATAAGGCTCCTCCGAGTTGGATTATAATATCCTCCACCTCTGAGTGGAACTTCTGAAGGACCCCACTCATGTGAAGTCTATAGCTGATGTGAGCTGGTGTCGGACGGAATCTCGTCACTACTTCGGACGAGTCACAGCCATCCTATGGAGACGCTGGACAGGTAGCGTTAACTGGACCTCCATATCTGCTGATTAATCTTCAGAAAGGTAATGAGTCAAGTTTCCTACCAAAGCGTACCGAGGAAAGCTGGGTTCTGATGGAGAGTGTCGGTTCTGGTGAACACTTCCCCTCACATACCATCTTTTACTTCTTTTAAACTTCATTTCCATCTTTAAATTCTTCTCTCAAGTAGAAATCCTTCCAGATATTTTAGAAATGTCTGTGTAAAGTGCTCATCCACCGCCGTGTGGATAATTGATCATAATTGTACAGTTTTCATTGATGTCTGCTGTTCTGCTGAAGAGTGGAAACAATCGCCGCATCGTTTCTCACTACCTGTAAAGCTGTTAATTATGTTGTTATTTTCATATTTTGCCAAATTAATGTAAATGTTTGATGTTAAACTTTGATTCTGTAGAATAAATGACCGCATTCATTTTGATGGGTCAAAGATAAATGACGTCTCACGTTTGCATTTCATTAAATTCAATGCACGTTTTATTCAGTCCAGAAAAATGAAGAATCCGTTTTAATTGATGAATATTTTGCAGCATCTGTTCATCTACAGTATCATACCACTTTATTTATAAAGCACTTAAAACGGCAACAAGGCCAACCAAAGTGCTGTACAGCAGAAGCAACACAAGCAAAGGACACAGGATAAAATACATAGATCCACAGAGGTAAAGTTTAGAACTAAATGACTAACATTATAGAATACAGACAAGTTAAAATCAACCCACTCGGCGTCAAAAGCCTGGGAATAAAAGTAAGTTTTTAAACGAGACTTAAAAACAGTGAGAGAGGGAGCCTGCCTGCCTGACATGAAGTGGTAACTCATTTCACAGTTTTGGACCTGCAACAGAGAAGACCCTGTCACCTCTGAGCTTAAGACGGGTTCCTGGCACCAATAAAAGCATCCGGTCTGCTGACCTCAGAGAACGCTGTGGAACATATGGCTGCAGCAGATCATCGAGATAGGAAGGGGCAGAACTGTTCAGAAATTTAAAAACATACAGAAGGATTTTAAAATGAATTTGAAAGTGAACCGGGAGCCAGTGAAGGGAGGCCAGAACTGGAGTAACTGTTTTGCCTGTACCAGTTAAAAATCAGACTGCATCATTTTGAACCAGTTGTAGAGATTGTAGGGGTAATAAAGTGTTGCGTACCTGAGGATGTTAACTACTGTATTTTTTTTCATTCAATCTTTATTTATGCAGGTTAATCCCAATGAGCCTCTGGGACTTATTTTACAAGAGAGACCTGATTTCTTTAACTTTTTTCGTTCAATTTTTCAGACTATAAGGCGCACTTAAAATCCTTTTTCAATTTTCTCAAAAATCAACAGTGAGCCTAATAATCCGGTGCGCCTTGTGTTTTAATTCTGGTTGTGCTTACTGAACTCGAACAGATTTTATGTGGTACACGGCGCTCAAAAATCAGTCTAAATGTTTTAATTTCGCTTAATTCACCTTAGAATCCAGTGCGCCTTATAGTCTGAAAAATACGGTAGTTATTTCTAAATCTTTTTGTGTTTTCAACCCAAAAATAAGCAACATGAAACTGTAATCCTCACTTTTGCTGACTAAATACACACTTTGCTAATAAACTTATCAAATAAAGACATAATCACGACAGTTTTTATAATTGGTGTACGTTGCCATTTTTATATTTCTCCATAACAAAGCTAAAAATGACAATTTAGTTTTTTTTATTTATGGGCGTCAACAGGCCTCAACTATATGAACCACTGTGGATGAATGGCAGAAGCCAAGTCGATCCAATATTTTTGGCCCTTTTGCACTGAATTGGAGTCTCTTTAAGGCGACTGCAACCCATTTTGGACTTGGCACACTTGGATTAGCTATTAGCTCATCAGTCTGGTCAGAAATAAGCTCATTCTCCAAACGGATGTTGTTCAAAGTGCGAACCTCACTTCCAAATATCTGCGCTATCACATCAGTCTCTGCACTGATGCAATCATTTGGAGGCCTCCTACAGCTGTCCTCATACTGTATCTGCGTTCAGCCAGCCTGAACTTTGACTAGGTTTGACTCGAGGAAAGGCGTAGATCGAGTCTGAAGGAAAAGCCACTACCATGAACCGCGCCGTAACTATATTTTTAAACCCTGTCGACTTTTTAATTTGTTTAATCAATATCTGAGCATGAACTTGAGTGACTCACTGGGTTTAACTCTGTTTGAGGAAGGATGAGGAGCACGGTCATGTGTTGTGCAGCTGAGGCGTCTATATTTTTGTTGTCCTTAATGGTCATGTGGCTCCAAACCTGACAGAACAACAGCTTAGGAGGAGAGTCCTGTAAACACCGGAGCCAGATAACATTCCTCGCAGGTTTTATGTTCAGGTTTCTGCTCAGGCGTTCAGCTGTTTACAGTTGTGTGAAAGAGAGGAGCACATATTCAGCGGAGTCTGTCCAGTTACACGTGTGTGTGTGTGTGTGTTTGAACTGTGCTTTCTGGATCAGGTTCTGTTTTGACCTTTTCTTGACACACCACATAGCAAGACCTCCCTGCTTGTTTACTGGTGGGACCCCCCCCCACCCCCCACCACCACCGACTGGTTTTCTTATCTCAGTTTGTTTACGTGCGTTCAGACTCTTCAGCCTCTTCAAGCTTTAACCTAGAGCAGAACCTCGAGGCCCTCAAGCTGTTTTGGACCAGAAGGATTTTCAGAAGAGCTAAAAATTTGTCTTTCACCTCCGTCTGGACTCCATTCAGTCATTTCACACTTCAGTTTTTATTGTTCTGTTTTTACGGCCCGTCTCCAGGAGAAATTAGTCACGTCTGTATCCCAATAATCCCACCTTGTGTTGTAAAACTCATCCAGATTCATGATATTGGATCGTCAGCTGAAGCCCACCAGGTTTTAGGAGCCGACCTGTGTGTGTGTTAACTGGTTATGTGGTTCCCCTTAACCACTGGGTTTCCTCCACACACTGTGCGGTTAGAGGGTTTTTGCTGATGGTCACCGTGGCAACTACAAGGTGAAAGTACAGTTTCTGGAAACGAAACCATTTTATTGTGTACTTTTTATCCATTAGAGGGTGGAGCGGTGGTGCAGAGGTCTGAGATTGGAAGGTCGCTGGTTCAACTTCTCTCGCAGACGCACATCAAAATGTAGATGGGAAAGGTGAAGCACCCACACCTGCCTCCACCCTAATTTGCCCCGCCCTGGGCCCTTGAGTAAGACTTTTAACCCCCACCCATCTGTAAGCAAGTTTGTTCGTGAGGGTGACCACCGAGGAAGGGAGCAGCCAAAAGAAAGATATACCAGTAGAAATAAATATATAGATAAAGAAAATATAGATAAATATAAAAAAAATTGTATGTCTCTTTTGTAACAGTCTATTGTTGTCGTTGTTGTCCACTTTTGTCATCATTCTTTGTTAAAATCAGGTCTCTCTTGTAAATGAGTCTCCGAGGCTCAATGGGATTATGACAAGCTTACAAGATTTTAACTTATACAAATTAGTTTTTTTTGTATGTTTTATTTTGAACCTACTACTAAGTGGTTAAATGACTGGAAAAAAATATGACTCGTTTCATTAGTTGTTACTTGTATGCGATACATTTCTCTGTATACTAATTCAAATGAGTTTTCATGAGGGGCGGCACGGTGGCTCAGACGGTAGAGCTGCTGCCTCTCGGTGAGCAGGTTCCCCTGGTTCAAATCCTGGTCCGGGGGCCTTTCTGGGTGGAGTTTGCATGTTCTCTCTGTGCATGTATGGGTTTTCTCCAGGTACTCCGGTTTCCTCCCACAGATCAAAAACATGCATGTTAGGCTGATTGGTAACTCTAAATTGTCTCTGGGTGTGAGTGAGAGAGTGAATGGTTGTTAGTCTCTGTGTCCCTGTGATGGACTGGAGACTTGTCCAGGGTGTCCCCCTCCTCTCGTACAGTGACTGCTGGATATGGGCACCAGTGAGACACCCCCCCACCCCCCACCCCCCCGTGACCCAAAAAGGAAGAAGCTGGTAAAGCTAACGGATGGATGGATGTTTTCATGATGTATTCCCGAGTGATTGTTGCTGCAACATTTAATGGGACCCATCAGTGTTTCCAGAAAGCATTTCTTCAAACAGATGATGTTGTGCTGGGTGGAATGGATCGTTGATGATTGTTGTGGATCTTCTCAAGTCAAGGTTCTTTATTCTCATTCGCGTCACATGTGGTACATGAGGTGGAACAAAATTGTGTACTCAGGGTTCCAGTTACACAAAAAATAGCAAAAATATAAAGTATATAAAGAAGCAGTATATAAGGATCTAAGGTATACGCTAAACGATA
The DNA here is from genome assembly GCF_014905685.2 of Nematolebias whitei. Lineage (NCBI taxonomy): Eukaryota > Metazoa > Chordata > Actinopteri > Cyprinodontiformes > Rivulidae > Nematolebias > Nematolebias whitei. The sequence goes on along the minus strand of NC_056498.1, from coordinate 22,672,820 downwards.
CGCTTAATATTTAAGATATACGTTGATCACTAATAATATAAAATAATACAGTATATTAAACAGCAGCCCAAACATGAGTCTGTAGTGAGCAGATGGGTATGAATGAATACAGACATTCTCAGATCACTGGCATCACCAGAGCCAGAATCGCAACCACAGCTGGAGGTGCTTGTTCAACTAGTCCAAGATGAAAAGTCTGCTGGTCTCACTGGCCTAGAGCCATGGCTACTGGTTCTGCTAAAGCCTCGACCTCTACCAAGTGTGCTGGTAGTGTGCAGACCAAAAACTGGGCCTCCTGGTCCCACTGAAGGGATATGGATACTGGTTTTATTGTTCTGGGATGAGGGTTACTGGTTCTCCAAGCCTGGGGAACTAGTCTAGTTTGACGTGGTCCAGTGGTTTTACTGGTCAAAGACTCATGGGTTCTGGTTTTGTTTGTATTAAGCATCCAGTTATTTTCAGTCTGGTCATCTGGAGATGATCTGACTGAAAATTGTTGGATTGTATACCTGGATTACTGAGCATGGACTTTGTTGATCCAGCTAGCTCCACTATAGTCAGAACTACACCAGTGGTCTTGCGTGGTCTGGACCGGTGGTTCCTTAGTGAATTCTCGGACATCTAGAGCTGGTGATCTCCTCCAGGGAGGGCAGCCTATGATGTTCTGGGCCGTGTTTATGACCCTCTGCAGGGTCGAGCTCCCTGCATACCAAGCAGAGATGCAGTACGAGATTACTCTACTTGGATCTGTAGAAGGTCCTCAGCGTCCTCTGAGCAAAAAAACAGCACCTTTTATACCGGTGAGTTATTTTGATGGAATGTCCGATATTTAACTTTAACGCTAACATCAGTCGATACCGATACCATGCCGAGAATATCATGCATCCCTACTGAGGATCCTCAGGAAGTGTAGTCTCTGCTCGCCCTCACTGCTTTGCTGGGCTTTGACCAGGCCAGCTCCGAGGACACCGTTTCCACCACATCTCCCTAGATCTTAAAGATCTCATGGTTAACTCTGGACCATCAGAAATCTACGAAGACCTTCTTGGTTTTTGAGGTTGTTGGCGAAGACTCATGTTCCACCTCCCCTCTGTAGGCCGCCCATCTGCAAATGTAAAGATGGAGTTAGACAGACGGGAAGGTACAGTCGTGTTGTGTATACAGGAGAGGGCAGTTAAAAACATAAGTAAATTGTCTCCTAGTGCAGTCTTCATGCAGTTGGTCCAGAGATCCGCTCCATGTGTGCATCCTCGCTGAGCGGTTTCCTCCCTCTCTGTATCCGTCGCTCTGCTGGCTGATGGTGGACGTCGCTGCACATGTTGGCTGTGCAGAGTGGGAGGAAAAGATGCCCGTGACCTTTCCTCTGCTGACGGCAGCACTTTTCCTGCGCCGATTGTGTTTTTGAAGGAGAGCTTTAGGGTGTGTGAGCACAACTCAGACATGGGTGTGTGTATAATTGCTCTGCATTGTGGGATAATCCAAATGTTGGCATTCCAGTGGCGAGTCCGGGGATACGACCAGTAAAAGAGGCTGGAATGAAACGCGTGTTGTAAACAGATGTTTTGTTTGTTTATTTTGCTTATGTCTATAAAGCTTTGACAAATGCCAAAAAAAAATTAATAAAAATGTTGCACTTGACCTCTGTTTTGTCAGACGCCCGTAATTTGTTGTGGAGGCTAACGCAAACAGCCGGGCCAGACGAGGCTGCCGTTCCAACCTCGACTGCATCAGCGTTTGGCGCACGTTGCTGTCGCCGTCGCCGCCTCCCCCCACCGCATGAATCACTGCCATAATCCCAGAATGATGGAGGGAGCGCGAAAGATTAAACTGTGAAAGCAGACGTGCGCAGAAGAAAAGTGGCTAAACGTGCAGAGCTTCGCCCGCCCTGCTTTTTCCTGAGTGGTAAAAGGGCACAGACAGGAGAGGCTTCCTGATCAGCTTCAGAGTCTTATCCTCCCCCACATGACAGTCTGCATCATCCCATGTAAGCAGTGTGGAGAAGCAGAGATTAGTTGGGACTCGGCGCTACCGCTCCACGTTTCGGCTGCTTTTTTTCTTGCAAGAGGAGGCAACTCCAGGGGCGTGCAATTTACATGCGTGCACTGGTGCTCATGCAGCGGGTCTGAAGTTCTCCCTGACTGAAGGAACCATGCCCAGTCCGGTCTGCGCGTGTACATGTGTGGATGCTAATAGCATTAGTCGCTGCTCTCGTCTGGACTCTAATAGGCTTTGTGTGGGTTTTGTTTCTTTCCACAGCCTCTCGGTGCTGAGATGTAGGCCAGCGTGGCACCGACTTCAGCTCAATCCCCACCCCTACCCCCCCGCACTTTGACCCCTCGTGCATGCTGCCTCCTCCCATCCTGAGTCCTTCATTACACGCTCATCATTAATGAAGGTGCAACCTGAAACCACGGTGCATCACTTTGGCTTTATATTCTTAGCTTGAAGGAAATTGAGTGAACAGTCGAGCATGAAGGTCATGATTGCATGAAGTCTGATTGCAGATTGATGAAAACAGGAACGCTCGTAACAACCTGAGCATCTTTGTTAAATGAGGTCTCTTTTCTTTTTTTTTGTAGCTACTCAGAAATATTTATATTAACAAAACAAAACCTCAAAGTTTGTTTCTTAATAATGTATTTTTCCAACAGGCGTGACTTGATAAATTACTTATTTCTGCTTCATTCAATTAATTTGAATTTCTTTTACAAAAAAAGTTGTGGATCTCTCTAAAAAAAAAATTTTTTTTGTGGAGATTTCATCTAAAAAGTCAGTTTGATGTGGGGTTTCTGTGGAAAGGCTGTGAGCAATTAATATCTTACCTGTTGTAGATGGCACAATGGAAAAACCCCAGTTTGTAGAAAAGGTTTCTCTCTGGCCAGATTAGCAAGTTTACAGCTAATCCAGCAGAGACCAAAACCAAAGTGGATTGTTGTCTTTAAACAACTTGAATCTTCAAAAATTGTAAATATTTTATAAACACATTTTTATAAACCTTTACATACCTGTATAGGCAGGGCGCTCAGTTCTGTTGACAGGGCGGGGCACCCTGCTTGAATAATAGTAGAGGAAACACTGTAGTGCCCCATGCTGCACTGGACGTGCTACTGCTAGCTGCTGCTACTATCTTTGTTTGAAAATAACCATAAAATACTATGTACATAATGTTAATGTAAAAAAATTTAAAGGCTTTTAAAATAACTTTAATATGAAGCACTATGAAATTTAAATATTTGAAGTTGTTTTAGGGCAGACATAAAACACCTTGATCCTGGCCCTCTCTGACTAACCATTAGCTTATCAATTCAATCAAGTAAGATATTAATTGTTCCTAAGTTGCTCACAGAACAAAAAATAATTAAATTTGTACGCATCCTTTATGATTGTCTATTGTTGTCGTTGTTGTCCACTGTTGTCGTCACTCTTTGTTAAAATCAGGTCTCTCTTGTAGATGAGTCCCCGAGGCTCAATGGGATTAAACTGTAGAAATAAAGGTTGAATGAAAAGAACCTCACTTCCAATGATCTGAACATTGAAATTCACTTTTTTTCTTTTGGTGAAAAATCTTTATAAAAAACGTAAGATTAAAAAAAATTAAAAGTCAGAGAAAATGTCTTCAAAGTGTTGATTTCAGGCTTGATCTTCTTGAAGACATTTCCCTTAAAGGCTCACTGAGGCCCCAAACATTTGACCTTTTTGTGAGACTCGACATCCTGAGTGTCTGAGGGGGTCACATGTTGGACCTGCACCATCAGTACATCAGTCATGGGGGGCAAATTATTTGAGTTGTGAACTGAGGTTGATCTGTCAGGGGAAGGAGTTTTAGACGACATTGTAAATCCTCAATATTTCCTTTCGCATCTCTGAGAGGGTCCTTGTGATTTAATATAAACATCTGCATCAACCTCCAAGGGAAGACTGAAAACGAAACCAGCTGTTACTGGATATGTAGTGCCTATAAAAAGCATTCACTCCCCTTGATAGTTTATATTGAGTTTATGACAGCAATAAAAGTTTTAAATTGGTCTGTACAAAAACAAACTTCTATGTGAATTCAAATTTCTATAGGTTGATATCAAACTAGTTAGTCTAGATTAATACTACTGTTAGGGATTGTTGAGGAATGCTAATTTATATTGGTGATTAATTTATGACAGCAATATAAACATAAAACATCCATGTGGGTGAAATATAGGCACTGTAACAGTTTCCATGAGTACACAGTGTCGAGGACAAGCTGTATGTTAAGATTTACAATAATTTACACGTGTTTATCTGTCGGCATGATTCATGAGCACAAGCATAAATCCATCTTACCAAGTCTTGCATTAGTGTCCACGGCTCAAAGCGCAACCTAATCTCCATCTGTACGGACAGTTGCACCATCGTTTAGGAAGTGATGATATTGAGAGAAAAAAATCCCATCAGTTTTATCAGATCTGCAAAGCACTCCATGAATAAAACTGCATGAAGAAGCCGTCACTCACTGTTTGATTTGATGACTAATGTATTACATTACCAATGGAATTGTTAAAGTGCTAACCCCACTTTCTTTAAGTTCCTTGAGTGCAAAGTTACACACGGCTAATGTTGAGCAGACACTTCAGTTTTATTTCATTTTTTTATTTTGGCAAATCCATTACCTACAGTGATGTCAATACCAGAGGTTCCCAAATCTGGTCCTTGAGGAACACCATTCTGCACGTTTTAGTTGTTACCCTGCTTTGACACACCTGATTTGAATTGATGGGTGACGAACAGGCTTTTATAGAATTTGACGTAATTAAGGTCGTTTTCACACCAGATAGTCCGGTAGACTCGGTTTGGTTCGGGACCAATATTCATGATCTTTTGTTTACATTTGAGCTGGTGAGTTTGCATTCACACTGCACTGTGCAGTCGAGTCAACCTGTTGAACAACCTGTTCCCCCGCTCGCCTGTGGGGGCGCTGCACCAAGAACTACTGAAAGAAACGACACAAAAACCTCTGAAGACACGTCTTCTTCTTCTTCTGTAAATAAAAATAAAAACGAAGTGGCATCAAGTTTTAGCAGTTTTAGGAGTTATATTTTGTCATTTTTCAAAAATGGACTCAGCATGAGCAGAAGAAGAGACAGAAGACCATGGAGAATATTGTTTTTCACACAAGGCAGCTGACGGCTCCATATAAGGTCAGAGAAATGCGTGTTTGTTTACCCTGTGGAGCGGGGCCGGTCTGTTTACATTCACACTGTACTCGAACCGCGATGGAGTTCTCTTCTACCGGACCGAGACCTAGGTTTTAGCCCGGGCCAGAGTTTGCCTTTTTGTTCGGTGACAGAGTTTTATGGCGCGTTCACACCTCCCCAAATGAACCGGACTTTCTAGGAAAACGAGCTAGAGTTCGATTAAAAGCGGACTAAACAGGGCTAGTGTGAATGCACCCTTAGTCACCGAATCAGGTGTGATGGAGCAGGGAAACGACTAAAACATACAGGATGGTGTTCCTCAAGGACCAGTGTTGGGAACCACTGGTTTATACTACACTAGATATTTAAGGGTGCATTCACACTAGCCCTGTTTAGTCCGCTTTAATCGAACTCTAGCTCGTTTTCCTTGAAAGTCCGTCTCGTTTAGGGAGGTGTGAACGCGCCATCGAACTCTGTCACAGAACAAAAAGGCGAACTCTGGCCCGGGCTAAAACCTAGGTCTCGGACCGGTAGAAGCAAACTCCAGCGCGGTTCGAGTACAGTGTGAATGTAAACAGACCGAGCCCCGCTCCACAGGGTAAACAAACACTCATTTCTCTGACCTCATATGGAGCCGTCGGCTGCCTTGTGTGAAAAAACAATATTCTCCGTGGTCTTCTGTCTCATCTTCTGCTCATGCCAAGTCCATTTTTGAAAAATGACAAAATATAAATCATAAAACTGCTAAAACTTGATGCCACTTCGTTTTTATTTTTATTTACAGAAGAAGAAGAAGAAGACGTGTCTTCAGAGGTTTTTGTGTCGTTTCTTTCAGTAGTTCTTGGTGCAGCGCCCCCACAGGCGAGCGGGGGAATAGGTTGGTTCAACAGGTTGGCTCGACTGCACAGTGCAGTGTGAATGCAAACTCACCAGCTCAAATGTAAACAAAAGATCATGAATATTGGTCCCGAACCGAGTCTACCGGACTATCTGGTGTGAAAACGACCTAAAACAAATTGTTGTTGCTGTTGCTGTTGTTGTTGCTGTTGTTGTTGATGTTGTTTATTATTTATTTTTTTGCATTTGCACCTTTCATCCTTAAACTGATGTTTAGTGGAGGAGAACATACTTTTTAAGATCTTGCATCTAAACGGCCCACTCATATTGTGCCTTAGAAGCCAAACCAATAGGGATGATTTTCACCCAGTTTGTCTCCCTTTATCCTAATCCTGTTACCTTCAAACTTTGATCGTGTGCGGGGATAAGGAACTGAGAGAATATTGTAAACGATATTAAAGAAATGGGAAGAAAAATAAAAACAGACAAAAAATAAATGGGAAAAGTTTTATTATGTTAATGTGGACTTTTATCACCTAGTGGTGTGGGTGAGATGGGTATTTCAACCTTTATTCTAATTAATTAAATCCATTTTATTTTTAAATAACTGAATAAAACCTAGCTGGGGTACATCAGTAACGTATTTTTCGGTCCATAAGATGCACCGGATTATAAGGTGCAATATCAATGAACGAGTCTGTTTTCATATATAAGGTGCACCTTATATTATAAGGCTCACTGTCAATTTTTGAGGAAAATTCAAAGATTTTAATTGTATCTTATAGTTGGAAAATATGGTGTATATACAGTAAAAGGTCCAGTTAAGTTCTTCAAATGAGGTTTTCGTGTAAATAAAAATAGCTATATTTTTCTAACCAGTGGTACTCCCCTACAGATGTAGAATATTCTGGTTTATTGCAGTGGGTAATCATGTAATTGTCTGTGTGTGCATGTGTCTGTTGGCTAAATATTTCATGAAGTACTTGGTTGATTTTCATAAAACTGTCAGAAATCATTAAGTGGATGATCATCTACAGCTCCTTAACTTTTAGCATCCGCTAGAACCAATATGGCAGCTACAGCGAATTAACAAACTGAAATCGACTAATATCAATTTTAGAGATACCGAACTAAATTTTGGTGTGGTAGTAGCTGGTAGTCATCCCCAACACATACTTTGTGCGTATTATTACTAGCACTCAGTCTTTGTTGAAAACTTTTATAATAATCAGTAAGATGTCCTTCAAGGAATTATACTTTTTTCTTAATTTTCTTATCGTTCAGATGTTTTTGTATTCCGTGCTACATTAAAGCTTTTACAAAAATGTTTTATTCTTGAGCTAGAAGACGAGATTTAATTTACCAAATGGATACAAATTAACAGCAGTTCCAGTATATGTTGTCTCTGCTCTCAGAGCTAACCCTCATCCAACACCAGTAAATGCACACATCCGGGTGGGAGCGTGCTGCATCTCCATGGTAACCGTACCAGATGGAGCCATTGCCATGACAGCAGGTTCGGCCAAAGCAGCAGCTGACCTGCTAATGTTTCGTGGCCGGTTTCCAGACGTCACTCGGTCAGCTCAGTATTTCTCTGTCGCTGTATCGGGTCGTGTTGATAGGATTTGTCTGTCACAAACACAGTTTTCAAACTCCCAACTCCTGGGAACGAAATAATTTTATCCTGAGTTAGTCAGATACTAAGTGGTCAAAATGTGTATTTTCTGCATATTTATTTCTAAGTCACAGTAAAGCTGTATTTTTTTTTCCTTTTGTAAATTCATGTTTTAAAGCATGCTGTTTGTTTCTTTTGTCGTGCTTATGCAGGTGCAGCATCGTGTAACAGGCCAGGTGATGGCTCTGAAGATGAACATCTTGGCCAGTAACAGAGCCAACATGCTCAGGGAGGTCCAGCTCATGAACAGACTGTCACACCCCAACATACTCAGGTAGCTGAAATATTAGCTATTAACAAGGATACCCTAGTTTTGTTATTTATATTACATTACATGAAGTTTTAGATTATAAATACTAAACATAATCTAAAAAAAACCCTGAAAATCTACAACAACCCCACCTGAAAATCACAGTTGAGAGATGACTTTTTTTATTCTGTCCATTCCTGTAAAGCTGTTTGTTCTTTTGTTTTGTTCTTCTCTTCCTCTAGGTTTATAGGAGTGTGTGTCCATGAGGGACAGCTCCACGCCCTCACAGAGGTAAGATCCTGATTTAACTGCTGCATAGATGAACAAAATAAATGTGAGGCGAACTGCTTCACTTTGTTCACTATGATGCTGTCCATACAAATCAACATGAATGTAAAGGATACAGTGGAGGTGAATCACAGAATAAACAGGAAAACATTCAGCTGTGATGAACTGTTTGATCCACACTGAGCCACTTGTGTCAAGTCTGTACCGAGCGTCTTTACTCAGATTACCCCCGGGATTAATAAAGTATCTATCCATCCATCTCCCCAAGTCTTTCTTTCGGTCGTTCTTTTCTCCGAATCTTTCTTTCGTTATTTCGTTCTTTTCTCCGAGTCTTTCTTTCGTTATTTCGTTCTTTTCTCAGTCTTTCTTTCGTTATTTCGTTCTTTTCTCAGTCTTTCTTTCATTATTTCATTCTTTTCTCCCGAGTCTTTCTTTCGGCCGTTCTTTTCTCCTGAGTCTTTCTTTTGGCCGTTCTTTTCTCCTGAGTCTTTCTTTCGGCCGTTCTTTTCTCAGAGTCTTTCTTTCGGCCGTTCTTTTCTCAGAGTCTTT
>NC_056498.1:22619544-22664043 GCF_014905685.2 Nematolebias whitei | reverse complement strand
TCTTTTCTCAGAGTCTTTCTTTCGGCCGTTCTTTTCTCAGAGTCTTTTTGTCGTTTTTTTCTCAGAGTCTTTCTTTCGGCCGTTCTTTTCTCCCGGGTCTTTCTTTTGGCCGTTCTTTTCTCCCGAGTCTTTCTTTTGGCCGTTCTTTTCTCCCGGGTCTTTTTGTCGTTATTTCTTTCTTTTCTTAGTCTTTCTTTCTGCTAATGGGATGGGTTTGATCATGATTGCTCTCAGTCCATGTGAATTGTGTCCTGAACTCCACACTCCCATCAGCTCAGTGTTACATAGTTATCTATACTGAATTCTGTGGTTGTTTTCGAGTGCAAAGAGCAGCAGAAGCTGCACTTCTGTGCAGCCTGAGAGTTAAAAATGAACATGAGCTGTTATTATAATAACAGAAATCGACATTAAGCTGCCCATCAGAGGGACATTTGGTTTTCAAATAGACATATTGCTTAAATACTGCCGAGTCCCATCTTCCCCGAACAATTTTGAAAGGCTTCTTCGTGTCATAATTCCAGCAGCAGCTTATCAAAATAAAATCTTCTTTTGTAGTATTTTATTCTTAATGAGCTCTTGGTGTTTTCTTGTGATGCTGCAGTACATCAACGGTGGTAACTTGGAGCAGCTGTTGAGCAGCGATGTGTACCTGTCGTGGAGCGTCCGCCTCAGCCTGACTCTGGACATCGCTCGAGGTCTGAAGTACCTGCACAGCAAAGGCATCTTCCACCGGGACCTCACCTCCAAGGTGACAAGAAACCCCTCATCCTCTTTAAATGGTGTTTATGAGACGTGTGCTCTACGCCACAAGCACAGATGAACACAGCCAGGGTGAAAACGTGGGAAGATGTGAATACATTTCTTTAAATTTAGAGATTTGGGACAGCCAAAGGCTTTTATTGCTGTATTACAGTCATGCAACCACACGTGGTGCCTTCACTGAGGCTCCGTTTTATAAGTGCTTCTGTGCTTCCAGGTGAATTCATTCAAACCAGCAGCTGAATTTTGTTTTTTAAGCTGCACTCAAAGCTGCAGTTTGTTGATGTAAAACTGAGGTCCAAGCAGAGAGAAGGTTTGTTTAGTTACTACAGGGCCTCTGCTGAAAGTTTGCACCCACTTCCTGTTCGGTCTGTGTAAATGTAATTATTTAAAATCTACAATAAGAGAAGTGTCCTTTATTAGTAATTGTAAGCTTTGTATAAACTATACTGCACAGAGTAATTCATTTAGACCATTAAAGGGATAGTTCAGGAGTGGCTTCTGTGGGGTGTTTATGAACAAATAATATCTTACCTGTTGTAGACAACTCTTGACAACCTCTTTGGCGATATAATTAAGTTCTGACTGGATTCACGAGATAACGGTATGAACAGGACCAAAACCAAAGTGGATTGCTGCGGTCCTAAAAATAAAGATTATTCCTAATAATTTTGTTGGAAGTGCTTTAGCTGCACTGGCTGTGCTACAGCTAGCAGCTGCTGCGTTTACAGGCTCCACTAGTCATTATGTCATAAATCTGGTCAGAGATCAGTTTTATCTTTTAATCATTTCAAGGTCAGCCGCAGAGCTGTAAGGTTATATTAATTGTTCAAAGAAACACTTCAATAACTGAACTATACCTTTTAAGATTTTTTTTTTATTCAATCTTTATTTCTACATATTAATCCCATTGAGCCTCAGGGACTCATTTACAAGAGAGACCTTTGTTTTTATGTGGAAACTAAAACAAGTTTAACGGTAAATAAACAGCTAAAGTAATTGTCGGAATAAATCTAGAGTCCTTATGATAACTGGGGCTTCTGTTCATGACTTTGTCTTTGTGGTAATTCTGTGTTGGATGGATCAGTATTTTCTTAAATACTACCATCATTTGCAGTAAATTACGGTAATTATAAGATACTATATTAAGGGGAAAAGTTTTCTAATAATCTACTTCAGGGCTATTGAACTCAGTTACATAAGGGTGGGGGCACGGACCAGTTTCAGTCGATACATTAAGTCATGTACAGACATCTTTTCTTAGTTGCAGGTTCATCAACAAGAGATTGATCTGTCTCATTTGACGTTTTCTGTGACTTTCCACGTCAAAATCAATAACTACTGGAAAATTCTACGTTTTTTGGGAGGGGCATTAAAGTTAGTCAACTGTCATGAGAAGCATGCACTAAATGGAAGTATGCTCAATTATTTTTTTTTTAAGCACAATGAGAAGCAATTAAAAATTATTTAGCATTTAAAATATTATCTCTGGGGCCACATAAGATGTTATTTGAATTGAATTGAAAAATACTTTATTAATCCCAAAGGGCAATTAAATGTTGTAACTCATTATCCTCATTTCATTAAGAGACGTTATAGATACTGATGTAGGCAGAAAGGTCCGTCCAACAGTGGATCCAAAGAAACTGGCCGCAGAAGCCGTCAGATCCATCCACCCAGATTCAGCTGGCCTCTTGGTTCACCTGGGCTGCAGGACCGCCTGAATGCCGGGCTGAACTTCTCGCAGAGTGATGGCTACTCCTTCCAGCAGCCTGCCAAGCTCGTTGTCGCTGTGGACAGCCGGCCCGGGGGACAATCCCGGTCCTTCTGCTGTCACAAGACTTGTTTCCTGCCAGTTCCAGGATCTCGGTGGTCAGGCACTTGAGCACAGCCGGCAGGGAGACGGGAATGCATCCACGGCGCCTCCTTTTCAACTCATTTGAGATTTGGGGCTGTAGTTGAGAGATGTATTTGAGCTTTTGAGATGTTAATCAGCTGCTTCTGGTTGTAGAAGACCACCTTGTTATGGTTACTCATCATAACAAATGTCCAAAACTAAAAAAAGTTTCAGTAAAAATCCTTCCAGTTGCACAGCCTCCAATACCGGAGCAAACAGTCATCCAGAAAAAGAGGAATTAAAGTTTCCAAAAGCAAAATCTAACAGAGCTACTTCAACATGCATCCACCCGGAGTGGCGCAATTTTAGAACAAGGGCCAGATTTGGCCCATGGACCTTCAGTTTACTTGAACACTGAAGTCCATTTAAAGTCCTGTTAGACCCAACATAATCTGAATATTTATGAATGAATGAGCCCTGAATGTCGATGTGTAAAAAAAGAATCTTGATTTAAAATCTTGCATGATTGTTGGATTTGAGAAGCTGCGTTTTCGTACATCCACTGGACGCACAACAGTAGAAAATGTTTGACCTTTGACCCTCTGTGCAGAACTGCCTGGTGCGCTGGGAGGGCGGCAGGTGCTCAGCTGTAGTGGGAGACTTTGGCCTCGCAGAGAAGATCCCAGATTACAGGTCGGTCCATAAAAATCTATCGGCGTTCTACGATTAGATAAGGCCTGCTCAGTAAATCACATTCCTTCACTTCTCTGTATCGTATTGCTCGTGCCATATATGTCTGTGTGCTCAGAATTATTTCACCCAACTTCTTCTTTTTTTTTTTTTTCCTTTCAGAGACGGTCACAGACCAAATAAGATTGTTGCTCACACCAAAATACACATTGTTTTTTTTGTTTTTTTCCAAAGTATGCAGGCACACATTGCCTCCTTTCCAAATATTGTGGTTAACCCCACTTTGCTCCCCGCAGGATAATTAATAATCCTGTCAAAGTGCAGTTTTAAAGCTAGGGAGAGCAGTCAGATTAAGTATTGACAGCACCCTCGAGTCACACTGCTATGACCTCAACAAGCTGCTCCCTCTGCAGTCTCTGTTCCCCCGTCCCATGCAGCTGTGTTTATTCACGTTTATGTGGCATCCTTAATTTATAGCTGCTTCTGCAGTGTATGAATGGAAAGAAAACTTGCACGTTCTGTAGCTTTTTCCTCCGGTGACTTCATGTTTCCAGAAATGGTTGATGGGCAGATTCTTTACCGGACTAATAAAAAATACCATAATGTGGGGGAAAAAAAGTTCTGTTTTAATGTTCTAGTGTTTCTGGAGCAAAATTAAAGTGTGTATCCTGTAACATAAACTGCCCCTTGGCTGTTTTTGAATGTTAAGATTTGTAGGAAACGTCCATGGTGGGAGCAAACTTTTTTTTCTGACAGAATTCAGCAAAAAAATTATTTTTCTTTTTCCTTTGTACCTTCGTTTGATGTATTCCTGTTATAATTGTACAACAATCATTTTTTTTTTGTCTTTAAACACTTATTTGTGTCATTTACTTTTTGACAATACAGACACACTGGAGTTAAAGCCAACCGGAGAGTAGCCTAACGTAACGAGTAGAAAATGGTGGTAACACCTTAGCCTAGCTGGTTGTTTTTTTTTTGGCTCCAAAATTCAAAAAGCAAATTACTTATCAGACCCAATTAAATTTTTAGAAAGACAAAAATAGGGGAAAAATAGCTCAAGTGTGGAAACCTAATTCCCCTTACATTTGTTTTATGTTTATTTTTCTTTTGGTTAGGCTTCTGGCCTAAGCTAGTCACCACCTAGCTTTAGCCTCAGACTTTCAGAATCAGAACAAGCTTTATTACCATTGTACAGAAATACCGTGAGATTATGTTCGTACAGCAGTCGTCTGAAAGATGGGCGGAGTGCACGTTGCTGTTGCTACTGGGGCGAGGCCCTTTATCCTTTTTCAGAATAATATTTTAGATAGAAAAAGGGAAAAGGCCATGAGGATAGGATAGTGGCATTACAAAAAAAGATCTCTTGACACCTTGCTTTCCCTTAGTTTACACATATCCCAGGAGAAATTTGACAAGTCTGCCTGCTTCCGAGGCCAACCAGGGGAGTCTGATTCAGATAAGCCACAATTGTGGATTTAAAAAAAAATTTTCAGGCAATCTGCTTTTTTTCCTTGTCGGCCTTGAGTCCTGCTGGTACTTTCAAGATCCAAATGGCCAGATTGGTGGGCATTCTCTGGTCCGTGCTTATGAGCCTCCTCCAAGGTCATCTCCAACATGTTGGCGAGTCCCAGAAGCCGCAGGTGGCCTGCGATTCTCACAAATTGCTTCCATCTTACGGTTTAGCTTGTAAAGCAGCTGATTTTAAGTACTTATAGCATGAACCAAACCTTCACACAGACTCTGCAGTTTTGCCATAAACTGCTGCCGCTGTCTTCCTTAAATCCAATAGCATAGGAATCCGCCGATGCCAAAAAGTAGAAACCCTGCTGTCATAAATCCAATTATATAAACACCTTCAGCGTCCTCCTGAGACAAAACGGAAAGACACATCAGCTCCCAAACTCCCCACGGATCCATGACTTATCCTGTCGCGTGAGTCTCAGCGGAACATGAGGGTTCTCCAGGACCCTGTCGTTTTGTTGAAAAGATTTTATTGATTGCTTGAAAGTCCAGCTCACCAGATCCATGACCATAGTTTTCGTTTCGGAAGATGTGTAATAGGAGCTCCGATAGACGGAGAACAAAAAAAAAGCAGGAGGAGAGCAGGAGAGGGAGAAAAAAGGCATCCACCTTGCATGAGTGAGTGCAGAAAAAAAAAGAATTTCTTTAAGGATTTCTTTTCTTTGTATTCTTGCCTATTAGGTTTTTTTTTTTTTTTTTTTTTTTTTTTTGCCATTTAGCACTAAAAACACTACCTAAAATGAGGTCAAAGTAATCCTTGCAAGCTAAATTTATTTTAAAAAAATGTCTTATTATTTACGTTTTCCCCTCTCTGGAACCTGCCATAATTGTACAATGTATCCAGCAGAGGGCACATGAAGACTACTTTCAAGTCATGGCCGTTCGTTTTAAGTTTCAGTTTCAGCACAGCCGAAGCAGTGAGCAATACTGTGTGGTGTATTTTGCTGAATGGAGCATGCTAATTTTATTTGAACCGATCTATAAAATAAATGAAATAAAAAGATATATATTTTTTTCAAATCTCCAACCCTTTTGTCAATAGCTACATGCCCCTCAACGTAGCAAGCTAACGTTTTGATAACCTAGCATAGGCTATTGCCTTGTAAAATGTTAGCCAGAACAATAAATCTAACGTAGAGATAAATATATAGTTAGTAACTTTGTCTTTGTCGACCTCAATGAAATGCATTGTTTGTCTAAAATATTTACTTCTTTGCAAAACAAACAAAATGTTGCTGTGGTCAGTAGTAATTAGACCTTCATCATACGTGACTGACTGTTTAAGCACTTAACAGGGAAGGACGTTTCTTTGTTTAATTTATATTTATTTAACACACTTGGTAACTTTATGGTGAATAGTGGAGGATAGAAAATGTGAACGCACGTTAGGAAAACTGTTTTTATGACCAGTGCACCACTTGTGTACCTAGAGTGGGACTACGTATAGTGTGGATCTGATTTTCTTAGCTTCATGGTCGCTAACGGCTGCGATTAATGAACAAGCCCCACTCCACTCACTGTTTTCTTAAATTCTTGGGGGTGAACACGGTTATCGGCATTCACCTTCCACTCCCAATACTGGTATCGGCGATAGTCAAAATTTCCATATTGGTCGGGCTCTACTTCTTAGTTCATCCCAAAGGTCACAAAACCGTCTTGAGTATTGATAAAGGGTGGTGACTGGTCTGAAGCCACATAGTATTTAAAAAAACAAAAAAAAAACAGCTACTCAAAACTAAATTTAGTGTTAGGTCACACGTTAAGCAAGCAAGTAATTATTTACTAAAGAAGGAAGTTCCATTCATGGACCTGCACAGGTTGATTTTAAGAAGTAGTTTCTAATGCACATAGAAAAGTAATACTTGTTACTTGTGTTAATTGTGTTTGTTTTTTTTTGAATGTCTAGAGGACCAGATTGAACTTTTTTGGATTTTTCTACCTGGATTATTGAGCATGCATCAGGGTAATACTTGTTAGTTTGCTTTCAAAAATCCCACACAGTCATGAGGGCAGAAACACATGAGCATGAGATGTTTATGGCCTTTTTGATCTGAAGTTTCTTGCCTTCACTTATATAGTCACAAACTTGTATCCCACAAGTCCTCCTCTCCTGTTTATCTGCAGTCTTTTTATAAAAAGCATTCTGGCTGAGATGAGACATCTGCCACTGTAACCCGAAATGCCTTTTTCTCTGCTTCTGCTCTCTGGGTGTTAGTGTCGAGCCACCGCTTGTGTTTACACAAGTATGCGTCACGATCGGGGAGGAGGACAGCCTTGTAACTTTGCACTTAAAAAACAATAAATTAAATTTCCAATAAACTTGTACATATATAAAACGGGCTCTAATAAATGTGGAAAAAGGGGAGGGGTAAAATATATGAGATGGGTGATGTATTTTCCAAAAGTGACACTTCACCTGAGTCGTCAGTCTCTTGTTTGCTTTTGCATTCTTGCACGTCTGTTTGCTCCTGTCTCTGTTTCAATAGGAGCTGGTGAGTTGTGTTTCCGTCGTCCTCGGGGTCATGTTTGCTTTTTATTTTTGCCCACACACTGTTGCATCCTGCAGCAAACCACAAGCAGAATGGACCAGCATTGTATGTGTGTGCACAATGTTAATACAACTCTGCTCATGGCATGGAGTTAGGAAAGCAAGGGGGGTGATTTGGGGTTGAAGGGTGTAAGGAAAAGCTCCAAATAAGGTCAAACTATTCCAGTCCTGCTCTTTCTCTTTCTGCTTTAGAGGATCTCTGCCGTCTCTTGAATAAAACGTTCCGCTTTGCTTTTGTTTTCCCCTCATCTGAGCCGTTTCCTCTCTGCTGCCTTCTGAGTGTTTCTTCATTTCCTTTGCTCCACTTCTCCAAACTGTGTTTACGTCGAGAGCCATGGCTGTCTCTGCGCTCGTTTCCCCCTCTGCCATCAGCCTTCTGCCTGAGTTTTCTGCTGTATCACAGTAACAGATGGAAATAGAACAGGGAGGAAGTATCTCCCAGCAGGGGGTGTGTGTTTTGTTTGTGTAGATGTGCAAACGCATAGTCCTTGCACATTCTCGAGTTCCTTCCTCTTTTTTTTTTTTTTATTCTGCTAAAGTTGCACAACAATATCTCTACATAACTGAAAATATTGTGGTTTCTTAGATACAGAGGAAGTTCGGGCAAAAGCGAAAATATTAGCACACTGATGCAGGTTTCACCTCATACAACCCTTCTGGGCTGTTTATCAAATGGAATTATTACAGTTTCAGCTTCAGCGGCTGTGCTTGATTCACAAAATACCGGTGCATCTTTCCCGCTCTTTTATCGTTTGAAGAGGTATTGAATGACGAGTGGGGAAATGGTCTATCACTTTTTGGTCTTTGCATCCTGAAGCTTCTGTAATGATGTGCAGGATTTTTAACTTCAATTGTTTACATCCAAATAGTACCCAAATTTATTGTACAGTGGCTATTTCCAAATGTATTTAATGCAGATTAATAAATTATGTGGCAAATGTCAGGAAAAAGAATGCAAGTGCCATGCTGTTGATTTTTATTAAAAGGAAGCATATGGGATTTTTTTTTTTTTTTTAAGTATGGAACTAAGCATAGAGCCTTGTGGAACTCCATGACTAAATTTAATCTGAATCTTAAAAATGTGGTAAGTTATGAAACTGAGGAGCAACTAATGTGTTGTTGTTGATAAGGATGATGATGGAGGAGGAGGAGCCCACATATTCAGATATCTCCAGAGATATTCAATCGGATTCAAGTCTGGACTCTGACTTGGCCCCTCCAGGACCTTCACAGTGTGGTCCTGAAGCCACTCCTTTGAGATCTTGACCATGTGCTTTGGGTCGTTGTCCTGACGAAAAATGAATCGTCACCCCGTCTAAGGTCGAGCGCTCTGGAGCAGGTTTTCCTCCAGGATGTCTCATTGCTGCATTAATCTTTCTCTCTATCCTGACTAGTCTTCCAGTTCCTGCTGTTGAAAAAATATCCCCATAGCATGATGCTGCCACCACCATGCTTCACTGTGGGGTGGTATTGGCCTGGTGATGAGCGGTGCCTGGTTTCCTCCAACATGGCGCCTGGCATTCACACCAAAGAGTTCAATCTTTGTCTCATCAGACCAGAAGATTTTGTTCCTCATGATCTGAGACTACTTCAGGTGTTTTTAGGCAAACTCCGGACGAGCTGCCATGTGCCTTTTTATTCAGGAGTGACTTTCTTCTGGTCGGTCAATGCAGGCCTGATTGGTGGATTGCTGCAGAGATGGTTGTCCTTCTGGAAGGTTCTCCTGTCTCCACAGAGGAACGCTGGAGCTCTGACAGAGTGACCATGAGGTTCTTAGTCATCTCCCTGACTAAGGCCCTTCTCCCCCCCCACCATCACTCACTTTAGACAGCCGGCCAGCTCTATGAAGAGTCCTGGTGGTTCCAAACCTTCCATTTACAAATGATAGAGGCCACTCGGCTCATTGGGACCTTCAAAGCAGCAGAGAACGTTCCGTCTTTTTCCAGATTTGTGCCTCAACACAATCCTGTCTTGGAGGTCTACAGACTATTCCTTTGACTCGGTGTTTGCGTTCTGACATTACTGTCAACTGTGGGACCTTCTATAGACGGGTGTGTGTTTCCAAATCAAGTCCAATCAAATGAATTTACCCCAGGTGGACTCCGTTTAATTTGTAGAAACATCTCAAGGAGGATCAGTGGAAACGAGATGCATCTGAGCTCAATTTGGAGCTTCATGGCAAAGGCTGTGAATACGTATGTAAATGTGATTTCTTAGTCTTCTATTTTTAATAAATTTGCAAAAATCTCTAATCTCTTTTCACATCATCATAATGGGGTATTGTGTGTAGAATTATGAGGAAAGAGATTAATTTAATACAATTTGGAGCACGGCTGTAACATAAAATGTGGAAAAGTGAAGCGCTGTGAATACTTTCTGGATGCTGTGTCTGTATACGTCTGCAGTAACAAGTCTGTTTCCCCCGTGGGGCTTGTTGACCAGATAAATGACTGCGTAAACAGTTGCTTCTTTCTGCGTAGACGATGAATAATTAATGAAAAGTGTGTTTTAGATGGACGTCTCTGGAGTTTGTCACATTATACAAGCTCATCTACACAAAGATGTTAAATGTCCAAACTGGTCTCAGCCAGTTTGTAAAAATCATCCTTTTTATTTTTCTATTACTTTGGTACAGTGAGATATTAAACTATTTGAAGTTGTAAAACCGTCTGCATAACTTGTTTGTGTCTGGACTGCAGTCAGAAATCAACACATTAGATAAAAGGCCTAGCGTTCCTTAAAGGAATATATCGCCCGCCACCTTTCTCATGAGAAGTTATAGTTGTTTTGGTTAAACATTTAAAATGAAAGTTTATTTTGCTAACAGACACAACGTAGCCATTTTGCCTTCAGCAGTTTTTGTGGGTGACGCTCAAAGCTAACCACGTTTTAATTAAAGCAGTTCATGAAAGTTTAACAGCTTTATCTTTTTAAAGCTGAATGCGCCGTAGAGTTTTTGTTTTTTCTTCCAACTCCGGCTGATTCTGAGTTTTCCTTCACTCCCACCACTAATCTGCTGTTGCCACTGTCAAGACTACATCCCAACCGTTTGTTTACTGTAACTCGGTCATAAGACCTTCATTCCTGTTTTCCTGCTCGTTAACCGTTTTCCCCACAAAATCCCTGAAAGTAAATTTTAAGCGGTTCGTTCCGAGTGTTGGTGCTTTGGGGAAATTTCTTTCGAGAAGTTTGAACAAATCTCTGTGTTCTCCTGTTTCTTTTTCCCACCCCAGTGAGGATGAAGTCCAGGAGCCTCTGGCTGTCGTCGGCTCCCCCTACTGGATGGCTCCAGAGGTACTCCGAGGAGAAGTGTACAACGAGAAGGTACTGAAGTACTTCACCCCCTCTCCTTCAGCTGCACGTTGTTGCAAGAGTTCAAAGTCCACTTGTGTCTCTGATAAGACAATCAAATAAACCGCATAGTTCATGCGGTGACGTAAAGCAATAAATATTTATGAAACGTTTTATCGTAGGCAAACACAAGCGTTATGTAACGGCTCGGTTACCCGAAGCATTTTCTGTAAGACTTGATGAAAGTTCTGCAGTGTGCCCAGCTTTAAAGGAAACTCCTGATTCGTATAAACCACTGCCCAACGTGGAGCGTATATGTTTACTTTATGTACTATTACACGTCCATGTATCCTAAACCAGAAGTGTATATGAATGTTCATTATTTTTATTGCCAGTGGATCAGTTGTGACCTGTGCGGGAAAGATCTGAGACCAACTTTGATTAGTTCTGTGTTTTTGCGTCGAAACGAATCGACGGCAAGGTTTTGTCCCCCACCGCGGAGCCAAGAGTGGGAATTGAAAGGATCCTCTTGTCTGTCCGTCCATGTTGCGAGCATGATAACTTTGGAACAATCAGTTGGGTATTGACTTCCATTTTGCTGTGTGGCTACATCTAAGGGTAAGAAAAGTTCCTATTGGAAATTGGGTTGCCACATCAAATCCAAAATGGCTGCCACCATATATATTTGTAAACCAGCCGCCTCTGTCATTTCAGGAAACTGCTTTCTAGTTGTTATGTAGCGTTAAATATAGTTTCTTCAAATGATCGAGGTGGCCGGAAGTTAATCTATGGTGGCCAGAGCCCCCATTGGCCACCCCCTGGCTCCACCCCTGTGCCAACTAACAACCAAGAGAAAAACAAACATGTTTACATAAATGTCCAGTTTGTGAAATATTCAGAATAGGAGACAAATCGGCACCTTTTACAGTTTATGGCTATTTAACACGGCCCAAGCTACATCACAAGATCTTTGCCTTTAGTAATTATAGAAACCTAAAATTACTTTCCCATGTAGGAGTTTAGTTTTAGAATAATTTATTTTCTGCTGAAAACCAAATATGTTGAACTAAGCAGCTAAATGTAAACATTTGGTGTTCTATGTCATTAATTAATAGTATGCCTAACTGGCCACAGGCTACAGCCTACATAACAAAGCACCTTTCATGCTCCAAGAGATGACACAACTCTACCTTTATCTTTGATCGTTTCTCCTCTTCTTCTTGTCTCTTTCTCCTAAACTGGGCACCTGATGGTTTTGACCTGTTCTTGTCCGTCTTCCATGTGTGCCATTAGCTCTTGGATGGAGTAGTAGATTATCATCGGTCAAAACAACTTGGGTCTAAACTAATTCTCCTTGGTGTGCAGATTGGTTTAGTTTTTCAACAATTTCACACAAATAATCTGTGAACTGTTGGTTATATTCACCATATTATGAAGGAAATGGAAGCACCCCCTCCCCTCAGTGGTGTGATTTACTTAACGATTACCATATTTTCCGGCGTATAAGTCAGTTTTTTTGCATAGATTTGTCAGTCCTGCAACTTGTATACGTTTTTTCATCCATATTCATAACACAACTTTTGACCGACACTTTAAATTTTGAAGAACTACAACGGTGAGTCCTCCCGTGCGCGCTCACTTCACTCAGCTAGTGCAGGAACACTGGAGCTCTGGCTGCGATGGATGGATGGATGGCGCCGCCCAAGCGAAATGAAGCTGTTTGGACCATTAAATAAACGTATAATAAACACGACGGGTCAGCGGTGACAGGGAATAAATGCAACTTATACGCCAAAGTGACTGTAAATGTTTTTTTCCTCTTCGTGATGCTTTTTTGACTGATGCGACCTATACTACGGAGCGACAGAGTACTGCTTATTCAAGTTTGTTTCTGTTTTCTGAAAATGATATTTGGATAATGTGCTGTAAGGCAGAATCTATGCTGCGTGTGTGTGTGTGTGTGTTTTGTCTTGGCTGATTTAATCTTTTAGCTCTTCTGTATTTCTGGTTGATCCTGATGTCGTTCTGTTTTTGCAGGTGGACGTGTTTGCATACGGGATTATCTTGTGCGAGATCATTGCGAGGATACAGGCCGACCCAGACTTCCTGCCACGCACTGAGGTATGCAACAGATCACCGTATATTTAAAGAGATGACTTTCACTAATTGGTCTTTTATGAATAAACTAAACTGAGTTGTAATGCAGCGGTCCGGTGAGGAATTCATGTTAAGAGATGAATAAATGCCTTGTGTGTTTTTAGTGAATAAAGTGTCTTTTCATGGTGTTGCCCAACAATGAAGGCAGGTTAGAAACACATCTGCCCTCATCCAACAGATTGCAGTTAATCAGAAAGTGCTGAAACTCGATGTTGCAACTCCTCCAGTCTTAAGAAAAACACTACGGGCAAGTTGGAGGTAGATCGAAAAGAAAGTTTTCGAGATAAGCAAAAAAAAAAAGATGAAACTATTCTTCAAAAAACAGTTCCCCACATGACTATTTCGCAATGATCTGTGTAATAATAACTTTATTTAAAACGATAAATAAAGCTGTTGCATCACAGCGCAGCTGAATTTAAAAGCAAACATGAATAAATCGATTAAAAAATCGTTCTGCTCGTTATCATCACGTAAAAACAGGAAGCTAACTTATCTGAACGGAAAATTTAAATCGAGTGATAAAGTCTTGGAAACAGAGTTTAGTGCATGTGCTGTGACAGTCAGCAGGTTTCATATTTTTCTTGCTGCAAACGTATTTTAGACATTTGAATATGGAAGAAGCTGCAAAAACAACGTGCAGGAACGGTTAGGCTGGGTATGTGTTGATGGTAGGGAGCAGCTCACAGCTGTATTTATATTTTGTAGCAGAACAGTTTTCAAATGCTCATTAATTTATTAAAAATACTTTTTGTCTTGGTAAATTACTTTCTATTAATGTGTTTTGGTCACTGCATCAGCGCAAACATCAAACTAGAGGTTATCGTGGAAAATGTCTCCCCCTAGTGGCTGTTTTAGTACTGCAACTCAAGTAATACTGTAGCTGCATACCAAAACTCGTTTATAAAATATGAGGCTTTTTTCTTTTTTCTTTTATTAGTCTAATAAATGATACATTCTTATAATACAGCCAATAAAAAAATAATTCTCCCTTTTTTCAATTTTTGAAATCCAAGTTTAAATTTCTCATTTTCACATTCAGGACTTTGGTCTGCATGTTGTGGCTTTCCGGCTGATGGTGGGGGACTGTCCACCCGACTTCCTGGATTTGTCCGTCGCTTGCTGTAATGTAAGAAACGTTCATTTAACATTCCTTCCCTTCCTTTTTTGTTCTGCCTCTTTTGTCTTAGCTGCTGTTCGTTTATGTTCCTTAGCTGCTGACTTCACACTAACAGGGAAAGCTTTAAGAAGTTCCTGTTTGTAGATTGTCTTGTCTGTGATGCAACGAAAGAAAAGCTTGCATAAAAATGCCTCATCCGATAAAACATCCATGCATGCATCCTCTTCTGTCCATTTCGGATCGCATGGGTTACTGGTGTCCATATCCAGCAATCACTGTACGAGAGGCGGTGGACACCCTGGACTGGTCTCCAGTCCACGACAGGGCCACAGGGAAACAAACAACCATTCACTCTCTCACCTAGAAACAATTTAGAGTTACCAATCAGCCTAACATGCATGTTTTTAGTCTGTTGGAGGAAACCAGAGTACCCGTAAAAAACCTATGCATGCACAGAGAGAACGTTCAAACTCCGCCCAGAAAGGTCCCCGGCCAGGATTCGATCCGGCAACCTTTTTGCTGAGAGGCAACAGCTCTACCACCTGCACCACCTGTCTTCTTTACACAAGAACTCTAGTGTTGATTGTAATGGTTTGTAGCTGTAGCATCAACAGGAACTGGACTTGATTTAGTTTCTAACTGGTGTATTTCTGGCCGTGCACGAGTCTTTCAAGCATCTTTTCATACTTTTAACTTGTGCTCGTCTTCCGTCGTCTGTATTCTCACACATCTGTTTGTCCTTCCTGTCAGATGAACGCGACGCTCCGTCCATCGTTCTCTCTGATCGTAGCAGAGCTGGAGAAGAGGAAAGCTGAGAGGAAGCAAAAGGACAAACCTCAGATTATCGGTGGGACACTTTTCAGACACTTGATGTAGAATTACGTCTAAAAACCGGTCCGATCTTTTTTTTTTTTTTTTTTTTTTTTTTTTTAAACATTGTGTTAAATGTTTTATTTTTCCTGTAGAAGTTGCTTCTCCAGTTGTCGGCCCTCTTCGAAGGCAGTCCCTCGGCTTGATGTCCGATCCCCGTCTCTCCCGCAGCAAGTCCGACATGCTGCATCCTCCGGACACGCCATCTTGTGTCACCTTGGCGCCTTCTGCTCGCGTCAACCCCTTCTCCCAGCGGGAGGACCTAAAGGGCGGGAAAATCAAGCTGTTTGACACCCCCAGCAAGTCGGTCATCTCCCTGACCTTCACGCTGCCTCCCCCGCCAGACTACAACGACGTTGCGGGCTCTGAGGACGACGACGACGTGCCCAGGAGGCACCGGCGCTGCCACTCGCTGCCTTGCACGCCGCCTCCGCACCTCACGTCGGCGCCGAACTCCGCGCTCACCGAGGAGGAGTCGGTGTCAGAGATGGACAGCGGGAACCGAGCGTGTGAGGAGGACAGTTTGTTGGGAGGTGAAAAGGAGAATCGTGTGGCGGGGGACTCGGGACTTCCGTTATCTGTTGAGCCTCTGTCAATGAACCTGCTGGACCAGGAGGAGCAGGAGGTGGAGGAGGAGCCCATGGACTGCACCAGCTCCCCAGACTCGCAGGACATCAGCTCCTCCTACTCCAAACAGCCGTCTCCTCCCTGTTGCTCCTCAACCCCGTTCCAACCTCCCAAGCCTCCCTTCACAAACGGCTGGGGGTCGGCTGTCTCTAATGGACCCCCGTGCCTGCCGCCCCTCTCCAGTTTGGACAACCAGAACGTGGTCGTCAGTCGACCTCTGGGCTGGAGCGCTGCCCCCAACACCCCCACGACCAACAACAACGGCTATCACACCCCTCCCAGCGACCCGGCAGGTTTGTCTCCCTTCGGCTCCGGCAGCGGGCACTCCCTGGACCAGGAGGAAGTGATCTCCTGTCCCGGCTGCTGCCTGGCCAGCCTGCGCTTCCCCTCAGTGTGTCTCAGAGCCCCACCCCGCAGGAACCCCTATAAGAACTTGAACGGGGACCACGCAGCCTCCCGTGGGCTGCTTTGCTCGGGGTCCAAGGTCCTGCCACCCTCCTCTGCCCCCACAACCACCAACACCAGCCTGGTGCCAGGACTCACCTTGCCAGGGGCGCAGACATAAAACACACACTGGGGGTGTGTGTGGGGTGGGGGGCTCTGTACCTGAAGTTCTTCCCTGGAAATTAAGCGGGTTTTCTTAGATTTTGCACAGATTTTAATGCAGCAATACTCGACTTATTTTCCAGACACTTTTTTGGTACTCTGAGATGTCTGCATGGGGTCATTAAAATTCTGTCCAGACTTAAAAATAAAAAAAATAAAAAAATGTATAAATAAAAAAAAAGGACTTTCTCCACACATTTTGGACAAGAACTTTGCTGGTGTCGCCCTCTGCTGGACTGAGGGCGCACCAACTTGTGATGTCAGCCATGGACTAGGATGAGGTCAGCTGGATCCTGTATATTTACGGTTGTAAAGATTCTTATGACGGATAATATTGATAAAGCTAATGAGGAATGTTAAACTTAGTATTAATACTGTTGCAATGATTGTTTTCGTTTGTTTGGTGCTGCTTCTGAATGAACAGGCAGTTTTGCTTTAATGTCTTTATCAGAGGTGTACGGTGCATTACTGAGGACGTCTGCGAGTGTGAGTGGTTGGGTGTGTGTGTGTGTGTGTGTGTGTTCTGTACACCGTTCTTATGACTATTTTTGTTGCTGTATGATCTTTGTTGGCCCGTCTGGTTGGCCTGTTTAAGCACTTCATCTGTATTACTGTTATTAAAGAAGCTGCTTATTGTTATATTTAGGAATGAATGGTCAAAGACCTGCTTGAGAGATGTACAGATTCGTATTATTTAAAGATGGCATTGAATAAAAAGATAGAATGAAATGAAGTGTTTGTTTTAATCACATTTTCAGCCTCGACTCATGCAGAACTTTATGCCAAATTCAAGACAAGTCCACACTTTTTTTGGGTCTCGTGCACCTCCTTGTTAAGTGTTCATTTTTTTAGACACAGTTCAAAAATTTATTTTCAGAACATTTTTGTCTCTGGAGACTAGAAATGTTATCACCAACGACCCAAAGAGCCAATGATCCATTCGTACTGATTGTTTCGTTTCTGTTAAAACACAAAGATGGAGGACAAAACGTATAAAAACAAAGAATATATACCAGTTTAATATTTTTTGAGAAGTGTAGACGAGGTCCCAGATGTAGTATTTTGTATGGAAATGTCTTCCTCTGTATTGAAGCGTACAACTGTCGCATGAAGTAAAATTATTGTTGAGCTGTATCTCGTTAAAACGAGAAAACTGCGTCTTTGTAATAGTTTTTTCTATATAACACGATAGTTTCTCATTATTCGTTATAATGACAGTTTTCTAATTAAAACTTGAAAACTCTTTAAAACGAGATAGTTTCTTATTATAACGAGGTAGTTTTCTCCTTAAAACTTGAATGTTATAACGAGATAGTTTCTCGTTATTGGTTATAACAACAATTTTCTGTTTAAAACTTTAAAACTGTAGTTATAACGAGGTAGTTTTCTCATTAAAACATGAAAACTGTCCTTAAAACGAGATAGTTTCTTGTTATTTGTTATAACGAGTTAGTTTTTCTCTATATAATGAGATAGTTTGTCATAACAAGATACAGCTCAATGATAATTTTACTTCATGTGACAGCTCTATGCTTCTGTAGTATTGTCCCATTTATAGGTTAAATTACTTTAGAAATAATTCCTTTTGGTTTTACTTATGACCGATTTTAATATCCTAGCAAGCTAAATTTAAAACCGAGTCTGTTTTTAAGCATTTAGCTTTGTTAGCAAATTTTTGCACACATTAGCTAACATGCTACTAAGCTGCTAACATGCTAAGAGGTCAATGTTCATATTAGCATATTGCTAATGTGGTCATATCTTTAGCATGTTAAAATCATTATCATAGTAATATGCTAATTTGATAACTGGTGGGCAAGTTTTACTTTTTAACCGTCAAACATTTCATTGAAATTTAGCATATTTAGCTTATTGATAAATCTTCAGTAAACTGTCGATTAACATTTCAAAATAATGTGAGAACGCGGCGTAATTCGATGAATGTGAACATGCTGAAGACGAGCTTACCAAATAGTCTGACTCCAACAAAGTTCAGTCAGGTCATCTGGATGGTTTCTTTTTTTTTTGTTGAAATGTTTCATCCAAAGGACTTCAGCACACTCACATAGTGGGCCAACCAGTTTGATGGTGATAAGATGGTTTCTGGAGTCCGCCCTCTCCCCATCTGTGACTGAGGTAGCCATAGCAAAAGTGGATCAAAACATCAAAGTTCGTGCTCAATAATCCAGGTAGAAAACCCAACAATGGTGAGTCAGGTCCTCTGGATGGTTTGTTCTTATATATTTATTATTATTATTGTGATTATTCATGAACTTTGATGTTTTGAACCACTTTGGCTATGGCTGCCTCAGAGGAGTCGAAGGGGGAGAGGGTGGACTCCAGAAACCATCTTATCACCATCAAACTGGTTGGCCCACTATGTGAGTGTGTTGCTTGTGAGACTGTTTGTTGTGGCTCCTCGGACTGATGAAGTCCTTTGGATGAAGTACGAAACCTCTCAACAAAAAAATTAACCATCCAGATGACTTTGTTGGATTTTTTTACCTGGATTATTGAGCATGAACTTTGATATAGTCCAACTATTGTAGTTTCAAATCACATCACTGTTAAATATAAAACAAAGGTCACCTTTTATTTGTGTTTTCTTTAAGAATGGCCTCAACTCAAGATGGACAGCACTCTCTGTCTCCGTCTCTCAGCCAAATCTGTTTCTCTGAGAACTTTAGGTTGCACTCGTGAACTGTTTTTCACACCTCCCTCTTTAAGTGGATCACACAGCCTATCCTCTCTTACAAAATCGCCAGCCTTTAATTGAATCTTTATCTCTCCCCACCCCTTGCGCCCTCCTGTTCTCCCCACACCATCCATTCCTCTCTGCAGCTCAGTCTGATGCCTCCTCCATTGCTCCTGACAGGTGTTTGCTGTTAAAGGGAGTCAGAAGTCTCTCCTGCTCTACAGTCTGTGGTACGGGTTGTAAAAGCTTAGGATGGTCTCGCTTTCGTGATCAAGAGGTCGCAAAGTTGCCATGAGGACGCGCGGTGTAACATGGTTTAGAGCTTCAGTTGGTTTGTGTATCGTTATTGTCCGGCTCATCACAGGTGAGTTCTGAAGTTGTTTGAAGTTTGATGATCTTGTACTCTTAAAGTATTGATTTTTTAAATAATTATGCTTTGAAATTACCTTCAATTACATGTTGAAGCCATTTGCTTCCTGTGTTCAGTGCTCCCATGCATGCAAAGCTCAACAAAGTTGTGACAATCGGACTTAAGGGGTCAATAAGCAACTTGTTTGACTGCGCTATTTTTGTGTCCTGGTTTCGTGCGAACCTCACAGGGTCGACTGGGTTAGTCTGCTACACTGCGGTGAAATCACTGGACTTAGGTTGCCTCCTGCAGTGGGATTGTCCTCATGCCAGTCCTAATATCACCTACACTGTACAAACAAAGACACAGGGGTAAGTCCTAATGCCTGTGCCAGAGAGAGACTTGCCTTTTCAAATGTGTTCTTGTCTTTACTTAGTTCTTTCGTTTGTCTCACTATGTGAGCACTTCCATGACTATTAAAGCTGGTGTGTACTCCTATGTGGGTGTATTAACATGTATGAAAATATGGTATACTCTTGATAAAATCATTAAGTGATAATAAGTATGCTTCTGAAAAAAATGGAAATGATAGATTGCTTGCGATTTAGACTATCCATGATGTCAATGGGACATAAACAACTAAAATAGAATTTCAGCACAATGTTGCACAAATTAAGCTTCTGGCATCGGATGTGCAATTAAAAAAAAAAAATTAAAAATGGAACATGTTGTTCACTTAAGGTGGATTAGTTTCAGTATTAGTGTCTAAGAGTCTTGTCCATAGATTGTAGAATGGAGTGGGAGATGGGTTGGCAAATGGGGTCTCATCCACAGTAATTGGGGAGTTGCTTCAGTTGGTGGAGAAGAAAGAGTTGAGTCGAAAGTCAAAGATCTTGATTTACTGGTCTGTCTTCGGCTCAACCATCACCTGTGGTCATGAGGTTTGAATCGTGACTGAAAGCATGGAATCCTGGATACTAGTGTCTGAAATGAGCTTCCTTTGTTGAGTGGCAGGGCTCGGCCTTACAGGTAGAGTGAGGAGCTCAGTGTAGACCCGCTGCTCCTCCGTATCAAAAGGAGTTCGTTGAGGTGGTTCAGGCATCTGATGCCTCCTGGACGCCTCCATTTGTAAGTTTTCTGGGAAGAGTCCCAGAGGCACATCCAGGGATTATAAATCTTTTTTGGTCTGGGAACACCTTGGGATCCCGCAGGAGGAGATGGAGTGTCATTGGCCAGAGATGTCTGGGTTTTCACCGGAACCAGTTTCTTCTAGAATGTGGCCAGGGATAATTGGTTGAAAATGGAGATGGATATGGAACGACTTTATTGAAGGAATTCTGTATTGAACCTAAATTTCAGTTCTAAACTTTAAATATTTCATCTTATGAAATAAAAATGAACTGACTTGACTATAATATTTTCAAGCCTTGAATTACAGCTTCACTGTAGGGAACATTGTAGAATGAAAGAAATCTGAAGGAACTTATAATTTGAAACATTAACAAAATTACTCCTTTTGTTGTTTACTTAAAATATACTATGCATCATAAAGACAAATTTTTAAATTAAAATTTAATGTGTTGAAATATGAACTTTTAACACAATTCTAGGTTTCTTTTGTTGGAGTCCGCCTCTCTACCATCACAGATAATCTACACCTCTAGATGCAGGAAGAGGGCCACCTGCATCATGAAGGACCACACTCACCCAGCACACACACTTTTTGCCCCGCTCCCCCCAGGCTGGAGGTTGAGGAGCATTAAGTGTAGAACCACTAGACTGAGGAACAGCTTCTACCATGAAGTTGCTGGACTCATAAATCCCTAACCACTAATCACTAATGCTACTTGAGTGGTAATATGTGCTGCTGATTAGCCATGCTGCTGATCTCATGCTGCTGATTATTTCATGCTGCTGTATGCATTCGTACTCATCTACTTACGCAGACTCATGTTCGTGCTGCTGTTGTTACGCCGTATTGTTTTACATTATTAGTGTTTAGCGTATATCTTAGATCTTTTAGCGTACTGTTTGGCATTCGTTTGAGCATATATCTTAATTTTTATCGCAGATCCTTATTTACCGTTTATTTTTACACTTTATATTTTTGCTATTGTTGGATGTAACTGGGACCCTGTGTACATAATTTCGTTCCACCTCGTGTAACACATGGTGAAATGACAATAAAACCTACTTGAACTTGAACTTTTACGTAGAACAGTAAAAAAAAACGTTAAATCAGAACAGAAAAGTCATTGTCATGTGCCTCGTGTGTGTTGTGTTTCAGGGACCCGTGGCAGGATGTCCCGTGGTGCGTTTGGATCTCATCCAACAGCTGTGATGTCTCGCAGGTCTTTTATAACTTTGAACTTTACAACATGATCCGTCTTGGTGTCCACCTCGGCCCCAGCTCCACCGTCTGGATCAAGCCACACAAATTCGACTACAGTGACTTCAGTCAGTGACTGTCTGCAGTTTGCGTAAAGCACCAGACTCAAACCTGATCTAAAATGATGAGTCTGCAGGTTCTCCCTTTCTAGCTGGGAGAGTACCATTTTTCTTGCACATGGTTTGAACCTGCTGCTTTAGGTGATGCTACCTGTTTAGTGGTGTGATGTGTTAAAAGTGGACAAACCTTAATGAAATGAACTCTGCTCTGTTTTCTCTCTTACCTGCCAAGCCTTCAGCCCTCCATCTGTCTCGGTGTCTCTGAATGAGCACAGCCTGTTGGTAAAGGTACAGTTTCCCTGTGCTGCCAAAAGGAGGTGCTCTCATGGTGTATGCTGTCCCATTTCTCAGCTGATTGACCCCTGGACCACAGTGACTGTCTACAACCAGCTCAATCGCTCTGATCACCAGGTCTAACCATCATCCAGACCACCTCTCACATCCATTACTAAAGATTCAGTCATTTTATAAACCCAGCTTACCCTGTAGGGGGCTTTGAAGGTTGAGTGGGGAAGTGTGAAAAAAAGCTAACATTTATCTACATGTTTGTGTCGTTGAAGAGCCGCACGGTTTGGACCCAGGAAGTGGTGTCCAGTTTGGAGTTCTCTGGTTTGTCTCCAGGTCAGAACTACTGTGCTGTGGCCAACTTCTCCTTCCCAACCTTTTCCATGGCAGCCTCCCCACAGTCTGCACCTGGATGTGTTGAAACTGTGTCCAAATCTGGTAAGGAAGACACAAGAGTTTTTTTAAACTTCACAATCATACTCAAAACGACATATTTAACAGCTTCCTGAAACACATTTATACTCAACAACTCACAAAGAACACATATACATAAAATGATCCAATCCTTTCTTCTACTTATCTGAGGTTGGGTCAGAGGCAATAGGTCCAGGAAAGAAGCTAAAACATTTCTCTCCCCTGACAACACTGGAGATTCCTTAAGGGGTTTATAATCCTTCTAGTCTTCCCTGTGATTGCATCCCAGTGGGAGGGTGGCCACCTGGAGGCGTCCTAATCAGATTGATGTGGCTCTCCTCCAAGTCCCCCCCCACCCCCCAAGATGGCAGAGTTTCTCACCCTACTGCTGAGCTGAGCCAACCTAAAGAAAAAGAAAAGGTTTTGGCTCTTTGTTGCCAGGATCTTGTTCTTTTGATCATGATATAAAACCCATGAACGTAAGAGGTCTGGAACATGAATGGAGGGGTAAATTGAGAGTGGTTGTCCTTTGACTCAGCTCCTTCACTACGACAAACTCCCGATCATCCTCCCGCTTCCTCCTACCATCATATGTGAAGGCTCCCAGATAATCCTTAAGGCAGAGACGCATTCCAAACCCGAAGGAAACATTCCACCTTTTTTCCAGTTGAGAACCACGTCTTCAGATTTGGAGGAACTGACTCATCCCAGTTGCTGTGAACCACCCCAGTGAAGGTCATGACTTGAAGACCAAACCACATCATCTACTAAAAAAACAGACAAGACCCTGAGGTTCTTGTAACAGGCCCAAATCTCTCCCCAACCGCACCTTGAGTTCCTGTCCATGAAAAACACAAATTGAATCTGAGACAAGTGACAGCCCTGAGGGACTCCAACCCCTACTGAGAGCAAACTGGACTTTGTTCCGATTTAGTCGTTGATTTCAACAAGACGTCTTTTGTTTACCACCTAAAATAATCGAACCCAAATTCTAAACCCTAAACAATCAGATGTCTTTTTGTGATTCCTCCTCCCTTGCTTATTCCTTGTGTATTCATTGGAGATGTGTGTGTTTTATGTTCTCAGGGATGCTCCCAATGCTGTGTTTTGGTCTTGGTTTGTCTTTTCTCTTCCTTTTCTTACTTCTCATCATGTTCCTGCGACATCCGAAACAAGCTGGACCGGCCGTGGAAAATCAACCCAAGGCTCTGGTATGATTTGAACAGTGGTCGATCTAAACCAATTGCTCACATGGCAGGTAAAATTACCTCCATCTTTGTTTCCTTCAGGCGTCCGTTCATGATCTGGTCTCTTCAGTTCCTCCCACCATGGTCCCAGTCGATCCTTGTGACATCCACTTGGAATTTGCCAGTGAACACCAACTCCTCTAACTCCTCATAAATCTTCCATTCTTACCAGGACCTGGTGTCAGGTGTGGGAAACCTTGGCTCCAGTAAACCTGTGCATCATGACTCATGCTAAGCAGGTGAAGCATGTTATAATGGGGAACTAAAGCCAAAAGGAGACTCTGACTTTGAAATCAGTATCGTGCCTGTTTCCTACACTTCTGAAGAAATGTAAAGGACAAATAGAAAACTAAAAGACTGAGAGCCAACATCTAAACCCTGTGGCACTGTGCTCCAAAAAGAGTCAGAAGATCGTGCTTAGAATGTCAGAACCGTCAAATCACCATCACACATACACACCAGCGGGTTAAGACAATAAAGACTTTTTTTATTTTATTAAGTCTCCTGAAAAAGTGGCAAATGATCCAAACTTGGGGCAATTTGAACTTAAAGGGCAGTTTTTAACCCGAACACCCCACAGCAACCCACCCAACTGTCAAAGGAAATCTACAGCAAATTATCCACAACAGTTCACTGTGATCACCCTCCTCTAGAGACACTGCAACCACACAAACCCACATCCAAGTTAGGGGGTTCATTAAACTGCCCTCTCCCACAATTACCGGACCTTATTCCCCACAACTAAAATAAAGGTCTACAATAAAACTGAAAGGTTCACTTACCTCGCTCACCCGGTGAGACCCCTCCCTGGTGTCTGAGCTGGTGACGCCATTCAATGCACCTGAGATTGACTTGGCTGGATTCTCGACTTCGACTGCTTCTGCCAACTGGAACCACAGCTGGACGGTAGATGCACCTGGCTGCTTTTTTCTGAGCTCTTTATACAGTGTGCTGTTTCTGATTGCCCACACCTGTCCTCCGATCTCCAAGTCAGACACTTCACGTGAACATACTGTACAACCAGGCTGACATATTGGTCTGGGGGATAAAGTTAACAAAACAGTGAGACCTCTAACAAGAAGAAACATCCAAACAGAAAACGGAATGGTCTGCTGTAGCACACTGGTCACATAGTACGCATACATACATCTGTTTGGCACATTTGGTATTATCTGGTAAAAGAATAAATGAAAATGCTTGAAAAAAACAGCGCAGTTGCTGATCAAGATTTCAGTTCAGTTCGTTTACTGGATTTAGCACCAGTTTACCAAAGAGATACCTCAAGGTAATCCACAAAAATGAACCGGACCAATTCAATCAAATACAATCTATTCATAACCGAGTGTAGTACAGTCAATTCCAGATTCAATCCAGTTCCAGAGCAATTCATCATCAAATTCACTAAAATACTGTATAAAAGCCAGTTAGTCAAGGAAGACAGCAGATTGCTTTGAAGCTTCACTTTGATGCAGTCTTGCTTTTCCAGAATAAGCACAGCGAAGCAGGCGACAGTGGAGAGGAATGACTCTGGAAGAAACATTGAACAGAACCAGGCTCAGGATGGGCTAACATCTGCTTCGACCAGAATTTGAACATCCATAGCCAACGACACGAGATGGTAAGGTTTATTCGATATGATTGAAACATCCAGATTAGTTACTGAAAGATGCTTTTACATCAAAAATGAATTCAGAGTCACATTTTAAAACCTTTTGCAAAAATAAAATCCATAGAGCTGTTTTTTTTTTTTAACTTTATGTTCCATTAATGTTCATGTAACTTTTTCTTTGAGGAACCATGTCTTCACGGTTCTCTGTGTTTGTTGCTCCATCATGAAGAACATCAACCTGCATGGACCTGGATCTAAAAACTGTTCCAAGAAAGAATAAAGACCTCATTTTAAATTACTCACAGGATTAAATTCTGTTAAGAATAAATATGAATGGCAAATATTTAATTCTTTATTATGAAGAAACACAACCTTGACAAAGAAAACACTGTATGTTGTTAATCTGTTTATAATTTATGGCGAATATCAGATTTTTGCCTCGGCTGATTTCAGTTCAGTTTATTTTTATAGGTCAATTTACAATAAAAGTTTTATCAAAGCTTTTAAAAAGTCCAAATCACAAATCCAGATTAATCCTCACCAGATCCATAATCTAATCAAATTACAGTCAAATAATTCATGTTAAACAAAACAAAATCTTTCTGGACAAAATGTTTATACTCCGATGAGACAAAGATTCATCCTTTAGGCCACAGTGATAAGAATCTTTTTGAAGAGGCTAAATGAGGCTTTCAAGTCTACAAATGACATAAACAACTGTCCAGCACGGTGGTGGTAGCATCATGCTGTTTTTTTTTTTTTTTTTTTTTTTAAATTTCATGTCGAACAAATACAATTTCAACTAAACAAAAAGCATGAATGAAAATTTACATATTTCCACAAAAAAATTGTGTAAACAAAAGTAAAATGTTCTAAAAGGAAGAAGCAAAGGGTTATTCAGTCCTCTCCATAAGATATTTTGCTAACAGGACTCACACAGACATGGGTGAAGACTTGAATTCCTTCTGATGAGTTTCTTGAGAGCAGCTTAAATGTGGAGTCAGTGCTCGATACTTCAACATGTTTTAGAGCTTCAAAGATTTAGAGTCCAGAGTTTTTACATACTGCACCATGATGAAGACATCTAAAGAGCTTCAGGTGAATCTGAAGCAGCTGCTCACTGAACCAGGAGTCCACGCTTCATTCATCTCAATCTTCAGCTTCATTTAGACACAAGAACCTCAGTAGAGCTCTTTGGTGATGCAGCGTTTGTTTGTTTAAAGGAGTGTTAGCAAAATATTTCAGTAAACATGTTTGATCCTCTTCAGAGGTTTTAGACCACCACTGCTCTGCTCTGATGTTTGTTTCAGAGACACCGGACTCTGCAGCCTTCTTTGGTCCCACTCAGCTGATTGATACATGCGTTGGTTGTCATGACAACCGCTTCACTGGTCCTACATGTGAGGCTGAACTTTGAAGAAGTGTGTGTGTTACAAACACGACACCAGATCTGTTCCAGCATTTAACGTGAAGTGGGTTTAAAGTCTCGACACAAATACACAAATCATGACATCGTCCATGTATACTGTCAAATAAACATTTAAAAACTTTGAATAAACACCAAAACAGTTCATGTTTACACATTTTATTCTGATTTTTATTGCCGTTGTCATTTGCAGTTTTAAAACGTCCATCCTAAACTTGACTTTTTTCCAGCAGTTACCAGCAAAAATCAATAAAAACAATATAAGAGATCAAATAATCAAATGTGAGTACACAGCATTCTCTAGACGTTTGTTTAAAAAGGTACTTACCTTTGTTTTTCCTCAGCTGTCAGTCACCTAAAAAACTAATAAATACAAAGTCAACATAAGAACATTTACTTTATTTACATAAACTACATTTATAAAATACTTCTTTTAAAATTGACTCGTCTTGTTTCATCTTTAGTCCAGGTGGCAGCAACCTACAAAAAACACAATATTAGTACACAGGAGTTGTGTACAAATATTTAAATGATGTTCTGGAAACTTTCCTTTTTCCAGATCTTTTTCAAGCTGTTAGCAACAAACTACCAGATAGAATGGATAAATACTAGAAAGGTTTGTGTTTCACATGAAATATAATTTAAAACTCTAAATATTTATATACAAAAGGTACTTATCTTTCTTGTCCAAGGGTTACCCCCCCCCCCCCCGAAAAAAATAAATAAAAACAACATCCATAAACTTTGTAAATACATAAAACTTTATAAATATTTTAAAGGTACTTATCTTGGGGAGGTACACCCCCACCCCACCCCCACCTGGCACTCCTGGCACTTCAGCTCGTACATAAACCTGTACACCTCCGCAATGTCCTCATCCGCCCCATGCTCCGCCAAGATCACCTCCAACCTCGCCTCGAACTCCTCCTCCACCTCGTCCTTCTCACCTTCCTCATCCTCGCCTTCCTCCTCCTCCTCACCCTCCTCCACCCCCTCACCTTCCTCCTTGTCCTCCTCCTCCCAGGAGAATGGTCTCTGGAAGTACCTTCGGACCCCCCACGGTGATGTCATCGTTGGCACCAGAGGAACCTGAGGGGAAAGAAAGATCTCCAACACTCCCATCATTCAACCTCTGCCTCTTCCCACTAACTTGCTCGGAGCTGCAGGCCTCCCTGCTCCTCTTTCCGGAGCGGAGGCCCGACGTCCGGGAAGCAGCGGCAGCCCCAGCCGGAGCCCCAGAAGGACCAGGACGGGCCTCAGGATCAGGCGATGGAAACCGGACTGGGTGTCGTGGGCCATCTGATGGGAAATCAAATCCACTTGAGATCAGAACATTGATCATATGAGACGAGAACAATCAGCTACAATCATGAGTGAAGTGACGATCATTTACAATGTGAAGCTGCAGGAGCAAAACCTCTGATGTGTTATTGAACCATCTCTGCTCCTCCATGCACCACCACAATTATTACATCATTTTACAGGTTCCTCACATTTTAATGGACATTTTAAACTGTTCAATTAGCAAGAGAAGCTTTTAGACAACAAGAGCAAATGTTTACACACAAACAGCTCATTAACACCCAACATGTTTACAACTTGTGGACTAAAATGGTTCACAAACATTTTTGTCTCTTTAATTTATGTTATAAAAATGGGTTTACCACGTTTTCACAGAGAAACATCTTAAATCATAGCCAGCACTGAAATTACTAAAAGTGAAATAATGGCAGTTCCATTTGCATAAAATATTATTAATTTCATAATTACTGCAGCCTTAGGAGGCAGATTAATAAAAACTGTTTAAACTTAAAACAGTTGTTCTATTTCGTATAGACGTAGTCCTTTAAGGCCCTCGCTAGTGGGTTTTATCCCGTCATGCAAAGCATCGCACTGAAAAGTTTAGTCCACGCCCACCTGTTGTGTGGGCCCCACCCAGTCCGTATAAATTACGTTAAGAGCGGGTAATCGGCTCCCATTTTTCTTCAGCAAGCGATTAGCACTGACCTTCAAACAACGAGATGTCCAGCACCAACACCATTCGCCTGTGTCCGTCCTGCAAGACCGGCTACTTGCTGAGCTTCGACCGGCACGACACCTGCGAAGGATGCCTGGGTCCCCGCCACGCCGCCCTCGCCTTTCAAGTCTACAAATTACACGAACAACTGTCAAGCACAGTGGTGGTAGCATCATGCTGTTCCTTTAACTTAATCTCTAACAACAAACTAGATGGTTTAAATTTGAACATAACTGGGTGTTACAGCAGGAGGATGACCACAAACACACATCAGAACTGGTTTCTGAAGCAGGCTGATATTAAACTTTAGGAATGACCTTCTTTGCAGGGCTGGTACTAGCCTGTTTGGTGTCCTGGGCAAACAATACCCCCCACCTTCACACAAATAATCTGTGAACTGTTGGTTATATTCACAATATTATGAAGGAAATGTGCTTTGTTTGAGAGCAATCATTGGTGAGATTTACTTGGCGATTAGTTGCATCCCTGACCCAGCAAGGGAGACGAGAGAATCCCCCTCCCATTCTCTTCTTTCACAACCAGCAGGAGCTACACGCCCTGCACCTGGAGGAGGGCACCCACTCCTCACGATAGGAAACCAATATGTACGCTAGGCAGACTATATGAAATAATGCGTTTTTTTATTTTGAGGGGGAGGGGGGGGACAGGTCTGGGCACTCGTGCCACCCTTGATGAGATGCTGTCTTGGACAGCCTAAATCACCCATATCAGAAACCGCCACTGCTTTTCAGAGTCCTGACTTCAGCCATAGTCAAAATTTGTGGACTAAGAATAAATACCAGGACAGGAAACCAATCAACAAGAGCGGACTGGCAGTTGGGAGCACCGGGACAGTTCCCAGTGGCCTGTTCCGCTCAGTGATCGGCGAGGCGCTGGACCAAATGTTCGGTTCGGGTCGCACTTGATTATTTTAAATAAACATTCCATGCGGCTCTCTCTGGTATCCACCTCACAGAAGCTCCCGCAAACTGAGCAGTAAAGATAGGAAAAGACAGACCCCATGCCCCGCCCCCTCCTTTCTTTTTCTGAGGCTGTCTGTCACAGCACACACAACAGATTGCGTGTCCGCCCCCATAGCCCGTAATGACTTGCACTCACAAAGGTTATATGTTCGTGTGTGCATCTTCATACGCTGTGGCGATTTTAGCTTCTTTCTGAGGGTGCTTAAGCACCCCTAAATTTTAACTCCGCACCCCTGAAAAATAAAGAAACCATCATTATGATTTTGTAATGAAGCTTAGTTCTCAAACCTTAGATTCACCAACATATTCAATAAATGTGGAATAAATGATGACCGTCTTAAACAGACCAGTAAAATCTATGACTTTGGTTTTTGTTGCACAAATTGGATCCTCAATGCTACCTGCCAATCAATCAGCAACTGACCAATCAGCGACCTCGATTTGTCCCAACGGGCTGAAACTTGTGCCATCAGAAACTGAATTTGAGTTGCTCTTTAGAAACTGAATTTCACTAAATTGAAACTGGCTTCAGCCCATATGCCCCTTACCTGCAGAATATGCAGCCCTGTTTTCCCCCGACAACATTGTCAGGCAGTGCTTAATTTGAACCGGATCCTCCCGGAACAAGGTCCGGGAACGCTCTTATTTTGATCAAGTGCGTTCCGGCAAATGTTTGCTCGGATCCGGCAACTCAAATCTCCGTCCCTAAAAGTCCAAAGTCATCACGCATTTTAATTTTGATTATTTATTA
Organism: Nematolebias whitei; assembly: GCF_014905685.2. Taxonomy (NCBI): domain Eukaryota; kingdom Metazoa; phylum Chordata; class Actinopteri; order Cyprinodontiformes; family Rivulidae; genus Nematolebias; species Nematolebias whitei. The sequence goes on along the minus strand of NC_056498.1, from coordinate 22,633,793 downwards.
CAAATACTTAAGGAGAAGAGACGTTGCCCAGTCTGTGGGGTGGATATTACTGCTGCAGCAGGCGTACCAGCTCATGCACACGCTCCTGCCCAGCAGAGATGCAGACAGCATGACCTGCGGGTATGAAGCATTTTCTATATGGCAAGCCAAGTGACCCATTAATAGCCATACATGTTGTAAAAGTGGCTATTAATGGGCCACTTGGCTTGCCATACCTTATGCACAGCAGCTAATTTGTCAAAATAACAGTGATCAAAATGCTGAAAAGACAGTCCAATTTACTTTAATAAAAATGGATGTACTGTCCTTAGTTGTCCTTAATCCACTATTTTGTTCCGGCATTGATCAGTTTGCAAATTAAGTCAGGGCTTTGCATTACTAACACTTTGTAGTCATAGAGATTTCATGAAAAATCATCAGAAAAAAATGGTTAAACGTTGTCAGTGAGGAACATGCAAGTCGGACAAGTGTTACCATGAGCGTTTAGTGGGTGGAACACAGTTTATTGTATTTCAAAAGCTAAACGAAGTTTGGAAAAATGTAAAAGATAAAAGCCAGGGGCCAACCCCGTGAGCAGCTGAATACAACAGTTATAAACAGGAAGTATCACATGTTCATTTGTACAACTTAAGGTAACTCCTCCATTTTCTGTCATAATTACATTGTATGCTTAAATTACAGGTTAATGCTTGTCCTTTGTTTTGTGCCTTTAATATATGTTGTAACTTCTGTTTGTATAAGTTTAATCTTTATTAAAACTAAACGGATTTTGTACAAAGTGTTTAATAGTTTGTGTAATGTAAAATTTACACTCTTACAAACAGAATTTCACTGTGAGTTCTTGCCCTGTGTCGCTCTGTGGCATGAAAACTTCCACTACAGTAACTATTTTAGGTTATTAGTAGCTTATAATTTATTTTAAAAAAATTGTGTGTGGTTTATTTTTTCTGTCTTCTTTGCCTTAATTTTGTCTGATAAGGCAGAAATGTGTCACTAAATGCCTGAGGTAACGCTGTGAGCTTCACTACCTCCACCGTTACATCTATCTTGTTTGTTAGTTTGTCTGAAGTTAGCTCACCCTGCGTTACATTTCCTCGTAGGCGAAGCGATCTTACCTTTCAAGTAAAATATTTGATAATGTTCTTATAAAAACAATTCCTGAATGTTGGTCATACTGTGTTAATGCTACATGTTTGTCTCTTGACCCTACAACTGGGTAACGTTACAGTAGACTTACTGGAGTTTTAATTAAGTATTTTAAGCAACTAATAAACACAATGGATGATGATCATTTTGCTTTATGCTAGGCCATTTGTAAGAAGGAATGATTATTATTCTTCTTTCATATTGACTAGTGATTTGTTCCCCCGAAAAGTTAATTTGGGCTTCACAGTGTTTCTTAGGCTGTGGCTAGGATGTGTGAGAGAAGTGAAGCATGATCTATTCACACAAGGAGAACTGTTGGTCAGGCAGCTCTTTTTGTGCCATTAACCCTATAATAGTTATTTAATCAAGTGTTTACTTATGTTGGTAAAACTAGATGTTAAACATCCTTTAAAATACATCAGAATGCAGGAAATGGCATCTACTTTATTCAAAATTTTCTGGGGGAGGACCCCCAGACCCACCCACCAGTGTCTCCCCCTGCCCCAACTACAAATGTTTCTGACAACAATAGCCATCGTGTTGCTAACCAAGCACACATATGGTGTTGTACGATGTTCAAAGTGCGCTCGACTTAACTCAATCTAGGTCGTTTGTGTTCATTGGGATGGTGGTGGCCTGGGATGGTATCAAATTCCTGGCCTGAATTATTGTCCCAGTCTGCTCCTGTTGGCAAATGTTCATTCATCTCCAACTCTCAGCCAGTTAAAGGTAGCGTGGTGTTAGTTAAGTGGATATTTGTCACCCATTCTCTTACATCACCTGAATTAGAAGCTCAGAGAAATGGGTTCTAATCTATATTCAAATATCTTGATTTTCCCTTTTGTGTTGGGAAGCACTTTGAACAGAGGGGTGATGACGACCAGAAACACATCTGTTATGAGTACACTGTGGGTCACCAGATGCACCCACCCCCCCGTTTAGCTGGCAGATTCCTTCCAGTAGCTCCCAGATCATCTGAACACACATTCCTGTCAGATATGAGTCAGAAAGCTGCATGAAGGGGGTCCTGAAACTGAGAACTCCCAGTGAAGCAAAAAAGGTTCTGGATGTACACATTCACTGATCAGTAAAAAACAAAGTCTAACTCTGGTTGTGGTTTTTGACGTTCTGCTCTAATCCAACTAAGCCATGGTTTTTATAAACAAGAACATGGAAAACAGCAGCTCCTTCATGGTGCTCTTCCCGGCTGAAGTGATAACAAGGCAAGTTATTTTTCTCTCTGGTTTATTTATCCGAGATGTTTCAGACTCACTGCTGCATCAAACCTTTGCTGCTCTCTTACCCGTGACCGACACCCCGCTCCTCTCGCCTGCAAGAAAACAAGGAACATATTGACTTCTCTCTTTTCTGCCTTCCGTTGCATTCTTTCCGCAACATTGGGGAGCTTTGTGGGTTTGGCCGTCCAGCATTGTTTGTTCCCTCATCTATCTTCTCCAGATCCAGAGTACACACAGACCTGGAGGAGCAATCCAAGACCTCATGAACGAGCTGCTGGCATGGGTTTGTTTAATCAGCACCATTGTGGGGAGGAACGTGTAAAGCGAAGAGCTGGCTGACATGATCAGCACCTGATTACACAACCAAGGCTCCTGTTTTCTGGAGAACATAGATTACTTTTTCCCCCCTCGCTGTTTAAAGTTAATACTTTGCGACTTTCGATAATTACTCATTTATAAGTGCAACCCATGAATCACTGATGATGTCTTCATTCTCATCACAGCTATTTTACATTTAGAATCCATCTTTTATATATTAGTGTTTAATAAAATAAAGGTTACAATTTCTAAAACGTACATAGCCATTGTTCAAGCAGGGGTCTGCAACCTTTACAAACAAAAGAAATCTGCCTTGTTCAATAAATCAAGTGTGTCCAGAGCCACAAAAAGTGTTCGAACAGTGATCATCAACTCTTTCGGCCAGTGGGGGCGGTGACCACTGCTTGAGATAAAGAAAACACAAATGTATTCATACAGTATTTTTTTGGACTATAAGGCGCACTTAAAATCATTTAATTTTCTCAAAAATCAACAGTGAGCCTTATAATCCAGTGCACCTTATGTATTAATTCTGGTTGTGTTTACTGACCTCGAACCGATTTTATGTGGCACACGATGCTCAAAATGAACTTGTATCGCTTAATGCGCCTTATAATCCGGTGCGCCTTATAGTCCAAGAAATACAGTAAATTTAGATTTTTCTAGGTATTTGTATGTCTTAGGCCAGAAGACAAGACCATATTTGTGTAATGAATGGAAAACATTTTATGTATTCTATCCCCTGAGGTAGAATTGGAACACTGAACTGGTCTTTATGTGCGTCCTTTTGTGAAATAATCCCACACTGAAATTATAAAAGCATATAGTTAAAGTGAATATAAAGGATAGACCAGTTTTTGGCAACTGCTTTGCAACTTGATAAAAAAAAACAAAAAAAAACTTCAGCTTTGTTTTATCAAGACAAACTTTTTACTCTTGTTGTGGTTGTGAACAAGTTTCCTCACCAAATTTTGCAGAAACCCCTATGACTCGTAATCTGTGATACTTTTTCAAAACAAAAACTTTTTGCTATTCTTCTAAGTAACTTAAAATTAAGGAAGTAAAAAAAAAAAAAACTTTTCAGCAGAAAAACAAATCAGTTTGAGTACTGGTCAAAGTTACAAAGAGCCTCTGCAGAGGGACTAAAGAGTCCTGTGTGGCCCAGAGCCACAGGTCGCAGACCACCGTTATGGTTTTGGGAAAACGTGCACTGCCTGTCAGTTCTGGGCTTTACATCGCAGGACTAAAGTAAAAACGTATCTGGTCTTTACCAGGTTTTAAACATTTTGAAATCTAACCTCAAAAGTACAAAAACATGCAGCAGATTCTATCATGTCATTATTTATCAGAATCAGAACAAGCTTTTTTATCATTGCACCGAGATACAACCAGAACATGTACGTACAGTTGGCCGAAAGATGGGCGGAGTGTACGAAGCTGCTACTATGAAAGCGCAGCCTTCTTATTCTTCTTCAGAATAATATTTTGCTTAGATGAGAAAAGGGAAGAAAACATGAGGAGAGACGGTATATAAAAAAAAAAAATCTCTCACGCCGTGTCCTAGACAGGGCACGATTTGAGGCATTAAAAAAAAAACTACCACAGAAAAGCAACATAAATAGACGTTATACATGTACATATAGGCCGGTGAAAACATTGAATTTTTAAGGGAAAGTCGTAGCATAGTCCCCCCTCAGCCATTGTCCAGATAAGAGGTATAATTCATCTTCAGCTCAGTTGAGGCTCTGTCACATGTCCACGGGCTTGGGGAAGGGAGGGGTGAGGAGACAGACAAAGCATCTTTGTTGTTTTAGAAACATTCCAGGAGGAGTTGGATAAGTCCAGCGTCAAGGCCACAGTTTAGGGTCAGGCAGAACTCATGAATTGTTGTTTCTGCCTTTTAAAGTCTTGCTGGTATATATTCCTCTGATGGAACTCCAAAACAGCCAAATTGATTCCTTAAAGTCAAGCTCACAGCTTCTCCAAGATTATTTCCCACCTTCGTGTGTGCTGCTAGAGAGTCCACAGTCCTGATAACAGCTGCTCCAGCTCTCTGACGCAGCTCCACTTAATTCAGTCTGAGTGCTGCCAAACTTCGACACATCCACACAAATTTGTAGACAGTCTAGATTCCACCAAGTCAAACAGCCAAAAAACCAAACAAACAAAAAAAAAACAGCTGTCATTATGAATCCAATTTGTTTCTGTCGTGGTAAGAGGGTCCTCCTTACCCTGACTCCTGTCGGGAGAAGCTGATCAATTTGTTGAGAGACCAGCTGATCCTTCGAATTAAGAAGGTATGCAGGAAAAAAAAAGTATTTTTAAGGGTTCACAGGACAAAAGAGTGCAAGCAGGGGGTACGGAGCGCCGGGAAACACGTCTGACTTCACCGGAGTACAGAGAGAAAACAACAACAACAATAACAACAACACAAAATAAAAAAAAAGAAAGACAAAACTGAAAAGCAGTGAGTGTGAACAAAGTCTATCCTTGCAGCCTCTATAGGGAAGAAAAATTGCCATCTGCTGATCAAATGTCCTTTATTTACTGATCATCAGTCAGACCGCATATGTAAAAGCGAAAGTTTTGTCAGTTCGTTGACTTGACACAGGCAGAAGTTAACACAATGCCAAGAAGGAAAGACATCACAAATAACTTTAGAGAATCAACTGTTGCTGCCCATCAGTCTGGGGTTTATAAAGGAGACCTCCAAACAATTTGGAGTCCATCATTCTACAATGAGAGATTATTCCCAGGCTGCCAACTTTCCCAGCTAATTTCCCTAAAGCTCAGTCTATGCAAAGCTCAGAGAAATGTAGAAAACTAACCAAGAAAGAGCTACACTGTGACTCTCCAGGCCCCAGATGGCAGGTTAAAAAAAATCTAAACGAGCATGACTTGTTTGGAAGGTTACCAGGAGAAAGCTTCTCTCTAAACAGAACTTAGTGTAGCATATATGAATGAATGGAGGAAGAAGGGCGACACTTGCTCCTCACTTTACTCCACTTTAATTAATTGTTTTGCACTCAGGGCACCAGCAGGTCCGTTTACTGACCAGCAACAACTTACTTAATGTATTCACCCTTTAATAATCAGAACTCAGTCACTGAAGTAGAATATGTTAATTACAGGAAGTTTTATACCATAACTATTGAATAATCATGCAAATGAAGGGACTAAATTTGTCTTTTAAGTTTTATTACAAAAATAATCAAACTAAGAATGATCAAAAATAATAAACAAATTGAACAACACAAATAATAAAGGATAATTTGGAGAATAACTTGTTTGAAAAACATTAATGAACAATCTAAATAATTACTCAGGCCTTGGGTGGAGCATATCTTCTGGCTGGCTCTCTTGTGGTGGAATACATTTTGAGTGTGTTAGTGGTGCTGCAGGTGCACCCAGCTCAGTGACATATATACTAGAATATGTCATTGGCCCAGCTCTTCTTGAAGGTGGGCCTAACGTTACCGTCCCACTTTGCAGTGATTCACTGGACCAGCTCCCCTCTCACCATTGTGAGCATTCAAACTAATGAAACTCTTGAAAATGAGTTCTCGTGGCTCAATGAGACTACCTGTATAAATAAAGGGTAAATGAATAAAAAAAAAAAATCAAAAAGGCACAACATGAATGTAACTTGTAACGCAACGCATTATAGAATTGTAGTGTAGTAGAAAGTACAGATACTTGATGTAAAATGTAGTGGAGTAAAAGTATAAAGTACCCACATTTAACTCTACTTAAGTAAAGTACAGATACATGAAAAATGTACTTAAGTACAGTAACAAAGTATTTGTACTTAGTTACATCCCACCACTGCTTATAAATGAGTCCTCAAGGCTCAATGGGATTTACCTGTCTAAATAAAGGTTGAATGAATTAAAAAACTCCTGACCGCAGAAAGTTTATCAGTGATGTGCTAAGTCCAATCCACTGTGGCAAGAGTTTGCAAGAAAGTTTTCTGGTTGCCGTCTGTCCAGTCTTTAAACCACTAATATAGTACCAGATTCTGTTCCCTACTTGGAGTACCAGTACCTCACATGAGGCTTTCTGATCAAAGCTTTAAGATTTTCTTCCTTCAGCAGCTCTAAGTTCTTCTAGGCCTAGGGTCTGCAACCTTTACGATCAAAAGAGCCATTTTTACGCCTTTGTTCACTACATTAAACATGCCTGGAGCTACAACAACTGTGATTATCAACTGGTGGTCCGTGAGCCACTTTAGGTTTGCTGGAGGGGGCTTTTGTGGCCAGTAGGGTGACATAAAGCAAGAAATATCTAATGATTTTTAACATTTATTAAAGTAAAAGACCAGATTCTTGTAAAGAATGGGGGAAACATCCGTAAAAAAAGATGGTAAAAACGGATGTTTCTACCATCTTTTGAAAAAGAAAGTAATCAATCAGAGGAAACTGGCTCTTTGGTTCAATTCTGAGTTACATACTTTAAAGCAGACATCTAGAAACCAGGAGAGAAAATGGTGCTCCATTAACATTGAATAATTTTATCTAGTATGGAAAGATAGTCTGCTAACATATAAGAAAGCTCTCCGTAAAGCTAGAACTTTATATCATTCATCTTTAATAGATGACCATAAAAATAACCCTAGGTTTCTGATCAGTACTATAGACCAGGGGTCTGCAACCTTTATGATCAAAAGAGCCATTTTAATGCTTTTTTTCACTACATTAAACGTGTCCGGAGCTACAACAACCTGATACAACTGTGGTTATCAACTGGTGGTCCGAGAGCCACTTTGCTGGAGGGGGCTTTTGTGGCCAATAGGGGCGACATTACAAAGCAAAATATATCTAATGATATTTAACATTTATTAAAGTAAAAGACCAGATTCTTGTAAAGAAGGATGGAAAAAAAAAGTTTTTACCATAAAAAAAAAAATCTATAAACTATAAAGACAGTTCTTCATAAAAAGAAATAAAGCATCAAGTTTTAAAGTATGTTTCTTCTTGTACTTGCTCCAGTGTTCACGTATTTGCAAAGTAAATGACAGGAAAACTCTTTGAACTAGTCTTTTTTTGATGTTTGTATAACCAATAAAATTCAGTTTTATGTCAGTTTTGGTCAAAGCTTGAAAGAACCGCTGCAGGAACCAAAGAGCCGCATGTGGCTCCAGAGCGCAGGTTGCAGACCCCTGTTCTAGGTGAAGGCAAAGGTAGCTTCCAGGTGTTGCAGTCTGTCCTGTACTGGTGTGTGGTGTACACGGTTGCTACAATAGATTAACCTGGTTGGTAAAGCAGGTGCAGAGGAAGAGTCATCGACCAGTCATCATCTCAAATGGACAGATGAATGATCCACAAAGAACAGTGTGGTTTAAGATGTTTGGCATAGACAAGACCACATTTTGAGACAAACGCCTCATACCACTGTGAAGCAGGGTAGGGGAGTGGTGATAGTTTGGGCTTGTCTTGAAGTCAACCACAAGCTCCTCTGTAGACCATAGTTTTCTAGAGCTAAAAGCAAGGACATCTGTCTGACAATTTAAGATTGCCTGAAACCAAGTCCCAGAATATCAGCATCTGGATTGTTACAGATTAAAAAAAAAAACACTTTTGTCTGGCTTCTTGAGAACATACCAATTTTCTTTTAATAACCTGTATTGCTTATGGTTAATGCCTAATAATGCTCTATTTCTAACTCTAGCCACATGAACAGCTTCAATAACCAACATCAAACAGGTCAAAGAGTCAGTATGGACCTTTGTTCCATGTTTCTGTCTCTGACAGGAAATGCTTAGTCATTCAGTGACTCACAGACCGTCAGGAGGTTTGATTCGTTCCTACCCCCTCCATCAACAGTAAGAGCGTCCAAAGACGGTCAGCAGAAACACGTTTCGTACCATAAACACTCGCAGCAGCTCTTCTTGAGCCGAACGGATGAGAAAATAAACACAAAACAGGAGTAAAAAACAGAAATTTGAATGCTTAGTCATAACAACAGCATTTTATTTGGCCTCAATCATTCATTCAGTAATTAATGTACACGTTATATACATGAGCAAACAAAGATTTACATGTCCTTGATGTGCCATCTTGCTGTAAAAGTTGGCAGTGCATTCTTGGCCTTTTTTTTTTTAAGTGTCACTGGGTTTCTTTCATCTTCACACAAACACGCAAAAACATCTCAGTTGGACCAGAGCTGTGCAACTGCGTGTTCATGCCGCGTAGAAAACTGGATCCACTTCAGCCTCGTGCCACTTGTCTGCTTTGTTCATCTGCGCCAATACTGAAGAGACAAAAAGGTGATATGAGCAACTGGGATTTAACTCTACAGAAATAAATATGCTGCATCTCCATCCGGTTCATCAGAACTGCTGACGTTTTATGTCACTGCAGATAAATTCCTATGAACCATGAGTTTAGTGGACGGCTACAATTAACAAGAACTTCTGGCTATCGTTCATCCTTCATGGTGCAATATTTCTCTTGACATCTGTCCACTAGCTCTGTTCGTCTCTGTGGTGTGTTTAAGTACTCTTACCTGAGCAAATTTGTGTATCTGCTCGACCACTGCAGCAAACAAAGCGCCCACACTCTCATCGATCAGACTCTGCATGTAGTGAACGGCCTCCTCATCTGATAGGTCCAATCTGAACTTATCCTGCACCTGATGGCACACAAACGTCACGGTTCATTCTGTGATATGAGCCTGAGAGGTAGAGTCTTTATAGAAAGGGTGAAAGGCCTTTGACACTTTCAGTCATCCAGCACTGCTTATAAAGGCTAACGAGAAAAGTTCCTGAAGAAACTTTGAAAGGGCCTGCAATATGGCAGCCATTTTAAATTACTGTGTTGGGGCCACTCTCAGTTTAAACTAGGGGTGCACCACTGATTTCCTTAATTTTGGAAAATCGGACGATACTTGCATGAAAAACTGATTTTACCGATTTTTTTAGTTTTAACAATTGTCTGAACTTCATTTACATTTCAGAGCACTACCTCATGGCCAGCTAAAACAAGTTTGTATTGTTTATAGGATATTGTTCAAGGGTATGTTTTTCAACAAAATAAGATTGAAAATTGAAGGTACATTGTGACTTTATAACACCTGACAGTGTTGCTTATAAAACAAAATCAGTATAGGCCAAAATCGGAATCGGCAGGTCAGACTTTGTAGAGTGCACCCCAGGGCACCCTGCTTGTATAATGGTAGGGGAAACACGGTGTACTGATTATGTCCTGTTTGTCTCTAGCAAGTCAAATAACTTTAAAACCAGTCATCTTTATATAATAAAAACCTTAAGCACTGGATTTTAAATCACAGCAGTTTCAACACTATAAAATGCTCACGAAATCATCTTTTTCACAAAACAGTTCCCAATATGGGACCGCCATTATTCAAAATATTATACAACTTGTTCAGAACTGATGGTGAGATCCTGCAGGTGGACTGTTCAAATGGAAGGGAAGGTCTCTGACCAAAAGCTAAACTTTTTTTAATTTGCTTTTTTGTATAAAGAAAACAAAGAGGCTTCTCGAGGATTAGAAAACAAGAACATTTTTAAATTTATGCTGTGAGGTAAAAAAAACAAAAAAAAACAATCTAATATCTAATGCTGTCAACAATAATGAATCAGTCTTTTTTGTAATTTTCTGCAATACATTACATGTCCCAAAAAATAAACTTGAACTGGTTTATGACTTGCTTTTTGACTCCTATTAAAAAGAGTTAATTAAAGTGGGTACATGCTTGCCTTCTCTCTTTCATTATAAGAGAACAACAAACGAACCTTTTTAACTGTCTTGTCCGGCTCCAGAGCGATGTCAGGAATATTGGCGTCCACCATGAGAGAGAACAGATTCAGGATCAGGTTGGAGTATCTGAGGGCAAAGAGAAAACTTAATGAACATGGCTGAGTTTTACAAGCTGTGTAAATAAACGACAGGTCAAATTAAGGACGCGGTCATTTGCTTTTTGAGCTGTTACGAACAATTTTGCAAAACGTAGATCAATTTAAAAAAAGTGTATGCACTTACCTTCTAAGGTGGAGGAAGGCGGTGTAGCACTGCTTCCTAAACTCCTGGTACTGCTCGCTCTGCATGCCCCCCATCCCCTCCACCATCTCTTTGCTCAGCTTCATGGGCGGAGGCAGCGGTTTGGGATCTCGACCGAGAATGTAGCCGAAGTCGATGTGGAAGAGCTTCCCTGAATGCGGACAGAGAGAGAAAACTTTGAGGAAAGACTCTTGAAGCAGGAGGTGAACTTTATTGGCGTTTCCTCACCAGTCTTTGTTAGCAGCAGGTTGTCCAGATGTCTGTCTCCAACTCCCAGGATGTAGGTGATGACACAGTAACCAGCTGGAATGACAGAGACATTGATCAGAGCTCAGCTAGTTGATGACCTGTGTAATCAGATCAGCGTAGTGTCTCACCGCAGCTCTTAACGTAGGTGTCCATCACCTCTGAGCTGATGCCGTAAGGCCCCTTTTCACTCGGTGCGTGTTTCCTGAAGAAGCTCTGTGATGATTTAAAGGACAGGTCAGAAGAAGTGCTCTTACTCAAGCCAACAGTTCACAAGTACACGATCTGCTCACCTGAATGTTGCCTTCAGTAGCCAAAACTTCAGCGACAGGGACCGACTGGACAAACTGCATAAAACCTGGAGAAAAAGTTCATATAATACCTTTTATTTTAGTGAGGCTAGCACAAGAATCTTACAGAGATTTATTTAATGAAAGAAGAACACTGGGAACATGTACCGTATTTTTCGACCTATAAGTCACAGTTTTTTGCATAATTTACATGGCCTGGACTTATGAACCGAAGCAATTTACTTAAGGATTTTTTTCCCATATCTATAAACCAAATTTTGGCTGAGTATGACCGTTTTCATTCATTCGAACTGAAAATATTCAACACTACCATTTTCAGCCACTAGATGGCACTCGAGTTGTATGACATGCTGTTGTGTCATGTAATAGGTAAAAGTGGCTATTAATGACACAATCAGTTTGCCATAGCCTGCCACCTTCGTGTAGCTCGCTTGGAGCAACCGTCAAATCAGCTTCATTTCGCTGCGCTGCCTCGGCAATGGAGCTAATTTGACCATTGAAGTGCATTTATTAAGTAAAAGTTCAACTGAGACACACTTTTACTTTAATGTCGAGCAAACACATAATTGTTTTTAAGTGTTAATCTTGTTAAATTCTTGTTAAAGTCCTCCTGTGCATGCTCCCGTGGAAGCTATTTGGCAGCCAATCGATTTTTGGCACAACACCAGCCCACATTTCCGGACTGTCAGCGGTGACGCATAATAGATGCGACTTATATGGCGAAGCAACATATTTATGGATTTTTCCACTTCATTAAACATATTTGGACTGATGCGACTTATAGGGCAGAGTGATGTGTACGGCGGAAAATACGGTAGTTTCATCTAAATACCGGTATATTTTTTGCAATCAAAATACTTCTGCATACTTTGTGCTATTTTAAACATTTGCACATTGAAATGTTTGACTCGATCAGAAATCAGGAAATGAGCTATGACTTTTCATTTGGAATTTTCATAATTTAATTTAATTTAATTTAATACACAATAAAAAAAATCCAACAACAAAACATAGAAATCTCTAATTCTTTACAAAACATAGTTTTCTGGATTCTACTGAAGTATACTTCTTTTGCTTTTAGCTTTTACTTATTGACTTGCTAATAGTAGCTTAATACAATAACTCATTTTGGCTATTATTTGCAATTTGCTAATTGTAAACTTTAACGATTAGCTTATTTTTAGCTAAGGTTTTGCTTATTTTAACCATTACGTACGTTTTTCCCAATTGGTTCTGGTTTTCCTACATTTAGCTTTTAACTACTGTTTTGCTAATTTTACCTTTTAGTTATGGGTCTGCTGATTTTAGCTTCTATTCTGCTAGTTTTAACTACCAGTTCATTTCAAAACAAATTTCAGCAATTCATTCAGCGCTAAGTAAATGTCTGGCAGAAAAAGGGATTCCTGTAGTCTTACTGTATTTTCTTCTAAACTAGTGGTGTCCAATCCTGGTCCTTGAGGGACACCATCTGCTTATTTTACATGTTTCTCTGCTCCAACACACCTGATCTGAATCAATGGGTGATTATCAGACTACTGTGGAGCATTAACAGATAATTCAGCCATTGAATCAGGTGTGCTGTAGGAGGGAAGCAAGTAGAATATGCAGGATAGTGGCCCTCGAGGACCAGGTTCGGACACCCCTGGGATAAAGGCTTACCGTGTTTGGTGCTCGTGGCCAGAACTTTATATGGAGTCAACTTCAAGTCCAAGTTCTCTTTCCTTAACAGCTTTACAACACAAACACAAAAACACAAAAAACTGGTCTGAAATATGGTCATATGCGGCTTAAAGAAAGTCATTTTAAGTAGTTAAACTCAAATAATAAGCAAACACACAGGTATTAATAATAAATAGCAGCTAATTGAACAGTATTTTGTGTGATCTTTATATTGACGTATCGTTTCACAGGATTTGAATCAACTGTACAGTCTATCGATAATATTTGTGGTATTTGTTTCAGCTCTAAGCATCTCAGTGGAAATCACAGCAGCATTATCATCGAGGGAGGCTGTGGCTGAGTGGTTAGAGCAGTCATCCTCCAATGCAAGAGTTGGGGGTTCGAATTCACCAGCAGTCACATGCCGAAGTGTCCCTGGGCAAGACACTGAACCCCTCATTGCCTCTGATGTGTGTCCCATCAGTGTAAGAATGTGATAAAGCTCTGATTAGTCTCTTTAGAATGATTTGTTCAATTAGCTTTGTATAAATCTAGTAGAGTGCTGTATGAATGGGTAAATGAGGACACAGATTGTGTTGTGAAGTGCTTTGAGTATCTTGATTAGATAGAAAGGTGCTATATAAGTGCAGTCCATTTACCGAGTTGCGTTGCCTCATAGCACATCTGATGAACCAACAACTAAAAATAAATCCAAATGTGTGGCAGCCTGCTCAGATGTAAACAAACATGAACCAGTCTTACTTTGTCCATGAGCGAGATGATCTGCAGGATGAGCTGGTCTTGCCTCAGATCATCTCCGTGTTTGAAGATGACCGGGTACATCGCTTGGTCCTCGGTTCTGAAGATCAGCTTGGCCGGCATCAGAGCGCTCTGACACAAACACACACACACACACACACATGAAGCAGGAAAGATTACATTCAACACGGCAGGGCAATATTGTTCCTGAAGAAGGCGCATTTCTCCTCACCACGTGGGAGGAACTGATCTTATGCCCCTTTTCCATTAGTACCTGTAGTACCGGTACAGCACGGCTCTACTCTACTCGGTACGGTACAGGTTGTGTTTCCATTATGCTTTCAGTACCGGTTCCAGTGGGTGGGGTTCAAATTGATGTCACCACCTCTCACCAGCTGGTGGCGCTGAGACGCAGAAACTGTTTTCAGTACAGGTTGAGAATTTATGTTATTTTTAAGTTGTGTGTGTGTGTATGTATGTATGCATGTATGTGTGTATGTACATGTGTATATATATATATATATATATATATATATATATATATATATGTATAT